>NC_068307.1:36641730-37841730 GCF_025860055.1 Xyrauchen texanus
CAATTTGTATAGTATTTAGCCTGCCTCTGCTATCCAGCACCCCACTTCCCCTCTCCCGGATTTGTGTACCCAAATGTTGACACATAACAGGCTGCGTGTTACATGACACGAGATTAAACAACTCGGGCAATGCGACGTCAGAAAGTACCTCCTACTCTGTATCGAGGAAATTTATCAGATTTCTGATCCCTCTGTCCTCAACTATGGAGAACAGCTGGTCATCCAGGGCCATGAATTCCATAATTTTCCTCGTAATTGCTTTGGTATTTTCGCTGCTCATTCCAAGGAATGATAGGAGAGGCTGCTGACTTGTGGCTAGCTCTGAGCTCTGGCATTTCACTTTTTAGCTTCTTTTTTTAAAATGGGCATTTTCAGCTGGGTGATGGTGTTATAAATGTCTAATTAGGTTTGTTGATCCGAAAGTTATTGTGGTGGTTCCCCCACGGTTACCTTTGGCCTTAAAATTATTACACATTTCGAACTTTATGTATTCTAAACTCACACAGTGAAGATCTTCCACGCCAATGACATGTTTACATGCGGCTGTGACGTTATTGCCTGCAGCGCTGGCAACAAAACTTGGAATCGGTAAGACGTGAGGCTGACCGGCCGGTTACCGGTCCGGGCCGAGCATGCGGAAAATGGGCTAATTTCGGTCCCTGGCCGGTCGATCGGTGCATCTCTAATATATATATATATATATACACACACACTGGTGGCCAGATGTTTGGAATAATGCACAGATTTTGCTCTTATGGAAAGAAATTGGTACTTTTATACAACAAAGTGGCATTCAACGGATTACAATGTATAGTCAGGAAATTAATAATGTGAAAAATTGGGGCGTCGTGAGTTCGAATCCAGGGCGCACTGAGTGACTCTCCAGGACTCTCTGAGGTCTCCAAAGCAACCAAATTGACCCGGTAGGTAGGGAGGGAAGTGTCATATGGGGTAATCTCCTTGTGGTCACTATAATGTGGTTCGATCTCAGTGGGGCCCGTGGGGAGTTATGCGTGGATGCCACGGAGAATAGCGTGAAGCCTCCACACGCACCATGTCTCCGCGGTAACGCGCTCAACAAGCCACGTGATAAGATGTGCGGGTTGATGTCCTCCGCCACCCGGATTGAAGTCACTATGCCACCACGAGGTCTTAAGAGCACATTGGGAATTGGGCATTCCAAATTGGGGAGAAAATAATAAAAAAAATATAATGTGAAAAATTACTATTACAATTTGAAAAAACATTTCAGAATTTCTAGAAATTCTTCAAAGATTTCTCATAAAAAAAAATCCTCCATGCGCAGCAATGACAGCTTTGGAGATCCTTGGCATTCTAGCTGTCAGATTGACCAGATACTCCTTTCACCCCACACTTCCTGTAACACTTGCAATAGATGTGTCATATCTTGTAGAGCACTTCTCATACACCTTATAGTCTAGCTGATCGCACAAAACTCAATGGGGTTAAGATCCATAACACTCTTTTCCAATTATCTGTGTTTCTTTGTCCACTCTAACCTTTTCTTTTTGTTTTTCCGTTTCAAAAGTGGCTTATTCTTTGAAATTCCTTACATAAGGCCTGTACCCCAGAGATTTCTCTTTACTGTTGTACATGAAACTGGTGTTGAGCGGGTAGAATTCAATGTAATTGTCAGCTGAGGACAAGTGAGGCATTGATTTCTCAAACTAGAGACTCTGATGTACATATCCTCTTGTTTAGTTGTACATCTGGCCTTCCACATCTCTCTCTGCCCTTGCAAGAGACAGTTGTCCTTTGTCTTTGAAGACTGTAGTGTACACCTTTTTATGAAATCTTCAATTTTCTGGCAGTTTCAAGCATTTTATAGCCTTTTAGTATGATTACTCAAGGATGAGGTGTTGGAGTGATGGCTGCTGGAAATGGGGCCTCTAGATTTGATCAAAAACCACTTTTTTTTTAAAATAGTGATGTGCTGTTTTTTTTTTACATCAGTAAGGTCCTGACTATACTCTGTGATCAGTTGAATGCCACTTTGCTGAATTAAAAGTACCAATTTCCTTCTGAAACAGCAAAATCTGTACATTATTCCAAACTTTTGGGCAGCAGTATATACAGTATATATATATATATATATATATATATATATATATATATATATATCATACATACATACATACACACGTATAAAACAGTTAGTTCAGGACCCCGAATTTGATTGGACAAGAGCACTGTTGGTCTCACAGCATCAGCACTCAGACGCTTCACTGTGTATCACTCTGCTTGGTAAACTAAAATGTAAGAGCAGTGCATATGTGTACATAATTTTTTTTTTTACATTACATATGTTTGCCAGCAGTTGGTGGCAAAAGATAATTTTTATGTGTAATATGAGTCAGTTAGGTGACTTGAAGTGAATCTGCGTTAGCCACTGTTTACATACAACAGCACTCCATAATCGCTCGTATTACTACTAAACTACTAAAGCTAGGAAATAGCTTTAAACTGCTTTAAATGAACAACTTAAGCATTACGACTCATCACAGCTGAGAGACACAACAGACCGATTAATTACATAACTCAAGGCACTTACCTCTTACCGGAGTTTCCACATTGGATATATACTGTTTAAAATGGCGGATGATATTGTGGTTTCTATAGTGAATGACTCTAGTGCACCGCTACCACAAAATAGAGAGGAAACCCCGCTTGAGCGGCTATTTTTCCACTGAGAAAGCTGACAGCATCTCTGCTTGGGAGTAACATTCAACCCACATCTCTCTTTAAAACACACACACACACACACACACACACACACACACACACACACACACACACACACCCTCAAATTATAAGCACATTTCGGTGTAATATACCACTTTGAAGAAAATTAATTTTGCTGCAGTTCCATGAATAGCATCTTTCTTGAGTAAACAGATGTTGACTGCTAAAGTCTGAGAAGAGGGGTCAGTTTCATTCCATTTCAGCAAAATATGGCAATTCTTGACACCTAAAACATCCCTTAAACACATCACTTGAAATATCTGCACAGAAATGCATAACTGACACAGCATGAAAAAATGAAATGCATTTATTTTTTGTAAATGATTGCAATTCTTCAGAAGAGGTGATAATGCATATTAATTATTTAATGGTCAGTCATTTATGAGACTACAGTAGCATTGAAAAATCTCAGCAAATAAACACATTTAAACACAGAGCAGACATTTGCTCACAGACGATCAAAGGTATTTTAAATAAATATTAAAAAACACACATCTGTTCCCTTAAAAATTCCAAAAGCACTTTGTGTCATTAAGTATACTGTTGGATCAATACAAGTTGAAAAATTATTTAAAAACATTTTTGGGACATTGTTTGATCGTATATTTTGGTACACTAATATATCATTCTGATAAGTTTATCTAGATTCTCAGAAGTAATTTACATAACTTAGAAATAAATACATGGCCAGTTAAACACTATGGACAGACAAACATTTCTCTTTAACCCTCTGGGGTCTGAGGGTGTTTTGGGCCCTGGAGAAGTTTTGACATACCTTGACATTTGTGCTTTTTTCAGTTGCTTAAAAACAGCTAAAGTCTGATAACACTATTCGACACAAACTGGGCTACAATAATATGTAAGCAACATAAAATATAATCTAGACATTCATATTATTTTTATATCATATTACATATCATATTTATATCATACAGCATACAATTTAAATACCTGCTTTAGCCGAAACCGTATTTAAATGTAACTAAAACTTGCCTATTAGGAGACATATTTCAAATTTCAATACTCTGAATCCTGGCTGGCAAGTCTGGAAACAGTCCCACTAGCAAAATATGTACATATTTATACAAAATAGCATGTCAGCTAATGAAAACGAAATGACTTACTCGTCCGAAATTGTATCTTGCGATCTTTCAAATGCGCAGAAAAGTGAATGAACTTGTTGTTTTTAAGACACAGTAGGTGGCATTTTCCATTTGCATTGATCACCTCAGCACATTACCGTATGAATAGCGCCCTCTGCCCGTGGGTGTGATCGCATTAGGGATAATAAGCTGAGCCAGGAGAAACTGTACATTGCTTTGTTTCATACAGATTACATTGCAGGAGAATATTTGTTTTAAATTTGAATAGTTTTTTTTTAAAGTAGACATTTTAAGCTTTCTTTAGACAAATGTTTCATGTTTGTGTGATAAGTATTTGCGGAGTTTCAGTTCATTTTTGTGACGCGTTTCAGAAATATGCTCCTGAACACAGAGACTGCTTACAGCTCACCCTTTTTATTTTCTTTATTTTACAAAAGCAGAAGGTTTTGTTGTTATTGTGAGTGTACACAAATAAAAGTAGACCCTTTATAGTTTTTATAGTTTTATAGTCTTACACTTATCTGTATTCCCCAAAATGATGGAGTATTTTATTTTCTTTCCGCTGTAATGATGAAAAGATCCAGCAGGACGCTCCGACGTGTCCGTCGACACCAGAAGGTTAATGTATCCCTTTTGTAAAATCCTGATTTCCAACAAATGTTAAAGGCTGAAATATATGTTTATATGGAGACCAACTGGCCCTCAGTATCCTCTGTAGGCATGGCTTGGGAGGCACTTAAGGAGGTTCTTAGGGGCCGGATCATATAGTCATTCATGAAAAAATCCAAAGCATGATTATTTGTGGAGTTAGAAAGGAATATTAAAAGTGCCGAAGCAGAGCTGAAGCTCCAAATGTCATCTAATGGCCTCATTGAATTGACCCGATAGATAAAATACTATTTTGTCACGGAAGGTGGAGTTTTGGCTGTTCAGGGCAAGACAGTCATACTTTGAGTCGGGGGACAAAGCAGGGAAGCTTTTGGCTAGATATATAAAACAGAGTGAGTCTTTTTCAACCATTACCTCAGTGAAATCTGCTGGTGGTAATATATTTACCATGGCCATTGTATTACAAATGCTTTTAAAGAATTATATCTTGATCTCTATAGTTCCTCGTCTTTGTCTACTTATGATGATATTAGAAATTTTGTGAAACCATTAGAACTCCCTAAAATGAAGACGGAGCAAAAATAATTCTCTTGATTCTGAGATAACCTTGGAGTAGCTTAGCGAGGTAATTAAAGCCTTGTCTACAGGCAAGGCACCAGTGTCAGATGGTTTTGCCGCCAAATTATTTAGATCTTATGCTAAAGAACGGTCTCCACTTTTGTTAGAAGTTATACTGAATCATTAAAGAATGGAAAGCTTCCGCCAACCATGACGCAAGCCCGGATCAGTCTGATTCTTAAAAAAAGGCAAAGATCCAAGCGAGTGTAAGAGTTACTGTCCAATTTCCCTGATCCAACTACATGTTAAAATATTGTCCAAAATTCTGGCTAACCGATAAAGTAAATTATGACATCTCTTATACATATAGATCAGGTTGTGTTTATTCTGGGTCGTAGCTCTTCTGCTAACATTAGGCGGGTCATCAATATTATGTGGTCAGTGGTTAATGATCAGACTCCGGTCACTGCAATCTAACTTGACGCCGAAAAGGAATTTGATATGGTAGAATGGGATTATCTTTTTAAGATTTTGGAAATAGACGGGTTTGGGAAACTTTTATTGGATGGATTAAGTTACTTTATACACCCATTAGTCGCGGTACAAACAAATGGATTAATTTCAGATTATTTTACTCTGGATAGGGCCTACCCAAGATTTTGTTTTATTATTATGCATTCGGTCTCAGATATGCGGCTCATTGGTCGCTTCCACCTGAAAGAGCCCCTCCCTGGGTTGGTATTGAACAGGAAGTTCTTGCCCCTATTTCGCCATTGCAAAGCCTTTCTTTCAAACTAACCGGAGAAGTTAAGTTACACCCCGTTATTTTGCATTTGCATGCAGTATGGACAAAAGTGTCCAGAGTGTTTAATTCAGATTTTTTTTTAAATGTTGCCTCGAGCATATGGCTGAACCCCACATTATGTATTGAAAGGTCCCCTTTCTGCTGGTCAGAGTCGATTGTGAGGAGGGTTACTACACTCTGTGACCTATATGAGTGTGGAGTGTTTAGATCTTTTGAAAATTTGGTTCAACACTTTGAGATTCCCAGATCTCAGTTCTATAGGTATTTACAGCTGCGCCACCTGCTCTGTAATATTTTGGGGAGTAGCTCACAAGGTCATGAGGCATCAGTGTATTACTCCGTTAATTGAGTCTGGGGACGGGGCTTTAATTTCTATCAAGAGATTATGGGAGAAAGATTTAAACTTGGTATTGATTCTAAAAAATTTCAAGTCTGCATCTGCAATATGCAAGGGTTCGCCTTATGCAATTCGAGATATTCCATAGATTCTACTGGACCCCCTCAAGATTGAATAGGCTTGGTCTTAAAGATACACCCACCTCCTGGCGATGCCAATCAGAAGATGGAGACACAATCCATGTTTTTTTGGTGTGTGCAAAGATTCAAGAATTTTGGTTGAAAGTTCATAGTTGTATGTGTGACGTTTTGAGTACTCAAATTTTACTTTGTCCCAGACTCTGTATTTTGGGTGATGGGGTGGTCATAAGTTTGCAGGATAATCACATTAAATATTGGGTTCTCACCAATCTCATGATTGGCAGGCAAATAATTGTAAGAGGATGGAAGTTGGATGGAGTGCCCTTTTTCAGATTTGTGTGTGGATATGGGGAGGGTGGCTGCTTTCGAGGAAGGGGTAAGTAGGAGGCTGGGGCTTTGGGACTTATTTGTTAAGAAATGGGGCAATTATTTAGTTTTTTGGGGGGACTCTCGGGGAGGGGATGTGGGGAGTGTAGTTTAGTTGAACTATATATGTTTATTAAATGTTTTTTTCTTCTTTTTTTTGTTGTTGTGTGTGTGTGTTATTAAATGGGACCACAGGGGTGTTGGTGGTAGGGTTGGTGAATGGGGAGAGATATTAGTGGGGTTTGAATATGAAATGTTTATTCAGTGTATATATGTTGGGTTTTTCTTTGTGGTGTATATATGAATCAATAAAAAAATTTATTTACAAAAAAGAATAAAAATGTTTGTCTTTATAATCTCATAAACATCTAACAACTTTCTCCACCTCTGTATTTACTTTTCCTTTCCCGGTAAAATCACCAAGGCTGGGCAGGCTATTGGGTAACATTAACCAATAGCCAAATACATATTTAAGCATTGTTTTAGCAAATTTTAGCAAAATACTCATATTAACGTCTAGTCCATTCTGGCCTGGAACGCCCATTTTGCAACATCCAATCAATTCCTGATGTATGAAATTAAGTCTCACCCTTTTTCCCCTCATTGACCATCCTGCCACACTCATTAGGACACATTACACAAGTAAAATGGGTTGCGAATGCCGTTTCATGCTGACTTTAACAAGAACAGAAATAGAAAGTACTGTAAAAAGTGTCAGTTCTGTAAGAGGATGATGAGGTTAGAGAGGAAGCAGTAGAGATGTCAGGATGAAGTGAGGGAGTAGAGATGAGAGAATGTGAAAAAAGTGAGACAAGGAAAAGTTCAGAGCCCTAACAAAAAGCACTGCCATTCCCAGGTTGTACTATACTATAATACCCTTTAACTAAATGATTACTGTATTAATATTTCATGATATTATCATTGTTCTCCAAGGTACTTAGTACAAAAAAACTATGGTTTGCGTTTTCCGTGGGTGTATGCGCGCAGCTATGGGTATATAGATCTTATTCACTGTAGCGCCATATTTGATTTTTAATGGGAATGACAATGAGGCAGTGAAGGATAGACTTAACATCTCTTCAATGCAAAAAGCTCCTAGATCACATCTGATATTCCACAACTCATGTTGTCTGGAGTTTTTTGTCAACTGAATGTTCATGAAAAGATGTTTTTTCAATGTTTTGTTTGCGGAACGATCCAAAAACACTTTAAACTGTGTTTAAAGTACAACCCATTGAAGAGACTGCAAGTCTATCCCACACAGCCCAGTTGTCATTCCAATTAAAAAAAGATTGCACTGCTGTGAATGAGGTCTATTGTATTGGTAATGAAGTGGGCAAAGTGCAATTCGCTATTTTCCTGAGAAATAGCTAATTGCGCTAATTTGTCTCAAATTTGTCTTCAATGAGAGGTTCCTCTCCATAAATACCTGGTGTGGGGTGAGCGTAATGGCACACTATGGCTGCCGTCACATCATCCAGGTAGATGCAGCACACTGGTGGTGGTTGTTGAGGAGATTTCCCCTATACAACATAGGACTTTGAGCGCCTAGAAAAGCACTATATAAATGTATGGAATTAAAAGCACGTCCAAATTCAGTTCCTACAATTGCAGTTTGGAGATACCACCAGAAGGTGGTCATAAAATCTATCTCCAAACTCTGAAAATATAGTGGAACATCAAATTATGTCCATTACGATCACTGTTGTAGCAGTTTTATTAAAATAAATATTTAAGAGATTTGTGTTAAACTATCTTTAGGTCATGGTCTAATTTTCAATTATTAATATTATGTTTACATTCACAATTGTATTTATGATCTAATTTGCATGATCATTTTTCCACCTGTTGTCGTAGAGTTATTTTTCAGTCAGAGCAAAAGGGGCTGGTGGAAGAAGTTGGAGGAAAACGTTTGATTTCTTCGACCACTTCATTATTTTGATTATATTTTAATTTCATTTGAAGTGTAATTTGAATATACAAATATTTTTGGTTTAATTTTTTCACGCTTCAATAAATAAATGGTTTAAAATCAACATCGAAAGGGGTAGAAGGGAAGTGCGTTCCATTACAATCACTGTTAATACCAGCCATGATTTGTGTCAGTAGATGAAAATTATTAATAATAATTACATTCTCTAATTTAATGGAGCGTAAATCCAAATTCTGACGAGAACTACATTTTCCATGGCTATAAAAGAAGCACATCACTAAAAATATGCTTAGCACTAACACTCTTAAAATAGGCTATTTGTGATAAAGGAAACAATGTTGAAAATGAGGATATGTATATAAGAAAAATGCTTAAATACTCTAAAAGCAAAGAAATTAGTTAAGTTTACTATTGATATAATTAGTTAAGTAGGCTAATATAAATTAGCCTACTTTCCTTCCGCCCCTGTCCCTGCTGAGGTCTGTGCATGCCACTGTGTCCCATTGCAGGATCAAACGTGTGCTTGGATAAGGAGAGGACAGAAGGAACAAAACATACTGTAAAACATATTAAATTTAGCACCACATTAGGACGTATTAAACCAACAGATCAAAAGACTGAATTATGATGCTTTAAATTTGTCCTTTAATCTTCCCTCTTCTCTGCTTTAATCTTCACCCTCTATCATATATTATATTTATTATTATGTGTTAGTTTTAGGGTAACAGACTAACAGGTGGAACTGGCACCATTAGAACACACACATACACACACTTCAGGACAGCTGGTATGGAAAACACACACCTAGGTCACAAGCAGCTCAACCATGTTTAATTTTGCTCAGTAGTACCCCTGGGCTTTGGTCTGACGAGGGCAAACAGCCACGTGTGCGCAGGCACACACGCACACACACACACACAGTTTCAGTTTATCACCAGTGCAGGTGTAAGTGATCGCGGAGTTCATCCAATATGACACGCCCAAGTTAAAACTCCATAAGGTGGTGATTAATGCCTATTAAACTGCCTTCTACCAAACATAAAGTCTATTTTTAGCGGTAAATGACAGATCATTTTTGGTTAGGGCAACCAATGAGTGGTTCCTTGGTTAAATTTGAATCAATTCATTGTTGTAGCAATAATATTTTTTAATTGTATACTATTACTAGACATAAAACCACATAACATGAAAAAATACCAAGTCATTCCAGAGCCTTCCACATTTAAGTCCAAGTAGAGTCTAGAGTCATTTGCCCTGAAGTTAAGTCAAGTCATTTTCTGCATTTAATCGAGCAAATCACAGGTCCTTAAATTTGCAAATCTGATCGGAGTCAGATCTGAGTCGAGTCATATAACCCGAGTCCCCTACATCTGGCTGATAGTCGGAAATATGGTTCTAGGAGTCTACGGTCACTGAAATAAATGTATTTGAAAGCTGCTTTAGATCTACTAAATGACAAATTAGTAACTAGTTTACCTGTGATATCTGTCCTCCCATCCTCTTCAGACTCCTTTAACCACCTCTGGGCCTCTCTGACCTCAGGAACATAAAAATCACCCTGTCTGGCCAGAGGAGCCATGTAGTGGATCATTCCCTCTCGGAAGATCTCCAGAAATGGATGTGCACACAACTTTCTCTCCTAATAGGTAAACAAATACAAAAGGGGAAAAAATACCATGGTTTAGGTTTAATCATCTTTCAATCCAACCACTTCATATTACAAAAAATGTTCTAAGCACATTTAAAGGCTAGTTAAATATGTGCAATATAATAATAATAAAATGTATACAGTGCCATGTATATACAGACTCAAGGTTACTTTATAAAAATACAAAAAAGACAACTAAAAACTACACAGTTATCTGGAAAAATTGCTGCCTTTCACATCTGTGGTAGTGTCATGTCTCTTGAACTCTACAGTATCTTTCTTCTTACATACAATAATTTAAACTCAAATCAATATTTCATGTTTATTTGGCATGTAGCCATGTAATAAGAGGGTTCTACTTTGTATCAGGGTTTACATCTGATATGGGTTTCAGAATTAGTTGTGGCAAAATGGCTCGATAGCACCACCTACAAACATTCAAAGATGTGCGCTTTACGCTACTTTTCACCTACACATACGACAATCAGTACACCTGTGTAACATGCCGATACCTACAAAAAAGTATCTTGGACTCATCTCAACAGGAAGTCAGCCATTTAGATATTTCACAAAAATTTTTGCTCAGTTTTTGCCATTTCCAGGCCTCATACTTTAACGAACTCCTCCTAGAGATTTTATCAGACCTACTTAATATTTGGTTGTTTTAATCTAAAGGCCTTGGCGATGCTAAATAGCGAAGCTTTTGAGTTTTCACTGCACGGCGTGGGCGTGACAGTCTGACAAAGTTTGATGTTTTGCCATGAAACAGGAAGTTGTTATAACTCATTCATACAATGCACAATCTGCCCAAAAATTCACGTTTGATAATAGTCCCGGCCTGAATACATCTATGTGCCAATATTCAGTTTTAGTCATAGCTCCACCTACTGGCAACAGCCAATTCCAGGTCTTATACTTGAACTCCTCCCAGAGATTTAATCAGATCAACATTGTATTTAGTCAGTCTTAATCTAAAGGCCTTGGTGATGTTAAATTATGAAGCTTTTGAGTTTTCGTTGAAGGGTGTGTCTGTGGCGGCCTGACAAATTTCAATATGAAGCGAGTCACATTTTTGAGGACTAAACATGCTCGAAAACTCATGAAACTTTGCACACATCTCAAAAGTGGGGAAAATTGACATCTGACACTGGTTTTAGAATTAATTGTGGCAAAATGGCTCGATAGCGCCACCTACAAAATTTCAACGAAGCAGCCCTCACGCAACATTTCACCTACACATAAGAAAATCGGTAGGCATATGTAACATGTCAACATGTACAAAAAAGTATATTAAAACCAACAGGAAGTCAGCCATTGTGATTTTTCCTTAATTTTTTTTGCCATTTCCAGGCCTCGTACTTTAACGGACGACTCCTACAGATTAAATCAGATCAACATCATATTTGGTCAGACTAATCTAAAGACCTTGATGATGCTAAATTGCGAGTTTTCTTTGAACGGCATATCCGTGGTGGCCTGACAAAGTTTGATGTTTCACCATGAATCAGGAAGTTGTAATAACTCAAACATAAAATGTCCAATCTGCTCCAAACTTTATATGTTTTATAAGAGTCCCAGCCTGAAAACTTGAAAACTATATGCCAATATTTAGTTAGTCATAGCGCCACCTACTGGCAACAGAAAATGACATGTTTTACACTGTGATACACTCTTAATAACATTTAAGTGCAGAAAAAAAATTGGAGTGTCATTCCCCTGGCACAGCAGCCCCAACGTGCACCAGGGTGCGGGGGCCCATTCATTGCTGCTTGCAGCTTTAATAGGTAATTAGAATACAGTTACATTCAAAAAGTATATTGATTACTGAAGAGATTACTTTGCATTTTATTGTCATTTGATTCTTTTAATATTTAGTGCTTTTAGATGAAAAACATTTATACATATAAATTATGCAATCCAAAGTGCATTTGAACAGCTTTGAAACACTTTCTTATGATGTGTTACATTCATACGAGGAGACAAAGAAGTACGTTTGAAGTAAGTTTGGAGCAGAAGAAATAGAAATAAACCTTGTCAACTTTACGCTAAGCTAAAATGCTATTTCTAGCCATTTTACATGCACGTTACCAGGCACGATCATATTTTTTTAATCAAGAAAATTCACAT
Source organism: Xyrauchen texanus (assembly GCF_025860055.1). Classification (NCBI taxonomy): domain Eukaryota; kingdom Metazoa; phylum Chordata; class Actinopteri; order Cypriniformes; family Catostomidae; genus Xyrauchen; species Xyrauchen texanus. The sequence continues at coordinate 36,654,120 of NC_068307.1, forward strand.
TAGATCATAACTTCTTTTTCTCTAGTAATACCTTTGATATTAGGGCAAAAATCATATTCTTGAAAATAATTTTTGTATTGTTTTCCTGTAAAAATATCTAAAAATCCTTAACAAGATCAATTAGATTGATCTTGTTTTAAAAACAACACTGCATAAGATATTTAGTTTTTTCAGAGAATGTATTTTTAACACTTGTGTTTTGTCTTACTGTACTGGCCGAGATTTTATAGTCAAAATAAGTGAAAAAATCGACCAGTGCTGATGAAGTAATGCAAAGTATTTAGAATATGTTACTGACCTTGAGTAATCTAACAGAATACATTACAAATGACATTTTACAGCATGTATTCTGTAATGGAATACATTTAAAAAGTAACCCTCCCAACCCTGTCTCTAAACATAAGACATAGCAAGCTGTTTTTTTATAACCTTCCAATAGTCTTAAAAACGGCACCCTCCTTTTGTCATTATTGTATGAATTGAAAACCAATTCAAATTGTAAAAATTCTTGAGTAAAGTACAAAGAACCCCTTAGAGAAAATCTGTTTTATTGTGGTCCCAAAGTGTAAAATGATAGGGGAAAAATATATAGTAACACTTTCTATGAATACTTTCCATCAACTCTGAAAGGAAGAAGCAATTCTCTTTTATTCCGCTGCTGCCTCTTTTTTTCCGGCTCATGTCAGCATAGATTGTTTGTGAATCAGTCATAATATGATTCAAGCTTTGCAAAGGAAATGTTAAAAACACTTAAAAAAATGTAAGTAAACCATTTAATTTTAAATGTCATGACTGTTTGATAGTTTATTGTGCTGAGTGATAACAGTTGTGCTTGAGATGAACAGTTTAATATTTTCAGATACAATGTGTTGGATGTGTGTGTAAACCCTGTAATTTATTTTATAATGTTGAGGGGCTTGTCCATTCTCTTCCAAATGAGTTTGCTGAATTTGAGGTGCTGCATTATGTTAGGCAATCATAACAGTGGGTTTACATTTAACATTAAGAGTCCATTCAACAGTTTACATTTAAGTTTTAAGGAGGCGCTTAGGCCATGACAGAGAGTTTCAAACAGAGTGCCAAAAACAGGGTGGAAAATGATCATATATTACCAAATTGTAACTTTTATAACATTATCACTGGACCTCAGGGAAGATAATACAATTATAAAAAAAATATCACTTTATGACACCTTTATAATACATATGTGTTGATCACATATGTAGCCAATCTTCTTGGGTGTGAAAAAAAAATATCAAACTAATTCTATACTGGACTCTATTCAATAAACTTTAATGTTTGTGCATCTTTTTTGGAGACTTATTTTTTTAAATAACTTCCACTGTATAAGTTTGACTTGAAATTAATTGTATGTTACAAGTTTATATTATGGCTGTTATATAAGAGGATATTGCTTTTGTAACTTTACTTAGAGCAGGCAAAGACCACTTATAATATGATCACTCCATAAATCCTTTTGACTGTTTACACTATACAGCACTTATACGATTAACTTTGTTATAATGAATACTATATAGAGTATAATAGTGGAAGTCTTATAATGTATTATAACTGTAGTTATAATTATATATGTGAAGTTATAACTTATTCTAAGGTGTATTATGAGACATTATGAATGAAGTATAATGCATGCATAATGCTTTTACAATGCATTATAAATATGGGATTCATAAAAAAGTGTTACAAAAGATATGGAGAAATGTCATTTTTAAGAATTGAAAAAAACATTGATCAAGGATGTCAAAATGCCTTTACAGTTAATATCTTAACTATACTACAACAAGTCAAATTTTATTTATAGATGTACAAAAAATTGCTTAAAGCTGTAAAACATTTAGACAGTCAGAATGTTAAAGGTCAAATCTGGTTCTTCCCATACGGGCCAATTATATTAAAAAAAGAAACAATCAATTTTACTTTGTAACTTTGTCAAGACCATCAAAACAAACAATGTATGGTTAAAGGAAAAGTTAAGAGCTGGTTTTCCAGGGTTCTCAGTAAGACACAAAGATTAGAGAGCTGTGTCCACCCACTGACACTTCCTCTTCTTCCTCTACTCTCTCCTCTGTTCATCCTTTCTTTCCTCTCTTCTCTCCCTAATTACTCCCTGCTTTTAACACTGATGAGGCCTTGACAACTGTACTGCTCTCTCCATCCCTGGTACATCCACTTAACGTTTACTATATTATTAAAAACATACACACACCTCTAATTAAAGCTAGCATCATTTGAACAGATTTCAAGGAGCTCCAAGAGAGAATTTAGAACCTCCTGTTGAGACAAAATTGTGTTTTGTGAACTTTTATATCAAAGTCTTAGATTAAAAATTAACTAAATCACAAAAAAACAGGACCATCAGAGACCTCTGATTTTCAGCTGTCTATGTGTAGTAATACAGTCTGGGACACCAGAGAAATCTCTTTTTTGCATCTTTACTAAATACCTCCCACCATCTGTTTCTTTTAGACAAGGATTTTAACACCTGCATGACACAGTCTGGCTGTAATGCCTGTGATGCATCCAGTCTCATAATCTAATTCTGATTTATCCAAAAATGACATATAGTGCATTCAATGTAAGCATTTTATAAATGTTAAAACCCATAATCTTGACATTGCAATCACCATGCTCTACCAGATGAGCAACAGAAACACATCATTTATGTCTAAATTATGACCAGAATTCAACATAAACTCTTATGTTAACGACATACAGTATCTATCTACGATGATATATCTACATATACTTCATTTGAAATGCTTAACCATCAAATATATTGACCCTCAGACTAGTATGGACTTGGACCAATTCTTCATAGACTTGCCTTTGTACTTGCATGCTGCACTCTTAACGTTTAACAAATAAATGCAAAGACTGAGAAAGGAGATCTGATCTGAAACATTGATCTTCCCCAGGTGCTCTTCTTCTCAGAGAATTCTCTCATTTTGATCATTGGCATGCACTACTTCAAACAAAGCTGGAGGACTGGGGCCATATACAGGGACAGAAGACGGAAGGGAGTCTATGTATTTGTGCCATTCTGTCTGAGCTCTGGTCTCTTGAAAATGTAAATGCACAGATAAGCAAGTTTTAACAATGTTGATTTTATTGATTTGAACACGTAGGTTCCAAAATTGGGCCTATTGTTTGTGCAAGGATCTATGCTAATCAAAGGTCAGCTAATTTATCATTATTAAGAATTTAGGAGCTCATGTTTCTTTGGTTTGTGCAGTACAACTTAAATTGCTGATGCATAATCCATAAGTGTATTGTTCAGTTCCCTGCTGTGGGATTTTTTAAATTGGCTTATGGCTGAACTATTGATTCTGTCAAATTAACCAGTGCCCAGGACAATGTGGCAATCTACAAATAAACTAAAGCCGGAGGGGAAGAAGTTTCATATCCATCCTCATCAGCACCATTGTCAGGTATTATTTGACTGTCTCTCTTTGGCATTCTTGCCTCTCAAAGAATCAGCCTTATTGTAGATAAACTGAATAATCCTCTGTATTCTCATTTATTATATTAACCCATGAATGTAAAGGTATAAATATGGAATGATTTTCCGGACATTATTCAAAAGGAATTGCAAATTGTATTTGCAATTGCGTTTTCAATTTGTGGACGCATAAAATGTGACATAATCCAAACGCAATTGCAAATCGCGCATTACCGTTTGCATTTTCGTTTAAGCGAACGCACAGTGACTGCCAGATTTCAAATGGAAAAGCAAAGTCCGTTTGCAACTGTGTTTCCCATATCTTACGAGTTTTGGCCCTGTCATATTTAAATAGCAATTTCAATTACCATGTCTGCTTTTTCACTTTCTCAGCGTCGCGTATGTAGCCAGCCAAAACTCAAGTGGAATACTAATTCCCTTAGTATTTCCATTGACGCCTTACACGGAAACCTGTCAATCAGGGTCAAGGGTGGGATTATGCTATGGGGCGTGTTTGTCTTGGGAAGTGACGTCACTCACAGTCGACGGTCAAGAGTCATTATATAAACAAGCATTAAAAGTAATGGACCAGAAATCTGTAAGATGGCATCACTGCATCATTCTAAGGAAGCATAATATCTTGAGTTTTGACAGTTTTGTAAAGTGTGTGAACAACGTTGCACCAGAAATATTCTGACAACTAGTACATAAACAAAAGAGCGGAATAAGAACTAGAGGCACAATAATTGGAAACTATAGCCGCAAAAGGTAGAACAACATTTGGTCAGACATCATTTTCAGTAATAGGCATACATTTGTGGACTGCATCTGAAATTAAAACATTGACAGACTTCAAGGTTTTTAATACACATTTAAAGCAATGGCTGAAACTGAAACAACTTTGTGAACACTGACTGTACAGGACATAACACAATGCATACAAACATAATGTTGCATGTGTGAGCACGCACAGATATATGCACCCTTTTGTGTTCTTGTATTGTTAAATGTGTCTAGACTTTGATTTATAGTGACTTCCACATCTACTTAAGCCCATATCTTATTTCATATATGGGATGTATTTGTTGTATGTATTTTATTAATTATAAATCTTAAACTCAATACTCTGTAATTTTTGTTTTAAATTTATAAGCCTAACCAGGGACAGGGGTTGCAAATTAGTCATGGCTAGAAACATGTATGCGTGGCATCTACTTTGTAGGCCTATTCTTTATAAAGCAATGTTCTATGCATTTGTCCCTGTCAAATAAACATTAAAATAAATACAAAATAAATAAAGAGGTGATGCCCTGAACTGAACAGATGCCGGTTTATTTGATCTTGACCGTCGACTGTGAGTGACGTCTCTTCCCAAGACAAACACGCCCCATAGCATAATCCCACCCTTGACCCTGATTGACAGGTTTCCGTGTAAGGCATCAATGGAAATACTAAGGGAATTAGTATTCCATTTGAGTTTTGGCTGGCTACATACGCGACGCTGAGAAAGTGAAAAAGCAGACATGGTAATTGAAATTGCTATTTAAATATGACGGCCAAAACTCGTAAGATATGGGAAACACAGTTGCAAACGGACTTTGCTTTTCCATTTGAAATCTGGCAGTCACTGTGCGTTCGCTTAAACGAAAATGCAAACGGTAATGCGCGATTTGCAATTGCGTTTGGATTATGTCACATTTTATGCGTCCACAAATTGAAAACGCAATTGCAAATACAATTTGCAATTCCTTTTGAATAATGTCTGGAAAATCATTCCATATATAAAGCATACTGAAAGTATTTTTTGCCTAATCGTTTTGAATAACCTGGTCTCATAGAATCACGTTACTACAATAATGAGACAAAAGTTTATACCTACCTGCCTAACATGCTGTTGATCCTCCGTGTGCCACCAAAACAGCGCCGACCCAATGAGGCATGGACTCTACAAGACCCCTGAAGTTGATCTGGCAACAAGACATTAGCAGTAGAACCTTCAAGTCCTTTAACATGCAAGGTGGAGCCACTGTGTATCAGATTTGCTGGTCCAGCATATCCCACAGATGCTCAATCGGATTGAGATCTGGGAAATGTGGAGGCTAGGACAACACCTTGAACTCTTCATCATGTTCCTCAAACAATTCCCAAACAATGTGTGTAGTGGGGCAGGGCCCATAATCCTGCTGAAAGAGGCCACTGTCATCAGGAAATACCACTGCCATGAAGAGGTGTACCTGCTCTGCAAAGTGTTTAGGTAGGTGACATGTGTCAAATTGACATCCATATGAATGGCTGGACCCAGGGTTTCCCAGCAGAACATTGTCCAGAGCATCACACTCCCTCCACTGGCTTGTCGTATTCCCACAGTGCATCCTGACGCTATCACTTTCCCAGGTAAACGGCGCACACGTACGTGGTAATCCATGTGATGTAAAAAGAAAACAGGACTCATCGGACCAGGCAACCTTATTCCACTGCTCCAAGGTCCAGTTCAGATGCTCACTTGCCCATTGTAGGCACTTTCGAAGGTGGACAGGTGTCATCATGGGCACTGCTGATACGCAGCCCCATATGCAGTGGAGTGTGATGCACTGTGTGTTGTGACACATTTCTCCCGTAACCATCATTAACATTTTCTGTGACTTGTGCTACAGTAGACCTTCTGTTGGTTCGGACCAGATGGGATAGCCTTAGGTGCCCAACATCCTGTTGCCGGTTTATGGTTTGTCCTTCCTCGGACCACTGTTGGTAGGTACTCACCACTACTGACCGGTAGCACCCCACAAGCCTTGTCGTTTCAGAGATGCTCTGACCCAGTCTTCTAACCATAACAATTTGGCCCTTGTTAAAGTCGCTCAGGCTCTTTAATCCTGCCCATTTCTCCTGCATTCAACACGTTGACTACAAGAACTGATTGTTTGCTTACCATCTAATCTACCCAAACCTTGACATGTGGCCTTGTTAGGAGATGATCAACATTATTCGCTTCACCTATGAGTGGTTATAATTTTTTGGCTCATTGGTGTATACTGTACTGACATTTTTGTAAAATGATTTTTACATGACTCGTTGTACATATTGCAGCAGTTTCCTGTTGAAAAGAACACTATATAGTTGCTACAACAACGACTTGTATTTCCTTTCACACAAATCACAGGAAATATGGCAGATTATAAATTGCTCCTGCTGCTCACAAAATGATTTCTTATGACATCTAAACACTTTTACCATTTCGCATGACTTGCAAGGTGATACATTTAATGTTTGCATTACACAACCAACTACATTTACAAGCTTGTTCAAATGTGATTAAATTGAGATAGAGCATTGCACTTAAGATGCAAAAGTCCAGAGAACAAGTCCCACAGAGCATGCAAGTAGACACATGAGCTGAAAGGCAAACCACAAAACCATGTGGTTGCTTCAACAATTGCATTTTTCATGTCACATTTGCTTTGTATGACACTATTGGTTAGGTTTAAATTGATGGTTAAACGAAAATTCAGGGTTCAATACAAGTTAAGGTCAATCAACAGCATCTGTGGCATTAAGTTGGTTACCACAAAAATGTATTTAGTCTAGTCCCTCCTTTTTCTTTAAAAGAAGCAAAAATCGAGGTTACAGAGAGGCACTTACAATAAAAGTGAATGAGGCCAATATTTGGAGGATTTTCAAGAAGGAAATTTAAAAATATAATTTTCCAAAAATGGCATCACAGTGACATCATTTTCATGAACTCAGCAAAAAACAAACAAATAATTTAAAAAACAAAAAAACAATAGGCAAAAGTTTCAAGACAATATTTATGAGGGAATAAATTAACTTTTCATCCCATAAAGCACTGCAAATTATATAATCAAATCAGTTTAATGTTACATAACTAGTCTCTGATAACATGCAAAAGCTCTATTCCAGTTTTAAACAGAAACATTCATGATTGGTTGATCTCGCTTTAGGACTGTGAGTAGTGTAGTAATTCACCAGGAACAGGTTTTCTTTAAAATGCAATTTATGAATGAATCACACTCACTTACAGCTTTGGTGAAAGCTCATTGAAGCTCACAGTAGGTCTGTCTTAAAAGGTTTTAATGTTACCGCTCAAAATCTATTTCACTATGAAGATCATGAATGGCACTTTTACTTATGGAACCCTAATGTTCAGCTATATTGGCATCAACTCTGTGGCTCATTCAGTATTGCATGAGCAAATGTGATATAAACTAATTTTCAGTTGATTTTGGTCCTCATTATCTGTTACTAAATCTGTACATAGCATCTAAAGGTGAGACATAAGGCATTTGTTTATAAAAGAACACGAAAAGCCATGCAAGGAGAATTTATAGAGACAAGGAGAAAAAAAGCAGAGAGGCGTCATTGCAGACTCCAACAAGAAAGGAAAACAGATGGAGAGGAAAAAAAAGAGGGACAGTGGAAGACAAGGCTGAGCCAGAGACAAAGATGAAAAGCTGTCAAATTCTCTCATCCAAATTCAAGAGAAAAGGTTGAGTCTCACATTGGCTGTTCTACTCTGCATTTCTCTTTAATTAATGTTCCCTCATATAGATCCAGCACCGCTAGACTCAAATACAGAGCAGTGCAATTTCCTTTGCTCTTCTCAACAATAAGAGACAGATGCTAAGCATAAATTCCCTTTCTACACTTTAGATCAGTGCTTCTTGACTGGTTTTGCTTCAGGACCCAGATTGGACCCACTTTATATTAGGTGTCTTTAACTACTGTGTACATTAATGATTAGGTCACCTAAAAATTAACATTCAGTCAATAACTTACTTGTTCTTAACACAAAGGGAGATATTGTGAACCACCTCTTCAAGCTTCAAAACGACACAAAAGTATAATTCAGAAGTCTAATAAATTATTCCATGAGACTCATGATTGTTATGAAAGCATACGATAAGGTTTGGTGAGAAACAATCTGAAATCGAATGTATTATTTTGTGAAAATGTTCACTGACCATTGATCTCCTGTGTACATTCTATAGATAGCTTGTTTCCTATTTTCAGTATCGCATGGGTATCCATCCACTGTGAGCTGCCACCAGTCCAAAAAACAAGGCTGGGCATAGAAATGCATCAATATTATGACTACAAACTCTTCAGATACGTTTAGTAACTTCTGTTCTCTGTTTTGTGTGCAGATGTGTTGTGTTCTGTTGTCGCTATTTTTTTTTTTTTTTAGATAAACAAAAATAATTATGTGCACGTCAGTGTCACGAAGCACAAAATTCTTTCACAATTTCTCCCTTTGTGTCTAGAAGAAGAAAAAAAGTAATATGGGTTATAACAACACTGGGGTGAGTAAACATTGAACATTGAATTTGGGTGAACTATCCTTTTAAGCATTTGATGCAATGAACTTATTATGTACATTCATGTTGTTGAATTGTAGTTACATTTAAAGTAACTGCACTTAATTACATCTGTAGTTACACTGTAAACCTTATCCCTAATCCTAAACCTAACTGTACACCAACCCTAACTGTAATCTAAACCTTACCCATAAACCTACCCATACCTCAACCAGCAAAGTCGCAGCAAATGTGAATCTTGTGAGAATTTTGAAGTACATGTTGTTACACAGTAAGTACTTTGCATTGTATGTATTTTAATGTTAATACATAGTAGTTAAAGACACTTAATACAAAGTGGGAGGGATCCCCATATTTTACATTGGACATCGATTTGTGATTCGACCCAGAACCAAAATTGCTTATTGTACACCAGTAAACTAAAATGCCCTTGAAATTAAGTATTGAAATTCATTCAATTACATAAACTGCCAAGACCCAACAAAATGCAAAAATATTAACAAGACATAGGCTGAATAGAAAAATCGACAACTTTGCAAATGCATGAAAAACAGAAGAAAAAAAAAACCCAGCATAACATGTGGAAAAAACAATTGGCCAAATATTGTATTGGTATTATAAATATTACCAAGCAACATGTAATTTGCATAAAATAGTTTGAATGGACACAGCCTTTGATGCCAACACCAATAGATGCCTATTTATTTTGCTCTCCTAACTATGCTTGATTATTTTGCTAGTTGGATTTGATTATTTGCATTTAGCATTGTATTTTACTTGCTGTCCGTGGCCTTTTCAGAACAGACAAGCACTCATTTTTGGGCCTTAAATTTAGGCTGATAACAATAAAAAAATGGCACCTTCAAGGAAGGCACTTTCTTAGTGATGAACTACTGCCATAAACCATGCACACTATCTTCAGTGTCTCCAGGGGTAGCACCTTTCATAAGGGAATAACAATAAGACGCAGAGAGCGACTCTACGCTATTCACGAAAAGACATGTGAGTGACAAGAAGTAAAGGTCCCTGCGTTGGCTAATGGAGAAACCCATCAAATTTATGGCTTGGTGATTGTGTAGCTTTAAGATTGTCTGAGATGTCCCTCTATTGCAATCTAAACAGGCTCTATGTTTAGAAACACTGTTGTTTCTCTTCGGCATAAGAAATGGGGAGAATGTTGCTGGGATATGCCAAAACCTCTCATTAAAATTGTGTTGATATATAGCATGATAGCTGAATGCAGATGTTTGGCATGCATATGGATAATGAAAGGGGATGTGAAAAGCAGTGTGAGAATTAGCTAATTTAAATAACACTGTAATTAAAATTAAATTAAACAACAATAAGTGTTAGTTAAATTAAAATATTTTAAAATGGATAGATCTCTTTCTGACTGGATGAGCTACGTTCGCCACTGTAATAATCTTGGTTCTGGAACTATTTCCCCCATTAATTGTTTTTTCATGGGAATTTCATAAAATCCTTCATGAAAGAGTTCTAAGACTTGAACCAAATGAATAAGCTCAGAGGTAAATCATTACAAACTTTGATTTGAAATCTGTATAAGGGTATGTACTACAATCCCATGAAGAATTGTGAATCGAATTAAAAATTATGGATCATGGATAATGTAGATTTAATGTAGTTTACCTGGAATGACACTATTAAAAGGTCACGAAGTGTTATTTTATAATTTTATTATCTTTCCTGAGGTCCAATGATAATAATATCAACGTTTTGATGCACACACATACTGTATGCACACTGAGGTGCACATCGCCGGAAACACACCGAAATGGTCAAAGACCTCCATCATCAACTTATGTCCTGTGTTTACATACACCAACATATAAAAATAGCGCATATGGGCAGAACATAATGCATTTGTACTCAAACCAACAAGAGGCAGCAGCTGAATGAAAGAGAATTGCTTCTCCCTTTCAGAGTTGTAACTTGACACCACATCTTTTAAAAGCGGCAAGATACATGACAGCGGTTAAAGAGTCTGTGTAGTTCATGTTCATATACAAAATAATTAAAAATTGTGCAGATGGTCCGCTTTGGTGTTATGTTAGGAATAGTTACCCACACAAGGCTCTCTTGACTTGAACTTTGCGGCAGTGGGCGGGGCCAAGAGTGCGATGACACATGTTGTGGGATGTGAAATACAAATGAGCAATGTGTCATGACGTCACGAACAGACAAATTTCAAAACTAGACATTTCAGCAGGGTGGTAACTACACTCACCTAAAGGATTATTAGGAACACCTGTTCAATTTCTCATTAATGCAATTATCTAATCAACCAATCACATGGCAGTTGCTTCAATGCATTTAGGGGTGTGGTCCTGGTCAAGACAATCTCCTGAACTCCAAACTGAATGTCAGAATGGGAAAGAAAGGTGATTTAAGCAATTTTGAGCGTGGCATGGTTGTTGGTGCCAGACGGGCCGGTCTGAGTATTTCACAATCTGCTCAGTTACTGGGATTTTCACGCACAACCATTTCTAGGGTTAACAAAGAATGGTGTGAAAAGGGAAAAACATCCAGTATGCGCCAGTCCTGTGGGCGAAAATGCCTTGTTGATGCTAGAGGTCAGAGTTGAATGGGCCGACTGATTCAAGCTGATAGAAGAGCAACTTTGCCTGAAATAACCACTTGTTACAACCGAGGTATGCAGCAAAGCATTTGTGAAGCCACAACAATCACAACCTTGAGGCGGATGGGCTACAACAGCAGAAGACCCCACCGGGTACCACTCATCTCCACTACAAATAGGAAAAAGAGGCTACAATTTGCAAGAGCTCACCAAAATTGGACAGTTGAAGACTGGAAAAATGTTGCCTGGTCTGATGAGTCTCGATTTCTGTTGAGACATTCAGATGGTAGAGTCAGAATTTGGCGTAAACAGAATGAGAACATGGATCCATCATGCCTTGTTACCACTGTGCAGGCTGGTGGTGGTGGTGTAATGGTGTGGGGGATGTTTTCTTGGCACACTTTAGGCCCCTTAGTGCCAATTGGGCATCGTTTAAATGCCACGGCCTACCTGAGCATTGTTTCTGACCATGTCCATCCCTTTATGGCCACCATGTACCCATCCTCTGATGTCTACTTCCAGCAGGATAATGCACCATGTCACAAAGCTCGAATCATTTCAAATTGGTTTCTTGAACATGACAATGAATTCACTGTACTAAAATGGCCCCCACAGTCACCAGATCTCAACCCAATAGAGCATCTTTGGGATGTGGTGGAACGGGAGCTTCGTGCCCTGGATGTGCATCCCACAAATCTCCATCAACTGCAAGATGCTATCCTATCAATATGGGCCAACATTTCTAAAGAATGCTTTCAGCACCTTGTTGAATCAATGTCACGTAGAATTAAGGCAGTTCTGAAGGCGAAAGGGGGTCAAACACAGTATTAGTATGGTGTTCCTAATGATCCTTTAGGTGAGTGTATAAATGCTCAAGTCTGGGGAGGAAGTTTTTATGTCTGAAATTTACAGTATGTTTTTATAGTACAGTTACGTCTTCTATGCCTAAATGTCAAGTAAAATTAGATTTTCCATTTCATTACCCCTTTAAAAAAATTAAAACAAAATTATGTTTAAATAACGCAGATTGATGGCTTTAGCAGAAGGTTTTTGATAACTTTGCAAATTTAATAAAAGAAAAATATGAAATATCACATTGAAATATGTCGCTCAGGTCTTCACTCCTGCCTATTTCTCCTGCATTTAACATGCTGACTATGAAAACTGATTGTTCACTTACCATATAATCTACCCAGACCTTGACATGTGGCCTTATATTCGTTTCACCTGTGAGTGGTCATAATGTTCATCAGTGTATAAATATGGCTACGTTGCTCAGCAACCAAAAATGGCCTACAGCTAGGCTGTGCGGGTTTGTAACAACATTATGTTGAGTAAAAGATAACAGAATTTTCAGTTGGTTGCAGCCAACAAAGCTTGCAGGGTTTGTAGAACCATTTTTTAAACCTATTTCTGGCCAGATTGAATGATAAATGCCTCCTGCTTTAAAACTGACAGATACAGTAAACAGTGTAAACAGACACAGAAGTAGAAATCACTCACTCAACACACATACAAGAGTAAAATAGAAATGGGAGGAAAGGTCAGTCTGGCCACGTCAACATAGAATACTCAAGAATGAAGCATTATTGATGTCTCTATATAGCAGCAGATGAGTGCTTTTTTTCCTGGTCAATTTCTTGCCTTGGGATAAACATCTGATGGACCTTGGAGAGGAAAACCCTTTTCAAATATTATGCACAAGTGTTCAGGATAAATTTAGGGCTATGAAACGAGACCTTGTAGCATAACATTCAAATGTAATGTATCTAAATACAGTTTCCCTGTCTTTATCATCTCACATACAGTAGAAATGCACATATGCTTTTGCCTGGGGCATTTGTTTTATATTTATTGTGGGTTGAAAGTGTTAAAAAGAGATGAATGCGCCAATAGGGCAACATACCACGCATCCAGGTAAGCACTTTTCTGTAATGATGATCTTGGAATGGAATATGTCTTTATTATTAAAATCAATTATATGGATAGGTGATCCCTCAATATTCCAGATTTCACAGATTTGTTGTGGAGACGAATTGCCTAATCATATTTAAATTGCTTTGCAGAGGTAATATATTTTCATTGTGTAGGAGATTCTAAAAGGTGATATCCTCTAAAGTGAACCAATTCTATTCAAATGGAATCTAATAGTGGATTGTGGTGTGAGATACAATGGGGCATTACACAAATAGATTTAACCACGATTTAAAAAAGCATAAGGATTGCAATTTACCTAACTCATGGTAAGAAATAAACAGGGCTCAAGGCAAAAATGCCACCAAAAGTGAGAATAATATACCAGATTTTAAATTTGGGCACACAAAAATGTCAGCAATATGTATAATACAATATAACTTTCGTATTTGATTTCAATATTGTAGTTAGAAGCCATAATAGTACAAAATGAATTGACTCAATTGGACAAAAATGGGTGATATGATGTGTATTTTATATAGTTATAACAAATATGCCCTCATAAAGATAAAAAAAATCCCTAAAAATCAATTGTAGGGGCAATTATTGGTTCTTAATATAAAAAAGTTCATTTCTAACACTGTTACAATAGAATAGGTTTAATCGCATCTTGAGATGTACCATTTTCATTTCAATTGATTGCATTCTGTGAAAGCAGCCGCTCACATTAATGTACATGCTGACCACACACAGTCCTCAATTTCTCAAGACCCATAATATTGAATATTCCACAATAGACTGTTGCCGTTCACTAGTCTTGTCTTCTGACATCTACACTTGTCCTCCTCCGGTAATGACAGTAATCTACAGGGTAACTGGGTGGACAACTGTCCGACGTCACTGAAAAATACAGGGGATGGGCAACAAGTGTGTCTTTACCAGCCATCACAATTATCTACCACTTAATCTCTAAAAACATGTTTAAGGTCTTAGAAGCTTGACACTTGAAGAAGGAATTCCATGGTAAAGACTGTTTCTGAAACAAAATTTAAATTGATTGTTTGACCATTAAAAGTTATTAAGATGCACTGTTTGATATGCTACAATTAAACAGACTAAATGCTAGATTACTCTACCTCCACGTGCGATTTCCATTGGCTGCTCACTGTAGGTCTTCGAATTCGAGTCGTGGAGCCTCATACACTAAAACATTTCCTCTGTAGTTGTGGATAGTCGGCTCAAAAATATCAAACATGTTTGATATCTTTCGACAAGATTGTTGGAAGGTAAGAAACTGGAGTCAGGACCTTTAGTCAGGATTAGCCCTGACTAACCCTGACTAGCATCAACTAAGACCCATTAAAAATCTGGTATAAAATCAGCATTAAAGTCCTGTAATAATACAGATAATTCCTTACATTTATATAGCGCTTTTCTAGGCACTAAGCATCCACCTGGATGATTCGACGGCAGCCGTAGTGCGCCAGAACACCCACCACACACACACCAGCTATTGGTGGAGAGGAGAGAGCAGAGTGATGTAGCTAATTAAGGGATGGAGATTATTATGAGACCACGATAGCTGGGGACCAGTGGGGGAATTTTGCCAGGACACCAGGGTTACCGGGGTTACACCCCTACTCTTTACAAGAAGTGTCCTGGAATTTTTTTTAATGACCACAGAGAGCCAGGTCACCGAAAGACGGTGCTTTTTTTTTTTTTTCTTTTTTCAGTATAGTGTCCCCGTCACTACGCTGGGGCATTAGGACCCACACAGACCATAGGGTGAGCACCACCTGCTGGCCTCCCTAATACCACTTCCAGCAGCAACCTCACCGGGAGGTCTCCCATCCAGGTACTGGCCAGGCTTAACCATGCTTAGCTTTAGTGGGCAACCAGGCAAGAGCTGCTGGGTGATATGGCTGCTGTAGTGTAATCCAGCCTTAACTAGATTTTCCTTTTCTTTTTTTTTTTTACGTTTAAAAAAATTAAAAATTCATATTTTGATGGTTACTAGTGTTCTGGGTGGTTGCTAAGTTATTTCTGGGTGGTTGTTTATAAGTCAATGAGCATTATTATTGTGGGCAATAGGGCCTGGCTCATAGTTGGCATTCCTATTATAGATAGCTATGTATTCATATTATGTATAGATATGTAGAGACAAACTCATTATTGTTCACATACTTTTGGACAAACAGTCAGTAAGGCACACTATTTGATGTATTTTTCATGTCTGTAAACTTAATACATAAAGTAAGGGGTGTAAAAAAATAGGGTATAAGCAGTATATAAGCAATAATATAATAAGATACAAACTGAAACACATTAGTGTTTACCCAGATTTCTTGTAAATCACACAAACAGACAGTATGAATTTCTCCCAATAATTTATTTACCACAAGTCTATGGTACAACATCACTAAGACCTCATTATGCAATTTGGCACACAAAGCACTAATTTCATCTTCTTTCACAACTACTTTGTTTGAAGAAACTTGCTTTCTCAGATTAGTTTGGCCTATTTGCACCAGCTAAATACATTAAACTGTCCCTCCCATGTAAATCACTGACCCGAGAAAGATGGTCCAGTGTTTGGTCTTTTGTCAAAGCCATTTCCTTAAGCTAAATGGTGCTCCCCTAAGCTCCCCTGAGCTTCCGAGACTCCAAAGTCACAGTCCGCTGCACCTAAATTTCATTACAGGTCTGGCTGAAAATCCCTTGGCAGGAAATGACAAGGAAAGCTGAAATTTGCATGTCTTAACTTAAAGGAGAGGTTCACAGGTTTGGAAGAGACATTTTTGTCATCTCCAAAATAAGAGGGCTTGCAACTCCCCTGGAAGTGAAAAATGGGTAGTATGACTAAGAACGATCAAGAAAAGGCTAGTTAAATCTAGATGTTTCGGACCATCTATAAAATTCAACACAGACCATTTCTTATTTCCTGGGAAATGGCCAAAGTCTGAAACTCTCTTCATGATAAATGAAATCTCACAGCAGCTCAAGGAAAGAGCAGGAATGAATCCAAGAGTCAGTAAAATAAAGGTGTTCATATTGCACTAAAGACAAGATAAAAGTACATTTTACCAAACAGACTGAAAGAAGAGATTACCTTATCTTAAATCGTACCTTATCATTACATGGTCCTGGATCTCCCCAAAAAGTGCATTTTACAATAAGTGGTTCAGGGCTGTTATACTTTTCAGGGGAGGCATCACCAAATATTGATTGCAGACAGCCAATAATGTTGAAAGTTTTCTTTTGCAGACTAAATCTTTGTTTGCTCAAATTTGTGAATGGTACCAAGGATTGTAGGGTTGCCTTTATATCACTTTCAAAACTGCCAAGATAAAAGTTATACTTCAAAAAATCAGAGGCATGTGAAACTCTGGTTACCAAGGAAACGTTCAGAAAAGATTTCCATGGAGATTAGATCCTTTGATATTCCAAAGAGAGAGAAAGAAAGAGGGATGGGAGAGAGGGAGCCATCCAAAGACGCAGATCTGCTGAGAAAATTCATCATTAGAGGGGGGTCAGAGAGAGAAAGACAAGGAATCCCAATCAGTGTATATCATTATGGGGCAATTCCAAACTTCTATATGGGCTAATCAAACTCACAATAGCCTACTTACCTATTAGGCTAGCTCTCCAATTAACCTGACCAATTTCTCATAACCTTGGATGAAAGACAACTCAAAGTTGCTTTGACTCAGATATATCTATAATAGAAAAGTTTTGAGCACAAGGTGGCTAGATGACAACAAAGCATGGTGACTTCATCTGGACTAAACAAAGTTGAGAATCTTAAAGCAAAGTTACCAAAACACTAAAGTAAAAACTAAAGATTGTGTTAATGATATAATTGTAAAATTGACGACTGCAAAGTTGAAGCTGCTGCTTCTCTTGCAAATGAAATGCAAGAACAGGAGACATTTAAAGGAGACCTAGTATGCCCCCTTTTTACATGGTGGTGTCCCCAGAATGTGTCTGTGTAGTTTCAGCTCAAAATACCCCACGGATAATATTTTATTCCATGTTATAAATGCCTCTTTTTGGGTGGAATCAAAAACACACTGATTGTGTGTGTCTTTTTAAATGCAAATGAGCTACTGCTCCCCACCCCATTTCACGGAAGAGGGCTGAGCCTTTACAGCTCGTGCTTCGGTTACTACAGCAACAGCAAATCAGAACCTATATGACTGACAGCGTGAAATACCGGAGTTCAGGCAGGGCTGCACTTGGAAGAGAAATCGGCCCAGGATTTTACATAGTAACTGGTGCAAATGTGATCGCTGTCCTTTTCTGCATATCACGGCGGCATTTTGTGGCGTCTCATTTTAGCTTATCACGGTCCATTCGGCCTATCCACCGGCTCGCTCGGTTCTCCCGATGGCCAGTCCGGCCCTGATCGGCCCCAAAGTGCGTCGGCTCACTGGGAAAATGCCCGGTGTGCTAGATTACCAGTCCAGCTTGTCCACTGCATCTTTAGTGGCTCTGATGTCGGGAGTACATAAAGACTCTTATGTTCACTTTTACAGACAACAACTGAACACTTTTGATGCTTACAAAGCTGAGACGTTATTCTTCTCACTATATCTGCTCCAGCGTGGAAAAAAAATGGCGGACTGTGTGTAGATCACTCAGGGAAGGAGGGTGGAGTCCGTCACCAGTCGTGGGCGAGGCCTGCTCGAAAGTGACGTCACAAAGCAGAAACGAAAACAGTTCATTTTGACACACTGTTTTTAATTAACAGAAATATTAGAAAGAGGAGTGGGTGGACGTTTAACATTGTAGAGTGGTTGTGTACAAACACCATGTAAAAGTATACTTTAAAGTATAATACAATTGCCCCCCTACAAGCAAACCTGCCCCCCATTCAAAATGATCTTGAACCGCCCCTGGCTGTCAATTGAGCTTAACTTGTATTGAAGCCAGAACATTCCTTTAAAGGGACAAGAACATGAAAAAGAATGAAAATTCTGTCATCGTTTACTCACATTTTGTTCCAAACACCTATGAATTTCTTTTATTGTATGGAAAAAAGATTCAATGAAAATAAATAGTCACTAAGCTTAACATTCTGGCTAACATGTGTTCCATAGATGAAAGACAGCCATACAGGTTTGGAACAACATGAGAGTGAGTAAATAATGACAGAATTTTCATATTTAGGTTAACTATTTCCTAAAACTGGTTAAAACTTGTGAAGCTGTTTTTATTTTCAGCAAGTCCACAGAATGGATGTAGAGGAATCCAGTCTCTTGTCCAGAGGTGTGACTATCAGCGGGGAAAAGTGCAAGAAAGATAAAGACCGATAAAGAAAAGAGAGAAAATGCAGTGACCAGACTATATGACAAGCTGAGAGCTGCTAATTCATTTTCACCTCATGGGTCAGCGTGCTGTTTCATTTACACCTCGGTGACCACACAATCCCATACACCATTATACACACACATGCTTGCTGGCACAGCTTGATCCTCCTCAACATGCCTTTTCGGCAAATATCAACTGGCTCGCCTCATCTATTCCCACCTTCCACACAGACCCATGCACACTCACATTAACAAAAAACATCCATCCACCATTGTATAATTCAGCTAATCAAGCGTTTTAACACGATTCTCTCTGCATTTGTGCCACATTAGTGCCCTTCACAGTCATTCACAGTATTTAAACTGGGTTTGATCATGTGTGCCATAAAGTCTTATGCCTTGACATGCTCAGCTTATTTCTTAATAGCTTCACGGAGACATACACACTTGTTTTTCTACCATGGTGTGGTCTTTCCTTAGACTTTATTGTTTTTATACTAAGTTAACGATTTTTCTATTTTCCATAATGTACCCCCTAAACATGACCCCCACACAAACCTTTTTGCATTTTTAGATTTTCATTAAAGGGATATTTTACCCAAATATGAAAATTCTGTCATCATATATAGTTCCAAAAGAGGCAATGAAAGTGAATGGTGACTAAGACTAAAATTCTCCCTAGCATCTCCTTTTGTGCTCAAGAAAAACAATTTGGACAAGATGGGGGAAAGAAAATGTCAGGAATTACATTTTTGAGTGAATAATCCCTATAATGACTTTATTTAGAATGATTAGTACGCCATGTCCTTGTGTAGACCTTGACTGGTACCCAAAATTACATGATTGCATGTTTTACTACCATTTTACAGGCAAAACCTGCCCCTCTAACACACAAAAATCTTATGTGTCTTATTAAAAATTATTAATTCACCTTGTAATGTACTGCATTTTAACAACATCAAGCATGTGAATCTTCAAAACAAAGCACAAAACAATCTATTTCCAGCACCGTAACCATGCAAAATTATCATCTTCTCCCACCCTTTACTAATTTTGTATTCATCTTATCTTAATTCTGAGCCACTTTCGCACAGAGGGCTGATCAATCATATTCAAATGTGACATTTACCTCTTGCAAATGTTCCTCGATTCCCCCTGGGCTCAGGGACAAAAGTCATGTTTGAACTGTTAAAAAACGGAACGGGACGGGTGCGAGGACTCTTGCGACCTGACCAGACATTCACCGCTAGCCATTCTCTCATACAGCACAGACCCTACGGGCGTGCAAGCACACAAACGCACGCACGCACACAGACACACACACACACACACACACATTATTTTCCTATCAGTGCCTGCAACAATTTACACAAGCTTTCTCAATTTTTCCTAGTTTTTATTACACTTGACATTTGTGAATGTCACAGATGGTGCAAAGATTTGGAGAAATGGAACTTATTACAATTTTATTGGATGCTCCAACTTTAAAGCTATATGATATACATGATCAGCCACAACATTAAAACCACCTGCCTAATTTTGTGTAGCTCCCCCTCGTGAAACCAGAATAGCGCCAAACCACATCTCAGAATAGCATTCTGAGATGATATTCCTCTCACCACAATTGTACAGCGGTTATCTGAGTTACTGTAGACTTTGTCAGTTCAAACCACTCTAGCCATTCTCTGTTGACCTCTCTTATCAACAAGGCATTTCAATCCAAGAACTGACGCTCACTGGATGTTTTTTGTTTTTGGCACCATTCTGAGTAAATTCTAGAGACTGTTGGGTGTGAAAATCCCAAGAGATCAGCAGTTACAGAAATACTCAAACCAGCCCGTCTGGCACCAACAATCATCCATGCGATTATCTGATCAGCCAATCGTGTGGCAGCAGAGCGGTGCATAAAATCATGCAGATATGCATCAGTAAATGTGATCTCACTGTGGCATGATTGGTGGTGCCAGATGGGCTGGTCTCAGTATTATCAAAATGTCAAAATATTACATATGCAATACATGTAGACAATATATGATGGGGATATTTTCTTACCACATGCCCCATTGAGAGCAAGAACAACTAATCACGACCATGAGGAGGTTACCCCATCTGACTCTACCCTTCCTAGCAACAGGGCCAATAGTTGCTTAGGAGACCTGGCTGGAGTCACTCAGCACACCCTGGATTCTAACTTGCGACTCCAGGGGTGGTAGTCAGTGTCAATATTCACTGAGCTATCCAAGCCCCCGATGAAAGGACTAAATATTAAATGAAAAAAATAACAATAAAATGCAAAGTAATCTCTAATCTGTATTCTAATTACCAATTATTTAAATTGTAACTGAATTGGAATACAGTTACTTATATTTTGATTTTAAATACATAATCCCGTTACATGTATTCCATTACTCCCCAACCCTGTATATATACTGCTGAAGTCAGAAGTTTACATACACTTAGGTTGAAGTCATTAAAACAAACTTTCCACAGATTTCATATTAGTAAACTATAGTTTTGGCAAGTCATTTAGGACAGTGTTCCCAACCTTTTTTCTGCCACGGCACACTTTTTACGACTAAAAAATTCAACAGCACACCACTATCCCACATATGCTAACCACTGTCAATATTTTTCCTCTTCAAGAACTTGTCCATGTTTTCTGTCCATCTTAGTAGCATGTTTACTTGTAATGTTTAAGATTCGGCTACGCAATAAAAAATTAGACCTTCTCATCATCTGTCATATTGACGGACAGGGTTGTAAAAATTCCGTCATAATCTATTATTACCAGTCATTTTAATTTTCATATTTTAATGATAATAAGACATTTAATAGCTTTTATTTTCATTCACATTTTAATTTTTTATCATGAATTTACAGGACGAGTATATAGCAGATTATGCATTTATTTATTTCTGAAGAGAAAAGATGAACAACAGAGATGCCACACGAAGCAGATTGATGTTTTTTCCCCCCGCAGTGACAGCGGAGGCAAATAAAACATGGCATATGAACAACGCAATATTACAAAAAACAAATATGATTAAAATATGAACAAAACACATAAAAAATGAACTGAACAGAACTTAATCAACAAGTCAAATCTTCCTCCTGGTCCGCATCGACGGGTGCTCGCCTGTGCGTAATCAAACACATCAAGGGAGACTGATGCTGAGGTAGTCATTAGATTTTGTGTCTTTGCCTCGGACAGACGATTTCTCATGGCAGTTTTAATTTGGTTATGGAGGCTGAACTCAGCGGCATGCGCCGCAACGCCTTCCACATGACAAGACTTGCAGAAAGCGTCACAGAGGGGCGATTTTACGAGTTTGCCACATAAAACGAGGGACATTTTTCCAACAATTGTTTACAGACAGATTGTTTCACTTTTAATTGGCTATATCACAAATTCAGTGGGTCAGAAATTAACTGTGCCTTTAAGCAGCTTGGAAAATTCCAGGAAATGATGTCAAGCCTTTAGGCAATTAGCCAATTAGCTTCTGATCGGCTAAATTGATTATTGGAGACAATTGGAGGTGTACCTTTGGATATATTTTAAGGCCTACCTTCAAACTCTCCTTCAAATGTCTCTTTACATAGTTTGGTATGAAAAGTGTAAATAAAATCGCAGAACAAGGACCTTGTGAAGGAAACTGTTAGACAAGTATCTATATCCACAGTAAACTGAGTCCTGTATTGACATAACCTGAGGCTGCTCAGCAAGGAAGAAGCCATTGCATAAAAAAGACGGACTACAATTTGCAAGTGTATATGAGGACAAAAATCTTACTTTTTGGAGATGTCCTCTGGTCTCATGAAACAAAAATTGTACTATTATGTAAGTAAACAATAAACATGTAACAAAAATATACATGCAACATAATATATGCAATTTAAAGACATTCATTGAAGGAAGGAATAGACTGAATTTGAAATTTTTTCAAAAGCTAAAATGGGACCAATTTGATGATTTTATTTCATTAGTAAAATTCATATTTTGGAATTGTACCTAGAACGTTTTTCTAAAAGGTTCCTTAATAATTAAGAGTATTAGCTAAGAGAAAATTTCCTTCATGTAAGCAAAATTGACATTGTAAAAGAAATATACCCATATGTATTGATATCGAATCAAATAAAGAGCTTGTGAATCGGAATCGAATCAAATCAGGAAATCTGTATCAATAAACATCCCTGACTGTCAATAGGCTAAAAAAAATATCAAGATTTTAGGAGCCATATCGCCCAGCCCTAGTTTTGGATACAGACCAAAATGTAACTCCTTTTTCACTATAAATCTTGCCATCTGCAGTCTCCTTGGTGATCATGGACCAGGAGGAATTTGTCTGATGGCTGTTTAAGTACAGTATATTAAATTGCATAATCCACAGGCCTTACAGAATATGTGATAGAATCTTTATTTTAATAGATGATATAAAATGTCAAGCAGTGCTCTATGGTGTGACCTGTTATACTTCATGTACAACTATTTTATAATTATTATGAATGCCTTTTTAATGAAATAGAAATTGAGAGACTGAGTATTTGCTCTTTTATAAAATAAAACTCTTTAAGCGACCTGCAAAAAGCTAATAATTGATTTAAAATGACACAAAACTTGGTAAGAAATGGTAGCCAGTTTAGGGACCCAACATGTAAACTGTCCTTCATATACACTATCCATAGATGATTAATTATATTTGCAAAAGAACAAGCCTCAGTGGACCTTCAATTAATAATCTTAAGGATCAATCCATCTTTTCTTGAATGAAGGATATTGGATTACAGCATCAAACTAATATACATTTACGGAAATACTGTATGATTTACAAATATCTCACAGTTCAGCAGTTCATTGCTACGTTAATACTGTAATTGCTTTAGTTTCCCTTAGGTTGTGTTTCAAATGATTGCTAGAGATGCCCTCTGGATTCACAGAGGCTGAAAGCACAGCTGTTGCACTTGAGGGCATTTTGGCTCCCCCACAGGCCTGGGCCAAGATCATTGTTGGTAAAGGGCACAAAAGGACACATGGAGAACCTGAAAGGTTGACTAGATAGTACGTGTGTGTGTGTGTGTGTGTGCTTGTGTTGGGTTCGAGTCCAAGTCAAGTCTTTAAACAATCGAGTCTGAGTTGAGTCTGCGCCTAAAAGGTGCAGAGTCGGACACAAGACAGAGTCCATAACAGGTTCAAGCTGACAACACTGCGTGGACCACAAGAGACTATAGATGCTACATGTGTGGATACATTATGCCTAAAAAGACTTAATAACCAATACAATTTTTCTGAATTTCTATTTTTATATGTTGTTTAGTAAACTGTGAGACATGATGTGGGTGACTTGACATAAACCACGATGAAACCGCGATGCAAGCACTGTCTTACCAGTTGTCAGGTCCTGTGCCGTGCGAAACTGCATTGTAGTTTCTAGCACATTGGCTACATACCAGTCTTTATGTGTTCGTTGTGCCAGCCACCTCGGAAAATCGATGTTATACAGCAGTCTCCGTATTAACATTCAAGCGTTTTGGTTGACTGAGTGTGCCACTCTGCAGGTGTGTTTGCTCAATATGGTGGAACAAATTCTGGCTACGTCTACAACATCAGGGGCTGCTACAACTGCTTGAAGACAGATCGTTCATTTATTTTTTAGTTTCGTTATTTATTTTATTTATTTATTTTTAAATCGCATCACAAATGAAATGCCATGGACTTGGCAAGACTCTGAAAATATCCAGAGTCCCAAAGGCTCGAGTCCGAGTCAAGTCCAAGTAAAAATGCATCCGAGTCCATGACAAGCCCAAGTCTTGTGTACCCCAACTCTAGTGTGTGCTGTAAGTATTGACATTGCTGGCCTTTACTGCTGGCTGGGTCTCTGTGTTTCCCTCTCCAGACACCCTGCTGCCCACTCAACCACATGGCCTTCCTGACCGAAAGCCAAATTTGTTTGTGACCCCTGACTAGGCTCTCAGTCTGATGTGCCTGAGAAGACTAGACACACATACACGCTTCTAATGAAAGTGATATATTTTTAGTTTGCTTCTACTGTAGGTGTAGACAGTGACCCTTATTCCTAATTTGTAATTTAAATTGTTTGTTTGTTTTCATTTCTATTCAGCAGCACCCATGGCCCCTCTGTTTCCTCCAGATCATGAATTATGCATTAGTTTACTTCCACTGTCACCTTTTATTCCTCACTGAATCATTAACATTTATTACTCCAGAGCATTTAATATTAAAACAGTTGGATGGGCTTTTTACTTGTACAGAAAAGCCCTCCGGTGGTACCATGTTACTAAATTATTACTATATTGATGTGCTATAGTATTTACATGGTATTACAACATACTTCATGGTAACTAAAATTATAAATGTCTATAAAACCATGGAATTGTTCTTGGGACATGCATGTGCAAAATTGTTGAGGCAATCCTGACATAGCAACCTGGCAAAACTTTGGTCATAATTTAATCATTTGAAGATTTGATCATAAGATATTTTATTTATGTAATGGAGTTATGTATCATTTAGGTATCAACTAAAAAACTAAAATAGAAAGAAATTACATTGTTGACATGCATTAAGAGTAAAGAGCTGCACAATTAATGAGGATAGCATTGCTCATAGAGATACTAGCCTGGCCAGTATCGGCAAGGTTATTATAAACACATTAACTGCACATATTTCAATATGATATATCAAAGGGTAATGAACAGCATTTAAAACTGCCCACATTGTTCCCTTTCTGGCTCTGAGCAATGGCCTGAGGCATTATAAAACATTACACAATATATTTAGTTATTTACTGTAGGTAAAAATTTTGAGAAGACTAGACAGTAGCTCATGTGCAATTTTTTGCTCAATCCCCTACAATAATAAGACGCACATTCACCTGAAATACCAAGCAGCTAATTAAGAAACCAGACAACTGGGACTGTGAACACACACAGTGTGATACCCGGTTGTTGATGCTATCTAAACTAGATGTCAATAAAATGCCCTGGATGTGAATCAGATCTTTAATTAAACCTTTCCCTACAGATGTTCATATTTCGTTAACTTTATAAGGATTGAGGATGTGCTTTCTAGATGCATCTCTCCTGCAGTGTGACAACAGGGGTTTATCAAAAAATAAGAGCTTTTTCATGAGCAAACAGCAGGAACATTTGGTTCATGTTGTCATTCTTCTGCAATAATCTTTAGAGGGAGCTTTTGAGCTAAAATGTCAATGTGGCATTTGGAATCGTCCAAAATGTTCAGCCCATTTTGATTGTTTGATTAGAACTCTCCACTTAATACAGAAGGATCGAGAGGGAAGATAACGAAAGACCAAAATACAGAGGGAGACTGAGATAGATAGAAAATACATACATATGTGGTATCTGAACATCGAACAGTATCGGAATTCTGATCAGAGTAAACGTATTTGAAATTCAAGGTGCTGCTGTACTGACTGTCTGGTTTTGCAATAAATAATCCAGATGACAAGTCAGACAGCTGCCTATATGTGATCAAGAATCTTGAGTAGTTTGCCCGCACCTTAATGCATTGACATATTTTTATACCTACCAATCAAGCAGGTGTCAACAACCAAAATGCCCCCAAAACAACAATAAATATAGCACCTTCGGTGAATTCAGAATATAAAATATACAAAAATACAACTTTTGTCACCTTTTACTCCGGGTGGCGGAGGAAAAATCTCAGTGGCCTCCGCATCTGAGAATGCTAATCCACAAATATTTTTCACGTGGCTCATTGAGTGCGTTACTGCAGAGATCTAGCGCGCATGGAGTCTTCACGCTATTCTCTAGGCATCCACCCACAACTGGATGGCTTCAGAAGACTTGGAATATAGCACACAAGTCAAATGGTCTACAACCTTGATGGTGCTTTTAGGAGCTCGACAGCATCCATACTCATTAACTTTCATAGTATGGAAAGGAGCAGCATGAACATTTGGCCCAACATGTAAATTATGATAATTTTTATGATGGTGTGGGTGAGAAAGTGCCTGCACGCGCACCACGGGTAGCTATTTTTCTATGCAAGCAAGTGCCGTTCAAGTGCAGCTCCTGTCTACTTGAATGGGAAAGGCAGGAATCTCCCAAACAGTTTTCAGGATTATGATCAAAGAACATATTTCAAATCAGCAGGAAAATCAGAAAACACTGGTATCATAACTTCAGCTACTTCAGATAATGAAAAAAAAACATAATTTTCCAGGATCGTGTAGCTAATGTGAATGTGCATTCTAGAGTTTATTGACAGGTGATGTCAGTATTTAAAAGGTGATTCGCTCTTTTACATGTAAGGCAGAAATTTTTTTCTACATCCGTTGACTGTTGGGAGTTCCAAATTCTCCCATTCATCTTAAAGATCAACATTTAGCCCACCTCCAGCTCATTTGCATTTAAAGCTACAGACACTAAACCAGCCCGTTTGGAACAGGGCTACAAAACAGTGGTATAAAGGCATGGTAGAATAAATTATCTGTGAGGTATAATATGCAAAATCCACTTAAAATGTTTTTTTAAACAGAAATATGTCCCCAGTATGTGTACAGCCATGGCCAAAAGTATTGGCAGTGACATACATTTTGTAATAAAAGTAGATCTCAGCATCATTGACATGCGAGCAAAAGCAAGCCAGAGACAAATATGTATATGTATTTATTATTTGTGCAATTTAGAAATGTTGAAGTCCCTTCGCACCTGTATGTTAATCTAACTCTTGCAGTAATCATTTATCATATTCATGCAGTTGTGTTATTCAGTTGTGTGCTGAAAGTCAAACGTTGACATCAACAACAAAAATAATGTCACTTGCTGCATGTCCTTGTATTGGAAAACCATGAACAAAACTATGCAACATAAAAGGAAATGCAACACAAGATACATTAAATACAGGTTATGTTTAATCTATGGCAGGTCGCCACTTGATTTCCAATGTAAAATCTGTCCTGAAGCAAAACCAGTTGAGAACCAGTGAGTTTAAGGGACAGACAAGAGCAGACTGGCCTCACTGTTGCGCACCTACAGTATATGTTAACTGTTAATAGTTATAGGACATTACTTCAAAAGCTCACACAGCTGATGTTATTTTTAATTTAGTAGTTAATTTAACATATAAACTAACATGCTTTAGTTATATAACATGTTATAGTTACATGCTATTTTTTTTACACATACTTCAATAAAATAAATGGTTTCAAGTTTCAATTATAATAAAGTGTTTGCTCAAAAATAAATAAATAAATAAAATAACCCTTCTGTTTTCACTGATAATAGTAATTGTGTAATACCATATACCGTGAAATTTTCTGAGACTGTTATCATACCGTGAAAATCTCATACCGTTGCAACCCTACTACAGACACTAAAACAGCCCATTTGGAACAGGGCTACAAAACAGCGGTATAAAAGCATGGTAGAATAAATGATCTGTGAGGTATTTTGAGCTGAAACTTGAGACACGTTCTGGGGACACCTTAGATTTATATGAAATAGTTTATAAAGGGGCATAATATGTTCCCTTTTATAAAAGTGGCCCATCTCTGACAAATAGTCTGGTTTTATTCACTTTCACACATATCACGAGTAAAACGACAGATTAAAACATGTATTTTTTGCTCTGTTAATCCCACAATCTTAATAAATATTTGTTTTTTTTAGGTGATATATTTACAAGCTTATTCCAATGTGATTAAGTTGCATGGTAGCTCAATTTATATAGCGCTGGACTTTCAACACGAGTCGACACGCAATCCAAAAGTGTCATAGAAGTGCTAGGAAATAACGTGGTTGCTTCAGATATCGCGTTTTCCAACTCACATTTGATTTTATGGCACTATTGGTTAGGTTTATAAATTTTTTCACATCTATTCATACTTTGATAATGATTCATTAACTGTACGGTTTCTCTAGAATAATTTGTTGTTATTTTTAAGATTCACAAATATAGATAGTAGACAATATAATTGGTAGAAGCCAATGCTAAGGCTACTGTGTCCTCATTACCGCAGTTGTTTTTCATCTACATAAATTTTGAGCTCCTGCAAGACATGGACTAAATATAAACAGCATAGTTCACTTTTTACTCTAAACAATGTGACTTAAATAATAAATAAAGAATTTAAATTCTGTCATAATTTGCTCTCAACTAGTTCCAAACCCGTTTGACTTTCTTTCTTTTGCAGAACACAAAAAAAGATGAATATTCATGAATAATGAATAATTAATATTCCAGTCCATCTTTTTAATACAAATGCAGTCAATAGGGACTCATTTTAAATCTTAAAAAAGGACCCAAAGGTTTAGGCACATTTTAAATATGCCAATTCCTCTGAAACTATATGATAAGTAATTTTTCAGTGATAACCCTGACGTCCGTTGCGCATTCAACAAGCTTCTTTCATGCACACATTAACCTGTAATGGAGGACAAGATTTTCACTGAACGGTTTTAATTTATTTTCAGAATGACATACAAGTTGCATGCACAACTTTTATGATATGTTTGGGTCCTTTTTATGATCTTAAGTAAGGCAGTATACCATTGTATTGAAAAGACAGACTGGAAAATTCATTAAAATTCTAAAGTCAGTCATAAGGTTTAGGGACGACATTAGAGTAATTTAAGTAAATTATTACAGAATTTTCATTTTTGGGTGAAAAAAATACAAATCTATTCTTTTCATTTACATTTCAACATATACGTAATGAAGTAATTACACTGAAAGCTGAACTTTAACCTTTTGCATAGATAATATTGTTAAAAGCAAATCCAAAATTGCCCTTAAAGCCTTAAAAAAAATTACAAATTTCTTTCTTCACCAGAAATTCTTTAGAAGAATATCGCAGCTCTGCAGGTCCATACAATGTAAGTGTGACGCTGGCGTGTTCAAATGAAAACCAATGAACCTTGTGAACATCTATTGTAAAAATAATAATAAAAAAAAACATTTTGTTGCACTTCCGGTTATAGTGCTCCAGTTCTCGCGTGAACATGCCAACATGCGTCACGTGAGAGGCATGGTCAACTGAGTCACCATTGAAGATGCATTGGAGAGTGTCCGGAAATAAACAATTATTGTGAAAAGGACTAAAATATTTATCTGTTTCCCACCCAAAGCAATCATTCCACTGGAGTCATATGGATTACTTTCACTACGATTTTATGTGCTTTAAGGAGATTTTAAAGTGCTGATCATCATCACTTGCATTCAAAGGACTTAAGGAGCTGAGATAATCTTCTAAAAATCTTTGTTTGAGTTCTGCTGAAGAAAATAAGTCAAACACATCTGGGATGGGAGGGTGAGTAAATGGATGAACTAACCCTTTAATCCCAAAGATGTAGATGTTGCGAGAAACAAAATTTAATTGCACCAAGATACTGAGGTTATTCAAACAACCAAGAAGTAACGAGCATGTGGTGTTATCTTGCAGAGGTAACCTGAGGCTCCTGGATCAATACACAGCAGCAAGGGAGCAGGAAAGCAAGCAGGGTACAAAAAAAGTTACTGTTTCTCCTGTGTGCTCAGGTAAAAGGAAATGAAAGGCTAAGACTGACCAAATATTGATCTCATTCATTCAGTCATGATCTCCTGACAATTTCCACCTTATCTCGCTCTTCCTGGCCTTGATGAGGACTGTTGAGGATCTCCGTGACATGCAGGAGTTATACTAAGTCGCCATTGATGTAAAATGTAGCGTATCTGCTTTATCGTGGTCTAAACAGGTGTGATGAAGTTAAAAACAATATGAGCTTGAATTGACAAGGAGCTAACTAATTTCAGGCTAGTTACAACTTGTAAATGACTTTTGCACTTGTAAAATCTATATTTTACAATGAAATTATAATGCAAACTCATCTTACATGATGCTCCAGGGTGAGATGAAGTGATTGTGGACCATGTTAAAAACGTATTTCAGCCCCTTTTTCCTAATATTGGGATCCTTTAGAAAAATATGCAGTGCGGCAGGTGCTCCACTGGCTGATGAAAAGCCTACATGATCACACAGGAAATCAACATGCTGCTTCCGAAAGTTAATGTAGCCTTAAATCAACCCGATTCAGACGAATTGCTGAGAAGCACCCTTCTCCGACACACATTATTGCAAGAACACACTGGGAGCAGAGGCGAGGTCATGTTCAAAACACTGGATTTAAAGGAACGGCAGTGAATCACGAGGCGGACGGCACTTCTGAACTATAAGTGCTATATATATATACCAAGATAATAGTGCTTAAACAACGCATGTTTAACAAAACCAGAGCAGAAAGGTTTTGCGGTTGTTGTTCTTATGTAATATATTTGGGTCATGAGAAAATGCCCACGTCCCTGGATGAAGTATCCGAAATCTATTCATACTACTCACCAGAGTTTCCACTAAGAAATGTTGGTGCTGGCCAACGTGTCCGTGAATGATAACGTTTGCCGGACAAACTGGAAATCCGGCCATTTCATTTCGGTGTTGATTTTGCGCTGTAACACGATTGACTATGCATTATAATGTGATATAATAATGAAACAAAACGGCAAACGTTTGTTCTATATAGCTGCTTTCTATGTAAAAATAAATAAATAAATAAATAAATAAACAGCTGTTATGGAATAAGCGTCTAATAATAAAAAAACACATTCACCAGGGAGCAAAAGCAGGCAAAGCAACAAAAACACAATGATATTTACCACGTGTCCTTTCCTTTACAAAGAAATATTAAAATAACCGAAATCTATCTGACACATGCATCTGTGTTTCATGAGAGTGTCACGTGCGCTTTCTCTGGAGCACGCAAGTGCGGGTGAGTCCAGCAGGCTTCCCGAAATTTACAGGAAAACCAGATCAGGATCACTTGTGCAACTTAAATCACTTTTGACCCAAGGAAAACCCTGAAGAAAAATAACATCACAGAAAATTAAGAGGAACTTGCTATTACAAAAGGTGCGCCATCTGGTGTGGGTTCAATCCATTTTACCTGTTCAAAATGAAGCACGCAAAAGAATATTATAAAGGCAA
Organism: Xyrauchen texanus; assembly: GCF_025860055.1. NCBI lineage: Eukaryota > Metazoa > Chordata > Actinopteri > Cypriniformes > Catostomidae > Xyrauchen > Xyrauchen texanus. The sequence continues at coordinate 36,685,751 of NC_068307.1, forward strand.
AAGATGCACTCCACATTATTTCGGTCATTCATTTTTTTGCAAGAAGGGTTTATAATTATTTGATATTTATTTTCTAAAAGAAGTGTTTACATAACTTAGGTTATTTTTCTGCAAGTGTTTTCAGGGGGGTTTTAGGCCTATATACACGTTTGTAGCCTATTATATTCTTTGTTACATTGCTTTGGGAAGATCTTGAATTTCTTGAGGAAATTTTTAATAATAATAAGGTCAACAACATATCAGACTGAAATGTGGCATAATGTGAAATTTAGCATTATAGTAATGATTTAAAAAAAAGTTATGAAAAATATGGTTATTTAATATACAGTAAAAGCCCATTTTAACTGGTTTAAAAAATGACTATACTCTGTGATATATATTGTTATCATGATATAAAATTACTCATTTTGTGATGTAAGATTTTGGTCATATCGGCCACCCCAAGTTATGTCATCTTAATTCTCACCTTGGCTTCTTTTCTTGACACTTTATGCTTTATGACTATTCTCCTCAGATTTTTCATAGCATAAAAGCACCTCCAGAAGACGGCAACGCAAGTTTTAAATGAGAAGATTCTCACTGCGCGTACGTAAGAAGGGAATAACTCAGGCTGTTTTTGCCAGTGGTATAAAACCCGCTGTAGTCACGGATTAGAACTCTGCAAGCTTTGGTAAAGTTTAAACCTCCGTGGGAGCGAAAACGCTGTAATCATTGGGATGGTGTTGCACTGTGCATTTGTGGCATCAACTAAAGTAGCAGCTGACACTTCGTGTTAATATTGTGTCCGACCATGTTTGAATTTGTCAGACATTAGGACATTTTTACAGTCAAAACATTATTTACAGGCTAACGGAAACCCTGCTACTCGCATACATACCAAAAAGAACATACTTTTTTGCCGGCAGATAAGTGCGTTCAACAAATACAATACATACTGTGACAATATATGGCATCGGATGCAGCTCCGGTAACTGGAGCTCTTAGATGTTCAACAAGTGATTCAAATTTCAGCAAACATCGACTGATTTAAGCAGCAAAACTTTCGACCTACTGTCGCCAAATTCACAGTTATTATATTATGTATTAAATTTCCTCCTCATATTAATTCATGTTGAAGCAAAACTCCTCATACCATAATGGGGGTGATTAATAGGTAGTTGCATACTAACCCAAGTCAAAAGAGCCCACCCCCAAGTTTCTTTGATATTCTGGTCCCTAGATAAAGCTCAGGATCATCTTCCAATATAAGTCTTTAAGTGTTTTCAAGGATAAGGGATTACATTTTGTGGGCACACATGCATGTTTAACCGATACCGTAATTTCACATTATTGCACATTATAAACACAAAGGAAGCAGAACAATGTTTCCACCTGAATCCGGCAAAGTGTGTTCAACACTTTCTGTTGTCCTAGTCAGAATTAGAATCGCCAACGTGCAATCTGCCCACAGAACCAGAGGGTCATGGAACACACACTGGGGACTAGCCTTCTGTCTCACATTGCCAACTGCCTTCAAATGACTTATTCTGACTATAAGAAAAGTTTAATCGTCTGCAGCCCACACTAGCTATGGAAGGCCTGTGCCATGGATTATTCATGATGAGAAATTTTAGCCTTTTGTTGTCAAGAAAAAAGGGAGCTTCAATGGAATTTATTGAAATCATATTTCAAATGGAATTTCACTCTTAAAAGTTATATTTAAGAGTGATTTTGAAAAGGCCGCCTGTGAGGGATCAAGAGAGCAGAGTGAATGTAGGTGCTAAAAAAGAACCGCTCTGTGTTTGGTAGGATCCTGGGTGTTGATTAGGGCCGGGTATCTGCAGGTCTTGTAATGGGATGCATATGCAGTTGCTACTGTACATATGCCGATATCGGAGTTGTGCTATGTAGCATAACCAATGAAAGCACAAGGAAAGATCAAGCTATATGTGATGTTTAATGTGATAAGAAAAAACTGCTGAACATTTGCTCGACAGAACACATTACATGCTAGTGGGTTAAAGCTGAAGTGTGTATGCACTTGTTGATGTTAAGCTACTAACCAGGTCAAACTTTGATATTGCCGCTGTTACCTCAAGAGCAATATGTGTAAATAATTTCTCTAAAAATGTTGACAAAACGTTTGTTTTGGGTGACCTAACCCTTTATTTCTGAGACATATTGCACAATCCAAACACCTCTGTAAATTCCACAGCTAACTTCCAACTTAACAAATCTGTCTTCTCACAATGTGATAAGACAGCAAACAAAGAAAAATATCATGTAACAGACAGCAGCACTCTATGGTCAGACAAGAAGTTTTGTTAATAATTGATAACTGATATGTAATACAATCTCAAACAATTTGCTGTAGCACAAGGGTTTCTGGGTGGGCTAGGAAACCTTATTGCGCCAAGCATTATTGTATGACCATTACATTAGAAATTAGAAGTTGATCACATTTGTTGAGCAAACGGTTCTGTCGGTACATTCAGATGGACACCAAAAGGTGGGTTGTTGTGAGAATGTGGCTTACTGCGAGAAAGCTGGGTTCCTGTTTAAATGTACTGTATAAGCGGTATACACTTTACTCTCATATAGGTGCAGCTCGTTAGAAAGCAGCGTCCCTGTTGCAAAGTAATCCCCACGACGCTTCTGTAAACAACAAACATGGCATCTGAGAAAGACTATGCTAGCTGAGGTAAGGGACATTCCATCATTTAAACTGGTGTGAATAAATGAGTATAGTTTACTGAGCACATGGATATGCTTGTTTTTTCAACAAAAATATGACATGAGATACAAAATAAATATGATAACTATTATATACCAAGTGTTTATACTCGTCCTGTACGTTAACTGCATCAGTCTACTTCATTAGCATTTTTTTTTCTTCGCTTTGCGTGAGCACATGCTTTCAAGTTTTCACGCATTGCTTGTTTAATTATAAAAAACACACAGGACATGACATAAGCTTGTTTTTAATATAATTAGAAGCTTGTTTTTTTTTTTTAAAGGTGACACAACCTTCATGACTAAAATAATTTTACAACGTCTCTTTCTCATTAATTATCTTCATTTAAATAATAGAATATTCAAATATTCGTTTTTTATGAGTTTAAATATTCAAATAACAAATTATTGATGAATGCCCATCCCTAGTAGCAAGCTGCTCTAAGGACTATAATGATTGTCCATTACATCAGCCACTTATACTCACAAGCTTATAGTAGTTGTATTTCTTATTTAGCCACATTAAAATTTTAAAAACACTGTGGCTTCAAAATTCAAAGTTGATGTACGATTACCCTGCTGAAAAAAAAACTGCTTAAACCAGCTTGGCCATTATTTAAGCCATTTGGCTGGTTTAAGCTGGTCGCCCAGCAGCTGGTCAGTTGGTTGCTTTCAGAGGGGTTTTGAATATTTTTAGCTGGTCAGGCTGGGAGACAGGCTAGCCTCCCATTCTAATCCAGCTTGGCCAGGCTATGAGACCAAATAAAAAAATCAAATCCCCTCTAAAACCAGCCTGACCAGCATGACCATCTTAACGATTCCTGTTCCATAACAGTTCCAGTAACGGTTCCAGTAATGTTTCTTATAGTACTTTTGAGGAAAGTATAATTTAGAAATAAGAGATACAATTCTTATTGCATTTACTGGCCTGTGCAGTCTATTACCACATGCTAAGATCATTTAAAGTTTCAACAAAGCAGATATAAAGCTGCAGATTCAAAAGAACTGGCTCATTAGTGTCATTTGTTTGAGAATCAAACTATACCTGTTAATGGAACTGAAAATCATGAAAATCATAAGGTTCCAGTACTTTAAAATAAAAATTAACCAAAAATTAAACAATCCTCTCATCATTTACTCACCCTCATGCCATCAAACATGACTTTCTTCTGCAGAACACACACAAAGATTTTTAGAAGAATATCTAAGCGCTGTAGATCCATACAATGCAAATAAATGGCGATCAGGACTTTAAAGCTCCAAAAAGGAGATCAAGTCAACATAAAAGTAATCTTTATGAATCCAGTGGTTTAATCAATGTTTTCTGAAGCAATCCAGTTTGATTTGGGTTAGAAAAGACTAAAATGTAACTCTTTTTTCACTATATATCTTGACAGCTGTCCCCTTGGCGATCATGATTTCAAGCTGTATTACAATGCCTATCCACAGTTTTCTTGAGCAAACACCGGGCGGCGCCAAGATGATTCTAATTGCCTGTTTTGAGTTTCTGGTCTCAAGACACAATGTAAAAACTACCGAAACAAGTGATTCAGACGGAGAACAAAAAACCTTTAAGTGTTATTTGGAGTAAAAATGTATTTCAGGCTCAACCTGTACAGTTTTTAGCTGTCATATCAACTCAAAGTAGATAATGATTTTTAAGAAAACAAACATTGGTCCATCGCTTCATGACATCTACATACTCCGGATAGGCACTGTCAAAAAAATTATCATCTCAATTCTGTTAAGTATCGGCACTTTAAAACCACATGATTTTGAAAATGTTTACAAATGTAATACTTTAAACACCACATTACCCACTAAGAATATACGCTAGCGCTATGTGCATGCGTCAAGCACAAGGAAGTGAAATCGAGCTTAAAATAATGATAGTGCCTAGAGACTGCAATGGCGAGATGTTCAGTGAAAAAGGAGTTATATTTTGATCTATTCTCACCTGAAACCAACTGGATTGCTTCAGAAAACATAGATTAAGCCACTGGAGTCATATGGATTACTTTATGATGCCTAGAAATGTAGGTTGATGATATAAAGATCCCGATGAAGGACAGAAAGTAAACAAGCATGGGAAAGGAAGGGGGAATGACTCAAACAGGAGGTGCTAATTTATCTAGCAGTTGAGCAGGCAGATCTTGAGTCAGGTGAGGAGGATGAAGCTTCAGCCTATTGGTTGCATTCACACTGAGGTTGCATCAGGGCAGATGATGGGGAGGTCTGAAGGGGCTTACACACACTGGTGTCAGCAAGTATGGAGAACATGTGATGGCCATTAAATCTGCTACCTTAACAAGAAACCTTAAAATGTTATATGCTCCAGTCAAAAACCTGGAGCATGTTTTTTTTTTTAAAGACACGAGTTAAACATTTTGGAGGTAAAATATCCTCTCCAACACCAAGCCTTTCTGTCCCTCCATCTCTCCAATCCTCTCACCCAATTTCCAGTCCTGTAACTCTTTTTTGTTGCTTTCTTTGCACTTCTCCCCTGCTCCTTTTCTTTCTTTCTTCCTTAATTGCTATGATTAAGTCTACTGCTTAATAATTACTGTCTCCATCCATCCAGATAGAAAGAGAGACTAGGCATTCATTCCTCAAGAGCCTTTACACTACAGTTCACCCATCATGTTGAAGGAAACAGAGGTACTCTGAGAATTTATTACACAATGCTGGCAATTTATCTGATTTACACTGCCGGCCAAAAGTTTGGAATAATGTACAGATTTCACTGTTTCGGAAAAATATTAGTACTTTAATTCAGCAAAGTGGCATTTAACTGATCACAAAGTATAGTCAGGATATTACTGATGTAAAAACAGCACCATCACTATTTGAAAAAAGTCATTTTGATCAAATCTAGACAGGCCCCATTTCCAGCAGCCATCACTCCTTTATCTTTGAGTAATTATGCTAAATTGCGAATTTGGTACTAGAAAATCACTTGCCATTATATCAAACACAACTGAAAGCTATTTAGTTAATTAAATGAAGCTTAACATTGTCTTTGTGTTTGTTTTTGAGTTGTCAGAGAATGCAATGGACTATCATGTCTTAAGGTCAATATTAGGTCAAAAATGGCAAAAAAGAAACCGCTTTCTCTAGACACTTGTCAGTCAATCATTATTTTGAGGAATGAAGGCTATACATTGCTTGAAATAGCTAATAAACTGATTTTTTCATACAAAGGTGTACACTACAGTTTCCAAAAGCTCTAACAATGACAGAAAGAGATGTGGAAGGCCAAAAAGGATAAGTACATCAGGATCTATAGTTTGAGAAATAGACACCTCACGTGTCCTAAGCTGACAGCTTCATTGAATTCTACCCACCCAACATCAGTTTCATGTACAACAGTAAAGAGAAGACTCCGAGGTGCAGGCCTTATGGGGAGATTTGCAAAGAAAAAAAGCCACTTTTGAAACAGAAAAACAAAAGGAAAAGGTTAGAGTTGGCAAAGAAACAAAGACATTGGACAACAGATAATTGGAAAAGAGTGTTATGGATCTTAAACCCATTGAGCTTCTGTTGGATCAGCTAGACTGTAAGGTGCCAGAGAAGTGCCCGAAAAGACAGCTGCATCTATGGCAAGGAAGCGTGGGGTGAAATGTCAACTGAGAATCTGGACAAACTGACCGCTAGAATGTCAAGGATCTGCAAAGCTGTCATTGGTGCACATGAAGGATTTTTTGATGAGAACTATTTTTAGTTTAAGAATTTAATTTATTCAAATTGTAAAAGTAATTTTTCACGTTATTAATGACGAGAGCCAGACCGACATAGGATTTTTGGATTTTAGATTGGGAAAATTCCCCGATTACCGATATGGTGGCCGATATACAGGTGAAACTCGAAAAATTAGAATATCGTGCAAAAGTTCATTAATTTCAGTAATTCAACTTAAAAGGTGAAACTAATATATTATATAGACTCATTACAAGCAAAGTAAGATATTTCAAGCCTTTATTTGATATAATTTTGATGATTATGGCTTACAGCTTATGAAAACCCCAAATTCAGAATCTCAGAAAATTTTAATATTACTTGAAATCAATAAAAAAAAAGGATTTTAAATACAGAAATGTCGTCCCTCTGAAAAGTATAATCATGCATATGTACTCAGTACTTGGTTTGGGCCCCTTTTGCATTAATTCCTGCCTCAATGCGGCGTGGCATGGATGCTATCAGCCTGTGGCACTGCTGAGGTGTTATGGAAGACCAAGATGCTTCAATAGCGGCCTTCAGCTCTTCTGCATTGTTTGGTCTCATGTCTCTCATCTTTCTCTTGGCAATGCCCCATAGATTCTCTATGGGGTTCAGGTCAGGCGAGTTTGCTGGCCAATCAAGCACAGTAATACCATGGTCATTGAACCAGGTTTTGGTACTTTTGGCAGTGTGGGCAGGTGCCAAGTCCTGCTGGAAAATGAAGTCAGCATCTCCATAAAGCTTGTCTGCTGAAGGAAGCATGAAGTGCTCTAAAATGTCCCGGTAGAGCGACTGCGTTGACTCTGGACTTAATAAAGCACAGTGGACCAACACCAGCCGATGACATGGCTCCCCAAACCAACACAGACTGTGGAAACTTCACACTGGACTTCAAGCATCTTGGATTGTGTGCCTCTCCATTCTTCCTCCAGACTCTGGGACCTTGGTTTCCAAATGAGATGCAAAATTTGCTCTCATCAGAAAAGAGGACTTTGGACCACTGAACAACAGACCAGTTCTTTTTTCTTTAGCCCAGGTAAGACGTTTGACAATTGAAGCCCATGTCCAGGACCCGTCTGTGTGTGGTGGCTCTTGATGCAGTAACTCCAGCCTCAGTCCACTCCTTGTGAAGCTCCCCCACACATATGAATGGCCTTTTCCTGACAATCCTCTCCAGGCTACGGTCATCCCTGCTGCTTGTGCACCTTTTTCTTCCACACTTTTCCCTTCCACTTAACTTTCTATTAATGTGCTTTGATACAGCACTTTGAGAACATCCAACTTCTTTTGCAATTACCTTTTGAGGCTTTCCCTCCTTGTGGAGGGTGTCAATGATGGTTTTCTTCACAACTGTCAGGTCAGCAGTCTTCCCCATGATTGTGAATTCAACTGAACCAGACTGAGAGACCATTTAAAGGCTCAGGAACACTTTGCAGGTGTTTAGCTGATTAGAGTGTGACACTTTGAGCCTACAATACTGAACCTTTTCACAATATTCTAATTTTTTGAGATTCTGAATTTGGGGTTTTCATAAGCTGTAAGCCATAATCATCAAAATTATATCAAATAAAGGCTTGAAATATCTTACTTTGCTTGTAATGAGTCTATATAATATATTAGTTTCACCTTTTAAGTTGAATTACTGAAATTAATTAACTTTTGCACGATATTCTAATTATTCGAGTTTCACCTGTAGTTCATTTGTGAGCTGGAATTAAAACAAACCTTTTCTATGTGGATTGTGCACCGATTTTGAACCAATATGACTATGCTAGGTACTCAGAAGTCTGCTTTCTTAAACAAATTTTTTTATCAAAGAATATTTCACATTATTATTATACACTGTCAACTAATTCTAGAAATGAACACTGAGAAAATAAAGAATAAATATAAATACAATAAATAGCTTAAAAACATCAGTACTGTTTAGTATGTCAATTCTGACCATTAAAATAAAGAATAAATATAAATACAATAAATAGCTAAATAAAAATCAGTACTGTATGTTTAGTATCAGTCAATGGCTGACTGTTTAAATAAATAATACATTCAAATAAAATAAATAGCTAAATAAACATCAGTACTCTATGTTTAGTATCAGTCATATGCAGACTATTTTAATACTGCCAGTCAATTAGAGGCAGGTTGTAAAGGTTGTGTTACACTGTATTCTGCTATACAAGTTCAGGGGAAGCTTTCAACGGTGGAAAACCAGACTTTTACATATGACATTTTGTAAATGTAATGACTCGATTGTTCGGTTGAAGGGGGTACCAAACTGCGAATCCTAAACAAAATAGTTTGGTGATACATGTTTACACATTAGCTTCCACACAGCTGAAAAGCTATGAAAGTAGCTATGTGGTTAGCTTGTTAGCTATAAGCTCTTTGTCACAGAGAGTAAAAGATGGATGTTGATTATTTACTTTCCAGCATTGTATCTCACCAACTATGTAACAGCGTAGCATGAAATCAGCACTCAACAGACACAATTCATCACCATACCATTGTCTGCTGAGCTGCAAAAAGATGCTGTGATGTTTACCTTTCAATCTGCTACGTTACTGACTGCACTGCCAAACTATAGCTGGCTAACAGCAAACAGATGTGATAAACATGACATGACATGGTTGTCAGGGACAGAATTAACATTATATTAGCTATATTGAAAAAGGAAAATGATGGGTTCATTGTTTATTAACTTTCCAGTAGTTATTTCACAAACTAGTTAACTTACTGTGAAGATAACGCTTAACTGTCAAACTTTGTTATGACACTATTCTAAATCACCCCAAGCATTGTTTTCTGCATTATATGTTCATAATCTGCGCATATCGGTAAACATAGATACGATATATCTGTGAAAGGCTAATATCAGATGATAATATCGGCTGACAAATAAATTTGTCTGGCACTAGTCTTGACTATATATTGTGGTCCTATTGAATGCCACTTTTGTGAATCAAAGTACCAATTACTATCCATAAGAGCGAAATCTGTACATTATTCCAAACTTTTGGCCACCAGTGTATCTTCAAATTGTAGCACCTACTGCACCTGAATGGGACAATGGTGAGATAACTCTATCAACATGTTCTTCATTCTCAAGTGATATGACAGGGCAAGTTGTAAAGCTTCGGCTAGGAAATCACCTTAGAATTCTAGAAGTGACTTTTAGATTTATCTGGAGGTAGAGAACATATTTTCTGTTAATAATGGTGAGGAAGCCCTTACCTTGATGTAGCTGTTGAGTTGTGGATAGACCTTTTGCACTCCCAGGAAAATAGAGAGGGGGGTTCGGTGAGGGAAAGAGGCTGTGACAACGTGTGTGACCTCTGGGAATGAGTACACCCGGAAGCCGTGCTTCTCATATAGTTGCTGCTGTTCCTCATTGGGTTCCTCGTCTCCTTCACTCAAAATACTGCCAACTGCATAGCGACACTTGTGTCCCGGAACCTACAATACAGATTAACAAACATTACATACTGTAGGGTATACGATTAAGTATTGATACCCAAATAACGATACACTTTGCGATTAATTGCAATGCATCAGAATACCATAATTGGACTGCGATTGAAACTGTGGCAAAAGCACAATGTAGATCCAGCATAACCGCAAGATAGCATGAATTGATTCAGTTTTAAGGCTACTTTATACTTAATAGGTTCTTTTAGTTTGCCTAACAATTATGTATTGTTGTATCACAACAATGAAATGCATTGATGTTTTTGTTTAGTTAAGATTTTTGTTTGGTAATATTTATCCCACATCCAATCATTTCTTGACCTAGTAGAACTCGGCTAGTTAAAGAGCTTTAATGACTTGTTAAAATTAGGATAGTCGTTATAATGCATTAATTCAGTGCAATTAATTACATAAAAAACACATCTCCAACCAATTGACCTACCATCGGAGAAATTCAAGCTTGAAGTACCACCTGATTCCAGGAGGGGCAGTAAGTAAAACTCCAACTGCATAGGGAAAGTGCAACTGTACAGAGAACAAACCACATTTGCATGACACCAGCGACAGCACAAGATTAGAATGCGTTCTAAACAGCTGGACAGAGTGCATTCTGAATGTAGGAATCTCAAGACATGTTTTCTAAGTTTTAAACTAACTGTAACTTAACGCTGTCTTTATGACACGACCCAACCAAAGTGAGACGCTCCAAAAGCATCCGTCTGACACATGTACATTTACGCGTCCTTAGAAAAGTCTTAATAATAAATCTGTCTTGGACAGATTGACAAATTCAAAATCGCAAAAGTTATTGACTGTAGGCCAATGATAAACAATCTCCTGCCTTCTAAAGCCACTTTTTTTTATTGTCTTATCAATGCTTTACTCGTCTACCTCAATAATGTAATTATTGATTATAATTTTAATTATCTGAATTTTTGTTATATATATATATATATATATATATATATATAAAATTAATTAGAATTATTTATTATGTATTGAATTACTGTTGTATATTATTGTTATTTAAGGGGCATTATTGCAACATATTTCCTTCTTAGGATTGAAAACAAAACAATAAGAGGATTCTGACAGGAAAATAAGAATATAGAGTCAAATTTCAGTACTTTCAAAATCTACGATTAACTATGAAAAATTATGCGATTAATCACGATTACATTTTTTAATTGACTGACAGATCTCATTTTCCTCAAGAAACTCATTTTAAAACAATGGCCCGAGAAGTATAAACACAGACTTAGTTTGCATAAAGTGGTTTCGTTCATTGAAGAGAAAAAAAAGTTTTGCTTCTTCCATTGTATATATTAGGCTCTCTCACGCAGCTCACTTCACTTTTATCCAGCACGGTGCTTCATTGAAGGTGCTTTAACCAAACAAGTTTTATGAATGCACACATGAATAAATACAAAATATACATAGCCTACTTAAACGAAGATCTATAGTGTCAACGGATGAAATATTGCAAGAAAAAGCATTGTGATATATCAAAATATGATTGTATTGCCACAGCCCTACTGTAAAACATACACGTTCCTCAAAAACAAAAAGCGAATAATGAATGTAGCCATTTCAATCTCTTTTATAATAGTTTGTCCCTCCAAGCATTCCCTGTTGTCAGCTTGCCCAGCACGCTATTAAAACCCATCAGCTGCCTAAAGTTATCACCAAACAGACTCGTGCTGGTAATCATACACATTAAACAATAAACAGGAAGAACTCCATCACTTTTGACTCACTATAGCCTAGTTATGTTCAAAGACAATATGAAGCGTCCATGATTTGGTGAGTCATAGAGCAAAATCACTCTTAATAAGATAAACAAAGAAATTTCAGACAGAAGTATTTGAATACAGGATAAAGTTGTATGAGCAGGTGGCATAGTGTTGTGGAAAAAAAATTAAGTTGTAGTTTGACAATCCTGCGTTTAATTGCCAGGCATCTGGCAGATTCGGTAATGGTGGACCGATGCCCAACTGTCACTTTCATGTTTGGCTCTTACATTTTACCTACCGGAGGAATGCTTGTATGCAAATGAGGACACCAGGGAAATTTGTTATGGATTGTACAACCTTGTCTCGGTTTAGGGATTAGGTCCCTTAAGGGTTGGGAGAGAGAGGTACTGGATAGGTGAAGCTGGGCTGTGACAGATGAAGGTCTGTTTAGGAAAGAGGATGCAACATTTCCAACAATATCCATCCTCTAAATTGGAGGGGTGTTCATTCATCTCGTAGCTTTCTAGGTCACACTAAGCCTTCTGCTGTGCCCATCAGGAATAGATTCCACTGCCAGTCATGAAAAATATCAATCAGGGAAGTTGAGAACAAGACAAGAGTTTAAAATGTAGTAGACAGTTTTTTTCTAGTGTTCATGTGTGAATTCTGCAACAGTAGGATGAACGTTTTGCTGCTTAAAATTGCCCTGCAAAGGGCACTTCGAAGGCAGAACGATTGTGGCCGCCATGTTGAAGGGTTGTTCCAAACTGAAAGTCTCATACATTGAAGCATTAAACTTGAAGCATACATTTTTTATAAATTCATAAAGATTTAAATCATTTCTTTTCAGTGTCTATTCAGAAAGCAAACTTGTGTGAATGTTGCATGCTAAATGCGTAACTTGCGTTATGAATAAGCCATTGCCGTAACCATATGTAGCTTATCCTGTAGTCTCTAAAAACAGGAAATAGATGTCTACCCTTACGAAAATCAAGATTTCAGTGATAATTTTCACATGCAAATAAGCTTTGCGGCAAATTGTACATTGTGGCCAAAGGTTTGCCAGAAGTTCACCAATACCTGTGAAATTTCTGACAAACATTTGCGGCAAATCAAAAGCTCATCTGCATGTGAAAATAACAAGCGGCAAATTTGCTGTAAGTTCGCAGCTAGTTTCGTTTTTTGTAAGGGTTTTGCTGCCTTCACGTGCTTTTGGAATTATCGTAAATATGAGTTTCCGACTCGGAAGTAGCACATGAATGACCCCTCAAGTCATAATTACGACTGGGAAATTCAGAGATAATTTAATAGCCAAGTTTCTGAGTTGGGAGGAAATGTAAACTTTCAACATAGTGGAGGATATTGCAGTTTCTGTAGTGAATGACAGCATTTATTAATTTTTCAATTTAATTAATGCCGTTTCGGTCATGTACAGTACATTTATGTATATATCAGCAACCATTTGATGCATGTTGTACATTTTTACACCAAGAAAATAGCATGTATTTGCCCACAATACCATTATCATCAGCAAGCTGACCCTTACAAAAATCGAGAGTTTATGGCAAACTTGACAGCAAATTCGCAAAATTCGCTTTGCTGCAAACTTGCGGCAAATTGTCCATTGCTGCCAAAGGTTTACTGCAGATTCACCACTACTGGAGCTGCAAAATTCTGGCAAACAACTGCAGTGAATCAAAAGCTCATTTGTATGTGAAAATATTGATTGGCAAATTTGCTGCAAATTTTTGGCAAGTTTGTGGATAATTTGCCAGATGTCTTGATTTTTTTGTAAGGGGAGTAATACATATCATGGTGTATTCTGTGCACACACTGGGCATTATTCGTGAAATATGAGCAGGACAAATTAGTGTGTGAATCGTTCATGAATCCATTCTTCCATAAATGGTTTAATTGAATTCAGTGGGTCAATTTATGGTAGAATTAGACCAACACACATTTGTTTTGCTTGTGTTTTATGAACAAGGCCAACAAAATGATAATCTAGGGGATTCAATACCTCATTTAAGTGCAGTTGTCATTCCCAAAACTTCCATGTGTACGTAGCCAAACTCTTCCGAAAACATGTTTCTTTGAAAGAGTAGTCTTCTCACAGCTGGAGCATCTTGAGGACCAAGTCAGCAGGATATCTTTTGTCCCAGTGTGCTCCCAGCAGGTGTTGTTCATTGAGAGTATGTTTTAACAGACTGGCCTGTCAACCTTCAATTACTCAGAGAATTTGACAGAAATTGAGACTAAATCTCTTCCAACACAGCACTACATTACAAATTAGATCACAACAACTAAATCTTTAAGGATTTTCCATGTTCTGTCCAATGTTTAATCAACTGGGCTTATTTTGGACTCCAACAGCAGTGTAGAACAGAATAGAAGACCACTAATCACTACTCCTCACCTGTGGACTTAAGGTTGTCATGATACCATAATCATATTTTACAATACTATACCAACTAAAGTATCAAAATACCAAGTAGTATCACGTTACCACACGATAGTGTCTTCATTTTTAACACAGTTTGTCATAGTGATTATAAGAAACTAGCCATTCCACTTATTGCTCCAGAGTGGAGAAATTAACTGATGGATGAACTGGGAGAATGCACAAATGGACTAACTTGTTACCTAATGCATTCTTAGTTTGATTAGTTTGAAAAAAAAAAAAAGAAGAATAATTTGCCACGTCAAAACAGTCAGTTCAAACGGAAATGGCTTTAAACTTTTATTCCATTAATCTGTGATTATATGAATGTTGGTAACATAAAAATAAAGATATTGTAACGTAAAAGACTATTTTGAGCAGCTCGTTACATTATTACAACTGCTTCAGCACCTCTCATTACAACCGCATTAGCCCCTCTCTCCTGGTAAAAAGCAGCACGAATGCAGATTACAGACACACACACACCGGTTTGATCACACAGCTCAGGGACGTGATCAATCCGTGGCCAAATCAATCTGGGCTGCATTTCCCAAAAGCATTTGTAATTGGAAAAAAATAAATAAGTGCAATGTTAGATTTTTTTAGAAAAAACTGTAAATCTGTAAATGCTAAGAAAATGTTAAGCATTTAGGTTAAATGAAGTGGCACTAACCGGTGTTTATTCTGCAGTGTTTAATAAGGTTGCTGGTGTTCGCCCTTTGGCTTGAAATCTTTGTAGGCATTCACAGAAATTGGGTTTTCCTGGTCTCATCAGGCAAACCCCAAACTAATTCCAAATCTCGTTGCGTGAATTGTGTTTTTTCAAAAAGCTTCTCACTCTCCAAAGTTTTATTTAAATCCATATTATCCATTAGGAGATACAAACATCAAATTAAGACACTGGGATTCAGACGTGTGTGTGTGTGTGTGTGTTTGAAGCATGGGAAAACCACACATCGAAAAGTAAACAATACCATATAAGGGGCAAATTCTAAACAGCATTTTGTGCTCTTAAAGGGCACTGCGTGAAGGAGACGCCACACAAAAATAATACATTTTTAATGTTATTGCAGACAGCTTTAGCGAAAATAATATTTACTACCGTACATACAACATAACTTACGGTACTAATATATTAATAAATATAGTGGCATCAGCAGTATTTTGAAGCTAAGATAATACCATAGCACCGGTATACCGTGTAACCCTATGTGGCCTTAACCACTAATCCACTACAAGCATACTGTGAAAAGTGGGTTTTAAAAGATGATTTAGATGATTCAGGACATTCTGGGTTAACTGTAGGGTGGCACATTTTGCCCTACTAGGTAATGACAGAGTTGAATATGTGAAAAGACAAGTCCTTATACACATAACTGAAAAGGTGCCTGAAAAGTAAAAGATAATTCAACACACTAGACTAAGAAAAACAGAGGCCCTGATGAGCATATGTAACTGTCAGCACAACAGCTCTGTTTTAAGGCTTGTCGTTTTTACTTGTCATGCCATAGTCGAATCCATTTCAGGCAAATTTGTGAAATGTCACTGGGGTTACGATGTTGTGGCAGTCCTGTGGGAAATCGACTCCAAGGCGCTTATTGGAAGGCAGACAAATTTATTTATTACTTTAGAATGGCTTTAAAAAGCTCTTGCATCTTTCCTTTCCTCTAACTGTCACTCCCTCTATCCGTATCTTCAGAGTCAAATGCCTTTTCATGTTCCTGCCATCCTCAGAAAGATAGGACACTGTGAAAATACTAATAAATGTGACGGTGAGAGCCAGTCAGAATTCAGTCACAAGACGTCTGTTGATGATTCTGTGTAACAGGACTATTAATTTACTCACCTTCGTGTCATTCCAAACCCGTATGACTTTCTTTCTTACGTGGAAAACACAAAAAAGGATGGATAAAAAAGGACACCAAGGTGTCATAAAAATAGTCCATGTGGCTTGTGCATCATATTCATATATCTTCCTGAATAGGCAGTTTCTTCCTGAAAACATGGCAGCTGGTTGAAAACATGTATTCAGTCACTAGTAGGGATGCCACGGAGTGAGTTTTTGTACGTCTTCTTTGCAAAAAGCACCACAAGATAAATGGTCGATAATAGATACATGCGAATGCAAAAGAGGAAAATTCTCCACGAGAGTACCGTTCCATGTAAGAGTTCTCATCTAGAAAGTTACAAAGGGAAAAGTACCAGAAACGTAAGTGGGAAAAGGCCTATAGGGTGCAACACTACTTAAGAACATTGCACTGCACAACATTCTGCAACAATTTATTAAAGCAATTCATTGTCTGTCAGACACCCCCCACCATAAAGAATTAGCATAGCAAGACACAATAATAAACCTGTGGACTATGCATAAAAATTGTAACTTTGCTTACAGCAGTTGATTTAAAGTAAGAAATGTATATTGAGTGTGTTTAATTTATACACAAGCAATACTTTAAAAAACAAGGTGAATGTTGTGGTGGCGGCTGTGGCTCAGTTGGTAGAGCGGGTTGGCCACTAATCGCAGGGTTGGTGGTTCAAATCCCGGCCCACACGACTCCACATGTCGAAGTGTCCTTGGGCAAGACACTGAACCCCAAGTTGCTCCCAATGGCAGGCTAGCACCTTACATAGCAGCTCTGCCGCCATTGGTGTATGAATGTGTGTGTGAATGGGTGAACAAGTCAACAGTGTAAAGCGCTTTGAATACCGAAAAGGTTAAAAAGGCGCTATATAAGTGCAGACCATTTACCATTTTTACCATTTGAATTGAGATGCAACTTCTCGAAGTTTACTGCACTGATATTAACTACAAGCAAAAACAAAGCACGATGCAACATGCATAAACGTTCCGAAAAGTTGCATTTCTCAATTCAACCCTTTAAAAGCACCACAGCTAAAAATATTACATGAACTAGCTGGTTATTGGACGACTAGTGTAGCATCCTGTCCTGTTTGTAGGATGTGTACATTTATATGACTTCTGTCTGCATGTTTTACATTCGCCATCTTCAGTAACCCTCAGTCATTCAAATGCTCCCAAATAGGCGATTCAAGTATTTTCGGTGGATATTAATCTGGTAAATCGAATTCTGCAGTTATAATGTGGAGACAGAAACAGTTGCACTAAGCTGCAAAAGTAATTCCCTTAAAAATAATCTAGAGTAACTAGCCGCAAACTTGACACTCATTATTTTCACATGCTTGTGATTTGCTGCAAATTTGCCATGAACTCTCGATATTTGTAACATATCACCGTTTTTAAATATAGATTCAAAATTCTTGAGGTTAATAGCAAAACTGTTTTCTGTAGCGTAAGAGATGGTAGGAAACATCAGCCACAAAAATGAAAATGACGACGTTAGGAAACTGAAAACATAATTTTCAAATGTGGCCTATATTAATGCACTAAGTTGCTTGGCAATCATAAATACCCTACAGTTAGGCTTATTAAATACTGTGCATTACTTGGCAGTACAACTTTTTATTCTGATTTGAATGGGATTCAGCCACCCAGTCTCCATAACTTATTCTCACCCCACACATTAGTCTACCCTCAATGTAATCCACCCATCCATGACCACATTTGCCAAGATGTCTGCTCTGCCTGTTTATTCTCGATTTTGACTGACAAGAGGGTTGCAAAAGACCATCATGAAGAACAGAGAAAAAGCCAACCCTAAATCTCTCAGTCACTTAGGGACAGGAATGTCTTTCATGGGCTGGATCGCAGGATCCAGTCTGCCCAGCTCTTCTTATCCATGGCAACCATCTTAAGACCCATGGGCTTTCTCTTTCACCATATTGTTTGGCCTGATGAGAGGAAGTTCCCAAAAGCTTGCAGAGGACTCAAGACAACAGTAGCAGTCAGTGAATTATAACTGGGAGGGCCGGGGTGGTCAATCCAATCCACGGGTAAAAATCTTTCATCCCAGAGAAGATCATTGTTTTCCAATCCTGTTCTTTCCTCTCTTCTTATTCTTATTCTTCTTCTTTCTAATCAGACTTTGGGAGCTTCTGACCCCTGATTTAGCACCCCAGGCTCCGCTCTTAATGAGCGGAGATCATTATGCCAATTAGCTGAACTAGATCAGGACTTGGCCATGGATGTGTGCAAAGGAGCTTTGGACAGTTGCTAATTGGGGACTTGGGGGAAAAAATAGCCTGTCTGTGACAATGAGCCTTGGAAGGCAAGGGCCAGCTGTCACTCAACGTTGGAATTTCTGGTGGTAGGTTGACAACACATTAATACTATGGAACCAGTTGAAATGGAGGTGGACAGGAAGTGTAAGAAATGTAATCATACGAATTCATCAAAATCATAAGCGATTTTAGCCATTCTACTTCCATGAGACTGATAGTTAAATTAGCCAGAGTTAAATCACCCCTCTTTTCAAAACCCCACACATCAAAGATACCATTAAGACCGGACTCAGGACACTTATTTCAGTGATAAAAGAACATCTTCTGGATACTATTCCATAAAAAAATATATCTTACAGCACCTTTATTAAGTGTTAAACATCAGACTAAATAAGATAGGTCAAGTTTGTGAAGACAAACTTTGATGTTGGCTTGACAAACACTTGTCTGAATGTTTAAACTCGTTTTAAAAGTTTGATGGTAATACAGACAAACATGTAGCTAGCTAGACATTGGACATTAAGTCCGTTCGTCGGTAGGTCGGCCGTGCACAATGACTGAGAACAGAAATCACCTGATTGGCTTAAAGAGCACCTATTATAGTTTTTCAAATATTACCTTTCATGTAGTGTGTTATATAGCTGTTTGTGAATGTAAAAAAAAGTCTGCAAAATTTCAAAAACCAAAGTGCACGACAAATGGAGTTATTGACTCCCAAAAGAAAGAACCGATTCTGAACACCTGAAACGAGTTGTTAGTAATTCCAGACTTACTTCCTGTAATAATTAATAATGTAATTTGGTAACAAAAAACCAGCCTCTAGTCTTCATTGGCTGCTCCCGAACAGCTTTGACCACCCCTCAAACACTACACTAAGCAGTAGACCAATCACAACCGACTGGGACATCTGACCAATCAGAGCAGTGAAGGCTCTCTGAAAGGAGTTTAGAATGAATGCTTTAGAACGGCTCATTATACGAGTCGACACTGGGGGAAAAATTATGCTGCAATTAAAATGATGACCAAATTAAAGTGTTTTTGACCTTGGATGCATGTAAATCTATTGTATAAGACCTTTAAAACAAAATTGCTCTTTAACTAACAATCTGTTCTCAGCCTTTTTTCGCCGCTGTACCAAAACTAGGGCTCATACAGAGACAGGCGAGATATTTCATGGCATCTATTTTAATGATATCTGACAGGTAATAAGGACGTTTTCTGCATGTCGTTAAATAATCGTTCAAAAAACAAATCACCTTTAGCAGCCTTTAGTGGGTTTGTTTACATTGGAATTTTTTTGACATTTGGAGTTTTAATTGGAGTCTGTCATTGGCTGTTTGAACAATTTGTCACTCTGTCTACAGCACGAATTTCCGACACGAACGTTCTAAACTATTTATTTATGTTGTTGGCAGTAGTATCGCCAGCGCGTGCAGCGCAAAATGTAATAATTATAATAGGTGAAAATGCTTTTGGCACAACATACCGCACGTTCGGTGTAGAGGTATAACACCCTGTCTACAACGGATGCGAGCGAAGTGCAGTCACGTCACAGTGGCTTGAGGCAATGTACACTGGACTCATTGAAACGAACGTTCTAAATTTGTCTTGTTGGCAGTAGTAGCCACAGGGTGTGCAGTGCAAAATGGCCATTAGACACCGCATTCATTGTGGCATTGTTTCGACAATCTTACTCAATGTCACTACATTTATTTCCATCCAGAGTTGCATACATTTTTGGCAGAGATCTTGTATTGATGACGGGAGAGTCGTACCACTTAGTAAAGTCTTCTCCAGCACATCCCAAAGACTTTCAATGAGGTTATGGTCAAGACTCAAAATTTTGGCCTGATGAATCTTGGCATTGTCGTCTTGGAATATGCCCGTGCCGTCGGGGAAGAAAAAAAATCCATTGATGGGATAACCTATCATTCAGTACATTCAGTGATTTCAGTAATTTCCTTAGTTGTTTGCTTTACTTGATGCAGGCCAATAATTTGCCCCTTCTGAAACACAGTAACATCTTTTCCACGACCACAGGATATGTTTCCGGCATAGTTGTTTAAGAAATGACAAGCTCTGCACTGCATCGGTTAGAGTTACAAGAATTCTTGCCAGCTGAAACATATTAATCACAACAATAATTATCCAATCATAGGCTCTTAATTATCTGCTTATTAAAATCCAAATGGCGAGGCAGTCCATATACACTCACTTAGCACTTTATTACACTATGGTCCTAATAAAGTTCCCGACATGGTCTTCTGCTGTTGTAGCCCATGTGCCTCATGGTTTGAAGTGTTGTGCATTCTGAGATGCTATTGTGTTCACTACAATTGTACAGAGTGGTTATCTGAGTTATCGTAGCCTTTCTGTCAGCTCGAACCACTCTGGTCAATCTCCTTTGAGCTCTCTCATCAACAAGGTTTTTCTGTCCACAGAACTGCCAATCACTGGATGTTTTACTGTTTTTTGGCACCATTTTGAATAAACTTTAGAATGTTGTGTGTGAAAATCCCAGGAGATCAGCAGATACAGAAAAACACAAACCAGCCCGTCTGGCACCATCAATCAATGCCACAGTCCAAATCACTAAATTCACATTAATCCACAAGGAAAAAGTTAATGAGGAAAATATTTCCTGAACCAAGACAGTTGAAAAGTGGATGTGCACTTTTATATGCTGTATAATAAAATGGATAGTTCTGTTCCTGGATGCTAATAGGTCAATGCAGCTGAGCTAAAATACACAAAAAGTAACTATGACACAAACAACTGTTCAGCTAGACACTGTGTGTAGCACCAACAGGGACCTACACTTAACCTTAGTTAACATGCCAGGGTTTTTAATCAAAGGATGCTTTTTAAGAGTTTGCTTTATAAGTTAACATTTTAATGAAAATTTGTGTCCTTAAAGGAATATATTGGTTCAATACAAGTTAAGCTAAATTCAACAGGATTTGTGGCAAAATGTTGATAAGCACAACAAAAATCCTTCCTTTTCTTTAAAAAGCACAAATCTAGGTTCCAGTGAGGCACTTACAATGGAAGTGAATGGGCGCCAATTGTTTTACGTTAACATACTCACTTTTACAAAAGTATAGCCACAAGACATAAACAATATGCGTGTTAACGTGGTTTTAGTGTGATAAAATCCCTTACCTATTATATCCTTCTAAGTTACAGCCAATTTTACTTGACATGACAATGTAATGTCAACAAACCCTTAAAGCCTACAATTACTGTAAAATGGACAATATAAGCAATCTTACATCTCAAATAATACATAGGTTTTAACAGAAGAATTAATGCAAGTGCTTTTATAAAAACTATTAGCTTCTGCCTTTAAACTACGGCTGGGTATCACCTGAGACACCTCAAAGTACGATGCATATTGAGATACACGTCACGATTCGATATATCGCGATACATCACGATATCATGGATCTATTTAGCTTTTAATTTAAATTAATTTTGGTATAGTTCAGTTCTAATGTATTTTGCTTGCATACACTATGAAATAATTTATTTTCAGCTAATGCTTTTATTCATTATACATTGTACACATACTTCTAACTTAAATTATGAACATATACATTTTATTTATTCGTTTTTTTATTTGTCCATGTACTTTATAAATAAATATGCTGTAATGAAATTCAGTATATTATATTGCATACATACAGTATATTGTTACACGTTTGTTTTTCACATGCCTACTCTGTACTATTTACAAGTATTTACTTATATATGTAGAACAAGTGCTAAAATTGTACTGTCTCTTTAAGACCTGTGGCAGGGACTTTGACAGTAGTGTTTGTTTGGTCGAATTGTTTCTTTACAGCATCCATGCTATGTGTGATTAGAATTAAAAGTTTCTTTTGTTGTTTTTGATAAATAACTGACTGTAGAGTAGGGATGCACCGATCCGATACCTGGATCGTATCGACTCCGATACTGAAGCTTTTAGACGGATCGGGTATCGATAGTCATATCGGTGCAAAATCCACATAGAAAAGTTCTGTTTTCATTCCAGCTCAAAAATTAACTATATCGGTCACCATATCGGTAATCAGTGAATTTTCCCACTCTAAAATCGGTATCGGTCTCAAAAATCCCACATCGGTCAGGCTCAAATTTTTAGCCTTCACTGCGGTGCGCAATATTTGAGCGCTACTCAAGAACAGCATCTCAGATGAAGATGTTCAATAGTTCGGTTCACTTATAATATGCATTTAGAATGGCACTGGAGGTGCAGTTTACCTGAATTTGAATTAGAAACGAATTAAACTGCTAGTGATGGTCGTTCGCGAGCCAGCTCTTGTAGGTGAACGTTGGGAGCCGGCTCACAATTCAGAAGAGCCGAATCAATTTATAAAAATATTAAGATATAAATAATCAAAATATTTAAATGAATAGAATTAACAAATTCAAAGAACGAAAAAATAAATCAAATAATATAGGCCTAAATGCTCAAGCGCACACATTCGTTATGACTATCTGCTCAGACTAACAGCCTCACCTGTTTTCCTGTCAATCAGACACGCAGTGTCAACCAATGAACCAAAGATGAGTGAGGGAGGGCGGAGCCAACTTATTATGTTGTTCAGATTGTATTTGTTCTGAATTGTTACATTTATGCACTTTGTTTCTATACATTATAAAAGTTCAAAGTTATACTTTAAATGTAAATGCAAACCAATGCATTTTATAAATACAGTGTGGTTAAGGTAGAGTATGATTTAATTGAATTATTTAATTATTAAATTGAATATAATATGGGAAGTTTTCTAAATATATTCATGGATTTTTTTTCCTTTGTTGCTAAAGCAAATGAGGAAGCAAAAATAATATTTGCAGAATTGTTTTAACACCAATCATAGTCAAACTATCGCAAACTGTTTGACTTGAAAAAATTAAAAAAATTAATAATTTAAAGAGCCTTTTGGGAGCCAAAAGAGCTGTTTTTAGTGAGCTGAGCCCCGGACAAGCCGGCTCACTGAATAGAGCTGGAAAGCCATCACTATACACATACAGGACTTCCTGGAGAGTTCAGAATGTCAAAATAAAAGCGTAAGTGTTTAAAAAGTGCACAATTTAAATATATTACTTTTGTTTTTAAAACTTTAAAAGACATCAATATTAATACCAATTTATTATTATTATTTTATTGTTATCATTAGTATTTGTTTAATTTTTTTACAATATTTAAGTTGAATGGCTTCCAAAAAATAACTGTGTGAATGAAAAGTGGACTGATATTTTACAAACAAAATTGAACAAAAAAGAGATATGAATCCTTTAAAATCCAGATACAAGTTGAAACATTTTTGGGGAAAAAAGAACAAAAAATCAAAAATAAAACACTGGTTTCTTTTCTTCTGATGACTTATACTGGAATTACTGTTAATATTGCTGCTACATTATCCAGTAAACTAGTTAATAATAAAGTTTTTCTTAATAAGCTATACATTTATATTGAAACAATGTGTAGTTAGAGGTTTGTGTTTCTTTACATATTAAAGAGTACACTCAATTAATTCTACACAATAATGTAAAGATATTCTAAACTGATTATGCATCAAAACATATCGGGGATCGGAATTGGCTGCTACTGAGATTTCCGATATCTGAATTGGAAGAGAAAATGTGGTATCGGTGCATCCCTACTGTAGAGAACAGAGATGACATTATTAAACAATTAAACAAAATGGTTTGCTTGCATCTAGTCTTTGGGCTCAGTGGCTAACCACATCATACTATATTGATACTATATCGTGAGAAAATGTATCGTGATATATCGATATTTGATTGTATCGACACAGCCCATCTTTATACCTGCCACAAATTGGCCCAATTCACTTCCATTGTAAGTGCCTCACTGTACTGTAACCTTGATTTTATTTAATTTTTTTAAAGAAAAGAAGGGACAATTCAAAATACAATTTTGTGGTGATCAACATTATGCCACAAATGCTGCCGATTGAGCTTAACTTAATTGAACCCAGAATATTCCTTAAATATTAATTTGTGTAGTAACATAAAAAATAAAAGGCAAACAAGGCTGTGCTGTATTGTGAATATAGTTACAGGTAAAGGGGTTGCAGACACTCCGTTGTGCTATATTCCCAATAAAGTACGGCCTCTCATGCTTAACTGATTCAATCAAACACTTTTCTGCACACTTTATGATAACTGAAATTGAAACTGATTCAACCCCAAGTGCAGCCAGAGCCAACAAAGATCAGATAAGTTGCAAAAGTTGTGATATAAGCTAATTTATATTCCCTGAAAGTGCAATAAAGTAAGGTCAAACTGACTAGGCACACAGCATAACTTTTTTCCTTTTTTACTTTCCTCTTTAGAGTTCGAGTTCAGCCTGCCTAAGGCTCATACAATAATAACAGAACCCTCAAACCTTTCTCTAAAGTCAAACTTTGGCCACTTCGATCAGCTAATTCTGTTTGACTTGATCCAAAAAGTTCTTACTTGTCGAGGTTTTGAAATTGCTATATACTTGCCCTACTGTGTCCACATTGTTGAGCAAACTCCCAATCAATATGAAAGGTCACCACGCCAGTTACATTTAAACCGAACCTTACAGCATACCACTTGAGAATTCACCTCCTCTACAATGCCTACTTAAAGGAATAATAGTACGTCAGTCAAAAACTGGTTTTATTATGTAATGGCCATAACTATTTATCTGGTTTTAGTAATGATGTACTCACACTGTGAGGTGCATATAAGGAATATGAAAATAATATCTATATGGAAAGCAAATTTGAATATTCAAAACCATTTATCATGAATACATATTAGAACATACAAACATATTCCACCCCCACATGGTCAATTGTGTTATAAGCATAACTGTATTAACATCTCCATCTAGTGGTACATCAGGATATCAAACGCCATACTGTCCAAAATTACCTAAATTCATTCAGGGATATAAACAGAACAAACCGTTTTTCAACGTTAAATCACAAATCTCTCATTCTTAAAAACTCTCTTTTGAAATTTTTGATTTAGATTAACCTACTTAGGAACAAACAAACAGAACTCTAATTTAAATGAAAGGAATTCATTATAATCTATTTCAAGCAATTAACCTCCATTAGGTAATTCAAGTTTAATGCATAGATAATGTGTTGGATAAGCTGAGCTCTGCATACTGAGAGTTTTAAAAACACGAAACAGCACAGGTTGCTTTAAACACACTTAAACAGCCACAATGCAAACATGCTCTCTTATTCACACATACTAATGTTATTACATTATTCATATATTACTACATTATATATCTGCATTTTCATTAGTCAGTCTCACATTTTAGAGTATGGATGGAGCAACTAGAAGTAAACACACTATGTGTGCTGTTTTAAATGTTGGCTGCAGGTGTTTCTTCATGCCTGCACAATATACTATACTAAATGCACATGCATTAAGGATGAAAACAATGTGCAAATAACATTAATGGTGAGCAATTCTGCAATGGAGGAATATACAGTGGCAAGAAAAATATGTGAACCCTTTGGAATTATCTGCAGTTATGTATACATTTCTCTTACAATCTGTTTTGATCTTTAAAGTTACAATAATGAACAAAATACGTTATCTGTCTTAACTAACAATGCACAAATTAATGTATTGTTCTTGTATATAATGAATATATCATTCAAACATTCACAGTGTAGGTTGGAAAAAGTATGTGGACCCTTAGTCTAATGATGTCTACAAAAGCTAATGAGTCAGGAGTTGGCAAATCTGGCATCAGATTAATGAAATGGGATTGAAGGTGTGGGTTAGAGCCACAATGACTTATAAAAATCACTCAAACATTTTGAGTTTGATATTCACAAGAAGCATCTGCTGACGTGGACCATGCTTCGCAAAAAAGCATATCTTAGAATACATACTATCGTGAATTTTTGCTTTGCATTAAACTGGAAAGGGTTACAAAGTTATTCAGAAGATCTTAGATATTCATCTGTATAAATGTAAACGATTTAGTACTGTGGCTACTCTCCCTAGAAGTGGCCGTCCAGCCAAAAAGACTCAAAGGGCAAGCAGGAGAATGCTCAATGAGGTAAAAGAGAGCCCTAGAATGACAGCTAAAGACTTGAAGGAATCATTGGAGCTGGTTAACATCTCTTTTCATGACTACTAAACAGAAAACATTAAACAGGCTCAAAGAAATACTGAAATAATATTTTATTTTATAGCCGAATATATTATTTATTTATCTATCTATGCTGTACAGATATTTTACAGCATTTATTAATCTTTGTTAATAAAAAACAATTTCTAATTGTTAGTTCATGTTATTTCATAGTGCATTAATTAATGTTAACATTTACAACTTTTTATTTTTTTTAAATATACTACTATATGTTTAAATAAATATTAACCAAGATTAATAAATGCTGTAAACTTATTGTTAATTGTAAGTTCATGTTAACTAATGTTGTTAACTAATTTAAACTAATGGAACTATATTTTAAAGTGAAATATATATATATATATATATATATATATATATATATACATATACACACACACACACACACACACACTTGTTCTAAATAATTCATTAATAAAAAAAAATCATTAAAATGTACTACACTGTACTTCTAATGTCTATCTAGATTATCTTTTTCATTTCAGATTTATGGTGTTGCAACAATATTCTAATAAGAAGCTTTCATACACTTATATCACAGTGTCATAGCAATAAAGGGTTCTCTACCGGCCCCAACCAGATGCACCAGTGTAGCCCAAATCATGCATTAAAATCCAGTCTTCTCACCTTCTTTGGATCATCATAGAAGATTCCAATGGATGTCAGTTTTGGTGCAATGCTGCAGCTCTCTTTGAACAGTGATCCACAGTCTTTATAATGTCCAACTTTATATTTATAGCCTATAGAGATGCCCCTGATGGGGGGTAAACCAGTCTTGATATGGATTACTGTGGTTAGTCCAGAGTACAAAATATAACATATTGCTACGATAAAAAGCCCTAGGCAGAATATGCCTATGAAACTCAGCATCTGCCATTCCCACATGTCTGCTGACTGCTTTACTGTGAGGTAAAAGTGCAAAAATAAAAACCGTGGACAGATTTAATAGAAAATAACAGCCTCCCTGGTTCATTCATTCAGCAAACCATTCGGGCTGTAAGAGTTTTGTCAATCGACCTCATTAGTTAAATGTGAAATGGACTCAGATCCGTTGATTTTCGGAAGCGCAAATACATTTCCCTAAACACAGAACATGTTGAGCTGGCTTCCTGGACTGAACCATTCGCTTGTTTCAGGGGCGTAGTCGACTTACTAAATTAGACTAAGATTTATTTGTTACTCTATTATCATATACCAATATGCCGTACTTGTTTCATTTAACTTTATGATGTCTGTCATTCAAGGTGTAAGGTTTTTGAAACTGTTTAAATTATTTACATATCTATACTCCCATATCTATACATATCTATAAAAAAGGCTTTTATTTTGAATTTAGAAAGAGTAGCCTTCAGCGGATATAAAGACAGCAAAGATCCAACCAAACCCCGTATGGACGGCCAAATTACTTAAAACTGAATGATTATATAATGATTTAAATAAATTATTAAATACATAATGGAATATGTATTTAAATCCCTTTTGGAGTAACCCCGCCTCGTTTGGAGTAACTCCGCCCTCTTTGTGAGATCCCGAATATGAACAAAAAGACACATTGCAAATGTTTATAATGGCACCTTAAAATGTATGTTTATGAGATTTCATTACTTTATTGTTTTTGTTTTTTATGGGGTATTAATTAAATTATTTAGTTAAGTAATAGGCCTATATAAAACCTCTATCACTCTTTGTCAACCCACTCGCACTGTACACATGCACCAGAGCCTCTCTATATGGCCCTGACATGCACTTCCTTGATTTTTATAATATGCGCCTCCCCTGTGTTTCAAGGTTCATGCTTTTCCTTGATTTGTTAAGCTGTATTTCGTACTTCGCGAACTTAGTAAGCTGCACGTCTAAGCATGGCAGGGGCCGTGAAGAAGTTTTACGATCTGTCCGCCAAACTTTTGTCTGGGGAAGTGCTGAATTTTGCCTCGCTGAAAGGAAAAGTTGTGCTTATTGAAAATGTAGCGTCGCTCTGAGGCACAACAGTCAGGGACTACACTCAGATGAACGAGCTCCACAGCCGCTATGCGGATCAGGGGCTGGTTATCCTGGGTGCTCCCTGCAACCAGTTTGGACATCAGGTGAGACTTCCAAGTCTTCAGTATATGGATGATTCTTCCATTACCGTTTTTACTTCCGCTAGTATTGTTTTGAAGACAAAATAATAATAATAATAATATTTTTCAAATGGGAAAATAAACTTTTTATTGTGCCAATTTAATCACATTTTCCTAATTTTTACGTTTGTTGAAAGGTTACATTTCCCTATGTATGTTTTTATTTTGAGCATGTTCCCAACCTAGACATTTTAACTTCTGCTTTATAGTAAATGAAATAATACGAATTATAATGATGAAACTTCTACTTTCCTAAGAATAAAACTAAAAGGGGCTTACATATTTCACAATTGTTAGTGACTTTATTTACCATTTAAGGGGATCATAGCAGTTTTGGTTTTGATCATGCTGAACTCTATATTATAGAA
Organism: Xyrauchen texanus; assembly: GCF_025860055.1. Taxonomy (NCBI): domain Eukaryota; kingdom Metazoa; phylum Chordata; class Actinopteri; order Cypriniformes; family Catostomidae; genus Xyrauchen; species Xyrauchen texanus. The sequence goes on from NC_068307.1 coordinate 36,714,634, forward strand.
ACTCTATCATTATATGAACTCTACATTAAACAGTGATAATGCATAATATCAGCATTGTAAACTGATTTTATGATCATGTGCTGTTATCTGCTTTATTACCAAATACATTGTGCAATTCTGGTTGCTTAACAGGAGAACTGCAAGGATGAAGAAATCCTGCTCTCTCTGAAATACGTCCGTCCTGGAAATGGCTTCGAGCCCAAATTCCAGCTTCTGGAGAAGCTGGAAGTAAATGGTCAGAATGCCCACCCTTTGTTCATGTTCCTCAAAGAGAAGCTGCCTCAGCCAAGTGACGACTCCATTTCCCTGATGACTGATCCCAAATTCATCATCTGGAATCCCGTGAACAGGAATGACATCTCTTGGAACTTTGAGAAGTTCTTGATTGGACCGGATGGAGAACCACTGAAGCGCTACAGCCGCAGGTTCATCACCATCGACATTGAGGCCGACATCCAAGCGCTTCTCAGCAGGGCGAAGTAAACATCTTGGCCTCCTGGTGTTGTGGGCAAGCAAGATAGAGACCATAAGCTGCCGTCCATTGCCTATCACATGTAACCAGTGTAACTGAGATAAGATTGTTGTTTGATTCAGGCCGACTGTGCAGACATGGTTATAGTGCGACTGTGTTTTAGACTGTTTACTTAATGACGATTCTTCCTAAAATGCTTCTGAGGGAAGTCTCTGATGTAAATGTAAATGTTTATTACAACAATTGCATTTTGACCACGAACTGCAGAGCTCAGCAGTAATCGTGCAACTTTTTATTGAAAAATAAATACTTCTAAAAAGTTCCCTGTTGTTCCTCATTTAATTTTCTTCAACACCGAAAAAGCTGAAGTAGTGCAAAACCTCAACTTTTCTACATTTTCACTTCTACATTTTCTATTTCATTTTACTTCACAAATGATGTGTAATATTTTCACATGGCACATTTTTTAAACGGTGTTCTAAGGGGTGTTTCTGGGATTTGACAACACAGATTAGGCATCAAATAAATTGATAAATATAATGTCTGTGGTGGGGGGCTGCTCTTAATGACTTGCCACATAATGATCATTAGATTCAGCATGATTAAACAAAAATGACTTGCCACATAAATAAGGGAAATATTTTCCCCCTGAAATTGATATTCAGGGGTATTTTTTACCTTTACAAGAGCATATATTTTCACTGTATGTCATACTTACACATGTGCAATCATTGTAATCTATAAAAAGAAATCAGTTCAACTCATATTTTGTATTAGAATATATTTAATTATAGGCAGAATAAAATATATGAGACGATACAAGCAGAACAGAATAATTTATCACGGGTAAATTTTTCTCTTAATGTCTGTCCCTGGTGGTATCTAGTTAATTACAAAATAATAAATAACAACAGTATTCAAACTTATTAACCCTTTAATTTTGGATTGCCCCGCGCCAACAAATTATTTTATAAAACATAAAAATATTAATAACTAGAGTCTTGACCAACACAAAATAGGTATCCTTTTAAAGCTTAGAAGCTGTACTTTAAAATGAATGTAGGCATTATGAGCTACACAGAACAAGTGCTTTGAAACTGGTAGACATATCACAAGTTTTCCATTTTGATAATTTATTAGTAATTTTGCACTATACATATTATTGTAATCTGTAAAAACATCAGACTGATCAAATAGCCATTTGTCCTATGTCGTTGAAAAGCTCTCAAAGAGTAAAATACAACAAGCCTATTTTTTTACTCACAGATAAAAATTTAGCAACATGCCTTTGACATACATGTTACACGTAAACAGGTGTTGCCACGTTTTCGCTTATAACGTCACGAAAAATAAACAGACAATAAAATGTTACAAACTATTACTTAGATGCGATTATCTTTAAAACAAGCCCACACTTAACTTAATCAGATGCATAGATCATTAGACAGTTCACATGAAGCACAATGTGCACACAGGTCATCATGTGCTATCTAGCTAAAAACAGGTTAGGTTTCCTGGATCACATGACTGCATCGGAAATTATTTAGTATGTTGTCCAACTTCATTAGGATTCAGATCGCTGCAACCAGAGGAGGAAGTCTTCTAAATATGGGCAGAGAGGATCATTCACTCTAATTACAAATGGCCTCCAGGAGATGGGGCCAAGTACATGACACAGACTCAATAACTGCTCAGATGACACAGAATGGAACTGAATGAGATGCCTGCATGCTTTGAAGAGAGAAAATACCTTTAGTCATTGCTGTATTTGCATGTGTAATTAGTTCTTACATCCAATTATTATATTTGATTTGTTTGGAGAGGCTTTTGGACACTTGGGGATGTTTTTGGACACTAGGATAAATCTTTTTTGAAAAGCTATAACTTTTGATTGTTTTGTCATATCAATACAGAATTTTACTCTGTTACAGTTATTTACACTCTTGAGATATAGAAAAATAAGAAAAACTGTCAATTTTGGTTCATGTTTCTAAGGGTGAGAGTCTCATTATTTAATCATAATTTTAACAAAAAATGTAAACGCTTTCTTTAAAATAATACCAGAAAATTGACCCTGTTTGTTTTTTTTTTTTTTTTGTTATAAGTTATAAGCCTTTAATTTTGGGCATGCCACTGAAACAGGACATCTTTAAAAACACCTTCAGATCTTAAAGGATTAATAACATGTTTTATTTTGAAATATTAGCTGCAACAATTTTAGAACACGTTATATTTCATAGCTTTGTATTTACAATCTTTCAGTTAAGAAAAAATATGTTTACCACCAATGACTCAGGGCCAGTCATAAAGTGGCTTGTTCTTGTTTTTCCTTGCAAGCTAAACAGACCAAGGTTGACCAAACATGTAGAAATAAATGGTGCATGATAGGCCCTGAATGGGATGGTTTAAATGTAATCAGATTTTTTCAAGGTGTTGATTTCTATATAGAAATAGGCTACATTTATCTAAACAATTAATATTTGAGAACTAATTGCATTGATTGTTTATTTCTAAAGTACATAAACATAAATTCAGAATATAATAAACTGAGTAATCAAAAAAGAAAATAAGATACTTGATGTCACTCATGATAACTACATACCATGCTCCACCAAACTGACATCACAGTCAAAAGTTAAATCATAATCCCATTCAATCTCTAGATCTGTGTCAAGCAAGAAGGAATAGTCAGTGCTTTGAATATACAGCGGTCTGTACTTTCCTCTTCCACGTCAGTATTTTCACTTCCTGTTTGTTCTCCTTGGTCTACAGATTCTGAAATCATATGCTGCACTGGTCTACAGCACACATGGTTTAGCTCAATCTCAAACTCCAGCTTTGCATCAGGATCCTCCCAGGTCCGCACATCTGAACACAGAGGAGAACATTTGTTTACGAAAGCTTTAATCACTTTCAAGTCTCATTCCTGACACGATCTTGTTGATAATAAAAATACACCTGGCAACCACTGACCAAGGAACTGACATTAGACTGACTTAGTCTGCAGCACAGAAAGTCTTCATTCCTATTTTTGGAGAATGACCTCAATTATTAGTTGAATAATTAGTTGCACATTTATTACTGACATACTGTATATTACACGAGAGTATGCACCCAAAACATCTGCAATCTTGTCCCTCTGTCCAGTGGTCAAATACATTATTGTTCTTCCTGGGACAATCTAATGAAGCTGCAGTTAAGACGGTCACAGATGTGGCCAAGGAAGAAGTTACTGACCGCTTCTAAGATGTTTGGAGACGATGATGAGAAATATTTAGGAACCTCTTGCCTGATCCAAAAAAACAACAACTTTGGATATGTACCACAATACTGTAGTATTCAATAAAATAGCTTGAAATTGCCATGTTACTATCATGGTAAATTAATATGATCAATATTCAGTAGGCTACCATATTAAAGTACCATACAGCATAGTACTTTTTCTAATAAGGCAATTTCCTTTAAATGTTCATGCATTTGTATTTATACAGAATTTGAATAAAAAATAAATAAAAAAAACTGAGCATTAATAAAGGCCTGTACATCATCATATTAGTGTAACAGGTATTAAATAATTAAATATGAAATTAGTTTTTGTCAATTTAAACGTTGCTGCTTATTGGATAAATTGAATGCTGTTCTGTTATGAAATCTTGAGATCTGTCACGAACATGCACGTGATGAGCTGTCTGTTTATAACGTGCATCAGAATGTCTAATAGCATTCCTCATTTTACATTGCATATTTGTGTTTGTATTTTCAAATGATCCCTCCATACATTCCAGCATTAAAGGAATAGTTCACCCAAAATTGAAAAAACTTTCATCATTTACTCACCCTCATGCCATCCCAGATGTGTATGACTTTCTTTCTTCTACAGAACACAAAAGAAGAATATCTTTTTAGAAGAATATCTCAGTTCTGTAGGTCCATGCAATGCAAGTGAAACTCCAAAAAGCACAAAGGCAGCATCAAAGCAACCCACTCCAGTGGGTTAATCAATGTCTTCTGAAGCGATATAATCAGTTTTGTAACTAAATCTTAACATCAGGAGTTGAGTCCATGACAATCATGATTTCAAGCTCACACAAATTAATTGAGCTTGAAATCATAATCATGCCTAGAGACTGCAATGGCAAGTTGCATAGTGAAAAAGGAGTTACATTTTAGTCTGTTCTCATCCTAAACCAATTTAGATAACTTCAGAAGACATGGATTAAGCCACTGGAGTGGATTACATTTATGCTGCCTTTAAGTGCTTTTATGGAGCTTCAAAGATCTGGACCCCATTTACTTGCATTACATGGACAAACAGAGCTGAGATATACTTCTAAAATCTTCATTTACAACTGGGATGGCATGAGGGTGAGTAAACGATGAAGGAATGTTCTATTCCTTTAACTGTACGTGAGTCAGTCTCAATGCGGCAGGCGGCGCTCATTTCTTCTAACACATACAGCAGCTAAAGCTAACTAGCTCACGATGGCCGGACAGGAAGATCCAGTGCAAAGAGAAATTCACCAAGACTGGGCTAATCGGGAATACATCGAAGTGATCACCAGCAGCATTAAGAAAATAGCCGATTTCCTCAATTCCTTCGGTAAGATACAGAAGCTGCAGCGCGTCGTCTAATTTTACTCGATTTATTATGCTATCTTTCATGCTAGCATGCTAATCGAGAGACGTAGGCCATTGGCTCTGGTATGTGTGAAAATATGTGGGGTATTTACGACTGTTTTGGCTTTTTAATGCTGTTTAGGACCCCACCGTATCAGAATATGTGTCTATATATGTTGGAGAAGCAATTTATTGGACTTGGCGTAGATTCCGTTGGGACAGGGGAGGTAAACCCCGCCCTCCCTATAATCAAAACAAGCAATATTTATACCAATATCAATGGAAGCATAAATGCTTAACGCTGCAATAATTCAATAAATAGAGTCACGTATCACAGTGTTTATTTGTAAATTCCTTTTTTTTTTTTTTTTTGCAATGTAATTTTATTTTACTATATAGTTGTAGTCAAGATAACTTACAGCCTTTCTGTATGCAACCATTACTTTATCAGTGTATTGTTGACATGTCTTTCTTTTCAGATATGTCCTGCAGATCCCGTTTAGCCACTTTAAATGAGAAACTTACTGCGCTGGAGAGGAGGATTGAGTATATAGAAGCCAGAGTAAGTTAATTACAAAAGTTTGCAGGAATCTCTAGTCTTGGTTTGTTTGATATTTAAACATCGAGTTTGTTGTCTGTTTTGTCTCTTAAGGTCACAAAAGGGGAAACTTTGACTTAAACATCACTCTGTCCATGACAAGGACAAGATGACTACAAACATTCACCTCCTGTCTACATTTACATTCATTATTCAAACTGAATTCCAACTGGTTGGTTCTTGTGCATCAGTTCATTTATGTATGGACCATTGTGATGCTATAAACAGATTTAGGTTCTTCCTCATTTTATGCCTGATTATGGCTGACATCATGCTATAGCTGGACCTCCATTTTTTTAATCTTTTATTTTTTAGATAACTTGTTACGGTCTCTGATGTGCTTTCTTATGCAAACAGCCCTATGTAGTGTGTATTTTGATTCTGACCTGGTTTTAAAACCATGAAATACAAAATATATTAATGGTAATGCAAAGCTAGACTGACATTACCTGAGATAAAAACATACTTTGCCTTGATTTTCTTTTCTATTCCTGAAGAAAAATAAATAGTTTTGATTTTTTCCATTTTACCAGAGTCTTTTCTGTTTTTTTAAACAGATTGTTAAATTCAAAAATAAGTATTTGAAATACATTGCAGCCTGCTGTACATTTATCATGCTACAAACTTCTGCACATGAGAGATGTGAGTTGGAGGTGGGAGTGGATGGAAAGCACTTAAGTGCCAAATTGACTGTTTTAAAGCGGTCCCTGCTTCTTGTTGTAGTATTGTTATGATATTGTTTTTGTGATTAAACATTAAAAAGGTCAGTTAAATCAGCCATGTTTAATGTTGTTTTATTTGAATACTTTGGACAGAGTGCCCACTGTGATTGAAGATGTGGAAATATCAGGGAATCTTTAAAAAGTGTTTTTCATTCCTGGAAGAGTCTGGGGAAATTATTAATATTATAGTGTAATGACCACGTTTAAAAAAATATATAGATATGTTTGTAAGGTTCTCTTCAAGTAAAGAATATGACCTTAATTGTAATCAATATGCTTTAATATTTCAATGATCATTCGCCCTCATTATGTAATTTTATTTCAATTTTGCTAATGTGTTGAGTTGGTCATATTTTGATTAGCCTACATTTTTAAAGAGCACTTTTTATGGCAGCTCATGAATTCGTATTGTGAATTTTTGTTATATACATTTTCATGTCAATACATGATAACTGCAGCTTATTCTTAAAAAGCAAATGTGTTTGTTATTAATCATTATACAGTTTACGAGCAGTCACATAGTAGAAAATAGGTTATGCTAATTATAACATAATCTGCCAGAGGTGGGGGATTTGTTTTACTATCCATATTCACAAAGTTTTAGTTGGGCATAACAAAAAGTAATTGGTCAATTAATCAGCAGTAGAAAAACGGCAACATGGCAAAACATTTACCCTCCTGCAACTCCGTGTAAACATGCGTGGACGTTGTATTTGGGCTACGCTATTTGCAACGCATAATTTCATAATTTTTGAGTCATGTGACCAAACAACATGGCGCCGATCACAGTGGAGTTTGTCTTTGGCAGGAACACCAAACTACATCTGGTTAGAAACCTAATTAGGATTTTACTTTGAAATCAGTTTGAGGAAAAAGATTAGAGTCTCTAGTTTGATCCGATATGCCATTTAAAAAATGTGAGTGATATATCGTGAAATGCCATTCTGCTAAACACAATGTCCACTAATCTGTACATTAGCACCAGGTTTTGATTAGAAATCCTATATTTACTGTGCATTTTCACTTTGAGAACATTGTTTTGCTTTTAGAGACTTTATTTGGAGTTAGGATGAAAATATGATGCATTTCAATCTGTTCTGAGACCAGTATTTCTCAACGGTGTCCCGCTGTACAAAAATGTGGACATACTTTTTTAGGAAAGCTATTTGCTCAAGAATGTTTTTTTTCTTTCTTTCTTTTTTCATGTTTATTTGGTGCTACTAGTTCAAAAAAGGCAAATGGAAAATGCACACAGCAGTCACGCTCGGGTCTCAGGAGAACCTGCGTAAACATGAGGCAGTTTTTCTGAACGTTGCACATATGTTGCACAATAAGCTGTCAACAATTTATGCAATTCAAGCAACTCAGCCAATTCAGTAAATTATAAATGAGTTGAGTCAGTGATGTGAAGGAAGATCCCCGGATCACCAAAAAATATTATAGAATACATGTTTTCGTTTTAAATATATATCTTTATATTTAAAGGACTGCTCTGACATTAACATACATACCCCAATTAATTTCATATCCAATATCCCATGAAAATATCCTATTTGCCTCCTAGTTTACTGGGAGGCTTCCAAACAAAGTAAAATAATTTGTGCTTGAATACTTGAAATTGTATTACTGTAAAAACTGATGGTTCCAATGTTGCAGCTTTTTTCCTAAAATAAGCATTAATTAACATCAGGATATTTATAACCAGTCGCCTCCTAAAACACCTTTAAATCAAATAGGAAAAACATAATAATAATAATAAAATATCATCAATATAAATGCTTGGGTCTCTCGTGAAACGTGAGTGGACTTTTATTTTGAAGAAACCAAAGTGTTTAGAAGTCACGTAGACTTTCCGTTTGTGATCGCGTTGCTCACATTGACACTTTTGTATTCACAACAAACGTGGGAATGATGCTGTCTTTCACACTAGAGTCTTCCATAAGTTTCCGGAAAACAAAATGCAATCAGAGTAATGGACTAGAGAATGTCCCCCTTTTTAATTGAGGGCAGTGGTGAAGAAAGAGGCTTTTTCCAACTTTCAGGTAAAATTGAGGGCAGTGGTAAGGAAAGAGGCGTTTTCCAACTTTCAGGGAAAATGCCATAATGCATAATGCTCCTAGTTTAATATCCACACTCTATATATGTCTTAATGACGATAAAGAATACGTATAACCATTTATTTACATGCTATGTGTAGTTATGCAACACCACCTCTAGATGGCAGCACATTCATGTATTTTTTACACTGAACTCCAAGTCAATCTCCCTTAGTATGCGCCAGAGAATGCACAATGACCAGGCTGTGATCTTGATCCTAGTGCGGTGACTCTCCCAGGCTGTTCTAGTCGTACCCAGTCCTGCCTGCCAGACAGCTGCACCTGCTTGAGATTCAGCCAGATGTACAACAGCGAGGGACTTCTAAACCAGCAACAAGAGGAGGGCGGCTACAGCAGGCCTGTGTTTGAGTGCAATGCCTTATGTGCCTGCAGCAATTCCTTCCAAAAACATGTGGTCCAAAATGGGATCAAGGTCTGCCTTGGTGTCTTCAGCACCAAGGACAAAGGCTTGGGGTGGAGACTAGAACGCCTCCCTTGTGGCCGCTTTGTGTGCGAGTACGCAGGGGAAATCATCGGGCCTCGTGAGGCATGTCACCGCCAGCTGTCCCAGACTCCCAATGATATGAATTACATTATCGCTGTTCAGGAGCACAGTGGAGGAGACAGGGTCACCCAGATGTTTTTAGACTCTGTGTGTGTGGGAAATGTGGGAAGGTTCATCAACCACTCGTGCCAGCCCAACCTGCTCATGGTGCTGGTACGCGTGCACTCACTGTTGCTCAGACTCGCTCTGTTTGTGAACCGACATATAGAGAAGTGTGAAGAACTGACCTTTGACTATGTTGTTGGACTCAACAGCAACACAAATGAACAGAAATGGGATAGAGTGTCAAGCAAGACTCAGACATGGCCTGCTGGTGGAAAAATACAAGGAGAAAAGCCTGTTATTGTGGGGCTTCGAACTGTTAAAGATTTTTACCATTAGATATCTCAGTTCTCAATTAAAACCAGTTTTAATAGCAGTGTAAATCTTCCCTGGCTTTGGATATTCTCCATTTAGTTTAATACTACATCTACTTTAATCCATTTAAAGGGATAGTTCACCCAAGATTTGCAATATTTCAGCTCTGTATGTCCATACAATGCAAGTGAATGGTGGCCAGAACTTTGAAGGTCCAAAAAGCATATAAAGGCAGCATAAAATTAATTCAAATGACTCCAGTGGTTAAAGCCATGTCTTCAGAAGTGATATGATAGACGTGGGTGAGATACAGATCAATATACAAGTAGTTTTTTATGATCAATTTCCATTTTTACATACTTCTTATTTTGTTTTTGGCAATTCACATTCTTTGTGCATATCACCACCTACTGGGCAGGGAGGAGAAATTATTGTAAAAAAGGACTTTAATATTGATCTGTTTCTCAACCATCACCTCTATCATATCGCATCAGAAGATAGGGATTTAACCACTGGAGTTGTTTGGATTACTTTTATGCTGCCTTTGTGTGATTTTTGGAAATTCAAAGTTCTGGCCACCATTCACATGAATTGTATGGACCTACAGAACTGAGACATTCATCTAAAAATCTTCATTTGTGCTCAGCAGAAGAAATAAAGCCATACACATCTGGGAGGTCATGAGGGTGGTTGTCAATTTTATCTGTAAATCTTTTTTTGTTTGGATTTTCTCCCCAATTTGGCATGCCCAATTCCCAATGCCCACAATGTCCTGGTGGTGGTGCAGTTCCTCACCTCAATCCGGGTGACAGAGGACAAATCTCAGTTGTCTCCGCTTCTGGGACAGTCAGCCTACACATCTTATTACGTGGGTTGCTGGGAATGTTACCACGGAGACTTAGCGCATGTTGAGGCTCACACTATCCCCCATCAAAAGCGAGAACCACTTGCTGTATATTGCGACCATGAGGAGGGTAACCCATGTGACTGTACCCTACCTAGAAACCGGGCCAATTTGGTTGCTTAGGAGGCCTGGCTGGAGTCACTAAGCACACCCAACCTTAAATCTTAATGTTGATTTGATTGATTAAATGGCCATTGAGACGTTCAGTGGCGTAACTTGCATCTAACGGGCCCAGTGCAAAGAACCTGTCAGGCCCCCTCTTTTTTAATTGCCCATTGGGCCCTCAGTCATTTTTATGGTTCTTTTTGGTCAAACTTCACGGCCCCCCTCTCACCCCGGAACCTAGGGCAGCTGCCCACCCTGCCCTCCCTGTAGTAACGCCCCTGGAGACGTTATTTGTGTGTGTGGACTACCCATGTAAAAGTTAACGTCTTCCCAAATGTGCAAAAACTTAAACAACAATCTCCAAATCTTGATCGGTATTTGTATGTTAGTTGAAGTTCTTGTAGATGTAGGTTCATCTATTAATAAACGTCTTATTCCAAATCTTTATCAAAGTTTTCTCAAAATATATAGCAGAATCTTACGTTACACCAAAAATTTCTCCTCTAAGATCAGTCTGCATTTGTCACCATACCCATAGCCCATCGGGTAATGGGCAATTAAAAAGAGCCCATGGGTATTTTAATATAGTTGCTGCTGTAACTCTCCTGTCACACTGGGGAGGGAGTGACCCACTTCATTCTGATGCCACCCTAAAATCTACCCCATTTCCAGTCCAGTGCTGTTTTCATCTCCAGCGCAATATTAATATCCACATCTAGGTTAATTAGCACAGAGACCAGAAACCAGAGCATAGCACAAGGCATGCTGAGAAGGAACAGATGGATTCCATCTTTTTCATATGCATCAAGTGCTTTTGGTTACACTGCCAGTGGTCATTCAGGATTTTAACTTTCTTTTTGTTATGGAAATCTTAATCAGTAGACATTTAAGTCTTTAAAGGTGAAGCATACAATTTCTTTGATGTTTAAATACTTGATTGTTCTGAAATGAGTGAACACTATTGCTCTGAGGCGCCATTAAAACAATGCTTTGTTTAAGTATCTTGACCAGCCCGACACAGCAACATCGGCTCACCTAGTGGTGTGAGTTTGGGGCTGGAACTGTCTGCTTAACTAAATAATGGAAGATTATGGGAGTGTTTGGGAGTCCTGTTGGATAACAGTCATTATTTTTGCAGTTCTGTTTAGTGATGCTAGTGGCGTAGAAAATATACACTTCACCTTTAAATCATAGAAGTGCTGTTATTGTTTCCCCCCTAAGAGCTATTTTACCTCATTGCCTTGCTACCTCATTGACTGGGAAACCACCTTATTGGTTGTTTAGCAGGGTGGGCCATCAAGGGGAAAAGTTTCAGTCACAAGAATCAGCCTTTGAAAAACTCAACTACTTTGAAATACCACACACACACACACACATATATTCACCTTGTTTTGTAGTAATCGTGTAATGATGTTGATTGTGTTTCCTCTCAGTTCACATCACTGTTAATGTGAAGATTGTGGTAAATTCTCCCAATTTTGTTTTCGGTCTTATGACTCATTGGGTTTGGTGAGTAAGCACATTCTCAGGTCTCTATGGCAACGGAATGTGTGATATCGACCGGACGGTGCGTGTAGGCTGTAGTGTTTAACAACGATTGTTGCAGAGTAAAATTAGAAATTGTGTATGCTCAGTTAGCAAGTGGCAGCTTTCTGTCATGTCGGTGTATGTATTCAGACAGAAGAGGTCACATCAAGGTGTTGTTGGCGTCTCTGAGGTCACATCCCAGAGAGAGGACTGCATTGTTTGTTGGAGAAATTATTGAAACCTCTATATTGTGAAAAGGAAAACTAATGTTCAAATTTTGCAGGGCCCTTCATTGGACCATATTTGTGACCTAGACAAGGTGTTAAACCCTGCACTGCTCTTTTTTTTCTTTTCTTTTTTTTTCAGAAATGGAGACATATATATATATATATATATATATATATATATATATATATATATGTTTTAATATATTCATATATATGTTTTCTTATATTTATACAGTACATTAAATGTAGTTTAGTTTAGGAGCAATTGGCAAAATGGAACCAAATTAAATATATAATATTTGATATATAATTAAAGTAATACAAATGTAACATTATATGTAATGTCATATTGAAAAAATATTTTTGTTGTTATTATTATTATGTTGTTGTTGTTATTATAAATAATTAATACAAAATGTCATACATTTTGCAAAATTTAATTTACTAGGTTATAATTATATAATTTATGCTATAATTTATTTTTCATATAATCTATCTGCAAAATATAAAAAATATAATAATATTTCATATAATTTTGTGCAATGAATAATTTTTATGGAATGATGCACATTACATTTTATGCAATTAATAAAATATTAAGTATAATGAATTATGCAGGGTCATAAACAAATTTGTTGTTAATAATTCAATGCTATTGTTAATAATATATATAATTTAGATATAATTTCCATATAATATATTCCATATCATTTTATAATATTTAAAATATTATTAATATATTAAGGAAATTAATTTAATAACATATTGAACATATATATAATTTTTTAGTAATGTCATCCATTTTTTTATTTCATGTGCTGTGCTATAATATAATTTATGCTATAATTTCTATTTCATATAATCTGAAATATAAATCATATTTAATATACTTTTATGCAATATATTATATCATAATTATGAAAATAATATTTGTAATTTGTATATAATGATGTATATTCCATATAAAAATATTAAGTATAATGAAATATGCAGGGTCATAAAAATGTTATTAATAATTCAATGCTATTGTTAATAATTATTAATTTTAATTGATTTGAATTAATTACCTGTAATAGCAATTTTCAGTTTGAAGTTATAAATCGATAAACATACATTTTTATTTATGTATAAATAATTATACAAATATAAATTGAAATAACTTAAATTTATAAATGTATATATATTTTTTTAAGAAATAGTTTACTTACATCTATATGACTTGATATTATTAAACTCCTCTATTTGTGTTTGTTGTAGTGGATATTTTTTTCTTTGGCATCAGATCCTCTCGAGAAAGTAGGGCAATGTTTTATCAAACGAGTGTGTGTTTACTTCAAGACTCTGCTGATGTCCACACCACACTGCTGGTGTTCATTTAAAACTGTGTTTTTATGTAGAACATTGTCAGGAGATTTCCACTGCAACATAAAATAGAAAGAGAAATATTCTGGTGGCCCAGATTACAATGTCACTTTAGGATGTTATAGTCATTTCTACTTCCATGATGTTTTATTTTTATTAGGTATATAGACTGTATGTTTATCGATATATACATAATCTCAACAATTCCATTTTTGAAAAAAAAAAAAAAAAAACCATTTACATTGTGGAAACCATTAATGAGCTGTCATTTGCATCACATTAAAAGGAATAAAAGTAGTTAATGTTTTAAAGCACTCTTAAATGTAATCCCCAGAACCATTATTTGTATAAAAATGAAGAGGGCTTATCATTACAACAAAAAGAAACTAAAGGTTTAGATAGTTGCTTTAAACTTGCCTGTATATTAGATGTGTTAGACAGTTATTAAAAGCATGCCACACTCTGCTATGTGGCAAGTGCAGTCTGAATTCACATCTGATTTATTTGAATCAAGATGATTTCAGACCAAACTATTCACACTTTAGCTTGACATAAAACTATGAACCTGTCAGAATGATTGGATTTTCATGATATATGAAAGAGCCGTTCTAAGGCTGAGAAAAGTAGGCAGAGAAATTTAAGTAGACTGACTGACACATTGAAAGTGAAACATGGCAAACTTCTTTTACAGTGTTTGTGTGTACATACAGCATATGACTAATGGCATATATTCTAAAAAAGATGGTTCTTATTTTTTCTCTGAACTGTTTACCTAAAGTCATCATAAAATACAGTGTAACTTCAAAATAAATAGAAGTTACTGCTTTTCATATTGTTGAGAGTTCCACAAGAATTGCTGGGTAAATTAAAGTGTGCTGTGTTTTTGAAATGAATGTTACTGTAATGCATGTCTGGTTGCAGCACAATAGTTTTGTGATATAATGAGCCTGCAACTTGATTAGACAGTGGAGCTGTATCGAATACTGTCACACAGACTGAGAGAGAAACGGAGAATTATGGCCAAATATGTTTCATATATGTATATTCATTTGGAACAAAACATTTGGGCTCCAGATTTCATTTATTAGCTATAATCAATTATTATTCTTAATTCAGGAGTTGAAGCCTTAAAGAGATAGTTCACCCAAAAATAAAAATGCTCTCATCATTTACTCACCCTCATGCCATCCCAGATGTGTATGACTTTCTATCTTCTGCTGAACACAAACAAAGATTTTTAGAAGAATAATTCAGCTCTGTTGATCCTCACAATGCAAGAGAATGGGTACCAACATTTTTAAGCTCCAAAATTCACATAAAGGCATCAAATAAGTAATACATAAGACTCCAGTGGTTAAATCTATATCTTCAGAAGAGATATGATAGGTGTGGGTGACAAACAGATCAATGTTTAAGGGTGTTTTTTTTACTATAAATCCTCCTCCCTGCCCAGTGGGTGGCGATATGCACAAAGAATGAAAATCCCCAAAAACAAAAGAAGAAGAAGAATGTGAAATTGGAGTTTGATTGTACAAAAGGACTTAAATATGGATCTGTTTCAAACCCACAACTATCATGGTCTTCTAAAGACATGGATTTAACCACTGCAGTCTTATGGATTACTTTTTTGCTGCCGTTATATGTATTTTGGAGCTTCAACATTTTGGTCACCATTCACTTGCATTGTGAGGACCTACAGAGCTGAAATATTCTTCTAAAATTTTGATTGTGTTCAGCAAAAGAAAGAAAGTCAAACACATCTGGGATGAGGGTGAGTAAATGATGAGACATTTTAAATTTTTGGGTGAACCATTCCTTTAAAGGCACACTGTAACCCTAATGTTGTCATTACTGGAAAGATCAAGTTGTTATAATTAAATATTACTTGAAATGTCAAGTTTTGGGCTCATAACTCAAATATCTATGCTCCTGAGGGAATGAGATTACTCAATCAATTGTCAACTTATTTGGGTTTTCAGTGCATTGTTAACCCCAAAATGAGTGGTCTGTAAGCATTTACTCACCCTCATGTTGTTCCAAACTTGTATGACTTTCTTCTGTGGAACACAAAAAAAGGATAAGGTTAGCCATCAAGAGCTCATATATTTGTGTTAAAAGGAAATCAATCTGCACTCTCTTTTCCCTTACATCTGTTTAACATTCTGTAATTCTCCATCTACAGAAACCCACTGAGCTGTGTAGTTTCCGCTCATCAGTTATGCCTGTCCTCCACACTACTATTAGTGACAGTCAGATTGCACAGTGTTTAATTGTGACTTATTGAAGCAGCTCAGCTTTGAAAGCACAAATCTGCTAATCGACCCCTTATCAGAGCCCGCTTGAGGTCCTGTCATCTGGAACAGAGAGAAAGTGGTGTTAAACTCAGTTGTTTTTATTGTGTAAGACTGCACTGCGCAAGATCACAGGCCCTTTTCGGCGAGGAGAAATTGAGCTAATTGATGAATACTGATGAAAGACGAGAGGCTGAAAATGGTTTGTGCCTCGTTTGGTTTCAATGGATTTCTTGTTTGCATGGCATCCTTTGATATTACATCTCCGTAGAGTACAAACTATACATTTCCATAGTTACCACATCCGAGAGTGAGCAGAAATTCGATTAAGACTGTATTTTCTTGCATAAAATAATAATAATTCAAAATTGTTGGGTGATTCCTATAATTCGGAGCCTTTTAAGTCCCCACCACAAGTTGTGGTGTTTATAATGTTTCACCCGAGTTCAATTTAAACAGGCTTGGTTAAAACGTAGAAATACATTAACATTGTGTCAATAAATAGTTTTCAATTATTTCCTCATGTCCCCGGAGATGCAAGCCAATAATTTTTGACAAAAATAAGTTGTAATGCTGCCTTCACGTGCTATCGGAATTATCGTAAAGATGAGTTTCCCACTCCGAAGTTGCACACGAACGACCCCTCAAGTTTGTAATTACGACTGAAGTGATTAATAGGTTTTTTATTCATTTTTCTAAATACAACTAATTACTATCGCTTGCAGTTTCTGTCATATTCAGTTATGTATATCAGCAAACATTTGATGCATGTTGTATAGTTTTACACACTGAAAGTAGCTTTTATTTGACCAAAATTCATCATCGTCAACAAGCTAACTGAGTAATAGGTATAATGGTGTCAAAATAAAAGTACCACAAAAATATGTATGAATGAACATTTATGCATTTGGCAGACATTTTATCCAAAGTCGGCCATGTTTCCTGTTCTTTCCGACAACAAAGAACTTAAATGTGACACACTCATAATTACCACTTACTAATTGGGAAGTAGGACAATTCCGATAATCATTATACCTTTGTGGTGAATGTGTCATTTTAACACTGATAGTGGACGTTTTTTGTATGTGCTTTGATTTATTGACCTCCCTGTTATGAGGCTGTGACCTTTAATTGTGACATCAGCCATTCGGCAAAATAATGTAATTTATTTGAAGTGCGTTTTTTTTTTTTTTTTTTTTATCAATGTTTTCCTTTTATTTTGAGAAGTTAGTCATACTCTATGTGGTGGAGCACAACATGTCCACACTATTTTGGTAAGATAAACAGTACTGTAAAAATATATAAAAATAATGACATAAATTGTTTTCATTAATCCATTAATGTCATACAAAGTCCAGTTAACCAGAAAAATAGCTAAATAAATATTTGGTGTGAAAAATTTTTGCCTTCAAAACAGCACCAATTCTCCAACTTACACCTTGACACTGTTATTTTTGGTTGTTGGCAGATAGGATTTTCCAAGCTTCTTGGCAGGGGCGAAAATTTCATAAAAATGTTGGGGGGGACAATAAACATAACAATTCTCAAGAGCAATTTTTGAAGGGGACACCAAGGTTTTTTTTGTTGTTGCCCCGTTTGCATTTGTATCATTTTATTTATTAAACAATTATTTTAAGAATATATCATTATATTATTTACAATACACATATTTTAATGATATTTTAGGGGGACAACCCTCAGATAGGGGGTCCTGACCCCCGACCCCCGACCCCCGCGATTAACGCCTATGCTTCTTGGAGAATTCGCGACTCAAAACTTCTTTCTCGCTGCAAAAAGAACATTTGTTGAAACCAAGCTTCCAAAATGACTAGTTTTCTAATTTCTCCATGTTGTTATGTCACCCTGTGGTAGACATTTGCATCAGATCGCCTCCAAAACCACACATAAAAGGCTACTTTACCTTTAATCACTTCCATAAACCACCCAGTAGTGGTGAGCAGTGATATGGCAATGAGAGAGCAGGTCAGTCAAGAGCAGAGAGCCAATCAAAACAATGGGTGTTTACATTAAGTCTTAAAGGAGAAGCAGCACCAAAACTGAGGGTTTTTGACAGAGTGTCAGAATGAGGGTGGAAAGTTATAATGTTTTAAGTTTGAGTTGGGACTACATTAATACTTTTTGTGGTGTTAATGTAGCATTGATAAAACAGGAAGAATAGGTCTCTGCAGAACAATATTTGGTGTTTCCCAATCTGAGGGCGTTTTCAAACCAGGATGGGTGTTTCTAAACTATCCAATGAAAGTAGGGAATCTCTCTATGTAGTAGGCAATTCAGTAGGCATAGTTACTAAATGACACTGTAGTGGTTCCAACCAGCATGTAATTATCATGCTACCATTCACTTTCTCTAGTTAGTACATAAAGAATTTAAAAAGATTGATTTGAGTTACAATGACACGCCTAATATTGTTGGGTTTACCCAATTCAGCTAGGGTTCTTGCTACACAAAGTGTATGTGTTGAGATTACATAGTCATTTTAAGTGAAGAAAACTCATTTCAAACATGTGAAACCACTGTCTACGATTAAATCAAGTTCAGCCTAAAAGCTATTTGTTTGAGTGTTATGCATTAACTTGTAATAATGTATTTAACCTGGCCCATCATTGAAATTCTTGTTTGTCTAAGTTGGTGCTTTCAGCAGAGATAGCATGTTTGGTTAGCTACAAGTCTAATTTACATGAAAGACATACAAAATAATGTAGCTTATCAATGACTGTACAGGCTAATGGAGCAATAAAAGTGCAAGCCATTAGACCCAGTTAGAGAAATGCTGTAGCTCGTTTAATAAGAGCATTTCCTCTGGGTAAACCAAAGCCATTATCACTGTATAATTGTCTTTTATTTTTAGCGAGGAGGAACTTTGTCCTTTAAGGTGGAACAGCAAAAGCTACCATATGGTTGCAGGACACAAAACTGTGTTGTGCATCTTTTAGATGTGTTTATCAATGTGGTCATCATGACGCATCATCATACAATGTGTTATGGTAGAATTTGTGATACAGGGTTGGATTCAACAAGTTTGGCTGCATTACAAGCTCCAGATGGTGTTGATCAGATCGGAGGGGATACCTATTAAATCAAGTCAGTAAAATGTAAGGACATGTTACGTAGTCTATACAAAGAAACTGACTATGTCACATATATATTATTTCACATAATATAATTCTCATAGATTTACAGTACTACTGTATGCTCTCTCTCTCAGAGTTGAAGACAAAGCTAGATATTGGAGGCTTGGACCCAGATCAAGACTAGACCCCTTGAGGCACAGATCCAGACCAAGACCTGCCAGTCCAAGTATCAGGCTGTTTAAAGAGAGAACATTCCAAATTTATTGAAGCATTCAATTTAAACTGAGCCGCTTTGTACAGTGTTGCCTTTGGAATTCTGGCAAATTCTTTGTAATTGTGATGAAAACATGTTTGAGTATAGTTGAGGGAATAGACTGCGGTCTTGTCTGAGACCATAAACCGAGGCCCAGATCTGGAACAAAAGACTTTTAAGTCAACATTATAGCAAAACCCTATTTACTTAATACACATCCCTGGTCTTAATTAGAAGAATTGATGCATGTTAATACAATGTTTGTCTTATTCACATTGTTTTAATTGACTCTATCTCTGAAACAACTTTCCTTTTACATTGACATCACCAAGCATATTAAACATAAACATATTTTTCAATCTGGCCACTCCAATCACCTCTCATATAGAGATCTTTTCAAGATCCAATCAACATCAATCAAAGTCCTGATGAATAAAACCAAGTTCTGCCTAATATTTAAAAAAATTTCAACATGGCATTTTTTTTGTGTGCAAATGCCAGGTTGACTAAGTTTTGAGACTCAGATCAAGCCCATGTTTGTGGTCTAATGAGGTCAAGATCAAGACTCCAACTCTGCTCTCTCATCTTCATGATTGCAAAAGAAGTAGATTTACAATATAGGCCAGCCAGCAGCCATGTCACCCTGTAGCTCAAGACCAGTTGCCCATTGATGCTAAGCAGGCTTGAGCCTGGCCAGTACCTGGATGGGAGACCTCCTGGGGAAAAACTAAGGTTGCTGCTGGAAGAGATATTAGTGGGGTCAGCAGGAGGTGCACACCTTGTGGTCTGTGTGGGATATGCCCCAGTATAGTGATGGGGAGATTATACTGTAAAAATGCACTGTCCTTCAGATGAGATGTTGCACTGAGGTCTTGACTCTCTGTGGTCATTAAAAATCCCAGGGCACTGGGGAAGCTCAGTAAAGATGCTGACTACCACACCTGCAGTCGCAAGTTCAAATCCAGGGTGTGCTGAGTGACTACAGTCAGGCTTCCTAAGCAACCAATTGGCTCGTTTGCTAGGGGTGGGTAGTGGGTAGAGTCACGTTGGTTCTTGCTCTCGGTGGGGTGAGTTAAGTGTGAATGCTGCTGAGCATAATGTGCAGCCTCCACATGTGCTAGGTCTCTGTGGTAACTCACTCAACAAGCCACGTTATAAAATGTGCAGACTGACTGTCTCAGATGTGGAGGTAACTGAGATTTGTCCTCTGCCACTTGATTGAGGTGAGTCACTACACCACCACGAGGAGGACCTAGAGGGAATTGGGCATGCCAAATTGGGGAGAAAAATCTCATAAAGAGAATTGGTGTAATCAATTGTGGCCAAATTCCCCCCATTGGCCCTTTTCAATCATGGCCTCCTAATAATTCCCATCAATAATTGGTTCTATAACTCTACTCTCTCCTCTCACCCAATAGCTGGTGTGTGGTGAGCGTACTGGACTGGTGCGTTATGGCTACCATCGCATCATCCAGGTGGATGCTGCACACTGGTGGTGGTTCAGAAGAGTCCCCTGTTCACTGTGGAAAGTACTTTGTGTGTAGTGTCAGAAAAGCAGTATATACTGTAAATATAATGTTTGTTCGTTCATACCAATATAACCTACTGTTATTAGAATTAATATAAGAGAGAGTCAATGGGGCCAGGACATTTTATGTTTGTCTTACTCCAAGCTAATGAGCAGCTTTCATTTATTAAATTATTTCTCCTGTGCAGCAAAACGACTGCAGTAATCTCATGTATCTCTTCTACAGTTTCAGAAGAGATCTCAACAATGTCTCAAACTGTGCTTAGATACCAAATGTCTGCAATCAAAAGATTTCAATATGATCTTAAAGAATATTTTACCAAAAAAAAAAATATATATATATATATATATATATATATATATATATATATATACATTTATAATATATTCTCATAATTTACTCACCCTCATGTCATCCCAGATGTGTATGACTTTCTTTCTTCTGCAGAACTCAGATGAAGATTTGTAGAAGAATATCTCAGCTCTGTAGGTCCATACAATGCAAGTGAATTGGGTCCAAAACTTTGAAGCTCCAAAAAGCACATAAATGTAGCATAAAAGTAATCCATATGACCCCAGTGTTTTAATCCATGTCTTCTGAAGCAATCCAGTCAGTTTTAGGTGAGAACAAACAAAAATGTAAAAAAAAAAATTAACCACATCTTGCTAGAGCAGTCTCTAGGCAAGATCATGATTTCAAGTTCGATATCACTTCCTAGTGCTTGACATGTGTGCAGAATGCTAGATGGTGCTAAAAAGTGTAATCAAGCCAAGGAGACTGCTGATGTCAAGATTTATTGTGTAAAAGGAGTATTCTGGATCGCTTCAGAAGACGTGGATAATTTAGACTCATCCCTCCTTTTCTTTAAAAAAAAAAAAAAAAAGAAAAGCAACAAGGTTACTGTAAGGAACTTGCAATGGAAGTGAATTTTGGAGGGTTTAAAGGCAGACATGTGAAGCTTATCATTTCATAAAAGCACTTAATGTTCATTAATTCTTCTGTTAAAACTTGTTTATTATTTAAGCTGAAAAGTTGTCTTAATCGTTCATCATGGCAACAAAGTTGTAAAATTGGATATCATTTACAGAGAAAACATTAATAAGTGATTTTAAAACACTGAAATCATATTAAGACACACATTATTTACGTATTGTGGCTAAACTTTTGATACAGTGAGTATTTAACGTTTGCAGATTTTAGATAGAAATTCATTTTTGTATTAATCAACATTATGCCACAAATGCTGTCGATTGAGCTCAGCTTGAATTGAACCCAAAATATTACTTTAAGTCAATACAACATTGACAACCAACCATAAACCACCAAACAAACCCTGTTCTTAACTTGGAAACAATTTCAACACATCAATTATAAAATCTCCAATTAAATTTTTGGTTGCAAACCTGTTCTAGAATGATGTCTGTCACATTTCATTGTTTACAATGTTTCTGCCAAGATGATTCTTGTATCGTGGGTTAACCATCCCATCCATAGACAGATCAAAGGGATGAGCCGTATGGCCCCTTTCGGTTTTAAGCAGCAGTAGCTGCACATATTTCCATCTCAAAGGCTTGGTCGAAGCTCTCTTCCACTCCACATAAACGCACGCAGATGGAGAATAAGGTGAGAGCTGAGTGCAAGATATGCAACTTTGTATGATAATAATGACTCGAGCCCACCCACATTCACGGCCCCTCTCACTTACTCATCCTGTTGTTTAGAATGCAACACATGTACAAAAGCCTCTATTGTGTGTCTAGTGTCTGTGCGTGCAGCTCGGCATATGTGTTATTGGGCATAAACACAACTCTAAAGGAGATGCTAGGTGATCTATCCAACTATGAGTGATGCAGCTGTTCTGGGGAGGTAGGAAGACAATTTTTGGACTCTTTTGAGACATCTTGTTTGAGAGGGCACCCTTGCAGGAAAGCAATTGCGGGAAGTGTGGTTACTGGGTTGCAAGTTGCAATCCCTTGTTGCTCAACCAACAAGAAGTACAGGAGTCAAAAACCAAAAGAGGCTACCTGGCTGTCCAGTCAGACGATGGCTTAAAGGCTTTAAGCCTTTAATAGTTGGCTTTAATAGTTCACTATTTACTAATTGGATTTCCTTACAATACAAATTAATGGTGACTGAGGCTGTCATTCCCTAACATTCTACATGTGGATTTAGTAAATTAAAATTTTTGTGTAAACTGTCCCTGTAACAGACTAGCTTCTTCAAGGCATCATTAAATCATGTGCAATAATTCAAACAGATTTAAATGAACAGAGTGGAGTAGTGGTGGTGGTGGCGTAGTGGGCTAAAGCACTAAACTGTTAAGCAGAAGGTTGTTGGTTTGATCCCCACAGCCACCACCATTGTGTCCTTGAGCCAGGCACTTAACTCCAGGTTGCTCCGGGGGTTTGTCCCTGTAATAAGTGCACTGTAAGTCGCTTTGGATAAAAGCGTCTGCCAAATGCATAAATGTAAATGTAAGTAACCAAACAACTATTAATGAGAACAACAGATTTTTCTTTACTATTATATATTTTTTTTTTTTAAAAGTGAATGGTGGCCAGAACTTTGAAGGTCCAAAAAGCACATAAATGCAGCATTAAAGAATTCCATACTGCTCCAGTGTTTAAACCCATATCTCCAGAAGTGATATGACAGGTGTGGGGAGAATCAGATACATTTTAAAATCCTTTTTACAATAAATCTATATTTTCACTTTCACATTCTTCTTTTGTTTTTGGCGATTTGCATTCTTTGTGCAAATCACCACCCGCACCTATCACATTGCTTCTGAAGATATGGACTTAACCACTTGAGTCGGATGGATTACTTTTATGCTGCCTTTATATGCTTTTTGGACTTTCACAGTTCTGGCCACCATTCAAAGTGTTTTTTTTTTTTTTTCTAAAAATCTTCATTTGTGTGCAGAAGAAGAATAGAAAATCATAGACATTTGGGATGACATGAGTGTGAGTAAATAATGAGAGAATTGTAATTTTGGGGGGAACTATCCCTTTAAGATACAAAGTCGTCACTGAGGTGGTACCCTTGTTTTAGGTACACATTTGTACTCTTAAGAAGACAAAAATGTATTTATTTATTTTTGCTCCTAGAAGAACAAAACATATAAATGTACCTTTAAAATGCCCATAGGGTTCAATTGTGTACTCAGAACGAGTTATACATTTTAACTACAGGTACAAAAAGGTCTCGTTAAGGGTACCACCAGACTTAGGCATCTTAGTAGACAGCATGTTACACAAACATTGGATTCAGACGTGCTTTGAAGCCTTCCTACCTTGGTATACTATGCACTAATCATTATTGGAAATTGGAAGATTCAAACTCTTCCAATGGACACATGAACCATCAGTTTTTTCATGGCATAATTAAAACCACCTATAATGATATTTACACCTAGAAGCCCAGTTTAAAGTGTGAGTTTAGGGTATGTCATAAGCAACCCACAGCATATTTAAATTCGCCAAGGGGACACTGCTTAAAACCAGTGCCAAACCACATTAAAAAAAAAAAGTGTTCTAGTTCTAACGACTGATGAACATGAGGAATGTTCTTTGTAGGCCAATAGCAAAAAAAAAAAAAAAGTAGATCACCAACTTGATTTGTGGGTCAGACTTTTAAAAAGTGAATGTGAAAAAAAGCATTGAAGCGCAGTATCACATCCCTCAACCTGACAGCTTCCGTGTTGCGCGATATGGGTTTCATGATGTATTTGGTACATGCAAACCAGTTTTGCTAGAATGTGATGGGCAGTTATGCACCTGATGGTATTTGGAATAAAAGGATCATGTTTCTGATAATGTATCTTAAACTTTTGTGCATTTTCTAGAGGCTGAACTTGTTTTTTGTGTATTTTTTTAATGTTTCAGACTTTACAAATGCATTAACACCATGCAATGTGATAAAAACTTTTTGGACATATCAAATGCAATAATGAGCATATGAAATAGATATAAATATATATGAATTGTAAAATAAATGACACCACATCTTAATCACCCAGAGATGGTAACAGCTCCTGTTTTTGACAGTCAGTTGACCTTATGACCCCATAAGCTCCTCCCTCATTCAATTTAAAGACAAATGCTTTAGGCCAGAAAAAGTAGAATAAACACATGTCTGTCTGTCTGTCTGTCTGTCTGCCTGTCTGTCTGTCTGGACTACTTTTTATGTGGTTGTGCATGTTGCAGAACTCCAATACCCATCTGTCTCCCCTGCTGCACAATCAGATGCGCGTTCTGTAGAGGGGGCGGAGCTACAGGGCTCATGTGGAGGAGGTTAGAAAGCGGACGAGTGCGTACAAAATCCAACTGGCAACTACACGCCGCGATTTTCAATTGGGGGACTTTCACATATCATGGAATTATACGAGGAAACCAGGCTGGACTAATTCTGTCACTGACCACATCGCCAGTGTTGTATTCCCTTCTGCAGAAGGTAAAGTTCAAGTAAACTCTTGCTGTTACTGTACTGCCAATAGAGACATCAGCGTCTACATTAGATATGTGACTGATGCATTCATCAGTGTGATCCTAACGGAAGTTTTGACAGCGTGTTACAATGTTTCAATGCCGCCGTTCGATATGCTGATTGCCGCGGCGGTGGTGCTGCTTCTGCTTCTGCTTGGGGCAGGTGGGAACGCTGACATTCTTGATACATTTGATAAAATGATGAATGTTATTTGCAATAAATATTCTGCCTTCGCTTTAAAGCACATTATATGCATAGTCTCTTTTTGGATGAAAGTTTTTGGAATAAAGTGGTATGTTTTGTATAAAAACATCAAGTAGCTGTTCGTGGCTCATGCGGCTGAGCTGCATTCTCATTGGCTGTTCATAATCACCTGTCGAATTAAGCGTTTAGATTTCATCTCACTGTACTTAAGACGGGAAGGTGGGTGTCTCAACTGTATGTCTGTGTAAAACGTAATCCGTATTCACACAAGGCTTCAGTTGATAAATGAAAGTGTGAGATCAGGGGTGTAGATTCCAGGGGGAATGGGGGGAGGTATCCTCCCCAATAATAAAATCGAGCAAGTACGATAAATGGAAACATGTAAATGCCAAATCTACGCCCTTGGGTTAGATACTGTAAGAGTTAAATGTGGCCTCCATATTCAGTACCTTACACTGGAAAAAGTTGGATCCGACTACGTTTCAGAAACAGGCAGCCCACATACATCTGTCATTGCAGCGACACATTATGCACTGTTTTCTTAATCAAACAGACATCATGATAGTTATGTGTTCAACATTGTTGAAGATTTGATTAAGTGGAAAGTTTCTAAAGTGTGAAGTTTTAAACATCTCACATATGACAGAAAGAGCCGGAACAAGAAATTGTACAAATGAGGATGGATTTGTTTTATTTAAAAATGAAGGGTCATCCAAAAAGGAATATTCTCTCATCATTTACCCTCATGCCATCCCAGATGTGTCCACAGTTTTCCTGAGCAAACTCTGGGCAGTGCGATGATGATTCTAATTGCCTGTTTTGTGTTTCTGGTCTCGAGACACAATGTAAAAACTACCGAAACAAGCAATTCAGACAGAGAACAACAACCATTTAATTGTTATTTGGAGTACAAATTAATTTCACGCTCAACTTGTGCAGTTATTGGCTGTCATAACTCAAAGTAGTTAATGATATCAGCGTAACTCACCTCAGATCAGCGCTTCATGACTTCTACATACTCCAGTGAGGCACTGTCTATAAAAAGACCAGAAATTTTAAACAGGCAAACCGTGGAACACTTTCAGCAAAAAGGCGGATATGACTTTCTTTGCTTGCAGAACACAAACAAAGATTTTTAGAAGAATATCTCAGCTCTGTAGGTCCTTACAATGCAAGTGAATGGTGACCTAAACTTTGAAGCTCCAAAAAGCACATAAAGGTAGCATAAATGTAATCTGGAAGACTCAAGTGATTAAATCCATGTCTTCTGAAGTGATCCTATCAGATTTGGGTTAGATCAGGCCAAAATGTAACTTATTTTTTTACTGTACATTTTTACTGCGAATTCCGGAAGCGAAGACGAACAAAATTGTGTGAGGTGTATTGAGCCTCTGTATACTCCATAACTTATTGATGCTGACCTGGTGTCTTCTACCATTTATACAGCTGTATGCTTGTTCTCAAGCTGATTTGTAGTATCAACTCAATGTATTATCAAAGAAGAGAAGTGTTCAATGGTTTAGCCGCAACGAAATACATGTCGAAGGATCTGTATGCACATTCCTCATTATCTGTAATTTTGCTATGAATGTTGTTTCGCTTAACTTAAAAAGATCTTCTAGCCTGAACATAATGTCTTATTGCTGTGACTTATATACACACTGAGCACTTTATTATGAACACTATAGTCCTGCTGTTGTAGCTCATGTGCCTCAAGGTTTGACATGTTGTGCATTCTGAGATGCTGTTCTGCTCAATAGCCTTTCTGTCAACTTGAACCATTCTCCCTGGACCCCTCTCATCAACAAGGATTTTTTTTTGTTTTTGGCACCTTTCTGAGTAAACTCTATAGACTGTTGTGCATGAAAATCCCAGGAGATCAGCAGTTACAGAAATACTCAAACCGGCCCATCTGGCACCAACAATCAAGCCGTGGTCAAAATCACAGATCATATTTCTCCCCATTCTAATGGTTGATGTGAAGATTAACTAAAGCTCCTGACCCGTATCTGCATGACTTTATGCAATGTACTGCTGCCACACAATTGGCTTAATTAGATAATCGCATGAATAAGTAGGTGTACAGGTGTCCCTAAGAATGGGCTCTGTGAGTGTATATAATCATTACAATGTAGAAAGAAAGTTGGCATTGAGTGAAAATGCAAATAGTGCGCACCAAAAATAAACTTCATAAACTTACCTACATGTTGTTCCAAACCTGTATGACCTTCCTTCCTTCCATGGAACACAAAAGGATGTTGCCATGGACTGAGGGTTTTAGTCACCTTTCAATTTAATTCCATCTTTGCCCATACAATAAAAGTGAATGGTGACTGAGCATTCTGCCTAGCATCTTAAGTTCCAAAGAAAAAAGAAAGACAAACGAGGGTGAGTAAATGCTGGCAAAGTTTTAATTTTAAGGTTTTCCCAATCATACGTGTCTTTTCAGCTTTTAATACAGCAGCTGTATTTTCTAGAATGTTCTTCATCATTCACCAATATAGCTAAAAGACCTTGGATTCCATGTCTGTGCTGTCAAAAACTAGGGCATCTCAAAATGTCAAATTCTAATTTTCTCAATTCTATCCCCATAGCCCTTGGTCTCACGCTATTATTGTCTATAGCTGTTGGCTGCTTCATGCCTGATGATAACCTACATACAATCTCTAACTGAACTGAATAAAGTGCATGCATATGGATGGGTTTCACACTATTTTGTTTATTGTACCTTAATCTGTTCCTTATCTTGTCCGCAGGCACACCTTAAAGTGGAGCAAAATGTCGGACAAAATGTCTAGTTTCCTCCATATTGGGGACATCTGCTCCCTGTATGCGGAGGGATCCACCAATGGATTTATCAGCACTTTAGGGTAAGATAACCACCATCATGTCATCACTCAGTGTGTGGACAGCAGCGTTTAAATAGGAGGAACAATTTAAAAGTACAGGAACAAAAAAGAAGAAGAAAGTGAGGGTGCAATAGAAGTGTTTTATGGAGAGCAAGTGATGGTCATGCTGTGTTGATTTCTGATGTTTTTTCAACTGAGATCTGACATGTGACTTCATAAGTGTGCTCAGTTAGAAGTATAGTCAAATAATATACATTTTTAGCATAGAGGCTTGCAAACTGGGGCAGCAAAGGAGTGCTAGGGAGTCCACAGATTAACAAATTTGAAATTATTCTGTTACTTTCATTCTGCTAATCTGTTTCTAAATATTGGTTGGAAAGCTTGAGATTCATAAAGTATTTTATTCGATTGACGACCATGGTTTTTAACAGTAATTAATATAAAATGATTGCTTTTCCAATTGTATAATGACACTATAAAAGCCAGTTATTTAATTTTGGAACACCATATAAATGGGTCTTTATTAGGGCTTTCAATCGATTACATTTTTAATTGAAGTTATTACATGATATATTGATTAATTCATAAAAATTATCACAATTAATTGCATATACAAATATTTGATTGCATGATTAAATGTCATTCAATCAATTAATAGTAATTTATATAAGTAATCACACTGAATAAACACATTAAATTGACAGCCCTAGTCTTTATACATGATATATATAGCAGCCTTCACAAGAGGATCATCATGTTTGGAAGTTCAAACCCATACACCTTATTTGTCAAACATATGGCATTAATGACCAGGATGGTCCCACTGGGGTTGGTGCCTTTTTCAAGGGCCCAATTAGTGACAGCGAATCTATTAATTGTCAATGTCATAATTTACCATTTCAATGGCTTGAAATGGGAACCTTACATTACTAGCCTAGATATTTTATCAATAACCTAAAACTACCTATACCAACCACCAAATAAAGCTTGCCAGTTAAAGTTAAACTTTAGATAATTTATTCCCAGCTGATTTTGCTTCAGGAACCAGATTTTACATTGTACATCAAGTGGCGACCCAACACAGTACCAAAATTTTATTATAAAAATAAACAAAAATGTCCTTAAAGTCAAACATTAAATGTATCAGTATTATCATGAACTGTATGGACTTTTTAGTTTAACATTGGGTCTCCTTCATGAAAATGTCGTAAATATATGAAAGAATTGGGAGTAATGTTCATGTAAAATGGAGCTTCCTGAAAACTTTCCGCCGGATTCACGAACGCATCGTATTCCACAGATTTGTTAGTACAATGAATGTACTGTATTTTAGTGAATTACAGACATTGGTAAATAGAGTGTGCATGCATGTTCATTCACAATTAACATAATCCACGTCCATTAAAACGGCATTTAAGAAAGGCTTTAGACTCCCTATTAAACAAAAATAGGAAGCTTTTAACATAAAAAGGTTCTTTTTAGAGGTTCTTTTGTGAATTAAACAGTCCAATGTCAATAAAAATGGTTTGACCTGAAGCTTTAGTGTAAAAAATGTTCAGTTCATGCCGACAGGTCACAGGAGGATGTCCTTCTCTGGTTCAGTTGAGCGCATCAGCAGGATCACTGGGGAAACTCCTCGAGTAAATCCAAGACTGTACAGTGATACTTGCAACAAGAACAATCTTCAAATAAATTGATAGAATGCTTGAAGAAGGTGTGTGACTGAAACCAGGGCTGGAATTGGAAGAGAAATCGGTCCAGGGCCTGGGATTTAACATGGCAACTGGCCCAAACGTTGGTGAACGTGTCCTTTTCTGCATATTGTGACTCCGTTTTGTGGTCTGTTCTGCATAATGCGGCGGCTCATTTTAGCTTATCATGGCCATTCGGCCCATTTCGTGGCTGACCCAGCAGCCCGCTTGGTTCTCCAGAAGGCCAGTCTGCCCCTGATCGGCCCCAAAGAGCATCGGCCCATCAGGAAAATGGCCAGTATGCCAAATTACTAGTCCAGCCCTGACTGAAATGCTGTAAGATATTGCAGATTTAAAAGCTATACGATTGTCTGGGCGCTTTCTTTTTTCCCCATTGTATTGTTTACGCACCTGCCCGCGATGTTCATTTATGGGTTTACCACTGACCAAATGTCAACTATATGCAATGCCTATACTAAATAATGAAATCTGAATAATAGAGCTTATATCAAATATAATAAAAAAAAACGTAGAGCCAGTCACGTTAGAGGGCATTATTATTATTATTATTTCTCTCGAGAAATTCAATCAAATGCTGGAAATAAGCAGAGTTGGGGAAAAAACTATACTTTGAAAAAAATAAATGCAAGAAGCAAAGAAACGTTTCTAAATAAAAGCAATACCATTACTTATTTAATTTTCTTCTATCAAAATGTAGTCATGACAATTTGTCTGAAAGAACCCAACGTGTTCCTATGTCTAACGCACGATTTACACATGCCTAACGTTTTGAATATATAAAAACTTGCATTAATCAGGAAATTTACATCAGACCGGCTTTATGAACCATTTACACAAAAATTCATTTTCATCGTGTTTCATGAATGAGGCCCATTGTCTTTATAGTTTGAAGGTTTGGTTTGTAAATGGTCAGTAGTTTCATGCTCCTAGCCAATTCACAGTTGGGATAGGAAATGTTTTCTTCACACTTTTAAGGAATGATAAGCCTATTTATTTTGCTGTCCTAACTATATATGGTTATTAGTGCTGTCGGTTGATAAATGTTTTTATTTTTTTTATTACGGTAATGTTTTTGTAGTTAATCACGATATAATCACAGATTTATTAAGTGCTGAAATTTGACACTATAATTATTATCCTGTCAAAATGCATTTATTTCCAACTTAGGATAGAAAACATAACAATATGTAACAATACAATGCTTTATTAACATTTTCCAATTAAAGCCTTCCATAGTATAAAGATGGAAATGCACTGAAATTGCACCAATTCAAATAACATTAAATGTTTCCCAAAGTCTAAGTGGGATGTTGACTATTTGAAAGAACTAGTTTTCACATAAACCATCAAACTAGTTTTCAAATATCACGTAAATATTTGTATGAACAAAAGTAACAGTCAATGTCTGGTGTGGCAACCAGCTGCATTAAGAACTGCAGTGCATCTCCTCCTCATGGACTGCACCGGATTTGCCAGTTCTTGCAGTGACATGTTACCCCACTCTTCCACCAAGGCACTTGCACATTCCCGAACATTTCTGTGGTGGAATGGTCCTAGCCCTCACAGCCCTGCAGAATGGGATTGAGATCCGGTCTCTTTGCTGGCCATGGCAGAACACTGACAGTACTGTCTTGCAGGAAATCATGCACAGAACGAGCAGTATGGCTGGTTGCATTGTCATGCTGGAGGGTCATGTCAGGATGAGCCTGCTGGTAGGATACCACATGAGGGAGGAGGATGACTTCTCTGTAACTCATAACATTGAGATTGCCTGCAATGACAACAACCTCAGTCCGATGATACTGTGTCACACAGCCCCAGGCCATGACAGACCCTCCACCTCCAAATTGATCCCACTCCAGAGTACAGGCCTCGGTGTAATGCTCATTCCTTCAACAAAACCGCAACTCGTCAGTGAAGAGCACTTTTTGCCAGTCCTGTCTGGTCCAGCGAAGATGGGTTTGTGCCCATAGGCGACATTGTTGCCGGTGATGTCTGGTAAGGATCTGCCTTACAACAGGCCTACAAGCGCTCAGTCCAGACTGTACCTGTCCCGCAGGTGTAATATTCAGATGTACCGATCCTGTCCAGGTGTTGTTATACATGGTCTGCCACTCTGCCACTGCGAGGACGATCAGCTGTTCTTCCTGTAGCGCTGTCTTGGGCGTCTCACAGTAAGGACATAGCAATTTATTGCTCTGGCCACATCTGCAGTCCTCATGCCTCCATGCAGCATGTCTAAGGCACGTTCTCGCAGATCAGCAGGGACCCTTGGCATCTTTCATTTGGTGTTTTTCAGAGTCAATAGAAAGGTCTCTTTAGTGTCTTAAGTTTTTAATACTGTGACCATAATTGCCTGTATTGACCATAATATGTAAGCTGTGTATTAATGACTGTTCCACAGGTGCATGATCAATTATTGTTTATGTTTCATTGAACAAGCATGGAACACATTGTTTAAACCCTTTACAATAAAGATCTGAGTTATTTGGATTTTTACAAAATTATCTTTAAAATACAATGTCCTGAAAAAGGGCTGTTTCTTTTTTGTTGTGTTTAGCTTGCATATTTATTGCAATCTGTATTAAATTTTAACTCTTATCCTCCACACTATTTATCTGGATATCTGCTTTGCTACAGCAATGATGCAGCTGCATTCATAATTTGCATCAGGTCGGCACTGGGAGCGTCAAGCACCGCTTTGAACTTCACATGAAAAGTGCTTGCAGACAAAAATGCCTTATTCTGCATTTTGGTGATAGTTAAGCCATGCCGGGCTTCTGTGGCAATTAAAAATGCAACTTGCATAGGCTGAACTTGATTTCTATTGCATCCCATCTGGGCTTATTTTGTACATCAAGTAGCATTAAGATGTCCTTTCTCCACAATTTGATCACTGACTTGGAATCGGTGTTGTGTGTGTTGTGAAGTGTGTGCCAGTAAAATTAACCTGGGTGGACATATTACAAAGGTTCCACCCTTCAAAGCATTTTTTATGCTGGTTTGTGATTTATCAACGGTAAATGTGTTAATCCCAATTAAGAAAAATGTACTGATTCTGACAGCTCTAATGATTGTATAGTTATTTGCATTTAGCATTGTTTTCCACTGCTGTCCGCGACCCTGTCAGACCAGACTCTCCAGTAGAGAACCACTGCTTTAGATGTTATCATATGGGACTGTAGATGGCAAAAAATACTACAGATCACCTGTTGTTTTACAGCAGCAGGAAGAAAGAATTTGATGAAATGTTTCCAAAAATGACAGACCACTGCTGGTGCATTGCCACAGGTTACAGTTCTTCTCATTGACGTTTCTGTAATTTGCTCTTGTTCTTTGCTGAAATGCAGCCAGATCTGAGCTTTTACCCACTGTCTGTCCTTTCACCCAGATGAGATTTTGGAGTCTCCATTTAATCATACCCTACCGCCTCCTGGCAATCAGCCCATTTTGACAGGCTGTTCGATGTTTCAGTGATCATGCACACATCACTATCTCACATCATCCCCTCCATGACAACAGAAGTATTGTAACTTTGAAGAACAGATCATTGACGGATCTCATTTGTCAAGATGCTGCTGTGCAGTTGATTTGCATTGTAATCACTTTCTCGGCTGTTCCCCCATGCGCACATCCTCATGAGCCATGGCTATATTTAGCTGCATTGGCGTACAATGTGTGTGTGTGTTTTCTTTTTTTTTTGGTTTCTGTGCCACCGAACTACCTCATTGTGGATAGTATAATGAGCCACCTGCCCTGCAGCTGAGCACAGGGAAGCAGAGAGGACCCAGAGCTAGTGTGTGATGGAAACTGACAGTCCTGGTGTGTGTATGGCTGCATCAGTCAGGTACAAATGGACAAAACCAAACCCACCAGTCCATTAGTCACTTGAGGGTGTGAAATTTTCTTGCTAGGTTGCATTTACTGTGAGTGGAGAAGAGGCATTCTACAGAAATTATGCATTTTGAGAAGGATGTAGGCTACACTGAAATAAAATGTTTGGATTTACATGATTTAATCATGTACATCGGTTCTGCATAATTTGATCAAGTTACATCAACATATTTTCTCTTTGTTTAGCTCCTTAATTCTTTGTCTCCTTAGTTCTTTTTAAATTACCCAATTAAGTAGCCTCAAAGGGATTTTATATGTGTCCCTAACATGATTAATTTCTTCAGTTTTACATAATATTTTTGCATGTTATGAAGTAATGCTAATTAAGTTGCATATGCAGTTGAAGTCAGAAGTTTACATACACTTAAGCTGTGAGTCATTAAAACACATTTTTTAACCACTTTGTGCATGACATGAGTCATTTTACCAACAATTACTTAGACAGATTGTTTCACTATTAATTGACTATATCACTATTCCAGTGTGTCAGAAGTTTACATACAACAAGTTAACTGTGCCTTTAAGCAGCTTGGAAAATTCCAGAATATGATGTCAAGCCTTTAGCCAATTAGCTTGTGATAGGAGGTGTACTGAATTGGATGTTTACCTGTGGATGTAATTAAGGCCTACCTTCAAACTCAGTGCCTCTTTGCATCATGGTAAAATCAAAAGAAATCTGCCAAGACCTTAGAGAAACAATTGTGGACCTCCACAAGTCTGGTTAATCCTTGGGAGTAATTTCCAAATGCCTCAAGGTACCACGTTCATCTCTACAAACAATAGTATGCAAGTTTAAACACCATGGGACCACATAGCCATCATACCACTCAGGAAGGAGATACATTCTGTCTCCTATTAATGAACGTAGTTTGGTGCGAAAAGTGAAAATCAATCCCAGAACAACAGCAAAGGACATTGTGAAAATGCTGGCGGAAACGGGTAGACAAGTATCTATATCCACAGTAAAACGAGTCCTATAGTGTCATAACCTGAAAGGCTGCTCAGCAAGGAAGAAGCCACTGCTCCAAAACTGCCATAAAAACTGGCTACAGTTTGCAAGTGCACATGGTGACAGATTTTACTCTTTGGAGAATTGTCCTCTGGTCTTACGAAACAAAAATCTATCTGTTTGGCCATAATGACCATTGTTATGTTTGTAAGAAAAAGATTGAGGATTTCAAGCCGAAGAACACCATCCCAACCTTGAAGCATGTGGGTGGCAGCATCATGTGGGGGTGCTTTGCTGCAGGAGGGACTGGTGCACTTCACAAAATAGATGACATCATGAGGATGGAAAATTATGTGGATATATTGAAGAAACATCTCCAGGCATTAGCCAGAAAGTTATAGCTCAGTTGCAAATGGGTCTTCCAAATGGACAGTGACCCCAAGCACACCTCCAAAACTGTGGCAAAATGGACAACAAAGTCAAGGTATTGGAGTGGCCATCACAAAGTCCTGACCTCAATCCAATATAAAATTTGTGGGCAGAACTGAAAAAGCATGTGCAAGTTAGGAGGCCTACAAACCAGACTCCGTTGCACCAGTTCTGTCTGGAGGAATAGGCCAAAATCCCACCAACTTATTGTGAGAAGCTTGTGGAAGGCTACCCAAAATGTTTGACCCAAGTTAAACAATTGATAGGCAAAGCTACCAAATACTAACAAAGTGTATGTGAACTTTTGACACACTGGGAATGAGATGAAGGGAAAAAAAAGCTGAACTAAATAATTCTCTCTACTATTATTTCACATTCTTTTTCGTTCTTTTTTTTTTTTCTCACCTTTTTCTCCCCAATTTGGAATGTCCAATTTCCAATACACTCCAAGTTCTCATGTTGGCGTAGTGACGCGCCTCAATCCAAAAGGTGGAGGACAAATCTCAGTTGCCTCCGCATCTGAGACCATCAATCCGCATATCTTATCGCGTGGCTTGTTGAGCTACCGTGAAGACATGGCGTGCGTGGAGTCTTCACGCCATCCACCGCGGCATCCACGCACAACTCGCCACATGCCCCACCAAGAGCGAACCAAATTATAGCGACCATGAGGAGGTTACCCCATTTGACTCTACCCTCCTTAGCAACCAGGCCAATTTTGTTGCTTTGGAAACCTGGCTGGAATCACTCGAGACATCCTGGAATTCAATCTCGTGAACTCCCAGGAGTGGAAGTCAGTATCTTTATTCTCTGAGTTACCCAGGTACCCCCGACATTTCACATTCTTAAAATAAATTGGTGATCTAAGACATGAAATGTTTTCTACGATTAAATGTCAGGAATGATGAAAAAGTGAGGTTAAATGTATTTGGCTAAGGTGTATGTAAACTTCTGACTTCAACTGTACATTAGCACTCTAAACTGTAAGTAGTATTTGCTTATTGAGTAAAGCAACATACAGCATGGTGTTTGTGTACCTGTCCTCAACCTAAACAAAAGCTCCCCCATTTACCACAGTGCATCATAATCGGTTCTAAATCCCAAATTAACAACATCAAACACTATTAAATCTCCCCCTTTTATTATCTTGCTCAAAAATGAATAAAATAACACTTCATTTAAAATTTTTACGCTGGGGACTACAAATTTCCTTACCCATTTTATTGAACAGACTTGATTGGTTCATATTCACCCTATATAATGTAATCTAGTAGAGTGCACTATTTAGAAAATTACATTAATCGAAAGCAAAGGAATCTGGTTTAGAAGAGAAACACAATTTTGTTGTTTAGATCACAAATAATATGATCTAGTAAATGGGACAACCTGTGTTTCCCCATTTTTTCAATGTAAGATGTGCAAATACTGTTTCAAATCATATTGAGTTGTTGGCTATGTGGAATATTTGGGTATCATCAAAGCATTTGAAAATCATACCTTTTGAACATGCCAACAGTAAACAATAATGCTTTTTTATGTTTTAATACAACTATGATGCCCAAAAATGCTTTTTATGTTAAATTTGCAGATTTTAACACGTTTATGATGGGCAAAGATTTTGTATGGGTTTGATGCATTGGCTGTATAAGATTTATTTATATGTTTTAATGTGAACATTAAAAAATTATCAGGGTTAGACATTAAGTTTATATATATAATTATACAGTGCATTCAGAAAATATTCAGAGCCCTTAATATTTCCCCCTTTTTTTATGTTGTAGCCTTATGCTAAAATGCTTAAAACAAATTCACATCAATATACAATCCGTACCCCATAATCACGAAGTTAAAACCAAAATATTTTTTATAATTTGGCAAATTTATTAAAAAGAAAAATGTGAAATATCACATTGACATTAGTATTCCGATCCTTTGCTATGACACTTAGTTCAGGTGCATCCCATTTCTCTGGATCATCTTTGAGATGTTTCTACACATTGATTGGAGTCCACCTGTGCCAAATTCAATTGATTGGACATGATTTGGAGAGGCACACACCTGTCTATATATGGTCTCACATCTGAAAATGCATATCAGAGCAAAAACCAAGCCTTGAGTTCAAAGGAACTGCCTGCAGAGCTCAGAGACTGTATTGTGTCGAGGCACAGATGTGGGGAAGGCTACAAAATATGTCAACTACATTGAAGGTTCCCAAGAGCACTGTGGTCTCCATAATTCTTAAATGGATGAAGTTTGGAACAACCAGGACTCTTCCTAGAGCTGGCCACCCAGCCAAACTGAGCAATTGGGGGATAATGGCCTTGGTAAGAGAGATGACTAAGAACCTGATGGTCACTCTGGTTGAGCTCCTACATGTGTGGAGATGGGAAAAACTTGCAGAAGGACAACATTCACTGCGACACTCCACCGATCTGGGCTTTTTGGCCTCTCCTTGGTGCAAGACCCATGAAAGCCTCCTTGAAATCTTGAAATCTTGAATTCTCACTCTCAGACTGTGCAAAACAAGATTATCTGGTCGATGAAACGAAGATTGAACTGTTTGGCCCCAAGTGACATTTTTGCATATTTAGCATACAAAAATAGAAAATTATTTGTCCCTCTCCCCACTTGGTTATTGCCATCTCATACTGTATATAGAGAAAAGATAAATAAAGAAATAGGGGTGCACTGATGTGAATATTTTTAAAAACAAAACTACAGATTATGGCAATACAAATATCTTGCAACTTAGCTTATTTTATCATCAGATCACTTTACTGGAAAAGATTTACAATTTACAAAGAGCTACAAAAGCTTATTCACTGTCTTAACAATAAACAATTTGCATTGAACATTGTATCTTTGGAAATTTAAAGAGGGCCACAGTGAAAGATACATATACAAGATAAAAAGTTAAAGATACAAAAAAAGAAATATGACACCATGATGATATGATCTTGTTCTTAACATTTTTGCATTTCTGTTGTTGCAATTTTAAATGCACCCTTTTCAGGTTTAGTAATCACACAAGGCAAAACTGCAATTTCAATCTTTAAATAATTCATGCAGCATTAATGGGTATCATCAGAAGTCAAAGTCTGCTGGTTTCAAAGCATTTTGATTGTTTCCCTCATCATGTAGCCTTTCACAACTGTCACGTCAATTTATTAACTTGAGAATGAGAAAGAAATTAAATTAAATATGACATTCTTAGGAGTGCCTACCTTTCTACATATTATGGCTAATATTATTTCTGAATTTTGCATTTCAATTAACAGTTTTTACAAAGTGTTTTACTAACTAACCCTTTCACACATACGATCAAACCAGTGAGATTACACTAGGCTGGGCTCAGATGCATACGATCAAACTGGTGTGATCTGCATCCGTTCTGCTGTTTACTAGAAAAATGTGTGACTGAAGCGGTTGTCATAATGAACTAGCTGCTCAAATAGTCTTTTCTACATCATGATATCTTAATTTTTTTGATGTTAGAAACATTTAAACAATCACTAAATAAAAGTTTAAAGCTGTTACCATCAGAGTGCACTGTTTTTATGCAGTGATGCAGCAATATTTTCTGATGTCAAACAAAGAATTTACGAATTAGTCAGTCCATTCGAGACTTCTCCCCTTCCATCATCACTCATTCTAACCACTTCTGGTGTTGGATAAGTGGAAGGCCTTTGTTTTTAGAACCATCTATGCTTCTATGGCAAACTCCCATAATGCATTGAATCCCATGCTGCAATGCATGTAATCTGAATCAGCTTTATTGCCAAGTACGCTTACACATGGTGACAGGGGCTTCCCGTGCACAACAATACAAAACAGCAACAAGACTGAGATAATAATAAAAAAATGTAACAGAAAAAATATATATATATATAGATAAGACAATAAGAAAAAAACGTTACTGTGATCGCATCTTATCTATCATAATCAATCATTATAAACAACATTATGTTTGATAATATATAATATGTCCTCCAGTATATCTGTGAAGTTTAATGTAAGTTTAAAATTTTTTTTTTTTATTATAGCATGCATTAAAAAACTTGCACTGGGGGATCCATCAGTACAGGAGAAACTCACAGGAGAAAAGGTTAATTATATCAGCATTTTCATGCTTATTACCGATTTGCCGATGGTTTTAATTTGGTCAGTAATTGGCCAATAAATATCAGCAACCGATTCATTGGTGCATCCCTAAAAAAATTAAATCACTAATATATCCACATTAGCTTTATACAGTGCATCCGGACAGTATTCACACTTCACTTTTTCCACATTTTGTTATGTTACAGCCTTATTCCAAAATTGATTAAATTCATTGTTTTCCTCAAAATTCTACAAACAATACCCCATAATGACAACGTGAAAGAAGTTTGTTTGAAATCTTTGCAAATTTATTAAAATTAAAAAACAAAACAAAAAATCACATGTACATAAGTATTCACAGCCGTTGCCATGACACTCAAAATTGAGCTCCGGTGCATCCTGTTTCCACTGATCATCCTTGAGATGTTTCTACAACTTGACTGGAGTCCACCTGTGGTAAATTCAGTTGATTGGACATGAATTGGAAAAGCACACACATGTCTATATAAGGTCCCACAGTTAACAGTGCATGTCAGAGCACAAACCAAGCCATGATGTCCAAGAAATTGTCTGTAGACCTCAGAGACAGGATTGTATCGAGATATCTGGGGAAGGGTACAGAAAAAATTCTGCAGCATTGAAGGTCCCAATGAGCACAGTGGCCTCCATCATTCGTAAATGGAAGAAGTTTGGAACCACCAGGACTCTTCCTAGAGCTGGCCGCCCGGCCAAACTGAATGATTGGGGGAGAAGGGCCTTAGTCAGGGAGGTGACCAAGAACCCAATGGTCACTCTGACAGAGCTCCAGCGTTTCTCTAGAGGAGAGAGGAGAACCTTCCAGAAGAACAACCATCTCTGCAGCACTCCACCAATCAGGCCTGTATGGTAGAGTGGCCAGACGGAAGCCACTCCTCGACAGCCCACCTGGAGTTTGCCAAAAGGCACCTGAAGGACACTCAGACCATGAGTAACAAAATTCTCTGGTTTGATGAAACAAAGATTTAACTCTTTGGCCTGAATAGCAAGTGTCATGTCTGGAGGAAACCAGGCACCGCTCATCACCTGGCCAATACCATCCCTACAGTGAAGTATGATGCTGGCAGCATCATGCTGTGGGGATGTATTTCAGC
Organism: Xyrauchen texanus; assembly: GCF_025860055.1. NCBI lineage: Eukaryota > Metazoa > Chordata > Actinopteri > Cypriniformes > Catostomidae > Xyrauchen > Xyrauchen texanus. The sequence goes on from NC_068307.1 coordinate 36,755,107, forward strand.
GGCAGGATCTGGGAGACTATTCAGGATCGAGAGAAAGATGAATGCAGTAATGTACAGAGACATCCTTGATGAAAACCTGCTCCAGAGCGCTCTGGACCTCAGACTGGGGTGAAGGTTCATCTTCCAACAGGACAGCGACCCTAAGCACGCAGCCAAGATAACAAAGGAGTGGCTACAGGACATGAACCCGATTGAACATCTCTGGAGAGATCTGAAAATTGCTGTGCACCGACGCTCCCCATCCAATCGGATGGAGCTTGAGAGGTCCTGCAAAGAAGAATGGGAGAAATTGCCCAAAAATATGTGTGCCAAGCTTGTAGTATCATACTTAAAGAATTAAAGCTGTAAATGGTGCCAAAGGTGCTTCAACAAAGTATTGAGCAAAGGCTGTCAATACTTATGTACAATTTGCGAAGATTTCAAACAAACTTCTTTCACGTTGTCATTATGGGGTATTGTTTGTCGAATTTTGAGGAAAATAAGGAATTTAATCCATTTTGGAATAAGGTAGTAACATAACAAAATGTGGAAAAAGTGAAGCGCTGTGGATACTTTCCGGATGCACTGTAAACAGAAAATAAGAAAGCACACACACAAAGGTACAAAGAAAAAAAAAACATACACAATTAAAAACTAATACAACAAATCAAACAACACATTCTATTGCATTCCATACAAACACTGTTGTGTGAGAGACATACATAATTAATTTTTCTTTTCTTATTGTTCTAACTTAAAGTACTGTTTATTTATAAATTCCAAAAAAAAATTCCACATTTTATAAAATACATTTTATTTTTCCTTTACAGCATAAGAAAGTTTTTCAACCGATAAGCGGGCTAATAATACTCTTAGCCATTGGCTGTGAAGTGTGAGAGATTTTAGCATGTAACAAACATAGATCAACCAACTTGGCTTAAACTATTATTTTGTAAATTATTTAAATTACTACTTTCCAAAAATGTTGTATTACTTCACAGGCCTGCAGACTAAAAAAATGACTTGGGAGACATTGTCTCCTTATCTGAAAAATTAAGGAGCTAAATGGCTGTCGCTAAATAATATAATTGCTAGATTGTTTTTCAGAAACCAGAAGATAACCCATTAATCAGAGTTTAATAAACGGTATATATATAGTTGGTAGGATACGCAAGTTTGCGTTCCCTTTTTGTCTCAGCAATGTTCACACCCCCTTTCATAAATTATACAAATATAAGAGATACAGCTTTTTTTTTTTATTTAGTACTGCCCTTCTGAATCTTCATATGCATATAGTAGTTTGTTGCCTTCTTGTGCATCAATGAATGTTTGCACCTTGTATAATAGTTGTGTATGAGTCCATCAATTCTCCCAAGTGTCATAAGCTGGATCTCATATACAGTAGTGTCCAAAAATATTGGTACCCTTATAAATATGAGCAAAGAAGACTGTCTAATGGTCTAAACTTTAAAACAATTGAAAGAGGGGAAATATCTCATTATTAAATAAATATTTTTCTCCAAAACACATTGGCCACAATTATTGGCACCCCTAGAAATTTTAATGAGTAAAATATATCCAAAGTATATATAATTTTTTTTTTTAGTGCAGCTGGGTGACTAGGAACATGAAATTGTTCATCCATGACTTCCTGCCCACTTCCTTCCATTCTTGACTTGTTCATTCCATGACTTTTTCATGGGCATAAATATGATGTAATATACAGTCCAAATTCCCTTACTCCTCAATCACAGTGGGTTAGACTAAAGAATATAGTTCTGATGTGCAGCAAAAGGTTGTTATAAGAATATAGCCAAAGGATTGAAAATGCCCATTTCCACCATCAGGGCAATAATTAACAAGTTCCAATCAACTGGAGATCTTAAAAATCGGCCTGGAAGAGGACACGTGTATATATTGTCTCCACGCACAGTGAAGAGGGTGGTTGAAGTGGCCAAAGAATCTCCAAATTCTTTTGGAGAATTTATTTGGGTCTTATGGTCAGAAAGTCTCCAAACAATGCATAAAAAATACTAGACATCAACTACATAACCACAAGTTGTTTTGGAGGGTTTCAAGAAAAAAGCCTCTGCTCTCATCCAACAACAAACTCAAGCATCTTCAGTTTGCCAGACACTACTGCAACTTCAAAGGTGAATGGGTTCTATGGTCAGATGAAACAAAAAAAAAGAGCTTTTTGGCAGCAAACACCAGAGATGGGTTTGGTGCACACAGAGATGAAGTACCCAATGCCCACGGTTAAATGTGGTGCTGGATCTTTAATATTGTGGGGCTGTATTTATGCCAGAGGTCATGGATATCTTGTTCAGATACATGGCGTCACAGATTCCATACCAATACCAACAGATAAAAAAATCAAACCCTGGCTGCCTCTGCCAGAAAGCTTACAATGGGCCCTGGTTGGATCTTCCAAAACAAACATCAAAATCAACACAAAAATGATTTATTATTATTATTTACTGATCACAAAATCAAGGTTCTGCCATGGCCATCCCAGTCCTCTGACCTGAACCCCATAGAAGATTTGTGGGCTGAACTGAAGCGGAGAGTCCACCAAAATGGACCTCTGAATCTGAAGGATCTGTTGATATGGAGGAATGTTCTCCGATCCCTTCATAAGGTTCTCCAACCTCATAAGAGAAGATTCAGAGCTGTTATCTTGGCAAAGGGAGTTTGCAAAAGTATTGAATAAAAGGGTGGCTGTAATTATGGGAAATGCGTTTTGGAGAAAAATTAATTATTTATTAATGAGATATTTCCCTTGTTTAAGTTGTTATACTTTAAAGGTTTGATTTTTGTGATCTTTTTGAATGAAACATTGAATAAGACCCGGTTCAAAAGAGCCATTTGGTCATGACTCTCTCACTCTGTGCAGCGAGCTCATCACAACAGAATGAGTGAAAAGTGGCTCAAGACACCATGGTGTGTGTACCCTAAAGATGTATTCAATAACTCGCAAGATGATTTCTGGTGAAACCTCATATGAACGCAAACAGACTGTCGCAATTAATTATTTTTGGTCGCATTTGTAACCATTTATTCGCAGTCTGGAGGTCTGCTTCACATTGCCAAACACTGAATTAAGTTACTTTATATGAATTACATTAGATACAGACATAAAGACAAAAATGTAAATTTTTTTTGGTGTAATTAAAGTTCTCATTATCCAATTATATCCTATTAATTTATGTGTAGTGTTGATTGACTAGTGTTGGTCTTTTAAGCAGGATTCTTTGTCTAGTATTTCTATATTTATGTCATCACTCCATGCAGTTCTTTTAAACTCTGTAGATATCTTAGCTTTGCTCAAAGGTTTTCAGTTATCAGTCCTTTAACATATACTAATTGTTCTAATGTTGTTATTTGTGGATATTGTAAATCTGCTTTAATCAAAGCTAAAGTCAAAAAACTACGTAGATGGATATTATTATATATTATTAAAAAAAATAGATTGGGGTAAATAGTACTTGTCCCTTATGATGTCTAAAGACAAACCCATATCCAGATTATCAGGAGTGAAATTCCCATTGTGCCATATAGGTGAGAAATATGATATTGTAAACCGTTCACAAAGAGACTTGTGTGCTTCATACCTCACCTCTGCAGTATTCCTATCAAAAGGGTTTATAGTATACTCAGTGAGTTTTTTGAGGGAATCAGAATATATAGGCTACATGTGTCAAGTCTCATGGTGTTTTGGGTTTCCATCTCTATTTGTATTTTGGCTTGTGGCCTTCCTTTCATTAGCAGCTCATCATTTTTCAAAAGTGATAAAGGTAACTGAAATTGTGTCGAGGTAGGAAGTTCACTACATTTCAAAACACAGCCAGGGTCTGTTTGACTAAAACCATGCTTGAATTGGCTTTGTTCTTGTGAGATACTAGATATCATATATCCAATTCAAAATATTGATATGCATGTAACCACAGACAGTCCCTATTACTACTAATGATGATTTAATTGACCAAACCCTTTTAGCCCCACTAATGTCTCAAGGTCACAGTGGATGGTTAACGAATGTACTTTTATGGGCAGGACTGAAAAGGATACGGTTATGAGAAAGAGTAAGATTCCCTGAGCTCTAAGGTTGAATATGACATGTTCTGGCTTCTAGGGAAAATAAGATGAGATGCAAATTTTTGTGCCATTTAAATTTCCATCAGATGAGTTGATATCATTATCATTTTACATACTTCTATAACAAGAGTAAAAGTCAACACTGTGGCTTTACCCAAGCAGATAAGCCTTTCAGGGCCTTCAGAGGCCTCTTGTTATTCTAACAATTTCTCCTTAAAGTTCTTTTATATAATAATGTAGTACTACATATGAAAGAGATACTTCATTGAAGACTGCAAATCAAAGCATTTCTACAGAACGTTCCTGGCTGATTTAACTTAAGCAAAGAGCTGTTTGTAGTGTGATCATGTTCTGGAGAAAAAGACAGTCTAGTCAGCTTTTTAAAAGTTAACAAGTGTCAGGGACATGGCCTGGTGGGCAATTCATGTTCTCTGACATGTTACAGGATGCCCTTACAGTATGTGGCAGCGACCCAAGTCTGAATCCAGCTTACACCATTTCCTGCTCCTCTTGATTTCCTGTTGCTGTCTACACTGTCCTATCCAATATATGGCAAACAAAACTATAAAAAAAAAAAACAAGATGCAGTTTAGTCAATCATAGTTAATTTGATTATTTATTTATAATGTGTGTGTGTGACCCACTCAGATAAAAGCCCAAAGTATACTTCGGTCAGATGCGAAAGCTAGGTGTTTGCCTACAAAACTCCGAGTGCTCGAGCACTGAACACATGCGGCCTGATTTTTCCAAGTAGGTATAGACGAATCTCCAAAAAAGGGCAGTGTTACTCAAGAAGGATCCGGGGTTACTCCAATAGGGGGTTGAGCCAACTCCACAAGTGGGCAACACTTCCACACACAGTTAGGGTAGGGATGGAACACTATTTTGGAGCCGTAGCCTAGCGGGCTGCTCTCATGACGTGTGGTGCTGATGCATCGCAGGTGACCAGAGTTCGAGTCACGGCTTGTGAGGTCCTTTCCTGATCCCATTCCCACTCTTCTCACTCTCATTTCCTGTCACCTCTCTACTTTCCCTATCCCATTAAAAAGCAAAAAGGCCATAAAAAAATGGAAATAAAAGAATGCATGTGTGAGGAGGTCAAAAGACACCTGCATTTGTATAACCCTAACCATTCAGTCTGAAGGAATATAAAGACATTTTTATGGGTTCAAACTCCTGATGAGAAATAATCCAGTGTCTCATAGCAGTCGAAGCGTGCTACGCCAACCGCCAGTGTATGCGTGCACAGTCAAATAAAGTTTACTTTGAAGGTTCAACTGTACATAGATGCTTAGCGTTCACGTCAAAACCGAAGTATACTTTCACATTGGCCGCTTCTATTTATTTAAATATTGTTTATTTGCTTTTATGTCTTTTCTATAATCTTCAGATTCTTTTACTTTCCGGCTACACCCAGAGCTGCTGAGTACAGTGCGATCTGCGCAGCAAAAACAGGTTCGGCGCCGAAACTATCTGCTCACTGCCGCGTCTGTTACACCTCTGGGACGCGTCACCTCGCGGCTCACATTTACAATGTGAAGGGTCTAATCTGTTAACATGGCCGCTGAAACAAAAACGCACTGCTCATGCTCCATTCATGCTCCGCTCAAGGAGGATATGTGAAACAGGTGTAAAATTACTCAGAAAATTTGAAAAAAGTGTGCAGGTTGGATTTGTGCTATTTATGGCTCTTTATAAAAAGGAATACTCTGTATGCTGTATGTTTCAAAGAACTTGTCTGATTTATTTCTCTTATATCTGCAGTCTGGTGGATGACCGGTGTGTGGTACAACCAGAATCTGGAGATCTAAACAACCCTCCCAAGAAATTTCGAGGTAAGGCCATGTTTATGTGTCTCAAATGTTTTTTTATGGAGACTTGTGTTTCTTTGTGGAAATGTTTTAGAAGCCTGTTTGTGGCCTGAAGGACAACTTATTTTGTGAGATATATGCTGTGACATGGAATGCGCCATGTTGTAATAGTATTATCCTGTGGTGTTGTCACTCACAGCATGCCCGATCTCATCTGATCTTAAAAGCAAAGCCGAGTAGGCCGTGCTTGGTACTTGAAATGCTTTAAGCTTATGTTCTCTGTAAAGCACTTTGTTAACATCATTTAAAAAGTGCTGAATGAATAAAGTTTGTTGTTCGTATTATAACTTGGATGCGAATAATTTGATTGTAAATTGCTGTATATTTCTGTTACCAATACTTACTCAAATGTCCCAGCTTTGACAAATTAGAACAGTCAAATGTGGTGGTAAATTCAGTGTAATTCAGCCTTGCTCTTTTGTGAATGATGAAAAGAAATGTGATACAAATCTGTATGTTTAGAGAAAACTAATGCAAGGTTCCTCAGTCCTGCTCTTAGAAATCTGTCTTCCTGCTGAATTTAGTTCCAACCGTAATACACAACAGAACCCTAAGACCTTGATCAGCTGGTTCAGGTGTGGTTGATAGAGCTAGAGAGGTAAATTTGGCATTGAGTTAATAAGGCCTGCATCTCATTAGCCAACTTTTCCTCAGATTTTCAGTTGTTGGCTTCAATTACACTATAGCTAATCAGTCGGAGCCAGCACTGGTGTTAACGTCCGAATAGGGCTGGGCGATATGCAAGAAAGATGTTCACAATAAGTTTATGAAAAAATATTGCGATACCTGATTACATCATCAACTCCTCAGGCGAGGGATCAATAAAGCATTTTGAAGCAAAATGCTTTATTGATTTTGCTTAAAAAATTACATTATTTTATTGAAACGTGAACATTTTCAAACGAAACAAAAAAGGTAGAAAATTGAAAAGTGGTAAATTTTTTTAGTTTATATAACTACCCTTACAGTTGCCATCATGCACGTATCCATCTAAAACAGAGGGGAAATTAAATTTTTAAAGTCATTAAATCACTTTTTGACAGAAAATGCCATGTTTTTCAAAAATGTGTGGAACATGCACGGTCAACTCAGTAAACCTTATTTTTCATTGCCCCAATTTAGCAGCATCACATTTATTATTATTATTATTGTTATTTTAATATTTTTTTTAATGCATTATACAGTATATGGTAATGGAGGATGGTACCACCAAAGACAATGCGGTGTACATGTCCCCATCAATATTTAGATTAGGGGTTGACTGATATTGGTTTTGCAATGGTTGCAATTCTAATTTTGTGGTTACAGCAGTATATGTTGTTATGCTACCATTTCAGATAATCATAAATCATACAGCCACTTTATAGACTTTTCTATTTTCCTATCCATATTAGATATGCAAAAGAGAGCTGGCCTTAAAAGAGCTGGTGATGATGTCACTAAAATGGTATTACCTAAGCACAAGCATGTAATTAGGAAAGATGTGTGTCAAATCATGTTAGTTTAACTGTCATTGACAGCTGTTTAAGGCATGACCAGTTCTGTCAGGGGGTTTGCATGTTAAGTGCTCAAGCTTTTGCATGCGATACAGGCTACAAATTTCTCTCCATTTAATCTCTGGAGTCTTTGCCCAGTCAGAGGATTTTCTTTCCAAAGAGCCACTGTGATGACGCGTTTCACACTGTTACATTACCTTTTAAGTCCAACAGAGGTGCTTGTTTTAAGATATTATTTTACAGAGCGTCGCTGTGAATGCACATACCATGTGTGGAACCTTGTTCTTCACAATCCTTACATTTTTGAGGGCAGTTTGTAGCCATCAAAAATTGCAAAAACAAAAAACTGGCAAAAGAATTTGGCCTCTAGTCTATCCAAATCAGTCCTAACAGCATAAACCTGCTCTGTCTGTGGCTTCCTCTTTTTCAGAGCATTGATGATTTCTGTATTTTTGGCATGAGGAATTGGAGAGACTGAAAGAGAGAGTATTACTGATGACATATTATCCATTTTTTTGGTCCCCCTTAAGTCCACTTATAATGTCAGACAAGACCATTTTCCACCCTATTTCTGAACTTTAGAATTTAACTGTCTGGTACTATTTGCTGCTGTACCTTTAAAGGAATAGAACAGTAAATTTTTTTGCCTCTTGTAGAGAATGAGAGCCTTGTAGACAGCACACTTTTGCTTATTTAACTCAAGTCTGCTGTAATTCTACTGTCTCTTTCTGCCAATGTGGATATTGAGTGTGTCAGCCAAACAGGGCTTATTGTCATAGATCGAGCATGTTGTTTATTTGAGGCTTTAGTTTTAGCTGTCTTGTCATTTATTGCGGCACATAACCCAATCTGTCTTTATTCAGTGTTTGTTGAAGGCTTAGTGCATTGTTGTGCTTTACAGAACTGGCTCTGTGATATTCCAAAATAAAGAAACACTTGCTCGGAGACACGTCTTTCTTGTTACATTTGAGGATGAGTGACTATGACAGTTGGACAGGTCTTTGTCAGCTTGTTTTTCCAGTTTGTGTTGCCATTTGTTGAGGAGTTTATTATTGTTTATCTCACATAGTTGTGTGTGAAATATGTATATTTTGTGTGTGTGATTTGTGATTTGATTGGACCCAGGTTGACAGCATGCAGAATTACCTATGGTCTTGGCTTCAATGTGACCTGATTTGGTGGAGAGTTGATGTATGTTTATAGGGTTTGATGCATGAAACTGACAGATAGAAACACTTCTGGATGTTAAATTTTCAATGTACGTCTTGGAATTGATTGATTATGAGTACATTTCACTGCTGTAAGATACCCCTTGAATTGATATGCAAATTAGCCAAAAAGTGCCTGCTTTTGTAATTTTGAGATTGGTTACAGAGGCGTTTCCCAAGGGACCTTGAGGCGCGACCATCAGCAGTTTGCATCAAGACTGTACATGGTAGGAGTTGCACAACTAGGGATGGGAATCGTTAGGAGTATAATGAATCCGATTCCTCTTCATGATTATGGGACCTTAACAGTTCCAGTAATGATTCCAATAGTTCTTTTAGTACTTTTGAGGAAGAATTATTTGAAAAACAGAAATGCAATCCTTATTGGATTTACTCTTCTCTGCAGTCTGTTGACAAATGATTACATCCTTTAAGATTTCTACAGAGCAGATATAACAAATCAGAAATAAATGTAATTCTTGTAAAAGGTGTGTTTGATTAATTTTTAGAGACTTATACAGTATCCAAACCAATAATTGATCCCAACTAGGCTGTATCTGGACTGTATCTAAACAAACAAGAAATGTAATGACATTTCAAAAAAAAAAAATTTTTAATATATAAATTTCCTTTTTACAAAACCTGTGTATCTTTAAGCATTGTCATATGAACAACCAGTCAGTAACTGCACTGCTTGATTAAAGTCTCACAGGTCTAAAGTCACATGACATAAGTAAATGTTCCAGAGACAGTTTAGACTGTGTTATGTTGTCTAATGTTGTACTTCAAGCTTGTAAGACTTCAACAGTTCTTATTTAATTTTGAGTTGGACATTCATAACTTGCACATCAGTGAGGCTCATATGAGTCATCCTTTTGGGAATTGGACCGTTCCGGAAGCACTGTATGTTTCGTGCTGCAGATTCAAAAGAACTGGCTCATCTAAATTGTTCTTTCAGGAATCGGACCATACCGGAAGCGCTGTCTGTTTCACGTTGTTGATTCAACTGAGCCGGCTCATAAGTAATTTGTTTTGTGTTTTTAATCTTTAGACCCAGTAAAGGGGAGTGTTGCTTCAGAAATGCACTGCTAGAAACACTTTCAGAGTATTTCAGTTCGGTGTTCCAGCAACATCGGCGGAAATTCACGCAGGGGAACCGTTAACAGAACTAAAAGTCATGAAGATCCTCTGTTTCCAGTATTTTGTAAAGAATGGAACGGTTCTGAACCCTATGCATGACTACTGATTTTCAATTATCGACTATTCAAGCCCAGTAGTTGAGTTTATTTCGACTAGTCGTGACGTCATTCCACTTGCAGGCACTTATTTGGTTTGTTTCGGGCGTCCACGGAATCTAGCATGCAGCCAACAATGGGGATTTCATGTCAGTGGACTCCAACTTGAAGCTCTTTTCTAATCTGTTGCCGAATCATGTTTTTGAAGGATCAAACAGAATCCAAGTCAGATTTCCAAACACACAAAATTGACAATTGGGATGTAGTCCATCAGGTCTTATGACTTCAACTTGAAGCACTTTTGTAAATATCACCGAATCGGATTCTTGAAGGAACGAACAGCATCCAGGTCAACATAATAGTATTTCAGTTATATTTAGGGATGCACCGATATAAAACATTTAGAAAAATATCTAAATATCATAGCATAATGATTGATGTGAAAAAGAGGTTATTTTGTACTTCTAAAATATTTTTGTAGTTCAAAACAACAGAACTCACATTTTACATGTTTGTTCTGTTTATAATAGAACATAACAAATTCATATTATGCACATGTTGGGCAATTCCATGGAAAAATAAAAATTGATAGGATGTGTCTTGACCATTTGTAAAGCGCAATGACAATGCACTTCACGTGACTGGCTAAAAGAAAGCCCCGAACATATCACATAATTCTTCAAACATAGCCCTGGATAGTCGAAAGTGCTTCAGCCATCAGATCATCATTAAAGTGGGTCCTCACAATCCACCAAAACTGTTTTGAGTGCGGGCACTCCCAGGTATACAGAGGCTGTTGGCGAACTGGAATAGCCTTTTGAGCCCTCATTATGTGAACTATTGCACTAATTTTGCAACGTACTTGCAGCATTTAATAACAATGTACAGTTGCTTTATTACACATCTTGTGAAGTGTCAGTGTTTGCTCTAGGGGCTTGTGCACTTTTGCTTCACTATGATCAAGGACTGAGTCCATCAAAAGAATAAAGTCTTCTCCCAACATTATATCATGAGGGGTGCCAGCGGCTTGCAACATCCCTTAAAGATCTATAAAAAAGCCCTGATCATCAACGTTGGGTTAAAACAGTGCTAAAACAATAATGACTCTTCCTAATTTATCTTTATTCTGTTTGAGACATTTGAATTGTAGATGTTTACTTATCAGTGTAATGACTCCCCTGCTCTTACTCGAGCCAGCACTATAAAATCTTTCCAAATTTATCAACTTCCTGCAGAGATAGGTGCATATTTTGAAGGAACACTATATCATTAATCTAACTCACATTCCACGTGGAGAGAGACAATCATATTAACATTTTAAATTTTGACAAGAAAAAATAAATTGTGTGTCAAAAACAGGATTATAAAAGCCACATTCCAACAGTAGTGTAACAATCAAATATCCCTTAGAACAAAAAAAACAGAAAAAAGAAAAACATGTGCATTAACCCCGTGCACGACAGCGCCAACTGGCGTCCATCCCTCCAAACTAAAACAATACATGTACGCCTACGAGAACCCCCCACGACAACTTTGCCATCAGAGTTGCTCAAGAGTTACACAGCAAAAGATTATCTATAAAATAAACTCCAGCCAATTGGCAGAATAAACACAGTGTGTAGATTCATTTATAAAACTGTCTTGAAGGTGTGTAATTCTACAAAATAAACTCCAGCCGCTAGGCGGAACCAACGCCAAAAAACGTTTTTTAAGATATTATTTTACAGAGTGTCGCTGTGAATGCACATACCATTTGTGGAACCTTGTTCTTCACAATCCTTACATTTTTGAGGGCCGTTTGTAGCCATCAAAAATTGCAAAAACAAAAAACTGGCAAAAGAATTTGGCTTCTAGTCAGTGATTCTTTCTATCCAAATCAGTCCTAACAGCATAAACCTGCTCTGTCTGTGGCTTCCTCTTTTTCAGAGCATTGATGATTTCTGTATTTTTGGCATGAGGAATTGGAGAGACTGAAAGAGAGAGTATTACTGAGGACATATTATCCATTTTTTTGGTCCCCCTTAAGTCCACTTATAATGTCAGACAAGACCATTTTCCACCCTATTTCTGAACTTTAGAATTTAACTGTCTGGTACTATTTGCTGCTGTACCTTTAAAGGAATAGAATAGTTAATTTTTTTGCCTCTTGTAGAGAATGAGAACGTTTCTCGACATCCCACCACATCAGTAAATTTCAGCAAGCAACAAGCAAGATCCTCCAAGGCAGCAACAACCTTCATCAGCATTGCTTACATGTTCAACATCTCTTGCCACATTTCCTGCAACTCTCAGACCAAATTGACTCCCTGACCCACGGCCTTCTCAGGGGTGTCAGCCTGAGCACATAAGTGTCTTTAAATGTCTCCAGAGCCCAAGGATTTTTAATTATTTGACATATTGACCTCCCTAGAACAGTTTTGGAATCTCACCGGTTTATGTCATTAAAAGGTATTAAAACTAGCAAAGTGCGCAGAGCTCGCCATTCACTCATCCCATTACCCTCACATATGTAGGATACATTAATCAACAATTAGAAAAAATAGCATGGATGGAATTGCCCCCATCACAACTATTTGTGTTCTATGTTTGTTTTATTCATAAAGTACTTGACTATACAAAATAAACCAAATTACCTTCCCTAGTTTGGTCTATATCTACTCAAAAGTGTTAATGTTGTCAATGAAAGTACTGATGAAAATGTTCAGTGTAAGGTTTTTTTTTTGTCAACGATAATGAATACGAGACGAAAAAGATGCATCATGAAGATAAAGTTTTTAATTAAAACATACTGTTGATGAAAATATGACGAGAAAATACATTAATCTCTGCTCTGTAGTTCTTTGCTCGATACATTTTCACTACTTGTTTTTGTCCTTTCCTGATCACATGCCTATATAAGGAATTAGCTTATTTTGTATGTAGCTATCTTTTATATGTTTGACATGTTTAAATTTATAAATGTTTACTAATTTTTCTAGATGGTTGAATATTTTATTAAAGTTTGGTCCATTACATTTTGACAATTGTTTGTAATTTTGCACACTATTTTCAACTAAAATATTATTTTTGTGGACTTTCATGGACCTAAATTATATGGCATTTTAGTCAGAGTAAAACTGTCTAAAATGAATGAATATAACGAAATATTGACACGCAAAAAAAAAAAAAAAACGCTTTATATATTTTAAGTTTTTTTCATGTTTTTTTTTTTTTTAATTATTATTATTTTTTTTCCATATTTAAAGACTTGCTAGAAGTCTTTCTACATTTCTGCGTGATTCACCATTAGGTTTAGATGCCTAATGGCTTCCAAAGAGAAGATGCCTGCCTGCCACTCCATGTCATTTTGAATGGCTGATCATCAATTTAAGATCAACTTTGACAAGACTGAGCTTCTCTTTTTCTGTTCAAGGTTCACTGTATCTTTGTGGTCCTCTTCACAGTTTGGACCCCCACAGTTTTTATTGATCACATTGTGGCAACTTTCCAGGAATGCCTCCTCATACTCCATTACAAAGAAAATGGGCAAAGAAAACTGTACTCCACCCTTCTCCTCTTTCAGGCTTTTGTCATCTCTTAGCTAGACGTCTGCCGCCTTCTGCTATTTGACACCCAAAATAACTTCAAATTCCCTAAACCTCCTGAAATCATCATGCTATGCCTTTGCAGAGTACTTTACAGTACTGATTACTAAGAATTATTCATTGCATTATTTTTTTATAATATTTTCACTATACAACAGTTTTCACAACTGCCTAAAACATTTGCTAAGTAATGTATTTCCATAAGATGCCAGATTTTACAAGTCTTACTGATTTCTTCATAGGAATAGAAATAACCTACAATCAAACCATTAAACCCATAGTCCTCTTGTAATAGTGATATAACAGCATTATATTGAAACACTCAAACAGAATGTTCTTTCTATCTCTTTAGGACATGAGCCATGCATCACTTTTACAGCTCCAGAGGCAAAACCTTTTGCAGTTCCATTCAGGCTATGCAAATTAGACTTAATTGAATGTATCTAAAGTGCCTAGATTAGCTTGTGATATCACAAGGTCATGTTTGCTATGGTCGTGGTCTCTTCATCTGAACCGTTAGCTATGGACACAGCAGATGGCTGTCACATTGTAACTGATACCATATGCAAATATTAGGAAAAGTACCCAATTCATTGCAGGCTTTGAACTAACACTGTAGCAGCTCTGAGCTTAGTGAAGTCAATTATGCATACTAAACTCTGTGCTCAGCTGTGGGTGTTAATGTCATACGTTTTTAACCATTAAGTAAAATGGTCATTCTAGGGAAACGCCTTAATTTTTGGAGCTGCATTCTCATTCTAGGTAGCATTTGATTGGACAAAAAACTCAGTAGAACATGTTTAGTCTTCAATATCCCTGAAAAAAAGATTTTAAATGAGTATCTGAATTTTAATTTTGTTAACGTTTAGGAATACATGAGAATATACACCAATGAGCCAAAACATTATGATCTCTTACAGGTGAAGCGAATAACATTGATCATCTCCTAATGAGGCCACATGTCAAAGTCTTAGTAGATTGGATGGTAAGCGAACAATCAGTTTTCGAGGTCAACGTGTTAAATGCAGGAGAAATGGGCAGCAGTAAAGACCTTAGTGACTTTGACAATGGCCAAATTGTTATGACCAGACGACTGGGTCAGAGCATCCCTGAAATGCCAAGGCTTTTGTGTTGCTCCTGGTTATCAGTGGTGAGTACCTACTGACAGTGGTCCGAGGAGGGACAAACCTCAAACTGGCGACAGGGTGTTGGGTGCCCAAGGCTCATCGATGCACAAGGGCAATGAAGGTTGTCCCACCTGGGTCAGAAGGTCTACTGTGGCACAAGTCACAGAAAACTTTAACGATGGTTACGGGAGGAATGCGTCACAACACACAGTACATCGTACCCTGCAGTGTATGGGGCTGTGTAGTCGCAGACCAGTCAGAGTGCCCATGATGTCCCCTGACCACCCTCAAACATTACTAATATGGGCATGCAAGCATCAGAACTGGATCTTGAAGCAGTTTAAGAAGATCACCTGGTCCGATGAGTCCCATAGTCTTTTGGATGTTTATCTGGGGAAGTGATGGCACCAGAATGCTATGTGGGAAGAAGACAAGCCGGTGGAGGCAGTCTGATGCTCTGGGCTATGTTCTGCTTGGAAACCTGGGTCCGGCCATCCATGTGGACATCAATTTGACATGTGCCACCTACCTAAACATCATATTAGACCAAGTGCACCCCTTCTTGGCAATGGTAATTATAAATAAAAAAGATAAATCAATAAAAAATTTAATAAAAACTAGCTGGTCCAGCTTTCTCCCAATCATATTTATACGTGTGATCTGTCTCATCCTTATAATATCTCTATTTTAGCTTATTTGACTGAAATATTTCCTGTTGAACTTGTGTGAACTGGAAGTGAAACTATTAACTGAGGGTTTTGAGTTTTCACCCTGTTAACAAGGAAGCATTATTTCCTTTCAATTCTAGCTCCAAGGCCTGTTTCTATGTATGGACAATCTATTAAAAACATGCCAAATGTGGCTGTCTGTTGACTATGTTTTCTAAAGGCCCTGCTCTTTTTAAGTATTTTAAGACTTGTCTTGAAATTGATCTGCATGATCACGTGGGAAATCAGCATGTTTTAGTTTTTCCAAAATTCTGTTTTTCTATTTTGTTTTCTCTGAATTCCAAGTTTTAAAGTTGAATTGATTCACAAGATGTTGGATACATTTCTTTGAGATTCTGGTCCGTGTTGACATGATTGCATCACATGATTTCTGCAGATTTGTAAGCTGCACATTCTTACATTCTACCACATCCCAAAGATTTAGATCCGGTGACTGGGAAGGCCACTGAAAAACAGTGAATTCATTGACATGTTCATGAAACCAGTTTAAGACAACATTTGCTTTGTGACATGACTAGAAGTAGCCATTTGAAGATAGTTAAATTGTGGCCAAGAAGGGATCCACATGATCAGAAACAATATTGAAATAGGCTGGGGCATTCAAGCGATGATTAGTTGGTATTAACAGGCCCAAGGTGTGCCAAGAAAACATTCTCCATTCTATTACACCACCGCCACCAGCCTGGACTGTTGACACAAGGCAGGTCGGGTCCATTAATTCAGGCTGTTGGCACCAAATTCTGACCCTACCATCTGTGTGCCCCAGCCGAAATCGAGATTCATCAGACCAGGCTAAGTTTTTTCAGTCTTCAACTGTCCAGTTATGGTGAGCCTGTGCCCACTGCAGCCTCTTGCTTTCTGTTCTTGGCTGATAGAAGTGGAACCCGACTTGGTCTTCTGCTGTTGTAGCCCATCCATCTCAAGGTTGTGCGTTCTGAGATGCTATTTTGCTCACCATAATTGTATAGAGTGGTTATTTGATTTACTGTAGCTTTTCTGTAAGGTCAAACCAGTCTGGCCGTTACTGTTGACATCAACAAGTCATTTTAGTTCACAGAACTGCTACTCACTGGATGTTGTTTTTTTTTTTTTTTTTAATCATTCTGAGTCTAGAGACCATTGTGTGTGAAAATCCCAGGAGATCAGAAGTTACAGAAATAAACAAACCAGCCCGTCTGGCACCAACAATCAAAGTTGAAATTACTGAGATAATTTCTTTATCCCCATTCTGATGGTTGATGTGAACATTAACTGAAACTCATGTCCCCTATCTGCATGTTTTATGTATTGCACTGCTACCACACAATTGGCTGATTGGATAATTGCATGAATTAGTAGGTGTCCACGTAATAATGTGCTCAGTGAGTGTATAGTCTGCATGTGCTACACGTTTCACAGTGAATGAAGTTCTTTGCTCTTTGTCATTAATACACACAAAGCACATATTATGTGAATGATCCGGTTAGTGTGTAAGCAGTGGCTTCTCACATTCACTTTCTGTTGAAGCAATGCAGCTCATGCAGACCGTAAACCTTAGCCTTTTGTGGTTTAATCATCACACTAGGACATATCATGATTTTAATAAAAAAAAAAAAAAATCCACATTTTATAGTTTATTCCGTTTTTATAACTGGGTTTCGTGATTTTTTCCGCAATTGTTCAGATCCCGTGTTGAAACCAGAAAGTAATTTAGTTTGCAGTATGAAGTCGTCAGCTTTACAGAAAATCATGCATTAACAAAACAATTTACTGTAACATCTATGAAGTCTTAGAGTCATCATTGTGTAGTTTGATTAAATATGTAAATTGTGTATAAAAATTAAATAATTGAATAATAATTTTATTTAGAACCCTTGTAAGCAAGCTGAAGGCGACTGTGGCAAGGAACTCAAAACTCTATAAGATGTTGGTTAATGGAGAAAAATAATCTTGGGAGAAACCAGGCTCACTGTGGGGGCCAGATCCCATCTGGCTAAACAGCATGAATATAATGCCAATATTAGTTATTTGTATGCTGTGCAAGTCATGGTTTAACATTTGTAAACTAAGTAAGTGTTTAGGTCCAGTGTTTAAAAAGTGTACTTTAAGATTAATGACTATTGTTGAAGTTTATCCTGGATTAACTGCAGAAGTTCACATAGCTGCATTTTCTTTTGTTATTTGGCTGATGAAGACATTTATTGGCAATTAAATTATAGTCTATGTATTCCTTTTCAAGAGTGTAGTCCATCAATGGACAAATGTAGTGCAGGCAGAGATCAATGAGGTGCATCGCACATCAACCATCAGGTCATTTTTGTGAGGTTCGGTGGGGTCCATCCTAAGTACAAGGTTCATACAGTGGCATATGAAGTATCCAATGTCTTACAGTTGGAATGTTGAAGGTTACTTAAATACTGTGGAGCTAGACCATTCAAAGCTTTGTACAGTATGTAGTTAACAATTTAAATTCTTTTATTAAATTGAACAGGTAGGCAATGTAACGATGATAAAATAGGGCTAATATGATCATATTTCTTGGTTCTAGTCAGCACTCTGGCTGCTGCATTTTGAACCAATTGAAGTTTATTTATTGAACTTGCAGTACATCCTCCCAGTAATGCATTACAATAATCTAGACTTGAGGTCATGAATGCATTAATTTATTTTTCGCCATCAGCACCAGAGAACATGTGTCGTAACTTAGCAGTATTTCTAAGGTGGAAGAATGCTGTTCTACAAACATTGGAAATTTGATTTTCAAAGGACAGATTGGTATCATATATAAGGCCTTAAAGTTATTCGCTGTAGTAGACAACGTAACAGTTGATCCATCAAGCGGCAAATATATTAGTTGCTTAATTTTAGAGGTTTTTAGTCCAATAATTAGTACCTCTGTTTTGTCGGAATTGAGTGGAAGGACATTTCTGGCCATCCAGTCTTTGATTTCATTGATACACTCTACTAATTTGAACAAATTGAGAAATGTCATTGCGTTACGAAGAAATATAAAACTGGGTATCATCGGCATAACAGTGGAAACTTATTCCATGATACCTGATAATATCTCCCAGGGGAAGCATTTATAAGGAGAATAGCAGAGGCCCTAAAACTGATCCCTGTAGCACTCCATACCTAACTTTTGTTTGATTGACAATTCCTCATTTAAAGAAAGTGGTAGCAGTCTGATAAATAGGACCTAAACCATGTTAAAGCAAGTTCACTAATGCCAACATGATTCTCCAGCCTATTCTAGAGAATGTTGTGATCTATCGTGTCTAGTGCGCGACCAATATATCGGTCGGCCGACATTATCTTTTCACCGATATATCGGTATCGGCGTAAATATTTACTGATATGCGCAGATATTACGTTTTTTTTTCAGAACGTATAATGCAGAAAACAGTGCTTTAGAATTGGTGTCATTACGTAGTTGTCCAGCAGAGCACACTCCAAATCCATTGTTTACAAAGCTGACTATGAGCTGATGTTGGCTCTGCAGACAGGGCGGAGTTAAGTGGTAAGTCGCTAACTAGTTTGTGAAATACATACTGGAAAGTTAATAAACAATTACCCCATCATTTTTTCTTTTCAATACAACTCAAATAACATTAAACCTGTGTGGTTGTGGATTATGTCTGTTGAGTGTTGACTTCAAGCTACGTTGTTACCTAGTTGGTGAGATGGTTTTCCACTGTTGAAAGTTCCCCTGAACTGTATAGCAGTATACGGTGTAACACCACTGCCGCTGTTTATCTCCTGACTCGGTTGGTGTAAATCCTTCTTGTTTTACAACCTGCCAATAATTGACTGGCTGTATTAATATAGGCAGCACTTGACTGATACTAAACAGTACTACTTATGTTTATGTAGCCATTTATTATATTTTTATTTATTCTTTATTTTAATGGTCAGCATTTGACTGATACTCAACAGTACTGATGTTTATTTGGCTATTTATTTTACATTTTTTTTTAATGTATTTTTATTTTATTCTGTGTTCATTTCTAGAATTTGTTGGCAATGTATAATAATAATGTCAAATATTCTTTTGATAAAAATATTTGTTTAAGAAAGCAGCCTTCTGAGTTTCTTTGCATAGACATATCGGTGCAAAATCGGTGAACAATCCACATAGAAAAGGTTTGTTTTCATTCCAGCTCAAAAATTAACCATATCGGCCACCATATCGGTAATCAGTGAACTTGTATCTGTACTTTAAAGGATTCAGATCTCTTTTTTTTGTTCAATTTAGTTGTAAGACAAGAGCTCACTTTTCATTTACACAGTTATTTCTGGGAACCCTTTCAACTTAAATATTATTATTATTACTAAACAAATGATAATAATAATATATTATAATAGTAATATATCTCAATCATGCACCTTTAACTTTTAAACCCTCACGCTTTTATTTTGACATTCTAAAATCTCCAGGAAATCCTGTAAGTGTGTCTGATTGTAGGCAAGTTTACAGTAGTTTAATTCACAAAAATTCTTGTAAAATTTTTTAATAAAAAATAAAGCACCTCCAGTGCCATTCTGAATGCATATTATAAGTGAACCGAACTTTTGAGCATCTACATTTGAGATGTTGTTCGTGAGTAGTGCTCAAATATTGTGCAACATGTGAAGGCTAAAAATAGCCGCGAGTGTTTGTAAATGGAGCAGCGCCATTCACTGATGCGCTGGAGCCATATGAGTCATATGAACTACTTTAATTCTGTTTTCATGGTCCTTTTATGTCATTTTTTGAGCTTGACAGTAACAAACATGACTAACACATAGTATCGGATTTGGATTGGGCTCGTTGCTTCCCTACATAAATTCCCCCACATCCATCATGTGCTGTGATGGAATATCTGGTTCAGTCGATGCTTTATTCCTAATCAAATTAGACACAGTACTAAATAAAAACCTAGGATTGATGTGGTTATTTTCTATGAGTTTGCTAAAATATGCTGACCTTGCAGATTTTAGTGCCTGTCTGTTGCTACAGACACTTTCCTTCCATATACTGCTAAATACCTTTAATTTTGTTGCATTTTTTACTCTTAACATAACATGTTTTACTACATTGTTGCATAGGTTTAGGTTTGGGCCAGTTTATAAAATATGCGTTCCTCTGTCCTGTATTACAACCTTTACAGCTGAAATCAGTTTCCTTCACATTTTGCTTTTGGTGCCCCTCGGTGGACATTTCACCCAGAAAATGGAGCTCACACGTGACCATACGCTTAACAACAGTTACAGCTTCAGTTACTGGGGGCAGTGTTTTGAATTTCGGTAAGCACATACCGATTACTGCTAAAGAAAAGTTAACCTACTGTAACCAATTTCACTGTGAAATTGGTCTGAATGGATACAGCGCCTGGAAGAATTGGTGTGTATGCATTCACAAGATTTATGCTTACTGGGCCAGTGAAAAGAACCTTGGTGATGACCAGTGGTATTTACCTGCATTTTTAGTTGAATGTGGAAAGATTTACTAAGGCTGGCGATTCCAACCCAACAGGTACCACACACCACTGAACACACATGCTGAAGCACTTGCTGTTGGATTAATGAGGCATGGCTTAGTAGGTGGATGGATATAACAGGCCTGTGGTTCATCACAGGCTTCTCATCTAGGGAGAGCCTCAAAATGCGAATGTCCTTTTGAACTGAACTACTTTTATGACCTCTGTCTAACTGCTAAATGTAATGTTTGAAGAACACCAGATGAAAGAGTGTTAAGTGGATGCTTTGTGTGAACTAGATACTATAGCATTCATGCAATTTGATGTCTTAAGGACAATGCAAGGCAATTTGTAACTCTTTGTAGATTGTATTTATTTATGATGGTGAGATTTTTAAGTAGGTCTTCTTACTGTATACTCTTTAAAGGAATAGTTCAACCAGAAACTATAATGTACCCACACTCATGTTATTTCGAACCCGTATAACTTTCTTTCTTATTCAGGAAACAAAAGAAGATTTTTTTATGAATATCCTGGACCATCTTTTCAATACAATGGCAGTTGCTATTGAAAATGAAGTATTGAGCAATAGCAATGGCATCATGGACACCGTAATGCATGATGTTGTCATACTGGTAATTTGAGCCAGGCTTTAATAGGGGAAACACTTAAGCTTTAATGAGGAAATAAAAGGATCCACTTTACTCCTTTGTTTGTCTTGTTTAGCTCAGAGTAGCAGTGGTAGGGCTTTGTTCACAGCACCTCTGATTTGAGAGCGTGCTTGTACTATATCTTTAGATCCCTAATGGTATTAATAGCCCTCTTAAGCTGGTTTCCAGAGAGCCTTAGACTGTCGTTCAAATGTTGTCCCTTCCTTTTTGCTCCTGGTGTCAGGGTCACACGGTAGCGATCACTTTGTTGTCTCATACACAGTTGTGAATCTTCAGGGAGTGTTTTGCTAAGTCATGGATAAAACCAAATTTTTGAGTACGGTTGGTCATTTTCAAATGGAAGTGTGAAAATAATTATTATTTTTAAACTGGTTTCCAAAATATCCCCCAATCTGCCATGGTCCCACCCTCAAACTCATGCCATTGGATGAGCCAGTGTTGCTGTGTTGTGCTGGTCACTCAAACAAACAATGTTTTAATAGCGCCGCAATTGGGACTGCCAAATGGACAATGATGCCAAGCATACCTCCAAAGCTGTGACAAAATGGATTAAGGACAACAAGATTGAGTGGTCATCACAAAGCCCTGACCTCTGTCCAAATTACCTAAAAAAAAAATCGTGGGCGTGACTGAAAAGGCATGTGCGACCAAGGATCCCTACAAACCTGACTCTGTCTAGAGGAATGGGCCAAAATTCCAGCAACTTATTGTGAGAAGCTTGTGGAAGTCTAACCAAAGCGTTTCACCGAAGTTAAACAATTTAAAGGCAATACTAACAAATACTAACAAAGTGTATGTAAACTTCTGTCCAACTTGGAATGTGATTAAAGAAATAAAAGCTGTAATAAATGATTCTCTCTACTATTATTTTGACATTTCACATTTTTAAAATATAGTGATCCTAACTGACCTAATACAGAGAATGTTTTCTACGATTAAATGTCAGGAATTGTCAAGAGTTTAAATGTATTTGGCTAAGGTGTCTGTGAACTTCTGACTTCAACTGTGTGTATTTCTTTATATATATATATATATATATATATATATATATATATATATATATATATATATATATATATATATATAGAAATACTCAATCAAGCCCATCTGGCACCAACAATCATGCCACGTTTTTCCCATTCTGATGGTTGACATGATTATTAACTGAAGCTCCTGACACCTATCTGCATGATTTTATATACTGCTCTGCTGCCACTTGATTGGCTGATTAAATAATCAAATGGATGTTTGTTGGTGCCAGACGGGCTGGTTCGAGTATTTCTGTAACTGCTGACCTCCTGGGATTTTTTTTTTTTTTTACACACAACAGTCTCTAGAATTTACTCAGAATGGTGCCAAAAACATATCTATATATATTCACGTTATTGTATGCCAGGGATGCTTGTGCATCAAAATTGCATGCTGTAAATATCCCGCCACGTGATAACCTCTGATTGGTTGATCTGTCTGTCTTGCCCATGCCATTAGTTGCACTCCAGCCTTCCGTAGCTCTGTGGGCGATTAACTATTAGCTCTTAACCGATTATTCAGCTTGTGCCCCAAATTAAAAGGTTGTATTTAAATGTGCTTCCTAACAATAAAGAGGATCTTTTAAAAATACCTCTAAATGACATTCACTGAATTAAAATAAAAAATACTTGTTTTCCATTTTAAGATTGCCTAAAAATCCTTAAAACAAGATATATTTACTTGAGAAGTAACATATCAAATATTTAGACTGGCTTTAAAAGAATGTATCTTAAATATAAAACATCTTTAAAGGAAACACCCTGACGTTACATCTTAAATGCTGTTATATTTAATGTGTTATAGTATTAGTTAAAATAATACCGGGGCAGATCATGTAAATAACTACAAACTCCGAAACTGGCATTTTTCGGTGTAGTCAGCCCCTTTTCTATGAGTTGCGCGAATGTCCCGATCTAAGGTGGAGAGATTGAAAATGTACCCGGCTGAGACACACTCTGGCTGTGTCACATTTGTCGACCGCATACATCATCGAGGCTGTCTAGTTTAATACATTTTTTATCTATTGTCAATGCCTTTTATGTATTTGCAGTTATATGTTTACAATTGTTAACCTTTTTTGCATTCCCAATAAAAAATAAAAAAATGAAACGCCTCCTTTCCCGGATTTCGGCACCAGTGTAACGTAGTTCATGGGAAAGGAGGCGGCGAGAACCGGCTTGACAATGTAAATAATATTTTAATTAACAACTTAAACAAAAGGCAAACACACACATATGACGGACATGTACGTAAACGATCTCTCTCTCCCGCATGATCCTCTGCAGTCGACCTTTATCCCTCTCTGAGGCTTGATTAGCCTAATACAGGATCGGGTGTGTAGGATCACGACCCGGCCCCACCCTCCGCCCTGCCACACAGCCCTACTAATAAGTAGAGAGATGCGACAAAACTAAAATGACATGTAATTTATCTGAATTATAATATTTATTATATATTATATTTATAATTATTTTAATTATTATATTCTAATTTATCCTTATTTGTGGGCCTTTCTCAATGAATATTGATATACGATTAATTGAGATTAATTTGATTCATTAATCGGCACAACATGTAATTAATTCCTTTTAAAATGTTATTCTACAGACTCAAAGCAAAGGATGGTTTAAGAGAAATTAACTTGATTTCCTAGAGATGCTTTTTCTTTTTATAGAAAGCAAAGTATGTTAGAGGAGCCAGCAACAGGCTTTTCATGTCTAACATTCCCTTGAGGCAGTGTCTGAAAATATATCTTCTTACAGTTTCAGGGTGTTGTCTTCAAGCATGTTTAGTTTGCTGAGAAAATGGGTGAGAAATTCAACAGTTGTTTCTGTTGGCACTATTTCAGAAATGATAAGCCTGGTGTTAAAAAAAAAAAAAGCCAGAAGTGTCTGTTCAAGTGTTCTGAACGGATGTAGCTTTATGATAATTGCTTTGACAACTCATGGCACTATTAGCTTACAATTAATTAGTCATTGAAGTACATTTGTGAGTTTATTCATGGTGTGTTCATATCATGTTTTTTATTATAAGTTATTTTATTTTATTGTATTTTTTGGGGTGATTTTCTCCCCAATTTGGCATACCCAAATCCCAATGCGCTCTGGGTCCTCATGGTGGCATAGTGACTCCAGGTGGTGGAGGACAAATCTCAGTTGCCTCCGCGTCTGAGACCGTCAATCCGCGCATCTTATCACGTGGCTTGTTGAGCGTATTACGCTATCTATGTATATATATATATATATATATATATATATATATATATATATATATATATATATTAGGGCTGTCAATCGATTACAATTTTTAATCAATTTAATTACATAGTGTCCTGATTAATAAATCGGAATTAATTGCATATACAAATATTTGCTGAGAAAGCCCCTCATATAACAATAATTCAGTATATAATGATTAATTAATTATACATAGTTATCTTTAAATATAAAGAAAGAAAAAATATATATATATATATATATATATATATACTCACCTAAAGGATTATTAGGAACGCCATTCTAATACTGTAATTGACCCCCTTTCACCTTCAGAACTGCCTTAATTCTACGTGGCATTGATTCAACAAGGTGCTGAAAGCATTCTTTAGAAATGTTGGCCCATATTGATAGGATAGCATCTTGCAGTTGATGGAGATTTGTGGGATGCACATCCAGGGCACGAAGCTCCCGTTCCACCACATCCCAAAGATGCTCTATTGGGTTGAGATCTGGTGACTGTGGGGGCCATTTTAGTACAGTGAAGTCATTGTCATGTTCAAGAAACCAATTTGAAATGATTCGAGCTTTGTGACATGGTGCATTATCCTGCTGGAAGTAGCCATCAGAGGATGGGTACATGGTGGCCATAAAGGGATGGACATGGTCAGAAACAGTGCTCAGGTAGGCCGTGGCATTTAAACGATCCCCAATTGGCACTAAGGGGCCTAAAGTGTGCCAAGAAAACATATATTGTTTTCTTGGCACCCACACCATTACACCACCACCACCAGCCTGCACAGTGGTAACAAGGAATGATGGATCCATGTTCTCATTCTGTTTATGCCAAATTCTGACTCTACCATCTGAATGTCTCAACAGAAATCGAGACTCATCAGACCAGGCAACATTTTTCCAGTCTTCAACTGTCCAATTTTGGTGAGCTCTTGCAAATTGTAGCCTCTTTTTCCTATTTGTAGTGGAGATGAGTGGTACCTGGTGGGGTCTTCTGCTGTTGTAGCCCATCCGCCACAAGGTTGTGCATGTTGTGGCTTCACAAATGCTTTGCTGCATACCTCGGTTGTAACGAGTGGTTATTTCAGGCAAAGTTGCTCTTCTATCAGCTTGAATCAGTCGGCCCATTCTCCTCTGACCTCTAGCATCAACAAGGCATTTTCGCCCACAGGACTGCCGCATACTGGATGATTTTCCCTTTTCACACCATTCTTTGTAAACCCTAGAAATGGTTGTGCGTGAAAATCCCAGTAACTGAGCAGATTGTGAAATACTCAGACCGGCCCGTCTGGCACCAACAACCATGCCACGCTCACAATTGCTTAAATCACCTTTCTTTCCCATTCTGACATTCAGTTTGACCAGGACCACACCCCTAAATGCATTGAAGCAACTGCCATGTGATTGGTTGATTAGATAATTGCATTAATGAGAAATTGAACAGGTGTTCCTAATAATCCTTTAGGTGAGTGTATATATTCAGATAATTAAAATTCATTACATTCTTGTAGCAGAAGAGTTAATCATTGATAAGACAATACAAAAAGCGGCTTTAGAATACAATGCATTGTCTACTACCATATTATTGACCATAAGCCAATCATTGGCATACAGTTCACAGCAATCCATTTCACAAGTGGATTTGTCAATCAGTTTTTTTATGAGGGCATGTTTTTTATGAGGGCATCTGCAAAGCTGTCATTGGTGCACATGGAGGATTTTTTGATGAGAACCATTTGAAGTAGTTTAAGAAGTTCTGAAGATTTTTTTCAAATTGTAATAGTAATTTTTCATGTTATTAATGTCCTGACTATACATTGTAATCAGTTGAATGCCACTTTGGCGAATAAAAGTACCAATTTCTTTCCATAAGTGCCAAATCTGTACATTATTCCAAACATTTTGGTGTGTGTGTGTGTGTGTGTGTGTGTGTGTGTGTGTGTGTGTGTGTGTGTGTGTGATCAGCATTATATGGTCTCTCGACCACCCTGCTCTCTAGATATCGACATCGGCCATTATAAAAACCCATATCAGTTGATAACTAATCTATTGTATTCTGATTATAATTATATTATATTACAAATCTTACCTTGAAATTTGGTTCTTGGTGATATTTTTGGTTCTTGGTCTTAACACCATAAATATTTTCACAAATTGAGGTAGGCTACACATAGCACAAACAAAGAAGGATGTGTTATGTTCTGAAATGTAATACCTGAGGTTAGGGGTTTGTTCAAATATGATTCTTGCCTTAGCAACTATTGAGTACCGGTAGATCAAAAATACTATGCGGTTAGCATTACTATTGTAAACTCATGTTAAATGTTCATAAGGGGAGTAAATTGATGGCTGTATTGATTGTGCATTTTTTATTGTATTAATAGATCAGTAACTGTTTGATAGGGCGTGTTGTGTTCATTTTGTGGCTTTGGTGTGATATGGTCATTCTCTTTGGTTTAGCTCAGGCTAATTCCATCTCATTCTGGTTTGACCTAGCATTGCCCCTCAGTCCCATCAACCCTCCATTTCTCTTCTCACTGTCATCCTCTGGCCCACTTTCTCCACACATCCTTCTATCCTAACTTTCCTCCTCCCTGCCTTCAGTGTTTCTTCCCCCCACCCCTCCTTCCCTGGCCGCTAATCCCTGAAAGCTAGCGTTAGTGTTGGCCGCGTTTCTCAGTGTGCTCTGCGGACAAAGTGCTATTTTTAGCAGTCACGCTTAATCATGTCACCTTGTGTCTTCCCCTCACCTTCCATTCCTCTTTCCTTCCTTCTACTGGCTGTCAGGTAGCCCAGCCCTTAGTGTAGTCCTTTACCATCATGAAAATAGTGTAGCATTTTACCTGGTTTACATGGTTAATAATAAATTATATATATATATATATATATATATATATATATATATATATATATATATATATATATATATATATATATATATATATATATATATATATATATATATATATATATATATATATAAGGGCTGTCAATCGATTACAATTTTTAGTCAAATTAATTACATAATTTAATCAAATGAATTACATACACACACACACACACACACACACACACACACACACACACACACATATATATATAACTATGTATAATTATATATATAAATAAATAAATATAAAATATTCAGATAATTAAAATTCATTACATTCTTGTGGCAGAAGAGTTAATTATTGATGAGACAATACAAAAAGCGGCTTTAGAATACAATGCATTGTTTACTACCATATTATTGACCATAAGCCAATCATTGGCATACAGTTCACAGCAATCCATTACACAAGTGGATTTGTCAATCAGTTCTTTTATGAGGGCATTTTTAAGGACCGCATGTTTGTGTTGTGCTGTTTGCTGGATGGTTGTTTTCTTCACTGTATAAACCGTGTGTTTCTCATACAGCTGAAGTTTCACTTACTGCCCTCTGGAGTAAGAAGTTGGTACTACAAGCTTGCATTTCTCAGGAATCTTCCTTATTACAGTCTGGGTGCATTGCGATTTATTTTCTTTGTTTTTTTTTAACACGTTATTTTTAATAAAATTAATCGCACTGAATTAACACATTAAATCGACAGCCCTAAAAAATCTCTCTCTCACTATATATATATATATATATATATATATATATATATATATATATATATATATATAAAAAGGGCTGCATGAATGCATATGTATACATACATTATATTATATAATGTATGTGTGTGTATGAAAAATCACAAGTAAAACTGTATTGAATATGATCTCAAATCAGGTTCAAGCTTAAATCTTCTTGAACCCTTCTTTCGAAACTAAAAGAAATGGTCTCAGTCAGTTGTGCCTGCAGTCATCTGTGTTTTGTTCTCATGTTTTTTTTAATTCATAGAGAATAATAAGCACAATTAAATACGTACCAATGTATCTGGGATTAACCTGTTTAAACCTGCTTAAAAAATTTGTGTTACGATATATGTATGCCACTTTTCTTTGTCTTGATAAGACCTGCAGTTTGGTCTAATTGTTCATTTGTGTTTAAGTACACTGCACACAGTATGAAGCCTGATACAGGCGTGCTGAAAGGTTATGAGTATTATGCAAGTTTACACATTTATGGATCAATAATAAGCCATGTGCATTTTTGTTTTTCTGTTTTCCTTTCCAGACTGTCTGTTCAAGCTGTGTCCAATGAATAGATACTCAGCGCAGAAACAGTTTTGGAAAGCAGCAAAACCTGGTGGAAACAGCACCACAGATACAGTATTACTGAACAAACTGCATGTGAGTTACACACAAACACACTGACATATACATCTACATAGATATTATACATGTAATTACAGACACATCAAGATTGTAGCTTGATGCAATGCTCTTGGTTTTGAGACGGGTTATGGTTATCAAATCTTGGTCCTAAATCACCATGTCCTCAACATAATGTGTAGTTACAAACAATTTATGATTAATCGCATAATGTTTTGTAGTTAATCGTAGATTTTGAAAGTGCTGAAATTTGACACTTTTATATATACAGTGGGTACGGAAAGTATTCAGACCCCCTTAAATTTTTCACTCTGTTATATTGCAGCCATTTGCTAAAATCATTTAAGTTCATTTATTTTCCTCATTATTGTACACACAGCACCCCATATTGACAGAAAAACACAGAATTGTTGACATTTTTGCACATTTATTAAAAAAGAAAAACTGAAATATCACATGGTCCTAACTATTCAGACCCTTTGCTGTGACACTCATATATTTAACTCAGGTGCTGTCCATTTCTTCTGATCATCCTTGAGATGGTTCTACACCTTCAATTGAGTCCAGCTGTGTTTGATTATACTGATTGGACTTGATTAGGAAAGCCACATACCTGTCTATATAAGACCTTACAGCTCACAGTGCATGTCAGAGCAAATGAGAATCATGAGGTCAAAGGAACTGCCTGAAGAGCTCAGAGACAGAATTGTGGCAAGGCACAGATCTGACCAAGGTTACAAAAAAATTTCTGCTGCCGACCAGAACCCTTCCTAGAGCTGGCCGTCCGGCCAAACTGAGCTATCGGGGGAGAAGAGCCTTGGTGAGAGAGGTAAAGAAGAACCCAAAGATCACTGTGGCTGAGCTCCAGAGATGCTGTCGGGAGATGGGAGAAAGTTGTAGTAAGTCAACCATCAGTGCAGCCATCCACCAGTCAGGGCTTTATGGCAGAGTGGCCCGACGGAAGCCTCTCCTCAGTGCAAGACACATGAAAGCCCGCATGGAGTTTGCTAAAAAACACCTGAAGGACTCCAAGATGGTGATAAATAAGATTCTCTGGTTTGATGAGACCAAGATAGAACTTTTTGGCCTTAATTCTAAGCGGTATGTGTGGAGAAAACCAGGCACTGCTCATCATCTGTCCAATACAGTCTCAACAGTGAAGCATGGTGGTGGCAGCATCATGCTGTGGGGGTGTTTTTCAGCTGCAGGGACAGAACGACTGGTTGCAATCGAGGGAAAGATGAATGCAGCCAAGTACAGGGATATCCTGGACGAAAACCTTCTCCAGAGTGCTCTGGACCTCAGACTGGGCCGAAGGTTCACCTTCCAACAAGACAATGACCCTAAGCACACCGCTAAAATAACGAAGGAGTGGCTTCACAACAACTCCGTGACTGTTCCTGAATGGCCCAGCCAGAGCCCTGACTTAAACCCAATTGAGCATCTCTGGAGAGACCTGAAAATGGCTGTCCACCAACGTTTACCATCCAACCTGACAGAACTGGAGACGATCTGCAAGGAGGAATGGCAGAGGATACCCAAATCCAGATGTGAAAAACTTGTTGCATCTTTCCCAAAAAGACTCATGGCTGTATTAGATCAAAAGGGTGCTTCTACTAAATACTGAACAAAGGGTCTGAATACTTAGGACCATGTGATATTTCAGTTTTTCTTTTTTAATAAATGTGCAAAAATGTCAACAATTCTGTGTTTTTCTGTCAATATGGGGTGCTGTGTGTACAATAATGAGGAAAAAAAATGAACTTAAATGATTTTAGCAAATGGCTGCAATATAAAAGAGTGAAAAATATAAGGGGGTCTGAATACTTTCCGTACCCACTGTATATATATATATATATATATATATATATATGAGACACTTCTTGTCAAAATGTATTTATTTCCATTCTAGGAAAGAAAAAAAAATGTAGCAATATAATGCTTTATTAACATTTTCCAAACAAAGCCTTCCACAATATTAAGGTAGAGATGCACTAAAATATCACCAATTGAGGTAATATGAAATGCTTCCCAAAGTCTTAGTGGGAGTTTGACTAATTGAAAGAGCTAGTCCCCACATAGGTTGCATTTTCATTTCTACAGGCTTTAAATCTCTTAAACTGTCATCCTCCACAATATTAATCTGCCGGTAGACTGTGACTGTGGTAGATCTGCTTTCCTACAGCAATCATGAAGCTGCGTTCATTATTCATGTCAAATATCCCCGTTATACTACGTGAACACGATCCTTTCAAATCTCTGCAATACATTAATCGGCTTTATAACATCTTTAAAATTAGAATATGCTGCACAGCTCCTGGTCCAATTTCTGGTCATTTCAAGACTGGACTACTGTAATGCTTTGTTGGCTGGTCCCCCAGCTAACACAATTAAGCCATTACAGACGATCCAGTATGCAGCAGCGCATATAGTCTTCAATCAGCCATGAAGGGCTTAAATCACTCCACTCTTGATTTCACTCCTGATCAAATTCAAGGCTTTGACTCTGGCCTTCAGGACAGTCAATGGAACCGTACCCACTTACTTCAGTTCACTTCTACATGTCTATGCTCCAACTCACTCTCTGCAGTCTATGAACAAGCATTACCTAGTGGTCCCATAACATAGAGGCTCAAAGCTGCAGATGTTGTCGAACATTGTATGACAAATTGCTCTCTATATTCCTCATTTGTAAGTCGCCTTGTATAAAAGCGTCTGCTAAATGACAAAATGAAAATGTCATTTTCATTACATAAATCACATACTATAAGCGGTACACAGTAGATTAAAATGTTGATGTTTCATAAATTGACTAAAGCTTTCTAAAGTTTTCATTTATGTTAATGTATATATTTCTATACTTTTAAACTGCATTTTCATGTCTGTTTTGTAGCATGCTGCTGATCTAGAGAAAAAACAGAATGATTCTGAAAACCGAAAGCTGCTAGGAACGGTGATACAGTATGGAAATGTTATTCAGGTAGGACAGCCAGCTGGCATATGGAAACCAGGGATCTCATAGACTTGGTAGGACAGAAATCCATTGTTCCATGTTAGTTTAATGCCTGTTTCATTGGCCTAATTGATGATTGCGTTGCATAATTTATATTGCAGTATGTTTTAAAGCCAGTGACCTCAACATGTGATCTTATAATTGAAATTATGTTAATAATACTGGTAAAGCTTTAAAAATTGAGTTCTATTTGTTCTATTTACATAGTTAATTCATGAGGTATCTAGAAATAACAATGAACAATGTTTTTTTTGCTGGCTCTATAAATTTAAGTTAATATTAATTTATACTTTTACAATTGTTGTTGTTGATGTTAGTTCATACTGCATTAAATAATATAGAACGTATATGTAGAAATTAAAATTTGTGTAGTTAATACAACCTTATTGTAAAGTGTTCTTGTTATACTGTCTATAGCTAAAGACATAACATGGATGCTGTCTTTTGTAAATATGATATATTTGGAGTATTAATTGTAGACGTTTGTTGGTTTCTGTATTCCCGATTTTGCAGCTGTTGCATTTGAAAAGCAATAAGTATCTCACAGTGAATAAACGGTTGCCTGCCTTGCTGGAGAAGAACGCCATGCGTGTGACGCTGGACTCAGCTGGGAACGAGGGCTCCTGGTTCTACATTCAGCCATTCTACAAGCTCCGCTCCTTAGGAGACAGTGTGAGTGGAAACCCATATAGTCCAAATTACCACCTGCCATCCGATTTTGGCAAATTACTGGCTTAGTGCTGTAGATTGGCATGCTTCCAAAAAAAATTTTCAAATAGATTGCTTAAACAACGTTGTTTGTACACTTCATTTGATTGGTCCGAACATACGATTGGTTCCCTTTTCAACTCAGGGTCTCTTTTCACATTGTATTATTTTGCTCTGAACTGAACCCCGTGTTTTGGAATGGCCTGAGCTATAGTCTTAACTTGTAAGAACAAAATATACAATCTAAGAATATGCAATCGATATACAGTATTCAAAATATACAATCTAAAACATAAAAAGGCCAAGAACAGTGACCATTACATCATATGTCACTACATCTGTTAGTGAAAAATGATTTGGTTTTCAGTGGGACCAATGGTGTATCATCTGTTTTCGATCTCTGGGATAAAGAGGCTTTTAGTTACATGATGTCAAACTTACAGCATAGACTTCCCCTGCTAATGCCATTAAATATGGCCTCTGTGGGATAACTCAGCTGACACTAAGCCTCTGTCTCAGAAAGCCTATGCAGTACTTTGAAACAGAGCTGAACCTAACCTTTAAGATGTTTTTGATGATAAAAGACATTCTCCTATCCCAACTCAGTATGTAGAGACAGCTATAAGTTGGGCTTCAGTGTTTTTCTCTTGGTAAAATATGCAATCTGAGAACCAAATGACTGTATGTAAGTGTAGCTTGTATGTGCAATTACCATCTGGTATCAAAAGAGTAACATACCAGTACATAGTTTGCCCTGTTTGTGACCCAGTTGCTTTAGTTAGCTTAGAGCATCTCTGCCTATAGAAGAGGAGAGTGGTGTGCTAAATGTTTTCAGAACGGTCTTCCATGGAATTGCTGGCTTTAACCCATGACAGATATTTTTTTGTTAGGCTTTCCACAAACCCACGCCTTCGCTTATTCTGGTCAGCTGTACTGCTTTTCTTTTATTCGCACATGGACCGATGCCAACAGCTGAAGAATTGATGGCTACTAGACAAAAAAAAGGCATTAAATTTTGTATGAGGTGGCTTTTTGTGAGTTTTTTTTCCCCTTGTTGCAGTCTGCTCAGTTGAAAGATTTCTCTATTTTGGATTTTGTTGAAGGTGCTAAAAAGAGTCTCTGAAGTATGTTTTTAACAAGGTCGCAGTTCATTTAAGTCTGATTTGTGCAGCTCATTGCAGTGTTTCCCCTAGGATTTTCTTCAGCAGCAGTGCTGTTGTGCACGTGTCCATAAGCCTGCAATGCCGGACCTGTATTTACGCATGTTGGTGTTGTAATAGCTTTAAACGACCTTAGAATCCCAATAAATGGGTTATACATGTTCGCCTTGTCTTGTGTTTATTTACTGGGCGCTTTTGACACTTGAAGGGCTCTGGAATTCCAAATTGCTAATAACTGTCAAATAATGAAATGCCTCAATTCTAATTTCTTTCACTATTTTAATTAAACACACAGTAAATAAAAATATTAAATTAAATAAACCAGGGGTGATTCTAAGATTTCAATCTGATGCCTCCTACACACTACTCAACTGTTATAAATGTCGGATTGTGGTACCGTTCATATTACACAACTGTGTGTCTTGTCATTGAAGTCGTAGAGTTTTCAAATTACACGAGGAATCGGCGACAGGGGTGAACACATTACAAAACATTTCACTATTGACGAATCCCTGACGATTCTGCCTGGACAACAAATTAAGAGTATACGCGAGAAGTGATACGAGATAAGGAAGCAAATGCATGATCATATGTTATGCATTTCAGAATATGATGTGTATGTTTTTAATCACCTAAAGACATGATATATTTTATTGGTTACAATTTGAAAAAGTACCTCCTACATAAAAATCTACCTATTTGCTTACCTGAATGTCCAAGAGAATTGACAATTTCTCTTCAACTCTTCTCTTTCTCCACCCGGTTGTGGTACAGTTCAGGTGAACATCAAATAGGCACTGGTGCTCCTGCCAATATTCCACAAATTTTTCCTCCATTTCTTCAGTCCAATTAGACTTTCTTGATACCGTAGCCATGTTAGTTGATGTTCTGTTGCAGGTACATCAGGACTCCTCCCACTGAAACTTCCCGTGCCCCGTTTCTTGCTCTCTCGTTGGCTGTAGGTCAACGCTGCATTTGTATTCAGTCAAAATGCATTTCACATTATGTGATTTGGAATCGCAGACAGGTCCAGATATTTAACATCCTAGATATCTCGCTGACATCGGCAATGTGTTGGCGCTTCTCTCAAATTGCATCTTTGATAATTCATACATTGCGATCGGCGCTCACGGGAGCGAGCTCCGATTTGCCTATGATTTCGGGCTTTTGTCGGTGATCTCCACAAAACTGTCGGCGAGTGAAAATCGGGCATAAAATTGTGAAGTGTAAACTCTGCATTAGGCGGACTAATGACACTATAAGATTTACGCATTTAATGTATTCTGTTCTGCTGCATAGATAGTGTTTTGTTTTTTTAAACTTTGTCATCATTTAAGCTAACCATATAATATTCATTCAGAATATAATTTTCTATAATAAACATTTATAAAGTTCATTGGCAATATAATTCATCTGTCCTAATCATTCCTTTTTTGTTCTCTGTTTATTAAGAAAAAAATATATATAACTTCTATAGTATAAAGTAATATCAAACACCACAAATTCCTCTTACAATTCACATTTATTTAGCTTAGTGAATTAACTCTAGTTGATGTTTTTTGATTTGTTCAGTGAAAAATATAAAAAATTAGGTGGCAACAAATAATTTTTTTTGTGTTTTGTGAATCATTAAACCATTTATTCATTCACAACTGAAACAAGTCTAATTCTAATTTATAAAAATTTGCATTTCTACAAATCTACTAAGAGAAATCAGAAGAGTGTAAGCATCATAAGCATTTTGTGAACCTGACTATACAAAAAGACAACAATATCAGCCTAAAAATTATTATACGTGATTAAATTACATCCTGATGTTATTGTAACATCATCAGTCACTTTTCCTCGCAGTGAAATGAGATTACCGAAGTAAACAGAAAACATACCTCCTCCTCTCCTTCAGTCGGTCAACAGATCCTGATCCTTACTTTTTCAGTGACAGGGCGTATTCGTTAAGTGGGTTGAACCAAAGATATGCTGCACTCGAATGCTATTGGCTCGCACTGTTGTCAATCTTTACAAGCTTTAAAAGCCACCAAAGCAGACCGTCGCATTTAACCTCTATCAGTGCAGCTTATACAAGGATGCGATTATCTGTGTTTTATTTTCTCTGAACAACTAAAATTTGACCAGGTGCAACCTATATTCAGGTACCGGAAAATACGGGTACTTACTGACCAACTGCCAAGTACTTTGTTTTATGTACTTGAAAAAGAGATACTTTTGGACCTTATGTATATCCATGTCTGTTTCAAGTGTGTGTGATTGATTCGATTTTTCTCTCTCACAGGTTGTAATTGGGGATAAAGTGGTTTTGAATCCCGTAAACGCTGGACAGCCTCTCCATGCCAGTAGCCATCAATTGGTTGACAATCCTGGCTGCAATGAGGTTTGTCTTTTTTTCCTTCAGCTTTTCCAGTTTAACTTCTTTATTATGTGTGTGATTGTGAATGAGACTATTATGGCATTTCTTCTCCTATTAAGAGCTTTGAAGTGCTGTAAGAAGGGAATTGCCTGTAAAACAGCTGTAATGTCCACCAAATCAGCATTTGCTGTACTATTCATGCAATTAGGCTTTTAGTCTGATGGCAAATTATTTTGTGCTATTTTCTTTTCTAGAATGTCTCTGCATTGTAAATGAGGGTTTTTAGTAGTGCTTCTGCCTAACACATGTCATAGTTTATCTTATGACATTTTCCCTCTTGCATAGTCTCTGTATCTTCCTCTTTCTAATTCATTCTTTCAACCTGTTTTTCCTCAGGTGAACTCTGTGAACTGCAACACTAGCTGGAAGATTGTTTTATTTATGAAATGGAGCGACAACAAGGAAGTCATTCTTAAAGGGGTAAAAGCATCACAGATACATATGAAATATGAACCATTTATCGTGGAGTTAGTGTTAAAAGGGACTGTTCATCCAAAAATGTAAACACTGTCATCTCTTACTTATCCTCACATTGTTCCAAAGCCGTATGACTTTTTCTTCTGTGAAACACAAAAGGAGGCCATGAAAGTGAATAGTGACTGAGGCTTACCATTCTGCCTAACATTTTCTATTATGTTCAAAGATTTATTTTTTCGTGTGAACTATCCCTTTAACCATTCAGCTACTGTATGTGAGTTTTGGAGTTTGCTGAGGCAGTGTTTTGGATGTGTTGGTGTTAATTCCTCCCTGTCTTTCTGGATGCTAAGGGTGATGTGGTGCGGTTATTCCATGCTGAGCAGGAGAAGTTTCTCACTTGTGATGAGCACAGGAAGAAGCAGCATGTGTTTTTGCGTACCACCGGCCGCCAGTCCGCCACCTCTGCTACCAGCAGTAAAGCATTGTGGGAAGTGGAGGTAAGTGCCAGGTCGTGCTTTATTGAAATTGTTTTTTTTTTCTAAAAGGGAGAGATACAAATTTAAATGGTTATTATTTACTTACCCTTATGTCGTTCTAACACAAATTGTGTTATTTATTTCGTGGAACATAAAAGTTAACTGACAGAATGTCAAGGTTGTTGTTTTCCACACACTGAAAGTGCATGGTGACTATAGCACTTAAGCTCCACAATGAACAATAAGCACCGTAAAAATAGTTCATACAACTTAAGTCATACAGTTGCTTTGTGTGAGGAGCAGACTGAAAATAAAGACTGACATTTAAGTTAAGAAATGTAATCATAAATATGTATAAATCTGGTGCATTTAAGTTCATATAGTTTATGAGAATTAGTCATTACCTATATAATGAACATTCTAGCTTTTAATATATTTTCATGGTTTCTCACCATGAAAAAAGCCCTGTAAGCTGGCATGGCACTAACTAACTAACCTATGTAATTACACAGTAAAAAGCACACTGTAAAATAAAGTTTAACCAAAAAAAATCATATCCAGTAATCACACACGGCTGAAAAAAAAAAAAAACACTGAGAAGTCATGGAAAATAATTAGTCAAATGTGGGAACCCAAATGAGGTTGAGAGACAGACATTTCAATTCAGAAAATTCTATAATCATTTATTCACATTCTCATTGTTCCAAACCTGTATGACTTCCTTTCTTCTATGGAACACAGAAGCATTATGTCAAGGACTGATTGCCTCAGTCGCTATTCACTTGTATTGCATCATTTCTCAGTACAATGAAAGTGAATGGTGACTAAGTCTATCAGTCCCTTACATTCTGCCTAACATCTCCTTTTGTGTTCCATAGAAGAACAACATGAGGGTGAGTAAATTATGACATTTACATTTTGGGGGGGAACTATCCATTTAAAGTACCTTTGACATCATTTGCTGGCTCCCTATTGACATGTATACCTCATATCTCATATTTCAGGTGGTTCATCATGATCCATGTCGTGGTGGCGCCGGCTACTGGAACAGTCTTTTCAGGTTTAAACACTTGGCCACTGGACACTATCTGGCAGCTGAGGTGAGTGAGGTGTGTTCTGCTATCTCTGGACCCTCTCCTAGGTCTTCCCAGATCAACACTAACCTCTCCCACTGGGTAGGGAACTTTACTAACTTCCTCTAGACTTTCTGAGCCTAACAACTACATTCTTTGAGATTTTGAATACTGCCATGATTTTGAGCTAGTGTTGGCTCCATCAGACTCCAAATTGGGTAAATCTTACATTTTGCCGCTTTAAACCTGTAACCCTTTCTTTAAACTTGGTAATCCGTCTAAGTTTGAGGTTATCTTGGCATATGCCTGGGATATTTTTTTAGATTGCTACCTTTCAGGTCTTAAAAGTCAGATTGTGTAGCTGGATAATTTTTAAATTTAACATGAAATGGGTTTCACAAGACATTTTATTTCCTTATGTAGATGCATTTCAGCATAAAGCAGTTGATTCAATGAGAGAAAAATGTATTGCAGGATTGAATTTTTCTGTTGGGAATTAATTAGATCATGAAGAGGGTTCTGTATACTGTATGTCATGTACAGAGCCCCTTAGAGGACAGGGAGGGAATTTATTTTCTAAAAATTTTGCAATCCCTGGCAATAGTTTGTGTTCCCTCACAATACATTTTGTGAAATCTATTCAGAGGGAATGCAAACTAGTCTGAAGGAATGCAAAACTTATTGTAGAGGAAACACAACATTTACTGTGAGGGAATGCAAAAATTATTGTGAGGGTACTCAATTCGAAATAGTTTGCATTCCCTCACAATGAGATTTCATTGCCTCACTGTACTCCTCACAGTAAGTTTTGCAAAAATGATTGTGAGGAAACGCAGAAAGCTTTGCGTTCCTCCGCAGTAAGTTTTGCATTCCCTCGAAATAGTTTGCGTTCCCTCACAATGAGTTTTACATTGCCTCAGAATAGTTTGCGTTCACTAACGCTAATTTTTGCATTTCCTCACAGTAAGTTTTGCATTCCCACTGAATTGTTTGCATTCCCTCACAATAAGTTTTGCATTGCCTCGGAATAGTTTGCATCCACTCCCGATCATTTTTGCGTTCTCTCACTATAATTTTTGCATTCTCACAGTAAGTTTTATGTTCCTTCGCAGTAAGTTTTGAGTTCCCTCACAATACATTTAGCACTCCCTTACAGTAAGTTTTGCATTCCCTCGGAATAGTTTGTGTTCCCTCACAACAAGTTTTGTGATCCCATGGAATAGTTTGTTCCCTCACTGTATGTTTTGCGTTCCCTCGCGATCATTTTTGCGTTCCCTCACATTAAGTTTTGCGTTCCCTCACAGTACATTTTGAGTTCCCTCACAGTACATTTTGAGTTCCCTCACAAAACATTTAGAACTCCCTTACAGGAAGTTTTGCATTCCCTCGGAGTAGTTTGTGTTCCCTCACAATACTTTTGAAATGCCTCGGAATAGTTTGCGTTCCCTCATAGTAAGTTTTGTGTTCAATTGTAGTAAATTTTGTGTTCCCTCACAGTACGTTTTGTGTTCCCTCACAGTATGTTTTGTGTTCCCTCACAGTAAGTTTCATTCCCTCACAGTAAGTTTCATTCCCTCACAGTAAGTTTTGTGTTCCCTCACTGTACGTTTTGCGTTCCCTCACTGTACGTTTTGCGTTCCCTCACTGTACGTTTTGCGTTCCCTCGCGATCATTTTTGCGTTCCCTCACATTAAGTTTTGAGTTCCCTCACAGTACATTTTGAGTTCCCTCACAAAACATTTAGAACTCCCTTACAGGAAGTTTTGCATTCCCTCGGAGTAGTTTGTGTTCCCTCACAATACTTTTGAAATGCCTCGGAATAGTTTGCGTTCCCTCACAGTACGTTTTGCGTTCCCTCACAGTACGTTTTGCGTTCCCTCACAGTACGTTTTGCGCTCCCTCACAGTACGTTTTGCGCTCCGTCACGATCATTTTTGCATTCCCTCAAGATCATTTTTGCGTTCCATCACAGTAAGTTTTGTGTTCCCTCATGATAATTTTTGCATTCCCTCACGATCATTTTTGCATTCCCTCATGATCATTTTATAATTCCCTCACAGTATGTTTTGTGTTCCCTCACTGTAAGTTTTGCATTCCCTCTGAATAGTTTGCGTTTCCTCACAGTACGTTTTGCATTGCCTCTGAATAGTTTGCGTTCCCTCACGATAATTTTTGCATTCCCTCACAGTACGTTTTGCATTCTCTCGGAATAGTTTGCGTTCCTTCACCATCAGTTTTGCGTTCCCTCTGAATAGTTTGCATGCCCTCTCAGTAAGTTTTGCGTTCACTCGCAGTAAGTTTACTTACGTTTAACAGGAGGAGTGGCTTCTACGACTACTTATCTTTCCGCCATCAACCATGGCCGATATCAAAACGATTGCTGCTCTGTATCTATTGTGGAAGTCCCAGATACGTTGATGTTGTGTCATACAATTCCGGGTGCCCATACACAGCTACAACCATTTTCTCATCCATTTTTCCTGATTTCTTCTGCTACTATGTCAGTGACATCCGGAAAATCGCGTTTTCACTTCGCGCCATTCGCTCCACCCGCTGCAAATCTGCGTCTATTCGCGTCTTTGCATTGACTCTGTATGTAATCGCACCACGCAAAACACTCGATTCCCGTGTTTCTACAAATGCGTGTCCGTCTGCCTGTTGTGGGTCGATTAGTAAAATTACCCGTGCATGCAGTTAGCATCGGGATCTTTGTAAGACATTGTTGATATCCGATAACATCATTCTATCACCCAGCCCTAGAAGACAAACTTACTGTGTGGGATCAAAACAAATTTCCTCCTTTTCCTCTAAACGGCTCTGTTGACAGGCTGTTGGAGAGGAGCGGTTTAAAAATAAGAGGGCTTGGTGATATCAGCTGAACTGGAACTCAATTTCTGTTGCCTTTTGATAAAAAATTAAGAAGACATTTTATTTGTTTCCAGTGGAATGATGTGCACTAATGAATCGTTCACAATAAAACAAGGAAAATGTATTAAGAAAGTAAATAGGGTAAAATTTGATTACATGTTGCCTTTAAGATTACTTCAAAGAGTTTATGCTAAGTTGTTCTAAAAATGTATCTGTACAAAATTAAAGAATGGGAAGCTGACTTTTTTTTATTAGGTTGCGCCTAATAAAGCGATCAATTTTCTGTCAATGTTAAAATTTCCTGTCAAAAAGAATAATTCGATTTCTCTGCACCGTGGTTTCATTTTTAGGATATTTTGCTAAGATTGTTTACATTTACCTGTTCACAGGTAAACCCTAACTATGAGGGAGAGTCCCAGGAATCGCGTTCATCTGTAAGTGATTTTATCTGTCCTTTATCTCTTAAATAGTTGGCATTCTTGTGCATGTGTTTCTGCTGTGCACTGAAGCTTAACTGCTGGCCAAATTTTGTTTCCTGCTCAGGTGGTGGATTTTTCAATCTTTAACTTTCAGGTACTGTCAGCTATTTGTGCTGCATTTTAATTAGTCATGTTCTATCTATCACCTGTTGGTATGCACCACATGCCTTATAATTATATACATTGATCTCTGTGTATAAACATCATGCATTCTTTGCTTTTTGCAACATAGAAATCAAAGCCTGCCCAGTATTGTTCAGTCTCCATGATGCTTTTTGCATAATGCCACGCTAAATAATTCTGTATGGATTTTGCACATAATCTACACTACCAGTCAAACGTTTGCACACACCTACTCGTTATCTATTATTCCGATTTTTTCATGTATAATAGCAAAGTGATCAAAAGTATGAAATAACTCAAATGGAAGTATAGTTATTACATAGTGACCATTAAATGCAATCTGTTTTCAATCAAGTTTTGGCTTCTTCAAAGGATCCACACTTTGTCTAGATTAAAGCTCTATTTTCCTTCACTATACAATCCAATTCATCCATTTACAAAAATATTTTAAATAAATTAATGCATTACAATATATATATATATTACAAACCATTATACACATTAACAATATAATTGCCTATGAAACAAATTTCTTGCATTTAGATCAAAAAGCCTTTTAAGATCATGAGAATCAAATTCAACCATGTGTCAAAGCTTTTGACTGGTACTGTATGTGCTGTTGTGTATTTGTGTGCACCAATTTTATAGTCTTTTTGATGATCTGTTAATTTATCTAAATTTCACATTAGATAAATCATCTGAACAGAAGCAAATGATTGTGGAAAAGTAGTGAGAGTAAACTATATGATCACAATTGATAGGACTTCTATCAATTACAACAGAGAGATCTAATAATGTTTTTGTCTGTGGTTGTTGTTAAATTCTTGAATCTATTTTTAACCAACCACAAGGTGGCATTATTGCTACTGGTAAACCAGTGTGAACAATGCAACACAAAGCCTGTAGATGGCAGTGTAAGACCACAACTGGTATATAAGCTAGTGTGAATGCACTTCTGAAGCTTTGTACACAGATTGCAAGTTAATCATTTAATTTAGTAATAACAGAGCCTAAGGGCAGGTTTATAATATTGAGTGTACATTTCTCATGAGTTTCTCTGAAACTGACCAAGGAAGAACAACAATTAGCTTTTTTACTGGTCAAGAAATGAAAATGCTAAACTTGTTGTGCCAGAACCCCAATATGTGTGACTGATGGAGAGATTTCATATTCTGCTAGCATACATCACATTCTTGTATGTGCACACATTTTACAGCATGAACACTGAGTAATTTAAAGTCACATGCAGAGTTATAATTATGCCACAATTCCAAGATTGTTTCATGAGCTAATGACAACACTTAAAACATGTGATGTGTGTCAGTCTCCATGGTTACTTGGTCTCTCCTCGCCATTAGCTGGACTTGGAACATGAAGCCCTACGATCACGTCTGCGCACGCCAAACGAAAAGGTCATGTACACTCTTGTTTCCGTTCCCGACGGTAGTGACATCTCCTCCATATTTGAGTTGGACCCAACCACGCTCAGAGGAGGAGACTCCCTGGTACCCAGGTACACAGCAGATCATATTTTGATCATACCATTAAAGTTAATCAAGATATGACTACATCTTTTAGAGGGCAATAAAAGCTTTTATGCATTGCTTGTTATACAAAGCTTTTATGCTTATATTTTTATAAACAAATTAGTGCATTACGGTAATTGGTAACACTTATATAACACAATAACACTGTAAGGTTGTATTTTTTAACATTAGTTAATGCATTAGGGTTAATAAACTAACAATAATATATTTTAACAGCATTTGTTGATCTTTATTAATGTTAATTTGTAAAAATACAATTGTATATTGTTAGTTTATAATGCATTAATTAATGCTAACAGAAACCATTTTTTATTCACAATATGTATTAGTATATAATTACATTAACCAAGATTAATAAGTGTTGTAAAAGCATTGTTCATTGTTAGTTTATGTTAATTGATGTTAACAAATGCAGCCTTCTTGTAAAGTGTTGGCCAGTAAATTTCTATGTAATGTGTGTCTAATGAAAAACGAAGTATAATGAAGTATAATGAGAAATTACAAAAAAAAACTAAAAAGCAAAATGTCCAAAAGCATTACTGTAATGATAAATTTGGCAATTACACATAATGTGTCACATAATGTCATAATGCAAAACATCGTTATGGTACCGAAAATATGTTTAATATATTTTCTTTCTATAGTTTATTTTTATTTATTTTTTTTCCTTTGGGGTGAAATATGAGATTTCTGTTGATGATGTGTTCAGACACACTTGATTAATTTATCTTTTTATTGCTTGAAAAGTTGGGAAAAGTTAAATATGATCAGGCCCAAGATCTTTTCCCCACTTAATTGTTTTAATTTTT
The DNA here is from genome assembly GCF_025860055.1 of Xyrauchen texanus. Taxonomy (NCBI): domain Eukaryota; kingdom Metazoa; phylum Chordata; class Actinopteri; order Cypriniformes; family Catostomidae; genus Xyrauchen; species Xyrauchen texanus. Next base: position 36,799,157 of record NC_068307.1, read on the forward strand.
TTTAAAGGCTATCCTAAAAGATACACAGTGGATTATTGTTAATGCATGTGTTCAGGCCTGCAGGATATTTTAATCAAATCGTAAACAACTCTAAATGACCCTTAAGATAAGGCAAGCTACTGTATCCAATTAACAATGCTCTGGATTATTAAAAACCCTTTAAACTCTGAGGGTGTTTTTAAAGATTGCTTGTTTCAGTGGTATACCCAAAATTAAAGGCTTATAATTTGACAAAATGTAGGGCCAAGTCTTTGGTATCATGGTATTATTTTTTTATTTATTTATGATATACAGTACATTAGGATACATTCTGAGACTCTCAGCCTAAAAAAAACTGCTGAACAATTGCAAACAAACTTGAGCCAAAACTTTACTTTTTTCTTATTTTTCTGATTTGACATTTAAATACCTCAGGGTTTAAATAATGTAGTTACGAAAAACTGCTTTTGTTTTGTCCCTAATCATGTCACCTGTGAGTACAATTTTGTGTTAAAACGAGAAAAATGTATAGCATTGGAAAAATTATTTGTACTACTGGCCAAAAATTTCACCAAGTGTCCAAGTTCCTTTTCGAACATATAAAACATAATAATTGTACATAAGAACTAAATACACATGCAAACCCAACGATGAATAAAGGTTTGCATAGCATGCAGTCATGATTTTAGTAATGAGATTTCACAGAATGAGTTTCATTCTGTGCCATTTAAGTCATCATTGAGTCAGTGTCCTGTACTTTACGCCATCTCCTGGTGGCCATTTGTAAGTAGAGTGATTGATCACATGAATCTCTGCCCAAATATCGAGGACTATCACCCATGGATGGAGCAATCTCGACCCTATCCGATTGGTTAGCATTCTATGACGCTACAGCATTTCTGATGACGTTATCTAATCCAGAAAAGATAACGTGTTTGTAGCCAGATAGCATGTCTGCACATTGTACTTCGTGTGGGTTATGTAATGATCTCTGCATCCGATTACTTTGTGTGTTGGCTCGTTTTAAAGAAAATGGCCTCCTTTATGTAATGTAATTTTATATTTTATGTTAATGTTAATCTTATGTTGCTAATGTTAAAGCTGTTAATCTTTCGCAAAGTTATAAGTGAAAAGCAGCATATGGACAACACCTGTTCACATGATACATGTATTTCTTAGACATATACTTATCAATTACTCACTATGTTTTGTCTGTGAGTAAAACAAATAGGCTGGTTGTATTCTACTCTTTGAGAAATTTCCAACAACATATGACACATGCCTGTTTGATAAGCTTGATATTTTTACCAATTACAAAAATATGTACAGTGCAAATTATTTTAACATTTTCAAAATGGAACACTTCTGATTTGTCTGCAAATTTCAAAGCACTCATTCAGTTTTGGTAATAATGCTTACAGGCATTTTAAAGTACAGCTTCTAAGCTTTAAAACAATACTTATTTTGTGTTAGTCAAGAATGTAGCTATTAATATATTGGTAAAAATAAATTGCCTGCCTGCCGGCAGTCCCATCGGAGCTTAAAGGGTTAATCGAGGGAAATATATAGATTTGTTCACACTCATGTGTGATTCCTGGTAGTAAAAGCCACCTCCTCAATCACATGATGTCTTGCCAAACATCTCCTTATCTCTGGTGACTCTTTTGGTCCAGAGAGTATGGCATCTATTATCTCAATGAATCATATGGAAAAATGCGCACAAACACACGTGATCACTTGTCTACTTGCACACCCATCAGGCTTTATGTCCTCATACCACAAAAGCCAAACGCCTTCAGGGTGGAGTTTGCACGTGACTCATTGTGTGTGTGTTTGTGTGTGCTTGCCTCATTCAAATACCTAGGAAATCTGACCTTTCTTTGTGAAAATAGCAAGGAAAGTCCCGGTAGGGTGCGAAGGCAGGAAATCAGGATGATCGTGCAGTTTGCCAGCGTGATATCTTTCCTTGCTGTTGAAACATGTTGTCGTATGCTGTTATAGAATGGAGGCCAGATGTTGCCCAACCATCCACCCCCATATTCCCTTATTTATTTAAGCAATCATTTTGAAAGTGTGTTTTTGTGAAGTAATCTCTACCTTACCACTGAGAAACATAACATAGGAAGGGCAATTCAGATTTGGGACTTTCTAAATTAGACTAATATACCAGGCAACAGTGAGACTCGTTCATTTAGAGATGATTTATTCCTAAATTATGTGTGTATCTTGTTCCTATCTGGGTGAATCTGATGTGAACATGTCCATTTTTTCCTGTTATTCTACTGTAATGCATGATTCATTAGTATTTTTTTTCTTTCTAAATCAGCAAATAGTTTTTTGTTACAGTAATATGCTGTCATGGAAAAATAGTGTCTAAAATGGTATGATGAATTAATATGAATGGTTAAAAAAATCTAAATGGATTAGACTTGTACAAATGAAAACAGATAGTATTGCCAAGAATATTCACAAGAATAATGTCACACTAAAAAACATCTTAATTTAAACATCTTATCTTTGTTACTCATTTGAAAAAATTGTCCCCTTACTGATTCATGTAAGCATGATTTGATGTCACAGTGATGATGATGATGTATGTTTGCGTGTGAATCTTTGTATATTGATCTATGGGCTCGAATACATCCATTGATTGCACCCCTACTCAATCACATGCTTTGAATGGATATTAGGCTAAGCTGTTGACAGGAATGGTCATAAGTGTAATAAGCTGAACTGTGACATTATCATCCACGTCTAGGTGCTGTGTGTGTTTTTGTGATCAACTTTAAGTTAGATCTAGTAAAAGAGGATTTTCGTGGCTTTCAGAGCTGTTGCCTAAAATGACCCCATTTTCTCTCTCTCTGTCTGTAATTCAGTTTCTCACACACACACACACACACACACACACACACACAACAACAACGCCTCCTCTAACAGCACAGAAGTGCCGTAGACGTGACTAATTAGTCTAAATGAGCACAGTGTGTGTGCGTGCACGTGCACACACACACACACACACACACACACACACACTCAAAGGTAACCCTGTTAGTCATATAGGTGATTACGCAACCATGCCAAGAATACAGCCAGTGTCTGATGTCTGCTTGTGGCCTGTGTAAAGTGTGTTTAAGTGTGTGAGAGGGTGTGTTTGGTCAGGTTACTGAGATCCAAACTGGTCTCTTCCTTCCTGGTGTTTGTAAATGAATAAATGTGTCTGTGTGCATTAAAGTGTGTTTGAACTCTATGACTCTTCATACACAGTTGAAAGATTTTATGAAATATTCAAGATTATTATGTAAGATGTAGAGTGTGTAAGATATGTAAAAGTTCAAAATACTTTCAACAGTCTGTAATTGAAAAACTCATATTGATCAACAAATATTCTGAATTCAGTATTTGGGGTGCACGTCCCACTTAATATCTATTATGAGTACAGCCCTGGCCAAATCTTGGCAATTTCTTCAGATTTTTTTGTCTGTGCGAATTGCAAAAAATCACACAGAACACTGAAGGAAATGTTTTAATGACTATCTCGGTCCGTCTTCTGAATACAATGGCAGTGGACCCAATTTAAAGCTCAAAAAAAGGACCCAAAAGTAGTCCATGTGACTCCTGCTTCATATTCCAAGTATTCTGAGGCTGTACGATAGGTTTTTGGTGGAACCTCCCCCCATTTACAGTAGCACATGTGTTCATGTGAAAACTTGAACAGGCACTGTTTTTAAAGCTAATGCAAGTTTACGCATGAAAACGCGAGCAACTGTGAACAAGCTTCTCTCATAGCACTCATGAACTCTCAATGGAATGTCATAATCAATTACTGTAATTCAAAAGTTTCATATTCTTCTGTGGTTGTTACAGTTTAATATTAATCATGGAACATGTTGTTTTGGATCATTTTTGAAAGTCTGAATGGAAAAATGAACGACAAAAATAGAAGTGGATAGTCTGTTTTTAGGGCCCAAGCCTTGAAAAGGCAAGGCCCTATTGTTTTCGTTAGGATTACTATTATTATTTTTTTTACGACTATTGGGGCACTTTTGGGGCTCTTAACGTGCTTGAAAACTCTTGAAACTTTGCACACGAGTCAGAACCCGCGGCCATTAGGGCCGGGCTGAAGCTGGTACCCGGGCGTGGCAGGGGGGCTCGATGGCGCCCCCTGGAACGGGGTCCGAAAACTTGGTCCATAAATCAAACACGCTTGCATGTAATAATATGAAACTCGGTACACATATAGATCTCATCGTTTCATATATCCTTCATACTTTTACTTTTTACCTCAGCCCAACAGGAAATCGTCTATTTAGGGTTTTTTGGAAAACGCATGCAATGGAATTTGAAATACTCCTCCTAGAGAATTCCACCAATCACCACGAAACTCGGTCAGCATGAAGTCAAGACATTGAGGATGAAAAATTGCCAGCGGATTTTTGATATGTCGAACGGTTTGGCCGTGGCGAGGAAACGAAATGATGGCGCGAAAAGAGAAACAGGAAGTGTGTTATAACTTCTGCATACATTAATTGATCTCGATGAAACTTCAGCAGTGTGTTCGCTGTAAGAGGCCGATCGCATGGATGTGACTATTGTGTGTCAAAGTTATAGTGCCACCAACTGGCAGAAGGAAGTGTGTCACTTTAAAAATGCTTTGAAATCACCCTCTTATTTTTACCCGATTTACTTAAAACTTTAGGTGTATAATGTAAACACACGGCAGATGTAGACATGTGAAGTAATTATTGATATCTTCGATACCTGTTGCTGCGGCAACGCTTCAAACTCGAATATTTTTTTTGATGCTTTTGAGACTCTTAGCATACTTCAAATTGCATGAAACTCGACAAACACATCACATTTATTAGCCAGTAGACATGTGCAAAGTTTCAGAAACGGGCGTGGTGCAGGGGCTCAGTAGCGCCACCTTTTGACAAAAGTGAGGGGGTTGGTTTATACTTTGACCCACAGTCACAAAACTCAGTAATTATATTGTTTCATCGAGCCGGACAACTTTCTAATTTACAGTCTTTAGCTCAGACCAATAGAAAGTCAGATATTTTGGTTTGAATGTGGATGTTTTGGAGAATTTTCTCTCCCTCTCTCACTGACCCTACGTCTCTCTGTGTCTGTGGGGAGGGGGTGATTTGGCTGTTGAGTGAGAATGCTTTTATTTTTGTATTTCAAGGTTTTGGGGCCCTTAACGTGCTCAAACTCTTGAAACTTTGCACACGGGTCGGAACCCGCGGCCATCAGGGCCGGGCCGAAGATGGTACCCGGGCGTGGCAGGGGGGCTAGACAGTGCCCCCTGAAATGGGATTCTAACACTTGTCCGTATATCAAACATGCTTGCATGTAATAATATGAAACGCGGTACACTTGTAGATCTCATCGGGCCGAACAACTTTCGTGCTCTAAGTTTTACGCCAGCCCAACAGGAAGTCGGCTATTATGGGTTGTTTGGAAACACATGCTCTGGAATTATATATATTCCTCCTAGAGAATGAATCCAATCACCACCAAACTCGGTCGGCATGAAGTCAAGACATTGAGGATGCTACATTCCGGACGGATTTTTGATATCTTGAACGGTTTGGCCGTGGCAAGGAAATTGATTTAGGACTAAAAAAGGACACATAAAGTGTGTTATAACTTAGTTAGTTCTATCTACAGTTACAAAACTCGGCGTGTATATTGTTCTCGTCGAGCCGAACAACTTTCTAATTTACAGTCATTAGCTCCGACCAACAGAAAGTCAGATATTGTGGTTTGAATGTGGATTTCTTGGAATTTTTCTCTCTCTGACAGAGTGACCCCTCCCATTCTGTGTTTTTCTCTCTCTCTGTCTCTCTCTGACAGACATAGTGGCACTGCCATTCTGTCTGTGTGTGTGGGGAGGGGAGGGGGAGGGAATTTCTCTGTTGGAACTTTGAAGCGCCAAATCGCCCTGAACATAGACATCCCAAGTCATTGAAAAGTACAAATGGTATTATTTTAAGTTTTTTTTACGTTGTAAAATGCCACGTTTTTGAATGGCATGTAAAATGTAAAAATAATCACTGAATCTCCATTTTTTTTCTCTGATCTGTTGCTATTTTAATGATTTAAAAATCAAAGCACTGACCATTTCAAGTGTGAGCTTGTACATTTTGAAATAGTTATAAACAGTCACAGCAATACAGTGTTATTATGTGCCTAGATAGTCTTTCAAATAAAATGAGTTTACCCCAAAAATATATTTCTCTCATCATTTACTCACCCTCAGGCACGTGCACACATAGACATCAAAGGGGGCTTGAGCACCTGCCCTTTTTCTTCCTCGAGAGAAAGTGCCCTTTTTTCTGGGATGTGTTTTTTATTTATTTTTATAAATAAATTAATATATATATTCCTGTTTGCGCACAGCTTCCCTGTCAAACAAATATATTTATTAAATAAAAAATCAAAACATCAGGTCGGTAGATGAGATTTTGTCGATATGTGCCCTCAATGCGCACTTTTGCAGTGCAAGCTCTACAGCACACATCTTCTCGACAGTCAAAGCGAGGTTACGTTATTGCCCATCGTGCACAGCGACCCTAAAGGCACGGGGGTGGCGGTGCCACCGGCTTGGGCCCACCATCGCTGCTTGCGGCTATATTTTTTGTTTGTTTTTGTAGTAATTGAAACTAACTTAGATAGCTTGTCAGCATTATTGCCGGGTTAGGACATGGCGGTCACACAAATTGAGCATGCAAATTTTTTTCGCACAACCCATGGGACAAGGATACATTGTCACTCGTTTTAGTAAACACTAAATCACAAATAACAATTAATATTATATTCAAATTGTTAAAATATATTGTCTACTCACTTTCCTGCAGCTTTGAAATATGTAGTATAATTTGTATTGAGCCAAGAGGTCAGCATGTGATGGTTTTTAGTCTTCTAATGGTTACACGTCCTCTCCTCATACGGATTCACAGGTCAGAGTTCACTTCGGAACATGATCACTGAGTTTGGAATTGCATACTACAGCACTACGCTTACTGCTTCTGCCATAGACATAGAGTATATAGCAGAAAGAGAATACGAGTAGCATGGATAGTATGCAATTCCGAACTCAGCCAATAATTTTTCGCATGAGCTTGCATTTCCGGTCTCCCGTGTTTAGATGCGAGTGTAGTGTAAATGTGACTTTAGTGTGCTTACAGTTGAGCGAACTACAACAGGAGTGTTGCAAAATTAGCTGGGCTGACCGGTATTGAATTCCTCGTTAGGATGTGTTTACACACACGTGGACACACACACCCTCTTAAAGAAGGTGCAGGACCAGAAAAATGTAGGATTTCACTGCTGACAAGTCTGTGTTTGTTTGTTAGAATGGCATTAACTGCTAAACCCCTCAGGCACTGTGCGACGCTACTGGTTTGAGCAAACAGCGTGATTTTGGATTATGCCAAACACAAAAACACACTTGAAGCTGTCTGCAAATACAAAGGAACTCAACTGATTCTCTTGATCTGTAAACATTATGTACCATACATTAGCTATGTCCTAGTGTCTGTATGTGGGTCAGAAAGTTTGTGGCATAGATTTTTAAAAATTTTTTACATTGTCAATAGGGGTACTGTCTAGGCTGAGACTCTTAAATGTAGAATTCAGCATCACATGAGGTTAGAGTTTACAGGGTTCAGAAAGACCTGACGGTTTTACCCCTGTATGTATGAACTTAATGACTCTCAAAGGTGCTCACATGACTGCCTCAGTCAGTACAGAGTGCATTTTTCCCCCAAATTGGTATTTGAAGGACTGCTACAGTGTGAAATGAACCTAGTATAGACGCCCTTTGTCTCTTGCAGTAGGAATGTGCAGAGGTCACTCTAAGTACTCTTAAGATTAAAAGTTGGGTACTAAAGTGTTTGAGCTGTTAGAGGACATTCAGATCGAAGCGTTCTTCTGCTAATAAAGCTTGATGCAGCACAATGAATATAACAGAACACAGCTGTCTTGAAATGCGGTTTTAAACATTTACATTCTTTTTAACTTGAAACGTCTAAAATCGCACCTTGCAATGGTAAAAAAAAAAAACAGCGAGATGTGGTGCAATGGCCAGCGGTGTCCACCTAGTTCAAGTTTACCTATGAAACAATTAAGATGGATGGAAAACGTTCTAGTTTACATTTTATATAGGTATTTGTCTATCATGGTATATAGTACTTTACGAGGAGACAGGAAATTATGAGTAGAGGGGGGAAGAGGGTTAGCTCAGTAAATGTTTGAACTTGTGTTATTGATTTTGGGATCATGGCTCTGTCTATTTTCCTGAGCAAAACGTACGATATGTCATTGACAATTGTTCTTCTCTTGTCTTATCGCTTTATTGCATCCTATCAGGAACTCTTATGTGAGACTAAGGCACCTGTGTACCAGTACATGGGTCCACAGCACCAACAATCCCATCGACAAAGAAGAAGAGAAGCCAGTTATGCTACGGGTGGGTATAAATATTTAGCAAATTAAGTGTGTTATCCTCAAATCAGATTGATTCTTATGAAACCCGTCAAGAAACAGGTTGTCCTGGTCCTATTTAACCCCAAAATCAATGCCAAAACAAAAAATGTAATTACATTTTTTTTGCAAAGCCTATGCTTTGGATTTTTTTAAGGTATTTGCATTGTGATATTATTTTCAGGAATTTTTTTTTTTACTGTGACGCATCTGGGCATTTTACTTTTACAATTGACCTTATTCACAACAGCACCATATTTTATTTTTGACGTGAATGAAAACCAGGCTGTTAGGAATAGGCTTACAGTTTCTTCAATAGCATCCACTTTAAAGCTGAATCAGATCTCATTTCCCATTTTTGTCAAGTGAAATTTCGTGGAAAGATGCTTTTTTTTAGTAAGTGGAAAGATCCAAACCACTTTAAACAACCGCATAACACATTAAAGAGACTTTTATTAGATCCCTCACAGTCTTGTTGTGTTACCCATCAAAAATGAAAGATGGCGGTACTGTGAATAAGGTTCATTCCCATTGTTTTCAATGATGATTCTAATTAAAGTAACACAATCTTTTTTTTTTTTACAGTAAAACAGATGCTGTTGTACGTTGAATTGGTTTTAAATTACAATCAACGAAAATGAAATGCAGAATCAAGGGATTCTGTGGGATTAATTTTGTGATGTATAAATGCAATCTAATTCATTTCACTTTTTTTCCCCCAAGTTATGGTAATGGGAATATCATAATGACGTTCAACTTTTTTTGTGATAATAATGTAATGGATAATAATAATGAATATTTTTCATTTGTTTTAAATTAAATTTAGCTTTATTAATCAGCATGTTACGAGCCATTAATAATAAACAAATAGATGTCTGTTCTAATTTTGTGAAATTAATCAGATGTCATCATCTCTGGCATGGATGACAAAGAAAGACAATAAAATTACTAGTTTGTAGCCTAGTTTTTCTCACTTTAATGAAAATGTAAAAATGATCTATTAAGACTTAACATTTTCAAAATGTTCACCTTAATACCCATACAGTATCATTTCTCAGTCACAAGGGCATCTATGCCCCCATACTTTGTTATCTGAATGTAGTGTAATATAAAAATAATTAGAATGTAAAAAGATTATCTTTTAACATTCCAATCCAACTGCACTTGATTCAGAATCACTGCACTTTGGCTGTCTCTGTCCCCCCAATGCAGTTTTGTATAGACTATTTTGACTGTTTAGGATTTTTTTTATTTTCTTCTTCTGCCAACTTGAAAATTTTGAAAAATGTGCAAAAGTGAATGTATATTGTGATAAATATTGATATCGAATTATATTAAAAAGAATATTGTGATAACATTTTTGCCATATTGCTCAGCCCTTGCTTGAATGCCACAATGTATTTAAGTATTGTTGCTGACCATGTGCATCCCTTTATGGCCACAGTTTTCCCATCTTCTAATGGCTACTTCCAGCATGATATGCACAATGGTACAATGCAAAAGTTGTCTTAAACTGGTTTCATGGACATGACAATGAGTTCACTGATCTTCAGTGGCCTTCCCAGTCACTGGATCTGAATCCAATAGAACACCTTTGGGATGTGGTTTGTTTTTGGAATGTTTCCTACATCTTGTCACCTTAATGGTGACTTTACATAAAACAAGAAATTACGCCAGTGCATTTGTAATATACAGCAATTTAAATCCAAATTCAAAATGGCCGACATCCAATATGGCTATCATTCAACTCCAGTATGTCCCAAGAGATCTAAAGAGACCAGTCTCATAAATTTAGGCCAAACAATTCAGAAGCTATAAGCAAAAATAGCAATTTTTCATATTTCTTGACCATAACCATGGTCAGTTACACAAGAGTGGGGCCTCTATCAGTGTGCCAAATTTCATAACATTCCTATGTACGGTTCTATGGGCTGCCATAGACTTTCAGTAGAATAATTATAATAATAACACTAAGATTATTGTAAGATACAGTAGGAGCTTCGCACCTCAATATTACAAAGTATTTAGGAAACTGATTATCAAATTTGATTTGGAGTGTCTTGTTGCTCATCTGTTGTATCTGTATTTGTAAACTACATTTCAAAGTTTGTTTTCCCTCAGATTGGTACATCTCCTATCAAAGAAGATAAAGAGGCATTTGCCATTGTGCCTGTCCCTCCTGCAGAGGTGAGGGACTTAGACTTTGCCAATGATGCTAGTAAAGTACTGGCATCCATCGCCGGCAAACTGGAGAAGGGCACGATCACTCAAAATGAGAGAAGGTACTACCTGACAGCCCTGAAAATATCTGGAATAAGAGTGTGGATGGTAATTGGAACTGTTATGAAAGAGTGGTTTCTACTTTCAGTCATTTAAATACCCCTTTAAGTGCTTTTGCATTGACCTCAGATAACTCTGCACTGTTGTATTTCTGGTGCAGTTATAGCATACAAACACAAGATCCGGAATTTGGAATTATTGCTCTGAAGAATGTTAAAAATTCCCCACCACTTCCTGTGGAAAGTGAAGTGTTTGACCAGACATTATAATCACCATAACCTTCTTTTCTGTGTGCTTTCTGCTCTGTGTGCATTAGGTTTGTCACTAAGCTTCTAGAAGACCTTGTGTTTTTCGTGGTGGACATTCCCAATAATGGACAGGATGTGTTGGAGATCATGGTCAATAAACCTAACCGTGAAAGGCAGAAACTCATGAGAGAGCAGAATATCCTAAAACAAGTAAGCTTGAGCTGAGAAATAGCATTTTCCTCTGGACTACACATTTAACTTTTACAGTGTTTTGAAAAGTTGACCTTAACCCTCTGGGGTCTGAGGGTGTTTTGTGCCCTGGAGAAGTTTTGACATTCCTTGACATTTGTGCTTTTTTCAGTTGCTTAAAACATATTAATGGCTAAAGTCTGATAACCCTGTATTCAACACAAACTGGGCTACAATAATATGTGAGCAACATGTGTGTACATGTTTGTATTTTTGAGAAAATAACCAATATGCATGGTTTTTGAAAAAACTAAATTTTTAAGTCATTGAAATAAGGCCATATAACACATACTAAACATTTGTCCACAAGACTTTTGAGAACTGGACCTTGTAGCCTAGAGTTTTTGCTCAAAATGATGTGAAAACCATCCTGATCACTCATTCATACAAAACAATTTAGTCATTTAACTTTTGTAAGACACTTTTAGTGTTAGAAAGGTCATATGCAAGGAGGTGTGAATTATCATGAATATTGATGTAATTCACACCTGAGACAAAGACCCCTCCCCTGAACCTATCACTGAGGAATGTGACAGAAAGAGAATGAATGTGAGGAGACTTAATGATCAAAATCAAGTTTTCAAGTTAAAAGTAATCTGACTATATATTTTCTTTACATAAAGACTTTACATAATTTTAGACCTACACTACTGTTTAAAAGACGTCTTTTCTGCTCACCAAGACAGCATTTATTTGATCCAAAAAAACAGTAAAAACATTGATATTGTGAACACTTTTTACAATTTAAAAGAACCGTTTTCTATTGGAATATATTGTAAAATGCAATTGTGATCAAAGCTGAATTTTCTAAATCATTACTGCAGTCTTCAGTGTCACATGATCCTTCAGAAATCATTATAATATGCTGATTTCCTAATATGGGCATACAGTGCATCCGGAAAGTATTCACAGCACTTCACTTTTTCCACATTTTGTTATGTTACAGCCGTATTCCAAAATTGATTAAATGCATTATTTTCCTCAAAATTCTACAAACAATACCCTATAATGACAACGTGGAAGAAGTTTGTTTGAAATCTTTGCAAATTTATTAAAAATGAAAAAATATCACATTTTAGATTAAAAGCATACAGTTGTAAAATTGCAAAGTTTTGCCTCTTAACTTCTTGGTTAGAAACGTTGGAATTGTTCTAGAAAATATATGTATCTATTCATTTCATATTTTTCCATCCACAGATCTTCAAGCTGCTTCAGGCTCCATTCACAGACAGTGGTGACGGCCCAATGTTACGCCTAGAAGAGCTGGGTGATCAAAGACACGCCCCCTTCAGGCACATCTGCAGGCTGTGTTACCGTGTGCTGCGGCATTCACAGCAGGACTACAGGAAGAACCAGGTGGGTCTACAGGAACACCAGCATAACTGAGAGCATCCCTGGTGCAAATTTTGATCTTATAGAAGACACTTGATTATTATTTTGGCCTTGTATAATGCTTGAATATATACAGGGATTTTTTTTTCTTCAGAAAGTTGTTGCTCAAGAACGTTAAGGGTAGTTTTATATCCTGAAACCGTGTCCTAACCAAACTTATGCATGAAACTGGAAAATCTCAGCCAATCAGTATATATTTCATGTCTAATGTACAGTTACAAGGAGCAGAAATTGGGACTAATGACATTTCAGAGTGGGGGGGGCTATCTGCTACAATGGGACCAAAAATGGAAACCAAGCGATTGACAAAATGACCTGTGGCTTGTCATGGTACATTGTACAAAAATGTATCACCATGAAAGAGATACCTATTATTGCTTATCACATCACGTGTGGTTAGGACACGGTGTGGAAAAAACTTTGGCCCCATGATGCTACCTATGTAGATTTAAGTTCATACTTTTTTGTTCTTTCTCTGAACCCATATTGACATGATACATTTCATCTTTCTTCAATTTGGTACTCTCAGATGCAATCAAAAACATAAAGATTTTCTCCCAGCCTGCATGCTTGTGTGACTTCCTGTGGTTTTGAACATTACACATCTCTAATGAGACACTCATAAGACACTTCTACTACATGAACTATTTGTAGTTTTTAAGCTGAGAGCTTGTATTAAAGAAACTGTTCACCCTGAAAGGAAATTCGGTCTCTATTTACTCACCCTTATGTTGTTACAAACACATATGACTTTAATCTGTGGAATACAAAAGATGTTTTAAGCGATATCCCTGACTATCTTTTCAATACTATGTGATAGTGGTTAGTTTCACTTCACTATCACTAGCTTCAGAATCATAAAAAAGTAGTCCATGCAACTTGTTCGTTATATTTCAAGTCTTCGGAAGACATACCATGGGTTTTGGGTGGAAACAACTGAAAATTGTAGTCATTTTTCACTTAAATTTAACATATTTATGATTTATAATTTGTCACATTACTATGCACTTATTACAAGGACAGTTCCCCTTGCCAAACCTGGGGTTAAGGTGATCATGGGCACAATTCCCACATTTCCTCTATTGGGGCAAATGAGGGCATGCTAGTGTGTGCCAGGACCAGTTGTGTTCCCACAAGGTGGTACTGATTCTAGGGGCCCACAGGTCCAGCGGGGCCCCACAACAAATTCTAAACTGTATTTTTTAATAGGAAAGCGGCCCAGAGCAATATACAGTCAGAATACCCAGCAACCCACTGTTACTTCCGGGGCTTCATCGTGCCTCCCCTGGGCTTTCTTGGCCTGCCAATTACCACTGGGCCAAACAAGGCCAACTGGGGAGTGAGGCAGGGGCAACAGTGTCAAAGGCAGAGTTTCACCGTACTTGCTAGGTTGCGTATCCAGCGCACAATGGTACAGGTTCGGTAAAAATTAAAACATTGCGGGTACAGTACAAATCCATTCAAATGCACAATAGACAGAGCGGTGCCCAAAGAAAGATCTTTCCATGGTTCGAGATCATGCTGTTAGTGGAGAGACCACTCAGGACACCATAATTTACAAATGAAATAAACTCTATATTCTAGATAACTAGATAACATGATACCTCAGCTTGTGTTTTCCTTTTGCATGTTAAATGGGTAGAGTGGGTAACGTTGCATTTTAGGGAAACTCTGCAGGGTTATTCGCCAAATGGTGGGAACGCAGATCAATTTTGGTCTTGCGGCTTGAGGTCCAAGGCTATTGGCCCCCACACTGGCTCGCACTGGATCGATAGTGGAAAAGCAGCTAATGACAGTAGCTCATGGGCCCACTCTTGCAGGGTTTGAACTGACAAGCTCTTAGTTGCCAGCCAGGATTTTTACCCACTAGGCTCCACGACCCATAGTCCCCTTCATAGGCAGAGTTCGGCCATGCTACTACTTCCATACTACTCTTAATATTTCTGCCATAGACAGACATGGTAAAAGTAGTTGCAGTAGTATGCCATTCCGAACTCACCCATACAGAGGGTTTATTGAATTCAGCACTTACCACAGCCAAACAAACTCTTACAAAACTCTCTAAATATAAGAATTGGTGAAGGATCTAATCTATTTTGCCCCATCCAGGAATATATTGCAAAGCAATTCCGCTTCATGCAGAAACAGATTGGCTACGACGTGTTAGCTGAGGATACAATAACGGCCCTTCTACATAACAACCGCAAGCTCTTGGAGAAACACATCACAGCAGCAGAAATTGACACATTTGTCAGCCTTGTGAGGAAAAACCGTGAGCCAAGGTGGGACAGAGTTCCGCTGCAAAGATAAAGACTTGTTTGAGAGCAACAGTTAAACAATATTTGCATATAAATGTATACAAATAGAAGATCTGGCATGTTTTGATGTGTCATTTATGCTCAGGTTTCTAGACTACCTATCGGATCTGTGTGTGTCCATGAACAAGTCCATTCCAGTCACCCAGGAGCTCATCTGTAATGCAGTCCTGAACCCCACCAATGCAGACATCCTTATAGAGACCAAGTGAGTCAATTTTATCTAAATCTGCCATTATGGCTTCTTCTGCACATGTAAACTGTCTCCTCATTTACTGCACCCAGTACTACAGTTAAACAGCTATATGGAAACCTGCAGTATAACCATGTATTTATCATGCCCACTTCCCCCTGTAACCACATCTGTATACTTGGCCATTGTTTGTCCACTGCAATATGTACTTGCACATATTGCCATTACAGTTTATTCTTTTATATATACACAGTACAATAGCTGCAGTACGTAGCTACGCATATTTCCAAATCAATATGGAAAAATACAAGAAAAATTATTTTATAGTAGCTTAATCACATCAAGCTGACAGAATGCAGTAATCTAGTCTATAAATGACTTTTGCTCATTAAAATGACAGTTTTGTAAAAAGTTATTTTTAAAAAGCAATACATTAAATCTGATCTCACACAGTAATGATACAGAGATGCACAATTTCACACAGCCATCTAAAGAATGCTCTGAAAATACTACACAGGATAAATGGATTTGCAAGTGACTTGTAAATTGGAGGCAGTGATAAACATTATCTGGGTTTTTCTATATGACTATTAAAATGTAGTATGTTTCACATGAATACAAATGTGTTTCAAAAAGCAAAACCATCATAAAAATTAACACTGACAGACTTTTAATGTACCAGATGTTCTAAATTGGTTATGTTTTGTGATGTTAAGTCAAAATGAGTTGTTTGTTTTTTGGTACTTCCATTAAATGCCTTTCCTTTCCTTTGCTTTAATTTCCTTCCCTTCCACTTCTCCTTTCCCTTCTCTCCCACCCTCTTTCTCTCTCTCAGGCTTGTGCTGTCTCGGTTCGAGGTGGAGTCAGGAGAAGGTCCTGTGGAGTCGGAGGAGGATGAGGAGGAGGTGTGGTTGTTTTGGAAGGACAGTAATAAGGAGATCAGGAGTAAGAGCGTCAGAGAGCTGGCACAGGATGCCAAAGAGGGCCAGAAAGACGACCAGGAAATCATTAGCTACTACAGGTCAGCCAAAGTGCAATGAGAATCAAGCCAATGTAAAGAGATTATCAATGCAAAACCAAAAAATTACATGAATTATAATGTGGATCACTGATTGGAAAGTGAGAATATGATAAAACTAAACTTAATTCTCAATCATTAAAAATTCTAAAACTTTATTTTAAAGCTTTAATGGATTGTTTTAATGTGGCCTCAGAATTTTGGGCCCCAATGTACATCTACACCACACACTGTACACTTCATTATTGAAAAATTTGAATCCAGAAATAGAATGTCCTAAAACTAAATCAAGACATCCCTTCTCTCAATCACCTGTTGTGAATTCTCCTTGTCTGTTTCCTCAATAGATACCAGCTGAACCTGTTTGCCCGAATGTGTTTGGACCGTCAGTATTTGGCCATTGAGAAGATCTCCGGCGAGCTTGATGTGGATCTGATCCTGCGCTGCATGTCTGATGAAGATCTTCCCTTTGACCTGCGTGCCTCATTCTGCCGGCTGATGCTGCACATGCATGTGGACCGAGACCCTCAGGAACAGGTCATGCCTGTGAAATATGCCAGGCTGTGGTCTGAGATACCCTCCAAAATCGCCATTGATGAGTATGTTGAGGTTTTTAATTGACGTTTCAAGATCAAAGTCTTTATTTGTCACATACATATACTGTGTAGTGCAGAGGCTTAAACTGGAAAAAAATATGTGTGTAAATGGTTTAGTACATTTTACTGGTACAACAGCATTGTTTATTCATTCTAAGGAATAAACATTTGTGGCTTAAAAAAGGCTTAAAAGATTCGTGGATTTCTGTGTTGTTATATCATGTTGTCCTTCTATGTTGATTTAGTTATGATAATGATGGAACCAGTAGAGATGAGATAAAGGAACGTTTTGCGCTCACTATGGACTTTGTGGAGAACTACCTCAGGGATGTGGTGTGTCAAAATGTTCCTTTCGCCAATAAAGAGAAAAACAAAATCACTTTTGAGGTAAGCCACCTGTCCACAAGTGGAAGTGCAAGAAACGTTGGCCGTTTTAGACATGACTAACTGTTTTGTTTGTCTTTTCAGGTTGTGAATTTAGCCAGAAACCTAATTTACTTCGGCTTTTACAACTTCAGTGACCTATTGCGTTTGACCAAGATCCTGTTGGCGATATTAGACTGTGTTCACGTCAGCACCATCTATCCCATCAACAAAATGGAAAAGGGGGATGAGTCTAAAAGTAATGGACTTCTGAATTTGTTTGTTGTACATGACTTTTATGGATTTTTTTTACCTGTTAAACATGTTTAAGCAGCCAGATGTGGTAGATCTGTTTCATCAGGGTTTCAAAATGTCTTGTTAATGTTTCTCTCAGGTAGCAATGTAATGAAATCCATCCATGGTGTTGGGGAGCTGATGACCCAGGTGGTGCTAAGAGGGGGAGGGTTCTTACCCACAACCACCACAACACCTCCAGATGGTGATGTTGTCAAGACTCAGACAGAACCAGAAAAGGAAGATATTCTGGTGATGGACACCAAGCTGAAGATCATAGAGATCCTACAGGTGATTCTATTGTATTTCTTGTTTCTTTAGAAATATACAAGGAAAGGAAAGAAATATGGATTTGAATTAGCAAAATTCTGTGAGAACATTTTGCTTGCCATAGTCATTCTGAACATATAAAGTAGCTTTAAATTGTTACATCTTTACCTATTTGAAATTCTATTGTGTTTATGTTCAGTTCATTCTGAATGTGCGACTGGACTACAGGATCTCCTGCTTGCTGTGTATCTTCAAACGTGAGTTTGAAGAGAGCAACACTCAAACGGATGCCGTTCCAACAGCAAATGCAGAAGGGCCTAACAATATCCCTGGTGGGTCTTCATACTGGCCTTGAACCCTATCACTAATGAGTTCTTAATAATTTTTCAAATTAAGTGAGTATTTCTGTTGGTTTCACAGCTCTGGATTTTGAGAACATTGAAGAGCAAGCAGAAGCAATCTTTGGTGGAAGGTGAGGATTGGCAATTTATCAAGAAGGTCTTGAAAGCTTTAGCTTTTGTTGTGTAGGAGTTTGCACTGTATGTATTGATTTTTATCTACTCAGTGAGGAGAACACACCACTGGATCTTGATGACCATGGTGGCAGAACATTTTTGAGGGTTCTGCTGCACCTCACCATGCACGACTATCCTCCACTTGTGTCAGGAGCTCTGCATTTGCTCTTCAGACACTTCAGCCAGAGGCAGGAAGTGCTCATGGCTTTCAAACAGGTAACCAATATGTGTGCACAAATTGTATTTACCTCAATGAAATAGCTGTTGAGTGGCCTTGTTAGCCAGTTTAGTCAAACAACTCAACAAACAAGAAATGGTCTCAGAGACCATTTTAATCAGCTTCTGTTTGCTGAAGTGTCATGCATACATTAACTGTATTTTAACAGGTGGTTATTTTCCTTATAGGTCCAGCTTCTGGTAACCAGTCAGGATATCGACAACTACAAGCAGATCAAATCAGACCTTGACCAGCTGAGATCCAATGTGGAAAAATCAGAGCTCTGGGTGTACAAGAGACAGGGTGATGAAGGCATGGACACAGGGGATGGACTTCCTGCAGAGTCCGACCACAAAAACAAGGTAGCAATATTTATAATTAAAGGCCATTAAACTGTCAGTGTTTCTAAAGTGCAGACTGTAATTTTAAGATTGGTCAAGGGAAAAACTTGAATTACAAATAAAAAAAAACAAACAAATAAACGATCTTGTGATGAAGAAGATTGAAGTAATAGAAAACCTGGATCAAAGGTATTATAACTAGATAAATATTATAAACAGATGAGCCAAAACATTATGACCACTCACAGGTGAAGTGAATAATGTTGATTATCTCCTAACAAGGCCACATGTCAAGGTCTGGGTAGATTAGATGGTAAGCAAACAATCACTTCTCGTAGTCAACGTTTTGAATGCAGGAGAAATGAGCTGGAGTAAAGACCTGAGTGACTTTGACAAGGGCCAAATTGTTATGGCCAGATGACTGGGTCAAAGCATCTATGAAACAGCAAGGCTTGTGGGGTGCTCCTGGTCAGCAGTTGTGTGTACCTACTGACAGTGGTTGAGGGGGGGACAAACCACAATCCAGCGACAGGTTGTTGGTGCCCAAGGCTCATCGATGCATGAGGACAATGAAGGCTGTCCTGTCTGGTCTGAACCAACAGAAGGTCTACTGTGGCCTCACAGAAAATTGTAATGATGTTTTCGGGAGGAATATGTCCTGCTGCAAATGGGGCTGCATAACTGCAGACCAATCAGCGTACCCATGATGACCCCTGTCCACCATTGAAAACGGCTACAATGGGCATGCGAGTGTTGGAACTGGACCTTGGAGCAGTGGAAGAAGGTCGTCTGGCCTGATGAGTCCCGTTTTCTTGTACATTACATGGATGGAAGTGTACATGTGCGCCGTTTACCTGGGGAAGTGATGGCACCAAGATGCACTGTGGGAAGACAACAAGCCGGTGGAGGGAGTGTGATGTTCTGGGCATTGTTTTGCTGGGAAACCCTGGGTCCAGCCATTCATGTGGATGTCAATATGACACGTGCAACCTACCTAAACATTGTTGCAGACCAGGTACACCCCTTTATGGCAATGATATTCCATGACGGCAGTGGCCTCTTTCAGTAGGACAATGCACCCTGCCACACTTAGCACATTGTTCAGGAATGGTTTGAGGAACATGATGAAGAGTTGATGGTGTTGCCCTGGCCTCCAAATTCCCCAGATCTTAATCCGATTGAGAGTCTGTGGGATGTGCTGGACCAAGTCCGATCCACTGCGGCTCCACCTCGCAACTTACAGGACTTGAAGGATCTGCTGCTATTGTATTAGTGCCAGATATCACAGGAGACGTTCAGGTGTCTTGTAGAGTCCATGTCTCGGTAGGTTGGTGCTGCTTTGGCAGCATATTAGGCATGTGGTCATAATATTTTGACTCATCAGTTTATACACGTTTATATACTTTAATCTTGGTAGCAATGTGGAACCCTTTGAGAATGACTGATTACTAAATCAAACTTTACATTTGGTAACATTTGCCTCATACATAGCCTTTGTTTGTCTGCTTGATTTGTAGAAGGAATCTTGTTCGGACAAAAAAAAGTCAGACGGAAATGGCAGTGACAATTATAGAGACGTGAAGGAGGTAAAGTATCTTACAAACATGCACACTCATTTTTATAATTTCGCAGCTCATGTTTGAATTAGTTGATGTTGCATCCTTGACCAAAGTAGATATAATTAGCCAGTGCTGAAGTGCATAACTGGAGGAAATAGTGACAGGGTTGGTGGTCTCTATGCTGAGCACTTCGGGTAATTGACCTGTAAGAACCACAGCCTTCAGAGAAACAGGACACTTAGATGTGTCAGCAGTTGCAGTTTGCTCTTCTTTTATGAGTGTTTGCTTACTATATTTTATCTTCTCTCTCTTTTCTAGATTCTCTTGCGTCTCAGTAAACTATGTGTACAGGAAGGACCGTCTGGGAAGAAAAGTAAGAAACAGCAGCAGAGGTTGCTGAGGAACATGGGAGCTCATTCAGTGGTGCTTGAGCTGCTGCAAATCCCTTATGAGAAGGTGCAGTTTCTGTGATCTACTGTTTTTTACTATTCTATTATATGAGTATGAGTACTCTAATCCCATTGCTATCACAATAATGTGGTACTTTAATCCCGGTACGGTTATATTAGTGTGGTACTCTAATCCCAGTCATATTACTTCATTGCACTAATATAACTGGACTAGTATTAGAGTACCACACTAATATATATAACTGAACTGGGATTAAAGTACCATACTAATATACAGTAATAGGATTGCGATTAGAGTACCGTACTCATTGGACTGGGTTTAGGGTTTCTCACTGATTTAATAGTACTGGGATTAGAATGCCACACTATTATGATGGGACTGGGATTAGAATGCCACACTATAATGATGGGACTGGGATTAGAATACCACATTAATATAAATGGATTGCTAATCAGAGTATCATGCTCATACAACAGTACTGGGTTTAGAGTATAATCCCAGTCAGGGCCGAAGTGGCAATCGGGAAGATCGGGAGAATTTCTGCTGGGCCTGTCAAAAATTGGGCCGGTTAGTTCCGCATGTTGATTGACAAACTTTCATCATATGTCACATAACAATTGCAATCTGTCCGTAACATCCGGTATTTAAAGGATCCGTATTATAGCGGACACAGTCTGTATTTTATCATCTCATACAAAATCACTTCTTCAAAATTCACTACAATCAGTTCTTTTTTACTATAAATTCTCATCCCTGCCCATTAGGGGGCGATATGCATATGTAAATCACCAAAAACAGAAGAAGAACTCTAAAGAGGGAAGAGCGCTTATGAAAGTGTAGATTTATTGTTTTATTGTTGTTATTGTTGTTTCGTCAGGTGTTGCAATGAGAATTCCTGTACTGTGTCTCAAACGGCATAAATTATGCCTTAACAGGGCACTTTGAAGGGAAAATTATGGCCACGTTGTAGAATTGAGTATTTGGAGCGCTTCAGCACAGGCCGGGTGTCATCTCCAAGAGTCTCGCTGTCCGACTTATTTATGCTTCAATATGGGACACATAGCCTACAATATGGGAAGTTTGGCTGCCTGCTATAATACAGGACAATAGGCGGCTAAAATGTTACAGTTGTAAACCCAAGCTGCTACAATGCATATGCCACCCCTTTTGTTTTTAAGTCGTTGTCTGTGATGAATGTGTTCATATTTGGATACTGCACTCATAAAAAACATCCATCGCTAAACTCTCACGTATGGTGAACATATGCAAATTTGCATCACTAGAATGACATCTAGTTTGGATGTACTAACAAAAGTGACTGCAGTCTGAACATTGGATCTGTTTACATATAAAGTGCAATTTGAACAGGAAAAAAAAAAAATATATATATATATATATATATATATATATATATATATATATATATATATATATTTTTTTTTATTGCAGTTTGAACAAAGCCTTAGTGTTAAGACAAAAATCTTTGTGAATATGGGCCTTGATTTCCTAAATGGATTGTGTCCAAATGTGAAGGTGGTCTATTTCCAGGCATGCTTTATTTAAGTGTGAGAAATGAATTACTGATTTTCATTTGAGACTAAGGCATACTTCTGAAATATTAGCAGGTACACATATCTCCTAATTGAAGCACATGTTTTGAAGTTTGTCTGTGATAATGAGCAGTTATATTCATGTTAATTATAGGGCGAAGATGTAAGAATGCAAGAGATCATGAAACTGGCACATGAGTTTCTTCAGAACTTCTGTGCTGGCAATCAGCAGAACCAAGCCCTGCTCCACAAACACATTAACCTGTTCCTGAATCCTGGGGTGAGCTTTCCATTTTAAAGTCAATGAAAAAACTGCTTTAGTTTCTTGGACTCAGAGGGTCAGAGACTGACTGACATTCTTTCAGTTTCTATATTGCTACACAAAAGAAAAACTCTAGATCTTGAGGAAGTAATCATCATAACATTATGACAAGAATAATTGAGATCTCTTTTGTTTATTGATCTAACAATAGGCTAATCGTCCCCCAGAGCCTCTCTTTTTGCATCTAATTAAATGTGCCATCTACTGACAAAAGTGTATAGAGATCAGATAAATGACAAAAACAAATCCACAACAAAGCTACAGTAACTGATGCTTTTTTTTGTCTTTTGTAGATCCTAGAGGCCGTAACCATGCAACACATATTCATGAACAACTTTCAGCTCTGCTCTGAGATGAATGAGCGTGTGGTGCAGCACTTTGTCCACTGCATAGAGAGCCATGGCAGACACGTGCAGTACCTGAAGTTCCTACAGACGATCGTCAAAGCTGAAAACAAATTTATCAAGAAATGCCAGGATATTGTAATGGCCGAGGTTTGTGGTGAAATAACATTTAGACTTTGTGCGACTTTGAATTATTGATTTATATTTTTATCTGTGATTTATTGTTAAATTGATCTGCCATCTTTGACCTGGTGTATCTTTTTGCAGTTGGTGAACTCTGGGGAAGAGGTTTTGGTCTTTTATAATGACCGCGCCTCATTCCAGACTCTGGTCCAGATGATGCGGTCAGAGCGTGAACGGATGGATGAGAACAGCCCTCTCATGTACCATATCCACCTGGTAGAGCTGCTTGCTGTCTGCACCGAGGGCAAAAACGTCTACACTGAGATCAAGTGCAACTCTCTTCTGCCGCTGGACGATATTGTCCGTGTGGTAACGCATCAAGACTGCATCCCTGAGGTTAGTGGTCTTCAGATCCAGAGGTCATCGTTCTTTATGAAAAGAATGATTTAAAATAAAATTATATTTATATATGTGTAGAAATGTGTTGCATTAGTTACAGACTGCATAGCCACAGACCGCCCACAGTCTGTTTACTGACCATATAAGGCATATTGCCCACAAAACTGGAAAGCACTTCCAGCGCTTCAGATTGCCCGAAGTAACTTTGAGGAGTTGGGGGCACAGGTTTTTATCAGTCTGCCAAGAAGCAAAATAGTTTTAGTTGCTTGGATCCCTCCTCTTCTCGATGTGCATAACATCATTCGGACTGATCATTAAGGCACATGGCTTTACCTACCACTGCTATGCAGTTGATACGTAGCTCTGCCCGTCGTTCCAACCTGATGACCCTACTGTCTCAGCTTGTATCTCTGCCTGCCTCTCTGACATTTTGGCCTGGACGAAGTCCTCTCGAGAAGTCCTTGTGATCCCAGCCAACCCATCTGTTGACCACAACCTCCCTATTCATCTTGGTTCAAATACACTAACACCAACCAGAACAGCTCGGAACCTGGGAGTGGTGGTAGATGACCAACTTAATTTTACCGCCCACATCTCATCTACCACCCATTCTTGTAGGTTTGTGCTCTACAACATCAGGAAAATTAGACCTTTTCTGTCTGAACATGCTGCACAGCTCCTGGTCCAAGCTCTGGTTATTTAAAGCCTGGACTACTGCAATGCTTTGTTGGCTGACCTACCAGCTAACACAATTAAGCCACTGCAGATGATCCAGAATGCAGCAGCGTGTCTGGTCTTCAAACATCTACAAAGGACTCATGTCACTCCACTGTGTAGCTGCCTGCACATTGTTGCCAACTTAGCGACTTTGTCGCTATTTTTAGCGACTTTTCAGACCCCTTTAGCGACATTTTTTCAAAAAAGCGACTAGCGACAAATCTAGCGACTTTTTGGACAAACCTTAGCAACTTTCCAAATTCCAAATATCGCCAGTACTGCAAGCGTGAGGTCTTACTTCCCCGCTGCGTCTGCTCTGTTCAGTGAGCGGCTGAGAGGAGCAGCACATTCCGTTGACTGCACGCCAGCGGACATAGACATGAATGAGCTGCGCATGTGCACGCTGTGTTAGCAGGAACCAATCAGTGATCACATAGCAGTTGCCTTCTCCTTTGTTTTAATTCAAAACATTTAATTTGACCGTTTTTTTCTTGGCATGCGCTTATATTCACTACTAATCAGAGTTTTAGTTCATTCGGTTCGGTTTCTGAACTCTCCGACTTCAGATCGTATATTTACAGACTCTATACATTTTACTTATCCAAACACAACAATAAACCTTCTTCAAACTCATAAACATGTAACGTTAGCTAAGTTCCGTTCCGTTGTCTAACAGAAAATATGTAATTGAGAACCGTTTTACTGGACATTCGGCTATATACTTATATAAAAACAGTATGAGCACGGTTTAGGGGAGATAACCGTTATTATAAACTGAAGTAGGCTACAGTATCGACAAATTAGGCAGAATGCAAATACGACGCGATGATGTCATTAATATGCTAATGACGCATGACGTCATCTGGCGACATTTAGCTACTTTTCGAGCAGGCTTTAGCTACTTTCCATTGAAAATAGTTGGCAACACTCTGCCTGCATCAAATTCAAGGATTTGACTCTGGCCTTCAGGACAACCACCAAACCGTACCCACGTACTTCGGTTCCCTTCTACAGGTCTATGCTCCAACTTGCTCTCTGTGGTCTATGAATAAGCAGCACCTAGTAGTCCCATCAGAAAGAAGCTCAAAGTCTATTTCACGATTGTTCACTTTCTCTGTTCATCTGTGGTCGAAAGAGCTTCCAACCTTCACATGATCTGCTGATACCATCTGAAAACACATCTGTTCCACAAGCACATAACCAGTCCACACTAACTGAACTTACTATTGAACTTGCTCTTCAATTTCTTCTGCGCTAGCGCCTATATCATTAGTAGAATTAAGTTAATCTATGTATTAAGTTGTATCTAATGTAGCACTAATCTTTCTTCTTGAATGTGTTCTTTTCTTTTATTAGGTGAAAATCGCCTACATCAACTTCCTGAACCACTGCTATGTGGACACTGAGGTCGAAATGAAGGAGATATACACCAGCAATCACATGTGGAAGCTCTTTGAGAACTTCCTGGTCGACATCTGCAGGGTAATGGAAGCTGATTTAATGAATCATGTTGGTGTAAAGTACCTAAATTACCAATAACGAACATCGCTTTCAAGCTGCTGCATGCCACTGACATCATTTAATTGTTGTTGATGGACTGTAGGCTTTGTTTTTAGTTAAGTGGGTGTGATTCACTATTTGCAGACTGATATGTGTTGTAAATGAGGGCTATTCATTTTTTGTCTAAATGTCTGCTGACACCTTTCTTGGTGCAGGGAAAGAGTGAATCAGTGCATGTTCTGACTGTGCTTATTGATGCAAATGACTCAAGACCACAATAATTGTCTCTTTATTTGTTGTTGATATATTGCACATAGGTCTGCAACAATACAAGCGACCGCAACCATGCTGACACGACTTTAGAACGCTATGTGACTGAAACCGTGATGAGTATTGTGACGACATTTTTCAGCTCCCCTTTCTCCGACCAGAGCACAAGTTTACAGGTAATGACCCCAACACAACACTACGTTCGCTGCCGAAGGGCTGGCCGATATATCTAATATTTATTAAGTATTTACTATGAATTTTAATACTCGAGGGTAGTACAGGGTTCCCACGCGTCTTGGAAAAGTCCTGAAAAATTATTTAAAAAAATACCTAAATGTCCTGGGTTATATTATTTGTCCTGGAATATATTTGTATTTATT
Source organism: Xyrauchen texanus (assembly GCF_025860055.1). Lineage (NCBI taxonomy): Eukaryota > Metazoa > Chordata > Actinopteri > Cypriniformes > Catostomidae > Xyrauchen > Xyrauchen texanus. The sequence goes on from NC_068307.1 coordinate 36,825,489, forward strand.
AAACTGTCACCAACAAGTTTATTTTAACATGTACAAAAACATTGGGACTTGGAATAGGTGTCAAATACAATTTTCTTATTTTTATTTATAATTTTGTCACTGCCAGCTGCTGCAGTTGTGGTCAGTGGTGGACCGTCATGAACGAAGCCCTGTCACGTACATTCTCTGCTCATCTGCTGACATCTCTGCTTTGCTTATAGGAAATACTTTAAGTAAATATTGATATAATGCAAAATGTGATTCATTTGTTCCAACATTGCTGTAATGTTAACTACAAAAACATTTGAGATGACAATAATTGGACCACGTTTAAATTTTTTTTTTTTATAAATTGTATTTGGGATGAAAATATATGTTTGAATGCACAATTGATCAAATTAAATTCCCAATATATCCTAGTTTGATTATTAAACTGCAAAAGGCTGCGATTAAATAAAATTAATTCTAAAAATTAAATCTGCAGGTGCTGCGTGCTTTTAAAATGAATCCTTCCACTCATACACTGAAAACAATGGATTATGATCATTATGTGCTCTGTGTCTTGTAGGTAACAGAGAGCAGAGCGCTCTAAAGTGCACAGCACATACAGACTATGTACTGTATGTATTTAATTAAATCACAGCTTTTTTAATAATCACACTGGGCCATGTAGTGTTCTGCCTATCTGGAGGTGAGAAATTACCTACAAAAACACACATAAACGCCAAAATAAAAGCTTGATTTAAATGGTACAAAAATGCAAAACTATTTATATGTACTACTATAAAAATAATGGCATGTTATGTTAAAAAAGTAATTAATTCTATTTTCATTTTATTTAAGTTTTAATTAATTAATTTTATTAGACACCATTTTGAAAATAAAATGTATTTAAACTGTTGAAAACGGAATACAGAAAAAACAAGCATCTAAAAACCACAATATACATCATGACCTCTTGTGAGTTTTGCTTAAATATTACACCGTTTGGGCTCATAAAATGTCCTGGAAATAATCTGGAAAATTGTGCCTTAAAAAGAGTTGGAACCCTGCATTAGAGCAATAATCTTTTTGTAAGTAGGGCTGTTATGATAATGAAATTTGGCTGATGATTATTTATCAAACGTATAACTGTGATTATGACGATTAATTGTCTGTTTTAGGGCTTTCACGATTATATTAATCATCTGTTAATTATTTAACTTGGAATAATGTAATAAAGTTGGTGTATATATATGATTTCCTTTAAGGCTTTAGAAAATTGGAAAATATTGCGCAGGGGTAGAATTAATTTAAAATATTTTAAACATATTTCCATGTTCTTTGGTCAAATTTAGTCTTGGCCTATTTATTTATTTCTCCCCAGTTTGGAATGCCCAATTCTCAATGCGCTCGAAGTCCTCGTGGTGGCGTAGTGACTCCGGGTGGCAGAGAACGAATCTCAATTGCCTCTGCATCTGAAACGTCAATACGCGCATCTTCTCGTGAGACTTGAGCGCGTTACCGTGGAGACATAGCGTGTGTGGAGGCGTCAAACTGTTCTCTGCGGCATCCATGCACAACTCACCACATTAGCGAGAGAACCGCGAGAACCACATTATAGCGACCACGAGAAGGTTACCCCATGTGACTCTACCCTCCCTAGCAACCGGGCCAACGGTTCCCAGACACTGCAAACGTTCCTCTGCATCCAGCAGCGGCGACTCCTTCTCCCGGCGGATGGCCACGGCTGCTCCTTTGGGCGGATGGCAGTGGCGTGGACTCCATGACAGTGCATCTCTCCTCCTTCCTGGGTTTCTTCACCAATGTAACAAGGTTTAAAATGGGCAAGGAGGTGGCGGGAACTGGCTGAACAGTCAAAATAATGTTTCATGAAAACTTAAATATTCTTAAAAATAATGTTTAATGAAAAAGACACAAACATATATGCACAAGGCAGCTGCGTGTCTCTCTCTCTCTCTCTTGAACTTCTGCATCCAGCTAGGCAACTGAGATTTGTCCTGCGCCACAACGCCATCACTAGGACTAAGAGCGCACTGGGAATTGGGCATTTCAAATTGGAGAGAAAAAGGGAGAAAAATAAATAAACATGATCAGACTTATTATTTACTTATATTTTAGATCTTACGTTAAACATATTTAAATCTACTTATCTATAATAGCTTTTTGGCTATATATTTGATATATATTAGAGATATATCAAATATTGTCAAGTTATAAACCAGTTAGACAGTTAAACTAATATTTTGCTTTGATACCAAAGGCAAGATACGGCTGTCAGTTTCAAATTGCAGTGTTGCCAATTTTCATTCACTGCTATTTTCATCTTCAGTTTCTACAGAGGTTTGATTTCTTTGAAATAAATAAATGGTTATCTTTCTTTCTTTGAAAATTGGTGCAGTCATTCCAGATAATATCTTAACCCTTTTTACACTTTCCTTGCCTAGGTGGCACGTCATATGTACGTAAGTATCTGTAAATGACCCTCCCCTCCCCTCCCCTCCCCTCCTCTACCCCCACCTCTCACCCGCTGTTACCCTCTGTCGGACCTGTAGGATCTGTAGACATGTAGACTGTTTCATCACATTCACAAGTTTCTAAAGAAACAGTCAAACCACTGGGAACTGACATACTGGCCAGAGCTTTCCAAGAACTCTCTCATGGTCTTGCACATAATCACCCACTTCCCACCTCTAAATTTCGCAACTCCAATAACTCAGCTGGCTGATCTTGCCTACAGATAATGGTTGTGGGGAGTTTCAATTTTAGTTTAGTTTTTCTGTAACACTTTACACAATAAGGTTCTATTTGTTAACATTAGTTAATGCATTAGGTATAATCAACTAACAATTAACAATATGTTTGTTACACCTTTTATTAATCTTTGTTAATGTTAGTTAATAAAAATACAATTGTTCATTGTTAGTTCATGGTGCATTAACTGATGTTAACAAATACAACTTTTGATTTTAAAAATGTATTAGTAAATGTTGAAATTAACTAAAATTAATAAATGCATAATTAGTATTGCTTTTTGTTAGTTCATGTTAACTAATGTTGTTAACATATGGAACCTTATTGTAAAGTGTTACCAGTTTTTCCTGGAAAACTTGATTTCCTGCCATTGAAGTTGTGGTAACAATGCTCATCAGTGGCTTGTCTTGCCATATGGTCTGTCTGACTTGGCAGTGATAATGAACATGAAACATTTCAGTAGTAAGGAAATAATAGTGTTTTGCTTGTCGCCACATTTAATATGTTCACATGTATTTTAAAAGTTCAGTTTCAGATGGACTGCAACAATAATTGGTCTTTTTTAAATGTCGTGCAGACACTTTATTCTGACTGAAATCTGACAAGTCCAGTTTTTGTGAAATTGATCTAACAGACCTGTATAATGCAATTGTAGCTCAGCTTCATCCAGCATGTGCGCTATTCAACGCTAATTGAGCAAAATTAGCCTCTGCGTTGTGCTCATGCTCTGAAAGACAAAGGTTATAGAATAGAATACAGAATTCTAAGAATGTACTTTATGCATAATAGGGGATCGCATTCATGAACAGGGTCATGTTAATCCTCCTGTTCTCTTCAAATAGGACCGTTTACTTTGCTGTTCACGGTAATTATTCACTGGACAGAGAAGAGGTGTACTTTTTATTTTAAGAAATTATAACATTTCAACTTTCCTCAAGTAAAAACAATAAAATGATGCACTTATTATGGGATTTATGTTTAAAAAAAAAATAAAAATCGTATTTAATTCTAAATTTCGATTTTAGCACTCATTTGTATATGCAAATTAACACTTTTATTTAACCTCAAAACAGAAAAAAACCTGAGGAAATTTCTGCTGCCATCAGGTGAAAAAAGAAAAATAACATGACTTGAAAATAGATGGATGCAGTTTTCTATGCAGCCATGTACTGTGTAGTAATTCAAAATTTTACCACACATTATGCATTTAGATATATACAGCATTTAGACATTATCAAACTATTATTTGTCAAAGATTGCAAACTCTTTTTTTTTTACTGTTTTGAAGTGTCAGTTTTTCAATAATGTCACATTATGCTTGGTCAAACCTGACCTAGTGTTACAAAGAAAAGACATAATAATAATTTTGTTAACAATCATTTATTTCAAACATCAACATTTTAGAAGACTCTAAAATCTTCTGTGTGCGTTAGTGCGTGCGTGAGTGCGTGCTTGAGTGTGCGTGAGTGCGTTCTTGAGTGTGTGTGTTTGTGTGTGTGTGTTCTGCATTGTGACTGATTTATATATTGTATTGGACAAATAAAAAAAAAAATGTGTTTTATTCTTTCCTTCGTTTCAAATATTTTTTGACCAGCAACTGCAAAGTTGTTGCTTTTTTAACGTCCACTTATTTTTTTATTTATTTTTTTTTTTTTTAAATAGGAAGCAGAAGAGGAAGGTTAAATACACAGATGGATAAGACTCCTGCTGTAATTAACTTCCTCAGCTGACGTCCTTTAAATATTTGATTTCTCGTTGTCGTGTGTACTTACTGTAGATGAAGCATAGCTCGACTATGCAGAACTCATTGAAGCTCGATTATAACATGCCCATATAAATGTACAGAATTTTGCTCTCCGTGCCTATACTGTAGCTATTTAATTAATTTAAGCATCTTTGCCCGCAGAAAGAATAAACCACATGAGCCGTACTGTATCTTTTGGTAGCAATCCTAGGCGTGCCATTCTTGTCAAAACAGACTTCGTAGCATTGTGGGCTTTAGGCTATAAACAAACATGTGTTGGGCATGTTTTGAAAAGGTTTGTAGCATTTTGTTCTTCGTTTGCAGCTCTTTGTTTGGATCATTTTCAGGAAATGCTGCCATTTATGCTAGAAATTGTTTTTTTTTTTCAGCTATTCTTTTGTGTTGTACCAATTTGTTTTTCCTGTTAAAAGTCGATCACCATAATGTTATTCCCATAACTGTTGAATGATTGGGCTTTATGTGCCCAATGTGTACATTTAGACACAATGAAACATAATACAATGGAAACATAATGAATTTTAAACATAATGAAAAACTGCTGAAGACTGTAACAGACACTTCAGTTTCAACCATGGGCTAAGAAATATTTTCTCTGACCATGATGCCAGAAGACCATTTATTTTAAAAGTGGGAAATGACACAGAAGGAAAATGCTGAACAGAAAGTTCTCAGAAAATGTGTAAATCGTTTTGACACTACACAGACAGGGAAATTACATATCTGAATTTCAATAGAATAGTCATTTAGGAAGAATTTACTTTATTCAAGTCTTTGTAACACTTTAAAATGTAATCGTGATGAACGGGGACATACAAATTGGCTTACTTTCCAATGAAAAACATTTAAACATAAAAAGTTATGCTTTATTTTAAAAGTTATTTTGCATTAGACTTCAAATCAAATTAAATCTATCAAATATTGTGACTAAGCCCTGTAAATTAAATCACCAGCAAGTTTTGTAGACACATACAATAGTGTACACAATTTCCTGAAAATTACCTTTGTATAGTACATTATATTCAGAATGGTAAAGCTTGAAATAAAAAAAAAATAATAATAATAAAAAATCTTGAATAAGGTTCCATGATGTGACTAATCAGAAGTCAAGGTGCTGTCAGAAATCTAATATTTGTATTTGAACATATATGCAACATATTTCATAATATTACCTACATGCCTATTTTATATTACAAATAAATATTGAAATTTAATACAAGTAAATTTTACATCATATATTTTTTTTCATATTTTATATTCCAATATACTGTATGAACAATTCATTTTTTTATATTTTGTAATGCAGTATATGTTGCATACATGCACACATATTTACCTATTTTTATAACAGTGAAAATCATGTAAATGTTTTATATATATTGTCTACTGTATATCAGAATTGTGTATGGGTTGGTTTGGCCAGTGTATGTGCAGACTGAATCTACAGTAGATTGACCTGTTCTCTATTAATCTATTGAGTGATTTGTCCTGCAGCCATATGGGGACACTATACTGTAAAAAGGCACAGTCCTTCGGATGAGACGTTAAACCGAGGTCCTGACTCTCTGTGGTCATTAAAAAATCCCAGGACACTTCTCAAAAAAGAGGAGTGTAACCCTGGTGTCTGGGCCAAATTCCCCTTTGGCACTTATCAGTCTTGACTTCCTAATAATCCCCATCCATTAATTGGCTACAACACTCCACTCTCTCCTATCCACCAATAGCTGGTGTGTGGTGACTTTACTGGCGCGTGGTGACTATACTGGCGCACTATGTTTGCCGTTGCATCATCCAAGTGGATGCTGCACACTGGTGGAGGTTGAGGAGAGTCCCCTGTTTACTGTGTAGTGTCAGAAAAGCACTAAAGAAAAATGATACATTCATTCATTCTTTTGTTTTTGAGTGTTGTGTGTAAACCCTCAACCCTGCTCATTCTTTCCTGGAAGTGTTTCTTCAAGACAACTTCTCTTATCTCTCACATCTCTCTTTCTTGTGACAGGCCTCCATTTTAGGCAAAATAACTGAGGTACCTCTTTGTAATCACTTCAGTGTGGTTGCACATGGAATGTGGTGACTTAGTATCGGTTAGACACTACTCTAGTAAGCCTGTTTTAGTGGGAAACCAGATTGCACTGAGATGATTATTTTTATTATTCGCAGTGAAGCCCCTCTGTCTTACTAGACTAGTTGTCTATACAGTGTTTCAGCCAGACTCACAAAGTTAGCATGGCAAAGATGTCACCCTTCCTTTTAGTTTTACACATTTTGCTTTTAATTCTGTATTGGGTTCTCACCCGCTGTGTTGTTGGTAAAATGTGAGTGTCTAGTAGATAGTTTATCACTGAAGTTGCCAATGTTGATAACATTATATGTGTTAACATGTAAATAAAATGACTATAGTGTAAATAAATGCACTTTTTCTATCCTTAAATCATCTTTCAACTCATGTCATGATCATACAATGCCAAAACTTTTGCACTGTACATGCAAGGATACCAAAAAAGAAATGTTTACTAGAAAAAACATCCACTCACAGTACACCGTTAATAGATAACCAGATGTTAATCTGCCTAGAACAGTGGTATTTACAGCTCAAATAGCACTTGTATGTACGGAAGAACTAAAAGTGCTTTAGCAGAAATACAATCTGCACATTTCTGCTTTTAAACCCTCAAAATGGCTTGCTACATAGACTTTCAGTGAATCAAAATATTGTCTGTTTTAATCAACAGCATACCACATATGCTGTTGATGGAGCTTAACTTGTATTGACTTGTATTGTCTTAAATGGACCATTGTTCTTCATTGTTTCAAAATTTTTAGAACCAAAGAGTTTTATACAGATGTTCTCTACATTTGACAGTCCTAAAAATCCAACCAACATCTAGGAACATTTAGAAAATGTCTGTGAGAGAAGATTATTTTCTGTATTGACCTCTTCACAAATAATAATTTGCAATTTCCCATTTTTCTCCCTATTCTCCTGTTTTCTCCATCTTATAATCGCCCTCTATCCATTTCTAACCTTTTGTCTCTAGACCCGGCAGCCTGTGTTTGTTCAACTTCTTCAGGGGGTTTTTAGAGTTTATCACTGTAACTGGCTCGTCCCTGCTCAGAAAGCCTCAGTAGAGAGCTGTATCAAGGTTTTGTCTGATGTGGGTAAGTATTTGACCATTGTTGTTTAAGTTAGCAACTGTACTGTACTGGACTTACAGTCCAGTGCAGCAAATGCTCTTAACACTTTGGAGAGAACTAGGGGGCACTACACTCACACAGGATGCATTGCTGCATACATAAACCGCTTGGATGCTATAAAATAGTGCAGATGTGCTTTTTAAAAGTTTACATTGGAAAGAAAACATATGTGAACCCTTCGGAATTAGCTGGAATTCTGCATTTATTGTTCATAAAATGTGATCTCATCTTCATCAAAGTCACAAGTATAGAAAAATAACATTGTGTTTAGTTAGCTTAAACACAAAACAGTTATAATATTTAATGTCTGTTGAACATATCCAATTAAATATTCCCAGTGCTGATGAAAAATTAAGTGAATCCTTAGTTTAATAACTTGTCGATCCTCCTTTGGCAGAAATAACCTCAACCAAGCGTTTGAGGTAGATGCGGATTAGACCTGCACAACGTTCATAAGGAATTTTGGACCATTCTTCCTTACAGAACTGCTTCAACTCAGCCATGTTCTTAGAATGTCTGGTGTGAACGGCTCTCTTGAGGTCATTCCACAGCATCTCTATTGGGTTAAGGGCTGGGCTCTGACTGAGCAACTCCAAAAGGTGGATTTTCCTTTTTTGAAGCCATTCTGTAGTGGATTTACTTCGATGTTTAGTGTTGATGTCCTGCTACATCACCCAACTTCTTCTGAGCTTTAGCTGGCACACAGCCACCCTGACATTATTCTGTAGTATATCTAGAAAAACTTGGGAATTAATTTTTCCCTCAATGATGACAAGCGGTCCAGGCCCTGAAGCAGCAAAGCATCCCAAAATCATGACGCTCCCTCCACCATACTGCATCGTCGGGATGATGTTTTCATGCGTGTTCTTCCCAAACATTTCAACCTTAGTTTCATCAGTCCACAAAACATTTTCCAAGTAACATTGTTAACCAGTTCCAATGGTTCCTCAAGTTTTTAGCTGTCACTCTAGGATTCTTTCTTACCTCATTGAGCATTCTGCGAGATAAATCTGTAACCCTTTCCAGCAACAAATCTTGTTCGTGGGTCTTCTGATATCTCTTTTTTACGAGGCATGGTCCACATCAGCAGATGCTTCTTGTGAATAGCAAACTCAAAATGTTTGAGTGCTTTTTACTAGTCAAAGTAGCTCTAACCCACACCTCTAATCTCAATTAATGAATTAGATGCCAGGTTTTCCTACTCTTTAAACGTCTGTAAACTTCTTAAGTTAAGATTCACACCACTCTAATTTTATAAAATAAAATTAAAAAGTTTAAACAATTTATATTGGTAAGTATTTATAGGACGTTTGAATCCAAATCAGCAGATACAGTTGGATACAATTATAGAAATCTATGTCATGTTTGTGCATTATCCATAGGGAATTGCAAGTGCAATATATTATCAGCCTATATGAATTTTCGAAATTTTGCATGGCTGACAGATTACTAAGAGTAGAAAGACGTACTGTAACCCACCTTTTTTTGTTTTCCCCAATGTGAACGGAAAAGTTTGTCATTTTTCGGGCCACAATTCCTTTTTTTTTTTTTTTTCACAATGAATCTTTGCTTGTGGTAGCTCATTATTACTGTAGGATACCTCCAACACTCGTGTTCATTCTCAACGTCTGTCATTTTTTTATATTTGTCAAAATCCATCTTTTTATATGTTAGCCTATGCTCGTGATGGAGTGGTATTGGAGCAACGGAAATGCTGATGTCCTGACTTTCAGAGAAAAAAAATGCTCCTCCGTGGCGGGCAAATCTCCCCGTTTTGCTTCTATTCTGCAACGCTCCCATAACGTGAGTCACGTTCACTGATAGGGGCGATTGGGACCACAGTCGGCTTCGATGTGTATAGTAGAGTCTGACATACTGTTGCACAGTGTGCCATGGCGATATCAATGCATTCATATTGTACAGTCTGACAAGTAGCAATCTTAAAGGATTGTAAAAATCTGTCTAGTGGGCTTAAGATGAAGATCAAACCAGATTTTAAGACAAATTTATACATAAATACAAGTAATTCCAAAGGGTTCACATACTTTTCCTTGCCACTGTAAGTATTTTTAACTTGACATATAGTTTCTTCAAAAACAGCGATACACCATTGCAACAGCAAAAGACAAAAGCCATATGGCGCACATGTACAGTACATAGACCAATGAGACAATCCCTGGGCATATCCCTAATTCACATGGCAGCATGGCATGTGTCTGTACTTAAACATTCTTAGTACATTCTAATTTCTTATTCTGCTGTGTTCATTAATGATTGTATAATACTTTATGTATTCCATACATTATATAACAGTACAAGTCTTTAAAATAAGTTTTTTGCTCATGCTCTTAAAGATAACCTTGAGTTCTTTTGTGCAGGCAAATTGAGTTAAACCCAGTGATCAAGAAAGACGTATTCCACTCTTAGTGAAAAATGCATGTTGTTACAACTCCAAATAATAACATCACAATTTACCTTTCCATACACACATTACTATATGTTGTTGAATTAAAAACTTGCATCCAAACACTAATCATTGGGTCACAAAGCAAATAATAACAATATTAGTAAAATGGGCATTGAATGTTTTTTCTCTTCCTGTTTTTAATAGCTAAGAGCAGAGCGATAGCCATTCCTGTAGATCTGGACAGCCAAGTAAACAACCTGTTTGTGAAGTCCAACAATGTGGTTCAGAAGACCATCCTCAATTGGAGGATTTCGGCTCGCAACGCCTCTAGAAGAGATTCAACGCTTACAACTTCAAAAGATTACAGGAACATCATTGAGAGGCTGCAGGTGAGGGTGGAATCTTTAGAAAACAGCCATGCAGAAAAAAATTTATTGTCACATTCCTGGGTATTGGGTCATTTCGTGACACAAAAATGTCTTGAATGTAGAAGACACAAAAATTGTGTTGTTACAATTCATTGTTTGACCATAGGTTGGCCAACCAGTTGTTAAAGAGTAGTTTGTTTTATCAACATAAAGATTTTAGGTTAAAATGTACATGAATGTGCAAGGCTGTACATGGTCACCATTTCTCTTTCAACTGGAGGTTTCCCACTTTTCTAATCGTCGTTTACCCTCACTAGTTCATTTTAAAGGAGTAGTTCACACAAAATGAAAATGTTGTCTTATGTCTTTCCAAACCTGTATGGCTTTCTTTCTTATGCAGAACACAAAAGGAGAATTTTAAATGAATATTGCGGGGTATCTTTTCAATAGAATGCCAGTAAATGGTAACTAAATTTTAAGCTTAAAAAGCACTCAAAAGTGTTATAAAAGTAGCATGTGTGACTGGTGTGTACAACACTGTAACATGACAACTTATAATAATTCATACAAGATGGCAAAAATGACGTGGCTCGTACAAAATGGTACAACGCTTATTCCCATAGAGACCAACCAATCAAAAACAGGATTTAAAATCAATAATATACAGGCATTAGAATTTTTTGCTAGCCTTCTATCTAAAATTTACTTTTTTACAAAGGTGGACAAATTTGGTTTTGTATGTCAGTAACCTGTAATACGCTTCCCTCATCCCATTTCAAATCCCTTTGTTTTCTTTCTTATGTGGTACACAAGTTATTTTCCTATTACAATAGGTTAGGTTTGTGTTAGAGGGATAAACTTAGGGGAAATCATTGTTGATTTTCATTGTGTAAAAGTTGTACATTTTTGTATAAGCAAACTCCATTTCTTACGAGTTTTGCCATCTTGTACTATTATTCTCACGTGACTGATTTGGATGCATCATATTGCAAGTATTCTGAAGACAATAGCTTTTTTTTTCTAGCAATAAAAATATTGATATTCATCGCCTGCTCTTTAAGCACTATTTAGTGCTATACAATGTAAGTTCTCATGTTAACACATAAGCCACTGTGAATGAGCTTCTCTCACGGACATATGCAACGGACATAAAGATTTTCTCTAAATAATTACTTACGTTGGATTCTGTGGTGACAAATACATTTTAAAGCACAAATATTCTGTTTTATTTTAACAAATGTGACTTCTTGAATATTATATGTAAAAATGTAATGAATTATTATTATTATAAAATAATTACCAAAACCTGTTTAAAATAGTTTTAGACGGAATATAGCATGTCATGTCCACAGGATATATCAACTTCACTAAACCATTTCATGTTAAATTCCCATAGCTAGCTTGCCCAAAATATTCTAGGTGCACTGGAAAATTCAATTTTAGGAGGAAGGTGGGGAAATAGGAAACTTGTTCCAGGAGTTTTGTTGAGGTATAGTTTCTGATTATGGAGGACCAATTGTGGCAATATTAAAAATGAATAAATAAATTTATTTTTAAAGAAATTTAAAAAATGAAAAAAATTGTAATTAGAAATAAATAAATGAGTGTTTATACATTTATTTCCTTATGTATGCATTATTGTATTTATTTATTTATTTCTAATTTATTTATTCCCTCAATAATATATGTACACATTTATTTATTTATGCATTTCTTTGACCATATGGTAATGACGGGGTGTGTTTTCTACTTCAGGCATAGCAATCAAGCTCCAAGTGCTCCAGAGTAAAGCTTGGAGGCCACAGTGGCATCTTTGATTGAGTCAAATAGGTCATTTTGCACTTTTTGTTGTTCTACTTATTGTGCTTTAATGTCATGCAGTCATACTATAACTTTAAAATCTGAACATAAGTGGTCAAAAGGTGCAAGGAGTGAGAGTACATTTTAAAATTTTGAAAAATGCATAAAATGTTAGCGTAATGTTTAACAAAATTAAATTAATTAAACTTCAAATATTAATTAGTGTATTTAATTTTAATAAAGCTATTAAAAGGAATTTTGTTATTATTGAAATGCTTGAATCTTAAAGAGCACCTATTATGGTTTTTCAAATATTACCATTCATGTAGTGTGTTATATAGCTGTTTGTGAATGTAAAAAAAGTCTCAAAAGTTTCAAAAAAAAAAGAGTAATTGACACCCAAAAGAAAGAACCGATTCTGAACACCTGAAGCGAGTCTTCAGTAATTCCAGAATTACTTCCTGTACTAATCTACGTAATTTGGTAACAAAAAACCCGCCTTTTGGTCTGTTTACATGTACAGCCAGCACTGGCTTTTAGCCTGTTAGCTGTTAGCGTCTGCTAACCGGCTAACTCACATTATTGTCAAACTACATATAAACTTACCACTGAGAAACGTCTTGTTCTCGTTGTGCTTGCGATGGTGGTTCAGGTTGATCTTCCGATGTATCACTATCGGACTCTGGCTCAAATTGGTAAGGTAAAACAGATGTTTTTTCAGACTGAGCTGAAACTCTGATATGGTAGTGGGTGTTTCCTTTCCGACACACGCTGTAAGTGGTAGACCAATTACAACAGCCTATACATCTGACCAATCAGAGCAGAGTAGGCTCTCTGAAAGGAGGAGTTTAGAATTAATCCTTTAGAACAGATCATTAAAGGAGTTGTTTTTGGCACTGGGTAAAAAAAAGGTAATGCTGCAATTTAAATTGAGCAAATTAAAGTGTTTTTGATCTTGGATGCATGTAAATCTATAGCATGAGACCTTTAAAACAAAATTAGGCACGTTTAAAAACCATAATTGCACTAAATTGTCTCTTTTTTTTTTTTTTACCTGTTAAAATGATGGACAGAATTTGGAAACATCTGTCAAAGTTTCAATATATTTTTTTAGAGCATTTAAAAATCATTGTTAATGTTAGTTTAAAAAACTAATGCATTAACTAATATTAACATATACAACTTTTGATTTTAAAAATTGTATATGTTGAAGGTAACATTAACCAACATTAATAAATGCTGTAAAAGTATTGTTCTTTTTTAGTTCATGTAAATTAACGTTGTAAATTAATTTTAACAAATGGAACCTTATTGTTAAGTGTTTTATTTTGTGCTTTTAAATATGTTAATTCTCCATAAAATAGTTCACCACAAATTAAACTTTGCCTTAATAAATTTGATCGGTGGGCAGACATTTGTTCTGCCTGAAATCACTTTCATTCATAGCCTCCTATCACCTCTCTCCCATTGAAAATAAATTGGGAACTTTTTGGGAACGATTACCGCTTACCATTTAGAATGCCATTAACGGTGCGTGTTCACTGGCGTGTGGTGAGTGGATCTGCTTAAGTTATGGTTTTGGTTCAGACTAACAGTCAAGATTTTCATCCGAAACAAAGAAGACTGGAATTTATATAAAGTATGTACAGGTATGGTCACCCTAGGTACATACAGTTACCGTGATATGAAATTACATAAACAGTGATATAAGAATTTGGTCATATTGCCCACCTCTTAGTCTCCAAATCTCAGTTGCCTCCGCGTCTGAGACAGTCAATCTGTGCATTTTATCGCGTGGCTTGTTGAGCGCATTACCGCAGAGTCTTATGCTATTCTCCGCGGCATCCACGCACAACTCCCCACGTGCCCTTCCGAGAGCGAGAACCACATTATAGCGACCATGAGGAGGTTAACCCTCAACGTGACCAATTGGTTGCTTAGGAAACCTGATGAGTCACTCAGCATGCCCTGGATTCACCAGTTGGTCTACTTTAATAATTTAGTAATGCTTTCACAGATATTATAGGTACAGTCCTTATAGTAACCTGATGTTAAGTGTCTTGCTGAAGGCCAAAATAGTTCTGAGATCTACCCTTGTGAGGTTCGAACCAACAACCTTTTGGCCACCGGTCCAGTAATTAACCAGGCCTTACATAATTAACATAAGTCATACATTTTACTAACTAGGCAATCTTCTACTTGGAATATTTACAGAAGAACGTTACAGTGTGTCACTTATCGTAATGTTGGACGATCGTAAAGTCATTCATTCAGTAGAGATCTTTCTTTCCCTATTTGGCTCAACCACAAGATGTTACTGTGGCCTCCAAGTTTCACTCTGGAGCACTCTGATCTTAATGACTGTACCTAAAGTAGAAAACACAACCTCTCATTATCATATGGACAAAGAAATGTTTAAATAAATAAAAGTGGAAATGAAAATATGCAAAGGGTATTTCATGATTGGTCTCCGGAGATGACTGACGTATATGGTCCTCCACATACTCGAAGTAGGTTAATTACATACAGTAAATGCATTTAATATAACAGAATTACTTAATTGCATTTCATATTTACATTGGATTATTTTTCATTGAGTTATTTTTCACATAGAAGAATATGGAACCTTTTGAAATCAACACAGGTTTTTTATTTTATTTAAGGTTCTAAGTGAAATCAAACTAAATGCTACATTGAACTAACCATAGAAATGAGGAGTCATCCATGCTAATAACCTTGCTTATGGGATTGTACTAAATATAAAGGCAAGTACATAAAGAGGTTTAAAGTCTGGACCTCCAAGACCTATCAACAAATATGGAAAAGGTTTTCCTTCTTTCTAATACAGTGGTACTCTAAGTTCCAAGAGGTCCGGTCTCTACATTTCCTGCCCAGCAAAGGTCTGGATAATAATATGTAACTTACATGGTGTCAGTAGTTATATGGCTAGGAAATTCTGTATCTTTTTTTTTTAAATAGTTTTTATTACTTGCCACGTTGTCAGCAATAGTACTTTGTAAAAAAAAAATATATATATATATATATATATATATACAGTGAGGAAAATAAGTATTTGAACACCCTGCTATTTTGCAAGTTCTCCCACTTGGAAATCATGGAGGGGTCTGAAATTGTCATCGTAGGTGCATGTCCACTGTGAGAGACATAATCTAAAAATAAAAATCCAGAAATCACAATGTATGATTTTTTTAACTATTTATTTGTATGATACAGCTGCAAATAAGTATTTGAACACCTGTCTATCAGCTAGAATTCTGACCCTCAAAGACCTGTTAGTCTGCCTTTAAAATGTCCACCTCCACTCCATTTATTATCCTAAATTAAATTCACCTGTTTGAGGTCGTTAGCTGCATAAAGACACCTGTCCACCCCATACAATCAGTAAGAATCCAACTACTAACATGGCCAAGACCAAAGGCTGTCCAAAGACACTAGAGACAAAATTGTACACCTCCACAAGGCTGGAAAGGGCTACGGGGAAATTGCCAAGCAGCTTGGTGAAAAAAGGTCCACTGTTGGAGCAATCATTAGAAAATGGAAGAAGCTAAACATGACTGTCAATCTCCCTCGGACTGGGGCTCCATGCAAGATCTCACCTCGTGGGGTCTCAATGATCCTAAGAAAGGTGAGAAATCAGCCCAGAACTACACGGGAGGAGCTGGTCAATGAACTGAAAAGAGCTGGGACCACCGTTTCCAAGGTTACTGTTGGTAATACACTAAGACATCATGGTTTTAAATCATGCATGGCACGGAAGGTTCCCCTGCTTAAACCAGCACATGTCAAGGCCCGTCTTAAGTTTGCCAATGACCATTTGGATGATCCAGAGGAGTCATGGGAGAAAGTCATGTGGTCAGATGAGACCAAAATAGAACTTTTTGGTCATAATTCCACTAAGCATGTTTGGAGGAGAAGAAAGATGAGTACCATCCCAAGAACACCATCCCTACTGTGAAGTATGGGGGTGGTAGCATCATGCTTTGGGGGTGTTTTTCTGCACATGGGACAGGGCAACTGCACTGTATTAAGGAGAGGATGACCGGGGCCATGTATTGCGAGATTTTGGGGAACAATCTCCTTCCCTCAGTTAGAGCATTGAAGATGGGTCGAGGCTGGGTCTTCCAACATGACAATGACCCGAAGCACACAGCCAGGATAACCAAGGAGTGGCTCTGTAAGAAGCATATCAAGGTTCTGGCGTGGCCTAGCCAGTCTCCAGACCTAAACCCAATAGAGAATCTTTGGAGGGAGCTCAAACTCCGTGTTTCTCAGCGACAGCCCAGAAACCTGACTGATCTAGAGAAGATCTGTGTGGAGGAGTGTGCCAAAATCCCTCCTGCAGTGTGTGCAAACCTGGTGAAAAACTACAGGAAACGTTTGACCTCTGTAATTGCAAACAAAGGCTACTGTACCAAATATTAACACTGATCTTCTCAGGTGTTCAAATACTTATTTGCAGCTGTATCATACAAATAAATAGTTAAAAAATCATACATTGTGATTTCTGGATTTTTTTTTAGATTATGTCTCTCACAGTGGACATGCACCTACGATGACAATTTCAGACCCCTCCATTATTTCCAAGTGGGAGAACTTGCAAAATAGCAGGGTGTTCAAATACTTATTTTCCTCACTGTATATATATATATATATATATATATATATATATATATATATATATATATATATATATATATATATATATACACTGGCGCCAAATGTTTGGAATAATGAACAGATTTTGAACTTATGGAAAGAAATTGATACTTCTATTCACCAAAGTGGCATTCAACTGATCACAATGTGTATATTCAGGACATTCATAGCATGAAAAATTACTATTACAATTTGAAAACATTTTCAGAACTTCTTAAACTACTTCAAAGGGTTCTCATCAAAAAATCCTCCACTTGCAGCAATGACAGCTTTTCAGATCCTTGGAATTCTAACCGTCAGTTTGTCCAGATACTCAGGTGACATTTCTTCCCAGACTTCCTGTAGCACTTGCCATAGATGTGTCGTGTCTTGTCGGGCAATTCTCACACACCTTACGGTCTAGTTGATCCAACAGGAGCTCAATGGGGTTAAGATCCATAACACTCTTTTCCAATTATTTGTTGTCCAATGTCTGTTTCTTTTCACACTCTAACCTTTTCTTTTTGTTTTTCTGTTTCAAAAGTGGCTTTTACTTTGCAATTCTTCCCATAAGATCTGCATCCCTGAATCTTCTCTTTACTGTTGTTGAGCAGGTTGAATTCAATGAAGCTGTCAGCTGAGGACATTTGAGGTGTCTTTTTGTCAAACTAGAGACTCTGATGTACTTATCCTCTTGTTTAGTTGTACATCTGGCCTTCCGCATCTCTTTCTGTCCTTGTTAGAGTTAGTTGTCCTTTGTCCTTTTGTAGTGTACACCTTTGTATGAAATCTAAAGTTTTTGGGCAATTTCAAGCATTGTATAACCTTCATTCCTCAAACAATGATTAACTGATGAGTTTATAGAGAAAGATGTTTCTTTTTTTTTTTTTTTGCCATTTTTGACCTAATATTGACCTTAAGACATGCCAGTCTATTGAAGACTGTGGCAACTCAAAGACATTGTTAAGCTTCATTTAACAAACCAGACAGCTTTCAACTGTGTTTGATATAATGGCAAGTGATTTTGTAGTAACAAATTAGCAATTTAGCTTGATTACTCAAGGATAAGGTGTTGGAGTGATGGCTGCTGGAAATGGGGCCTGTCTAGATTTTATCAAAAATATTTTTTTTCAAACAGTGATGGTGCTGTTTTTTTACATCAGTTATGTCCTGACTAGACTTTGTGATCAGTTGAAAGACACTTTGGTGAATGAAAGTACCAATTTCCTGCCGAAACGGCAAAATCTGTTCATTATTCCAAACTTTTTGCCGCCAGTGTATTACTAAACCGTAAAAACTGGGCAGGGATGATGACATTGGGTGCCCAGAGACAACAAAATTAGTAGGGTCTGAGAGAGATAGAGAGAGAGAGAGAGGGATCATTATTGTCTAAAATCACTTTAATGTTTTTTATGTTAAAATAATCACACCTGCAGCTCATACGTACAGTAAATCTGGCTTTATTCGGCGCCGTATGTCTATAGTGGGGAGAGAGGCAACACGTGCAGTGCGGGAATAAAACGTGTAGCGCTGAACACGCTTTATTCCAGCTCCAGAGAGAAATATTTCTCTCTAGTGATGAATGCGCTTTATTCCCGCTCCACGCGCATATACACGTATGCTTACACAATCATTTCAGATAACTAGCGCAAAGATTTAGAGCTCAGTCCATATTGAAATGTCCTTCAGTCTGGATCCGGACCAGAGTCCGCCTATTGAGTACTCCTGGTCAAACATATGTTCTGTTCAAATGATGTTTGATATTAGGAAATAAATTGGCCTTGTTTGCCTTCAAATATTCCTAAAGATTCCTAAAAATTTTAGGAGCCTGATGAAAGACAAAGAATATCTGTTATAGACTAGGGAACAAACATTTTTACTAGCACAGTTCAAACTCAGTAAAGTTTTCTACTCATAGGTAAAGTCAGAATATAATAACTTTTATGAATATATTTATTTTGCTGAAAATTGTTTATGAAAAATGGTAGCCTTAGCTCATTTAGAAATTAACTGCCACTGCTGAAATACATATGAAACTAATTTTTTTTTGTCAAAATACCACAGTTACTGTTACTGATGTAAAATCGTGTTAAATTTTATTAAGGGTATTGATGTGTTTTTGAAAAACCTTTACTTTGGCGCATGTCAAAATAATCCAGTTGAGTGCTTCTGTGATGGCTCACGCGTGTCATGCCACACTCACAGGAAAACCAGGCTTCAGTCGTGCTGCATAAATGCTTGTCTCAGATGTGAACCATATTTAACGTGTACAAAGCACTGAACGTGAGATAAATGTCATTCATTTTTCTTGGGCTGCCGGCGAATTATTTTCAATGCAGGAAAAACCCTGCATTCCTAAATAAATAAATGTGGAAATAAATAAATACAATAATGCATAAACAAGGTAATAAATGTATAAATGCTCATTTATGTCAGAGTTGAACATTTATTGATTAATTTCTAAATATACTTTTTAATTTTTTGATTTTATATTTGTGCAAATGTATTTATTTGTAATATTGTCACATTCGGTCCTCCATACCTTAGAAGTTTAGTCTTTTATAATATTAATTTAGATAGAGTCTGATTGCGGTTGGCTCTTGATACTGATCTAAGAACAGCCTTCTGCCCACATTCCACATTACAAGATAAATACAGATGCAGCAAAACTTTAGATTTTTAGATACAACTGAATTGTAAAGTCCATGCTGTCGTATCTTGCATAGAAACAGAAGTTGAAAGAGTAGTGTGCAAAAGTTTTAGGCACTTATGAAAAATGTTGCATTGTGAGGTTGTCTTAAAAAATTATTACATAAATAGTTTTCATTTATCACTTAAAACATTCTCCTAGGTACACCTGGACACAGTTTTTTTTTGGCTTTTGGCAGATAGGATGTTCCAAGCTTCTTGGAGAATTCGCCACAGTTCTTCTATCTATTTTAATGTAATCTCAGACTGACACAATGTTTAGTGGGGGGCTTTAAGGGGGCCATGACATTTGTTGCAGGGCTCCCTGTTCTTCTATTCTAATCTTTTTTTATTTAAAAAAGTAATTTTTGGTAGTCTAACATTTATATTTACTATTGACACACTAAAGCTGAAGATATAAATAACTTTCTTAAGACAAATGTGAAACATTTTATGTGCCTTAGACTTTTGCACAGTCCTGTATCTTCGAAAGTGATGCACTTGTAAGTTTTAATATGTTGTAATTGAACATTTTAATTTCTAGGATTTTCAAATAATTGTTTTTCTAAAATATTGGGCTGGTTGGGATGCTCAAGTAAACTTAATTCTTTTTTGATAGTATCACAGTGTATATACACTTCAGCAAACTACAAATGGCTTCCTTATAGTCATCTCTGCATATTAAACTGGGATATGGAAAGTATTTTAACTAAACTAAAAACAAAAACACTTTAATTCAGAGGCTGAAAGCAGTTTCCATGTTAAAATATAATAACAGAACTTGAAATAAGTTTGCAGATGTATTGTGAAGCCCATGCTGTCGTATTTAACAGTGAAACAGCAGTTGATTTCTCTGATAAATCAACTGCTGTTTCACTGTTAAATACGACAGTGTTGAAATATTGTTTTCTGTTGAAATGTAAGGAAAAAAGACGCCTCATCACCAGAAGGTGATGTTGTTGGGTGAAACGTGCATTTCCTGTCTTAAAATACTGCTTTCACACGCTGCTCAGAAGGCGGATGAGTGTAGGGGTGTAGATATAGGTCAGTGTGGGGGGTGAGTTTGTCAGCTAGTCTGGAGCAGGGGAAGGGGTGGGGTGTTTGGGAAGTGGGTGATTTAGCAAGTTGCGGTAAACCATGGCCTCATCACGGCTGTCTATGTCCCATGCAGCTGTAGCATGAGTTGCCAAATATTCAGACACTTTTGGACACCTCACTGCTCTGTTATGTGTCTCCCAAGGTTTCTGAATTTAGCCAGCACAAATAAAAAAACAAATCATGATTTTGATTTTTTTCTGTCTGTCTAAAATGTTAAAAAGACACATTTTCATTGCATCATATTTTTATTGTGGTGGCTTATAAAACATGACATTATGACATTAAATTAATACGACATATTTAAAATCTTGCACTATTTCTGTCACTTATCAAATGTACAATTTTGTTGCATATTTGAACCATTTTAATGTTCAAAAGTTCCGAAGGTCAGATTTTCTTGCTTCAATACACAATACCCTCTTTTGAACATTTAACCCATTTTCACAAGTAGTATCAGGCCACGTGCACACTAATACATTTTTGTTAGAAAATGCATATATTTTGCTACATTAACACCTCATCCACAGTAAAGTGGCATTTCCCTTCACCAAAAAATGGAACATTTCGAAAACACTCTTCATTACTGCATATTTTGGAGAAAAGTTACATTAGGAAAATGAAAACAGATTAGTGTGAATATTGCCTCAGATTTTGGAACCCCATTGTACATCAGCGAGGGTCAAATTATTTTGGAGTTTTATTTTCTTATTTTACTTTGATCTTAAACCATGTAGATTGTTGCTGTTGCTAATGAAGTTCTAACTAACTTATGAGCATCATTTATACTCCCATTTGGTGCTTTGCAAGTAGTAATTTTGCACCCTGTTTGTTCCACTCCCAAATATGGTCCACCATATTATAACATACTATCAATAAGCAATGCGTTTATAGCTGCACATGGTCAAACTAAATGCATTCTTGCATTTGTTTGCTATTGAGATTTTTGTTCTCTGCTGTGTGTGATTGTTAGGACATTGTATCAGCTCTGGAGGATCGTCTACGGCCTCTGGTACAAGCTGAGCTCTCAGTGTTGGTGGACGTACTGCATCGCCCAGAACTGCTCTTCCCAGAGAACACAGATGCCCGGCGGAAATGCGAGAGTGGAGGCTTCATCTCTAAGTGCGTTTCCTTTTCCATAAACCTTTAACAATAAACCAGTGTCCCTGGATGCTATGAGACACCAGTATTGTAAAAATCCTTCTCTTTTGTTTAAATGAGCCAGTGACATTCATGAATCATGTTTATTGGGGTGACTTTGAACACATACTAAAAGAATGGATTGAATTACATTTCCCCATTTGGGCTACTTTTTTTCAACCCAATTGGTATGGCCAATTCCCAATGCACTCTTGGTCCTCATGGTGGCGTAGGATGAATCTCAGTTGGCTTGTTGAGCGCATTACCGCGGAGGCTTATGCTATTCTCCACGGCATCCACGCACAACTCCCCACGTGCCCTTCCGAGAACCACATTATAGCGACCATGAGGAGGTTAACCCTCAACGTGACCAATTGGTTGCTTAGGAAACTTGACGAGTCACTCAGCATGCCCTGGATTCACCAGTTAGTCTACTTTAATAATTTAGTAATGCTTTCACAGATATTATAGGTACAGTCCCTATAGTAACCTGATGTTAAGTGTCTTGCTGAAGGCCAAAATAGTTCTGAGATCTACCCTTGTGAGGTTCGAACCTACAACCTTTTGGCCACCGGTCCAGTAATTAACCAGGCCTTACATAATTAACATAAGTCATACGTTTTACTAACTGGGCAATCTTCTACTTGGAATATTTACAGAAGAACGTTACAGTGTGTCATTTATCGTAACGTTGGACTTCATCATTCACATGCGACCCATTTTCTCTCTAGAATTCAAAAGGATCCAATATAATCACAGAAGAGCACATACAACAATAGCAGATGAATCACATTATCTCTTAGTTTTATAAAAACAGGACTCAATGATTTTACAGACATAAATGGTGTTAGACTGTCAGATATACATTTTTTTTTCCCTATGCAAGTTTAATGTGCTGAGACAACTACATGTACACCATAAGTTTGTTGATTTACCTAAAATGTGTCTCTGTGGCACTACCAAAACATTGCTCTGTTTTTTTTTAGCTCAAACAATGGTTTGAGTTTGGGGCAAGACTACCTGTTTTTTGAAACTATTAAAGATTATGGGTTGGGAGAAGATTGTGTGGACATTATCTTTACAGTTTTTAAATAACAAACTTCATGTTTAAGCCAGTGTATGGGATTTAAATCATTGCCACGACCCCTTCCAAACTAATACGTTTTAATTTGAAAATGCATAAATTTAGCTAAGTTTTGGCCTTCTGTCCACACTGAGATGGCATTTTTGTCCAGTGAAAACAGCGAAAATGCTCTCCCAAGTGGATCAATTTATAGATGCATTTTGAGTTGTAGTGTGGACAGAGAAAATGGAGATATTCGAAAACGATGACATATTTGTCATCATTACGCAGTCATGTGAACCAGTCAACAATCAAGATGGTGGTCCATGTTGTCGCAGTATTGTTCTGCCTACTTTTCATTTTGATGGTGTTATTAAAGATATATTTTAAATTGTACAACCTTCACATTGCATTTCTTTAAAAGCGAAGGGAAGTTTAATCAGAATTGCTGTCCAGTGGCGGAACATGAGGACAATTTGCGTTTCAGACCGTACATGGAAATGAAGCAGGGCCAAGCTTCTTACGGGGATGTAAGCCTTTTCAGATGTTTCAGTGTGGACAAGCAACTTTTGGAATATGTTTGATAAAAGCAGTGTGGGTGGAGATTAGTTTGAAAACAAAAACAGCATTTTAAAATGTATCCGGATTAATGTGGATGTTGCTTTTGTTTCTTGCAGACACTGGCTCTCATGTAATTAAGTCAAGTTGAATTTGTCAACCGGCTTAAGGTGTACTGATGTCCACCTGTCATCAGTTTGTTTGTCCTCGTGCTGTGAGAGACTACAGAAAGGATTATGTGTTTGTGCAGCTGTCTTTGTTTGCACGTGAGCATTTCTTTGGGAGTAATCCTGAGGTGAGGATTAGTTGATTTAGCTAGAGTTAGATTACAATGCCAGCAACCATTGTGATGTCAGCAGGAGAGAAACGGCCAGCTATCGACAGTTCAGATCAATTCAGTTTCTTTTGTCTCAGTTTTATGGCAGATATATGTAAATTCTGTCATAATTTACTAACCCTAATAGTGTTACAAACTTTGTGATCTTCTCGGAACACAAAAGAAGATATATTGCAAAATGTTCTTGCTGGCACTTTTCATACCACTCAATCATATTGGGACCAGGGACGGTCAAGCTCTCAAAAGCACAATGAACAAAAAAGTGCAATAAAAGTACCATCAATCCATACAACTTTCACACTATATTCCAAGTTCTCTCAAGGGTATGGGTAGTTTGGTGTGAGGATCAGACTGAAATTAGGGCCCAAGCACTGTAAACAATTATTTTTAGCACATTTAATATTTCAATTTTTTTATCAGTTATCGCTTTCTTCCAACACATTATTGTATCAGCAAAATCCAATATCGGTCAACCTGTAATTTGTATATGTTGATATATTGGTGCATAAATCAATTTGAATATGATCTGGAAGGACATACCATACTAATTGTATTTGTTCAAGTCTTAAAGGTTTTTAAAAAATCTTAAATTGTATTTGAAAATCTGTGCAGTAGAGTATTTCTTTAACTGCTGATCTCCTGGGATTTTCTCACACAGCAGTCTCTAGAATTTACACAGAATGGTGTAAAAAAACTAAAAACATCCAGTGAGTGGCAGTTCTGTGGATGGAAATGCCTTGTTGATGAGAGAGGTCAACAGAGAATGTCCAGTCTGGTTAGAACTGACAAAGTCTACAGTAACTCAGATAACCGCTCTGTACAATTTTGTTGAGAAGAATAGTATCTCAGAATGTTATTCTGAGATGCGGGTTAGCACTGTTTTGGTGGCACGAGGGGGAGCTACACAATATTAGGCAGGTGGTTTTAATGTTGTGGCTGATCAGTGTATATACACCTGGCTTAGCTGAACTTTTGGAGTCATATCAGACACATGAAGATTCATTCTCGTTTTCTGCTGTGTATTTTAGCGAACTTTGCCAGTATCCATCAATATTGCTGCTTTCTGTTTGTCTCCAAAACGGTCTACTGTCAGTAATAGAACCACATCTTCAGCTATATTATGCGGCACCTCATGTCTACTTGCATTAATGCAGAGAAGGTTATAAATACTGGCTGTCTTTTTGCTTGTTGCTATGATTCTGTTGCAGACATTTAACATGCTAGTTTAAAGGGCCATTCACACCAAGCTTTTATACATGTATGCATACACAATCACCTAGCCAGGTTTCAAATAACTAGCACAAAGATTTCGATCTCAGTCTGGATTTAATTGTCCTTCAGTCTGAATCCGGACCAGAGTCCACCAATTGAGATACTGAGAAATAACCTGCAATTTGTCATATTTCAGTGAATATCTTGACGTCCGATGTGTGATCATAAGCACTAAGACAGAACTTAATTCCCTCTTTTTCTTTCTTTCAGATTAATTAAACACACTAAACAGCTTTTAGAGGAGAATGAAGAGCGTTTGTGTATAAAGGTTCTGCAGACGCTCCGAGAAATGATGACTAAAGACCGTGGCTATGGGGAAAAGGTAAACATGATCTCACACACACACACACACACACACACACACACACACACACACACACACACACACACACACACACACACACACACACACACACTTATTGTAGTTGCAGTGTAGCCTAACTCCACTACAGACATTCAAGAAAAAATGGACTTCCACATACAAAAACCTCTCTCCTAAACAGCTGCCTGTTAAACATCCTAATGAAATTACATGAATCCCTCGGTGTGTGTTACATTTAGCCATATTGCCCATAAAAATCCCCAAACAGGCCTTGCAGGACACCTCTCACTCTGTATTTCCAGAATACCTCCCAACGTCCAGTTCAGAATGCCGCATTAAAGAGCTGACATTGTGATTGTTTTAGCCTATATGCTTTTATACATGCAGTCGCACACAATCTCAAACACACACAATATATGTTTATTACTCCTAACACTTTATAAAACATGCCCATTCTTCCAAATATGGGTTTGTAAGTCATCTCTGCTTCCAAAAAATAAAAACCTAACTCCATGCTTAATGCTTAACAAGCATGTACTAAATTAATTAACAACCAATAAACGTCACTTGCGTACAGAGGCCCCAAAAAGTATTTGGACTCTTAAACCACACTTAAAAATGTATTCATGTCATTGCATTAAAATAAAAATAGCAAACAAAATTACATTTATTTAAAATAAAATATCAAAAGCACACTTTTCAAGCTAAACATTTCACTAAATGTTATTAGTTAGCTTTTAAATGACATAAAAATAGAAGTATTGTTAAAAAAATGAAGAAAAAAGTGTTTGGACATGATATCTGGTTTTCAAAATGGCTGTTAAAAGTGAAGTTAGTTCTGAAAAGGCATATTTACAAATGACACTTGGTTTTTGTAACAATGCAATGACAATCATACTTTTTAAGTGTGACTTCAGGGTCCAAATACTTTTTGGGGCCACTGTATTTGAACACTTAAGACTTTATTGAATCGTTAGTTTCCAACCTCTGCTTTAAACATAAACAATTGGCCTTGGTTGCATCTACATGTTACGTAGATAGCGACCAATGCCTCTGAACATTGCTAATCAATAATCCTCCGTTATGCCACTAACGAAAATGTTCTTGTTTGCCATTTTTGTTTCAAGCGTTCTCTAACGTTCTTCCTTCACAATACTAACTTTGCTGTGTGCTCTTCTCTTCCAGCTGATTGCCTTTGATGATGAGTTGGATGTGGCTGAGGTTGTTTTCTTTATTTTAGTTTTTGCTGTTTAGTTCGGCTTCCCGCACGGCTTTAGTCGCCCTAGTTAGCACTTGTTCTCGTTTTCTTTGAGCTGTTTAGCTGGTTTTTGTCAACGTGACTTCACCACAAACCGACCATCTTGTTTCTCTGTCCGTGTGTGTTGAGGTTGTGTGAAGTTGACCTCACCCGATAGTTTCAGTGTGTGTTTGCGTGTGTGTGTGCACATGTTTCACCACTGGCCTTGTTTTAGGTAGTGTGTGTGCTGGTGAACATTTTTGCAAGTTTCAAGCCGCCACCACCTTTGTTCACACTTCCTCTTTGTAGCGTCAAGTTTACGTTCCTGTTACATTCAGCAGTGGTGCAATGTCACAACATACTTGTATAATTTCAGCCAGTTGTTTAAAAAACAATGCTACATTTTCCCAGTTTTTTTTTTACTCAAAGCAAGGTTTATATTAATCATAGTTTAGCCAACTATGTAGAGTTTTTAAAGTGAGGTTAAGGAACTGAATCTGAATGATTAGAAAAATAAAAGAGGTTAGATGAATTTCAATACAGTGCTGCCATGAAGCACTGTATTTATGCGTAACACTTATTTAAAAGTGTGCATGTGCAATGTGTGCTTGAGTTAAAGTTAGGAAGGCAGGTGGGCGTACATACTATATTTATAGTCACTACTCTCCTATCAGTTCTGAGGAAGAAACCCAATCCGGTCTTCCCATTAAAAGGAAGGTGGGTGAAAATGTTCTTTAAACACCCATACATTTGTGTTGTATGGGTGAGCAAGAAAAATAATACAGCAAATTACATTTATTTGTGTATGCATGCATTAACCAGTTATAGGAAAAGTGTAAAGGGTCAGTGAAGGGCGTGAGTTTTTGGGTGTTTTTAGAGTGTTTTGATTTCAAATTAAGGTCAGTGTAAATATATCTCTCACATAATAAGATAAACTCCTAACCACCTCCTTCTGAGGAAAAAAAAGAAAAGAAAAAAGCAGAAATTTAAGGGTCAGATTAAGTCATTTAAAAAAGTAAAATGTGCTTTTCCATACATTCTTACTGGTAAAACTTCTGGCTTAAATGGTGACCAAATAGTTAGAGGGTGTTTTGATAAGGAATGTAACAATAACTTATGCATTTATGTTACTTAAAATAACAGAATAAGGCCTTGAATCATTCACGTTGAAAATTAGTGCCCTCCAGAGGTAATGGGGAAGAAATATTTGTACAAAAATTCTTCACATAGCACATAAAGGAACAAGTCCTATATCACATAAAAGCTCTCACTCTCCGAAATGTGACTATACAGTTAATTTTGTTTCCCTAATACCACAGTTCAAAAGCATTTCAAAAGAATCAAAAAGAAGTCATCAAATACGGATGTCTCATTTATGCTCCAAAAACTGCTGCTGTAAGCCCCAAATAGCTAAAAAAAAATCTGCTTTCACTTTAGGAAGTTCTTTTAAAAAAGAAAATTGTCTGTGAGCTTGCTTGGCTGAATAATCCAATCTTAGTTCCCTTCAATTCAGTACACTTGACATTGCGTCACTAAGCAGACACTACTCTACCTGACCTAGTTTAAACCTTTCTACAATAATGCCAGTACTGTCTATGGTGTTTAAGCACCGCCCTTTTAGGCACAAAGCTGACCGGTATAAAAGCACAGACACCATTCATCAGAACTTTATTCCTTCAAGACAGCAATTCTTATCTCGTCTAGAAACCTTCTACTACTTTGCCGTTGATATACACGAGTCAGCGGTCGGAATCTTCATGGCAACGAGAAGACTGTTCGCCCCTGCAGTGTTCCGGCGAGCATTTACTCCGCCTCGCCGCTTGAAGCTTTGCTGGTGAACGGGCCACTTTTTCGCATATTTTTAACTGTTCCTTTTGCCAGGGACACATCAGATCAGCATGAGAGCTGGATTCACTGTCACACGCGGAGTCAGCTCTCATAGAGACAAACTGCCCTCACTGTGAGGGCATGAGTCTCAAAATGGTTTGCTCGCAAATTGTGGGCCTCCCGAGGGATCACACGAGGAGGCACGCCGCGGCCGCAAGGTCGAGCAGCATGAATTTGAGGTGGACCTTGTGACAGCACATGCCCTGCAAGTCCCTCGATATACACATACTGTGTCTATGCCGATAAAGTATGTGAGCTTCAGCCCTCGGTAAGAGCGCATGACCACAACGTTCGGAGGTTCTGATGCTAGGGATGATGATGTTATGTTTCTTGCTGCTTCTGGCTAGTGGTCAATGAAGGATGTTGTCACCGCTTCCCCCAGTGAGGAGCGTGCATACGCCACTGACAAGGAGATTCTTCACATCCTTTCAAGGGCAGTCGAAGAGCTCGGTCTCGAGTGGTCTCCTCCAGAGGAACCTGAAAAATCTCACTTTGATGAATGGTTCTTGCAGACCAGACATCGTAGATCGTGTTCCGCAGATCTGCCCTGTTCTTCCCAGAAGTTCATAACGAACTGACAATATCCTGGTGTGCGCGCCTTATTCAGTTCGCTTGCACAGTGATTCCACTCTCCTCACTAAAGTGGACCCCGGGAAAGACAAAGGTTATGCCCAACTTCCCCCTGTGGAAGAGGTGGCAGCGGCACATCTCTGCCTGGCAAGAAGCAGGGAGTGGAAATCACGTTGTCCAAGCTAAGCTCCTCAAGCACATGAATGAGCAATGCAACAATCCAGAGACATTCAAATAGCTCCACACTGGTGGTTTTACATCGTCACATCTGGCTGACCCTCATGGAAATTCATGATGTGGAAAAATAAGTTTTATTTGATGCTCCGGTGTCTCCAGCCAGCCTTTTTGGTGGCTCTGTGGATAGATTTGCTGAGCTCTACATCACGACTCAGCAGCACTCACAGGCATTTTATGCCAAAACAGTACTTCAGTACTTCTACACAGTACTTCATCACAGCAGGCTCACTCCCTCTCTGTCTCGGGCCAGCCCAATGCCTGCTGCCGCCAAATGTCACCGCCGAGTTGCAGGTAAAGCCACGCAAGCCATGGCCCAAACGAAGGCAGCTTCCTCGGCGCAAGCCCAGTGCAGAAGGGAAATCCCCTCCTCCCCCCGCGCAGCAAAAGTGCTCCTGACACACAATGCTATTCCTCTCTTCCCACTGCTGTTTGTCGGGAAAGGAATATTGTTCAAAATGTTGTACGATATGTTGTTTCTTTGTCTCACATTAAATCACATGCAATAAAGAATCCAAAAAAGAGTACAGCGCTTGTTGCACATGCATGAGATGCTCACACTTTTTCAATAAGGGCTTTCCCTATTCAAAGCCCATACATTATGCACAACTGCTTCCAATGGTGAGCATACAATGAACAAACCAAATTGCCCTCTGTCCCGTTACGAGGACACATGGCGAGCCCTTACTGGCATTATCCACTGGGTGCTAAAAGTGATCGAACATGGATATATGATCCAATTTGCACATTGGCCACCCCGTTTCAATGGTGTCCTGTCTTCCACGGCTCCGTCTGAAGATACGTCTGTGTTACGAGGCAAAATACACAGTCCTCTAGCAAAGAATGTGGTAGAGGTTGATTCGAGGGCAAGCCCTCATGGGCGTGTCAGACTGGATGTTTAAAACGATCGTGCATGGTCATGCAATTCAGTTTGTTCACTGAATTACACTTCATTGGTGCTTTTGCAATCTGTGGTCCAACCACAGGATGTGCCGGTGTTGCGCACAGAGATTCACAGTCTCCTCGCAAAAAACGCAATAGAGACTGCTCTACACTGCGATGCACACAGCCGTTAATTCCTCATTCTAGAGAAGGACATTGGGCTTCAACCCATTCTAGTCCTGAGATGCTTGAATCGCACGCTCGCGAATCACCCATTCAAAATGTTAACTCAAACTTCCGCACACATCCGTCCTCAGGACTGTTTTGCGTCAGTAGATTCATGTACCAATTACATTGTGTTACAGGTGGCTTTTTAGATTCACATTCAAGGGAACTGTGCATCAATTTAAAGTCCTTCATTTCAGTCCATCTCTGGCTCCTGGAATGTTCACGAAATGTATTGATGCGGCACAAGCCCCATTGAAAATGAACAGTGTAGGTGTTTTTAATTACCTCAGCGATTGTTTATTACTAGCCAATCACTGCTGATTGAACACAGAGACTTGCAGCTTTGCCATATGGAAAATCTTGTCAACTGTGTGAAAAGCAAACTTTTCCCCAGCCAGTAAATTTTCTTTTTAGGAGTTTGCCTCGACTCCATGAGCATGCATGCACACCTCACAAACTAGTGCGTACAGACCATTCTTCTGTGTCTGTCTCAGTTCAAACTGGAAAAACATTACCACTGAAGTCATTCCAGTGAATGCTGTGTTTTATGGCAGCAGCATCCGCCATCATAGTATGCATTTCCCCTGGTGTGTCTCCATTCTGTCATCAGCAAAGTCCGAGTGGACATGGAAACTGTTCTGTTAATTGCGCTGAAATGGTCCAATCAGTCCTGGTTTCAGGAGATGGTAGAAAAACTGGACAGGCCTCCATGGAAAATACAGCTAAGGAGAGACTTTCTCTCAAACACAAGGCACGATTTGGCATCCCCAGCCAGAGCTGTGAAACCTACACATGTATCCTTTGATTGGAGCACAGCAAATGAGCCAGAATAGTCGGTTATGAACACCATTTTACAGGCTAGAGCATCATCCACGAGATGCCTTTATGCACTAAAATGGAATGTGTTCAATAATTGGTGCTTTTCACATGGCAAAGACCCAGTGACCGTTGTATTTTCCAAAAGTCACAGGCACTTTCATTACAAAAAAAAGTCCTTCCCTACTGGGTTCATAAAGGCGTTAATTCATGCCTTATGACCATAGTTCATATATATATTCTGAGTGCTCCCCTTCTGGCTCACAGTGAGGGTCATTCACTTGCAATATACACATGTCGGTTGCCGTCCCGCAGGATTGTGTCGTTGTTTCTTCTTTGGGAACGTTATGTTGTGTAGTGCGGCATGATGGGAATCTGCTCCCCATAATGTCATCTTAGTGACACACTGTCAAGTTTACTGAATCGTAAGGGAATGTCTCGGTTACATGCGTAACTTTGGTTCACTGAGATGAAGGGAACGGTACAATGCATAAGACTCAGGGTTTTTTTGAGGTGTGAACGATGTGCTCTTTGTCCCGGAGTCAGAAAATTCTGAGGAATGGTGTTTGAGCGCCGCTTTTATACTGGTCAGCTTTGCGCCTAAAAGGGCGGGGCTTAAACACCATTGCCAATACTGTCTTTATTGTAGAAAGGTTTCAACTAGTTTGTGTATGTACTCTCTGGTCTCTCTGACCTGCAGGCTGGTGGCATCAGAGTAGCTAGGCACAAACCTTTGGTTGTAGCCAGCCAGCCCAAATAACTGCCTTACCCCTTTTTTGGTCTTTGGCACCCAAGATCAAAAAAGGGGTAAGGTGTGTCCCAAGTGGAACGCAAATACCTTACTTCCAGCTGCCCAATTGTGCAATTCTTCGGGTTGGCCGTGAGTCCCGCCTGTCTCAGCGTGCTCAGGACACCCCTCAGATGTTGCATATGCTGCTGCCAATCATCGCTGTAAATTATGATATCATCTAGGTATGTGGCGGCATATGCCATATGTAATCTGAGGACCTTGTCCATAAGGCGCTGGAACATGGCTGGGCTCTGAACAAACCCGAAAGGAAGAGTCACGTATTGGTGTAATCCGAATGGTGTGGAAAAAGCGGTCTCTTCTCGAGATATTGGAGTTAAAATGATCTGTCAATAACCCTTTGTTAAGTCCATTGTTGAGTAAAATTGAGCCGCGCCCAACCGATCGAGTAACTCATCAATTTGCGGCATTGGATACGCATTCAGTTTGGACACCGCGTTCGCTTTCCGGTATTCAACACCGAACCGGACCGAGCCATCACTCTTTGGTACCAGAACTACAACTACTGGGATTGCCAAATCACTGTGCAACTCTTGTATTACGCCCATTACCAGCATTGCCTCTAATTCTTCCTGAACAATCTTTTTCTTGTGATCAGGAAGACGATAGGGGCAACTACGAACCACCACTCCCGGGGTGGTCTCAATATGGTGGTCTATGAGGTTTGTGTGCGAATTCCCATAGTCAAGTGCCCTTGTCGTACAGTCGCCATTGACGCTCCTGAGTTTGAAGCAAATTCTCCTGTGTTACCTGCCCCAAAGTGTGGAGTTTTGCTCGAAGGTCAAGAACGTATTGAATTTGATTTTTACTATTCTAGTATTTACTATGCTATGGAGGCTTGTGGGACCTCTCGTACTGCAAATAGAAGGGGTTCGAGCCACTTATCCCAGTTTTTAGCATCTTCGTGTATGAATTTATGAACCATGGTTTGTAAGGTCTTATTAAATCGTTCAACCAACCTGTCTGTTTGCGGGTGGTAAAAGCTGGTGCGAATCAACTTAATGCCTAATAATTAATATAGTTTGCGTAGTGTACGTGACATGCAAGTTGTGCCTTGATCAGTGTGGATTTCCTTTGGAGTCCCCACCCAGAAGATTATTCTTAAGAGTGCCTCCGCACCATTGCATGCTGAGATGTTGAGCAGGGGCACTGCTTCCGGATATCGCATTGCATAGTCCACCAGAACCAATACAAACACCAGAACCAATGCAAAGTGATGGCCACGTGCAGTCCGCTCTAATGGTCCGACAAGATCCATGCCATGTCATGTCAAAGAGGATCTTGATCAACGGCAGCGGGCGTAATGGCGCTTTTGGGGTGGCCGTTGGATTCACCATCTGACATTCACGGCACGCCGCACACCACTTGCGAACGTCCCCGTGAATGCCTCGCCAAAAGAAACGGATCATTACACGGTTCAAAGTTTTTCCATGAACAAAGTGGCTACCATTGGATTATGATGAGCTACCTGGAAGAGTGTTTCCCAACAGCTCTTTGGTACTAACAGCTGAGTTGTATTCTCTTTGGTTTGAGTGTCCTGCGTCACTTGATACATCCGCTCTTTAATAACAGAAAAGTATGGGTAAGCGCAAGACCAGGCTGGAGCTACTTTCACTTGGTCGAATGTGTGCTTGAGGGACTCGTCACATGACTGCTCCAGAGGGAAGTCCCCCTCAGGGAAGCCCCTGAGAATGGGAACTCCCCCATATGCGTTATCCTGAAACAAAGCCGATGTTGACGGCCATGACACCGCCTCACCAGCCATGGTATCGCACGTCACACCCCGCCCCGCTAATTGCAGGACCCATCCCATATTACTCTCAATGGATTTTTAAAACGGAGCCAATTGGTTCCCAGAATTAGCGGGAATTAACCGCGGTTTCCCCGCAGCTCCAGCAGACCAGCCCAGGTTGAATTTTGGTTGAACTATCCCTCCTGTTTGTATGAAAATCCCTAATTTCTTGTGTTATGATTGATAGAGTCTCACACATAGACTGGATGAATCTGAGGACTCTCTTTCTCTGTGTCTCTCTCTTTCCTGTCTAACTCCTGAGTCTCCTTAAGTCATCTGCTTCATAATGTTTTTCTCAAAACACATCCAGACACGGATTTTGTCAGACTTGTATCCAGACTTCTGCACACATTGAAAAGGAATGCAGTTCCCTTAAAATGTACACGTGTTCATGACACATGTATAGATGGACCATGCCTGGCTGAGTCCTCTTATAACATATAACACCTTGCTATCTTTATATTAAATAAGGGAATCTCTGTGTTATCACAGTATCAGGGCTGGGATGGGTGTAAACTGCTGGGATATGGCATGGATCCAGCCTAATCCTGTATATATTTGAGAGTTTGCGATTTAAGCAGGATGGGAAGGATAATTTGGTGTGGGGAAGGTTATGTAATGGGGATGGACTCGCTACAGGAGAGAAAGAGTGAGTGTATGCATGCGGTTGTGTGTGAGCCCTTTGCTTGGTCCGTGCCAGCCAATCACAATTACACCCCGTCTGTATGTGTTTCAGAAGTCTGTCTGATGCCCAGTGTTAATACTGTTTTAGTATTTTAGTAATGTTTTACACTGGAAATACATTTATGATTCAAATAATACATGAGTTTTAACAGAAAATGTAAGGTTTTATAAAATTTCTCTTTAATCTCATATTTGATGAGTTTGAATTAGGTGGTAAAAGGAATAGTTCACCCAAAACTATTTACTCACTCTAATGCTATCCCAGATGTATACGACTTTATTTCTTCTGCTGAACCCAAACAAAGATTTTTAGAAGAATATCTCAGCTCTGTTGGTCCTTACAATGAAAGTGAATGGTGAACATGTTCGGAACTCCAAAAATCACAAAGGCAGTATAAAAGTAATCAATAAAAATCAAGTGGTTAAATCCATATCTTCAGAAACTATATGATAGGTGTGGGTGAGAAACAGATTAATTAACGTTAAAGTGAAAGTGGAGATTTATGGTATGGTTCATTGTTCACTGTGTTGCAGTCTTTGCTCTGTACATTTTACTTCTTTTTTGTCCTATCACAGATCTGAGTATCAGATAGTAGTCATTGTCCACATGTGGTGAACACATCTGTACAGGCTTGTGGTCAACAAAGTATACTTTGAAAGGCTGAGCACTCGACAATGTGTGAAATGTAACGGCACATGGAAAAGCGTATAGCCTAGCCATAAGGCCAGACACATACTCTATGCAAGTATGCAAACTCGGATGCAAAAACTTGGTCAATGCATTGGAGTTACGTGGCCTGTTGTACTTAATGTTTTTGTGTTACTGGCTTTTTACACCAAACACGCAGGGTCAGGAAGGTTACTTTTAAAAAATATTTCGCATCAGATTACAGATTATATGCTGTAATAATTTAATTATTAACGTATTCCTTTAGATTATTCAAGGTCATTAACGTAATCTAGATACTTTTGATTACTTCTTCGGCACTGGCATATTTTTTTCACTTGTTTTGACTATAAACAAGTAAATAAAGTAAGAAAATACACTTAAATACCAGTAAAAAGGTAAAACATAAAATTTTAAGCTGTTCTGTTCTATACATTGAGCTACTGGTTTTTTTTAAGCGCAATATTGCATTCGGTCAGAACTTTTTGATGCAGGTCTTTCTTTTTCTTTCGCTCTTTCTTTCTTACTCTCTTTCTGTCCTATTCATTGCGCTCCCTCTAGTTTTTTTTTTTTTTTTTTCCGCACAAGTTTGCATCCGTTCTGAACTTTTACTGTGGCGGTAACAAACCTTAGTACTCAAGGGGGCGATAGACTTACTGTACCGTTAAATGTCTTTTTATGCTAGTGTCTGATGTACAGCCCCTTGCAGAAATGCAGAGAATGCTTTGCATACTTGCATTGCATTATGAATTGCAGTCTGATTCCTTTTGGAATGCATCAACTGTTAAAATCAAGCTTGCATATCTTAAAGGATTTGCGTTCACATACTTGTTTAGAATATATCTTTCTTTCTCGCAATGTTTATTTTGATCTTTCTTTTTTCGCTTTTTCTTGCGCTCTTCTGCCCTTTGTTTTGCACTCTTTCTTCTTCCCTTACTTTTGCTCTTTTTCTGCTTTTTTTATTTCCCTTTCTCTTTCACTCTTTTTTCTTTAGCTTCTTTCTTTCTTTCTTCCTTCATCCCTTCCCCCTCTTTTCTCCCTCTCTCCCCCAAGTGAATGGTGTCTATAGACTCTCACTCAGTTCCAGTAGTCTGTTTGTTAGTTCAGGTCTGTTGTCCTCATGTGTCCTCATGAGCTTCTTTATGCTTCAGCAGCAGTTAAACTGGCCCCTCCTCTGCAGTTCCCCAGCCGCCCTTTGGGGGTAGCTGTGGACACATCCGTCCCTGCACATATCTGTGTCCCAGTTTCCTCGCCTGCGTGCAGCACGATTCCTGGATTCCCGCCAGCTCTCTACCAGAGGTTACATAACACCTGTCCTTCTTTTTTCCCCTCCTTTTTTCCTGGAATTCAGGCCCCTTCCTTTATGTGTGACCTTCTGCAGTAATTGCCAATAAAAGTGCAATAGGCTGTTTACATAGAGACACTGGCAGTGGCACAATGGGTGGGCATGCGACATCTTAAAGACCTTGTACTAAACTCTTCTCTCTATACCCTTCCTTTTTGTTTGAGAAAGCCAAATACATTTCTCCCGTATTTCCTCAATTTGAAAAGCATAGATTAGGTCACCAATCCAGATTCTTTAATCAAGACACTCACGCTTGGGCCAAAGGTTTAAAATGGACACACATCCAAGATGTTGAGTTCATATTATTAAACAGGTCATAAAGATAAACCAAAGCTGATAAGAATGTATGCAAACCCAGTCGTGCTTTTGTCTACGATGACGAATCGCCATCAATAAGAAACGACTGTTGTTTCCTAGTTACAGTGACTCAAACAAACCCATTGCAAGAGGGCTTCTCGCCATTGACATGCACTGCTAAAAATGAAGCTGTGACATCAGTAAATGCGCAAAGAGATGTCTTGTCCCAAACACTTGACAAACTTGTGATTTGTAATGGAAGAAAGGAGCCAAGATAAAGATGCAA
The DNA here is from genome assembly GCF_025860055.1 of Xyrauchen texanus. NCBI lineage: Eukaryota > Metazoa > Chordata > Actinopteri > Cypriniformes > Catostomidae > Xyrauchen > Xyrauchen texanus. The sequence goes on from NC_068307.1 coordinate 36,862,618, forward strand.
ATTGTGAGATGGTATTTGCTTGAAAGCTCCTTCAAAGTCTGTTAAATATGTTAAAGGGATAGTTCACCCAAAAATGTGACTTCTTTCGTGGAACAGATCATTTCAAAGAATGCTGACGATTCTCTTTTATTTCATACAAGGAAAGTGAATGGTAACATCTCCTTTAGTGTTCAACGGAGGAAAGTATTTAGATCAACATGAGTGTGACTAAATGACATAATTTTCATTTTTAGGTCAACTCTTTAATTCGGTTATAATACAGGATGGAAGGATGAATGGAAGTGCTGTATTTATCCCCATGGGGAAATTCACAGGAAAGTGTTTTTAAAGCATGTGATGAAAGTGTGCATTTATAGTACCTAAAGAGGGACAATTTCACATTCACACTTTGTTTTTGAAGCTGCATTATTTTCCAGCTGAAAAACATTTAAGTTGCAGAGAGGGAGATTCCTCACTGGTTGCAGTATTAGTCAGACAAACATGTTGTGCGTCACGGTAGTTGCTAATTTAGAACCCCCCTCTTTCCCTTTGTGTCTGCTACACTAGAACGGTTCCGAATAACATGCTCAGAATTTCCTCTCTTTTTTTTCTAGTTATGCATCCATTCAGAGCAAACTAATTGTTCTGAACGCAATCGTCAAGCGCAATGACTGTGAGCTGCTATGTATGTTATTTGAGCAAATGATTAGATTTTTTTAATTCATGTTTTGTCATTGTTGAAATTACGGTCCTTGCCCATTTATCTCTTTTGATGTGTCAAGCAACAAACGTTTTACATGTCGTGCATGTCGCCTGCTTTGCTCGTTCCTTTTTGCTCCTGCATGATTTTATCATTTTGATTTTGTGTTTTTAATTCAATCTTTCAGTTTTTTCCTAACTTACTAATGCAAAGTAAAAAAGAAGCTCAAGGTTTGACCAATAACTATGAAATATTTGTGCTCGAATTTCCCATATTGAATATCATAACAGGACCAAAGAAGCTGCACATACTGTACCTAATTGAAAATTTGCAACACTTAATCTCTTTTCCACACCCAACTTGGTACTGGAAACACTTAATTGAGTGATGTTTACTGCCAAGTCACGGCTTGAGAGAGAGCATTACTTAACCATGTGTATACCTTGGCCTGTTTAAGCCTTTTTATCTGTTAAATGTATGTTTGAATACACATATAGCCCATGCAAATTCAGTCTTCGTGTCGAGATGACCAGCTTCGGTAAGAATCTGCCATGTAAACCTGCTGATGTTCCATTCCAGTTATATTTGCTGCCTGAACATAATACACTGCTATGGCATAGGTGTATGTGCATCCTACGCAAATTGCGATGCAGAAATTCACGTTTAGGTGCAATTAAGAATCATTTCAGGCCAGTTTATAATTGCGTGCTTATCTGTTCCAGACACATAACGGATCAGAACTTACTGGCACTCATTCCAGTTTAACCACTATGTTAATGAGTTTCTAGTTTTTCAAGGGCATTAACAAGTGCTATTATTGCCAACCTAATCTGCATTAATTAACTCATGACTCTTTATTTCCATTAGCTTGCACCCCCACCAGAACCAGAGGTCCCGGCAGAGGTGTGTCCAACATGTACTTGCCCCCCTAGTGGGTGTGGGAATATGAATTGTTGCAGACAGTAGTTGATCTCACCATGTCTTTGCCTCGTTCCATTGCAATAGCCACTATCTCTTTCTCTTTGTCTGACTCATAATTGCCCAAGCAAATGGGCAAATCTAGCCTCACATCCACATACAGTCATATGCACTCATATTTTTCCACAGAAGAATGCCCTCTTTTTGGTATCTCTGATTTGTTCTTAAATTGGCATCTTCTATGAGATTTTCAAAACATTTTGACCCTTTTTAATGAATGAGGTGTGCATGCATAAGGGCTGGGTGATACAGTATATTGATACATTTAGGGTTCCGAAAGAAACAACATTGTGATTTTTGTGCTTATAGTTTTGCCCATTAAGTTTCCTAAAGACTGTCATTCGGCTTGTTTAACAATTCTTGTCTCACAACTTGCGTGTGTTAAGAGCATTAAGAGTAGTGTTAAGATGTTTTAATTGCATCTGGTTTAAACTTCAGTATGAAATATGGGTTTAGTACGTTCTATGAATAAGATCAAACTGTTTATATCAATGAATGGATTCAAACTCTGACTTAATTCGTTCACATCATCATATCTCATAAATGTAAATGGAAGTCCTGAATGGCATTTTTCTGAACATCGAGTCAGTTTGAGATTACATGAAGAGACAGAAGCAATTAAGGCAGCCTAAATAGATAGAAGAACTGTGGGGAATTCTCCAAGAAGCTTGTGACATCATATCTGCCAACAACCAAAATAAAAAAATGTGGACAGGTGTAACTACTGTAGGAGAATTGGTGATGTTTTGAAGGCAATGTTGGCCATATTTATTTGTAACTAGATTGTAATGCTTTTTGCATAAAGTATATTGAATGTACTGTACTTGGCTACAGTAGCTGTTTGTTTGAAGTAATGTTATGCCATTTCAGGGCAAATACATTAATATAAAGTATATTGAAGGAAAGAACGATTTTTTTGCTGTATCACCCAGCTTGTACATGAGCCGGCATATGTCCATACATAAAACAGACAGGGAGAAAGAGGGTGGAAAAACAAGTCTTAGTGTTTTTCTGCAGCAAATGGGGCCATGGGCCAGCCACACTGTGTGTCAGTGGTACGCAGTCTCCATTATATAATTGGAATTTTTTTTTCTAGCTTTCTTTTCACTCATGGCTTGCATTTCTAGTTTTGACGCCCTGTGTGGTTCTTATGTAATGGTTTCATTCCAGACAATGCTGCCGAACAAGCAAAATTAAAGTCGGAAATTAAACAGATGGCTTGTAGAATAGGTTAGCGGAGGTTGATGCATATTCACACTGTCTAACGAAGACTTTCCTGTTGAAGTTTTATTCATTTAAGGCTTGGGAATTGAAATAAAAACCTATTCTGAAATGTATTTATTTGTTGTGCTGATGGGTTACTAGTCATAAAATAATCTGTATTAACAAATCTTCTGCCTAGTAATGTAGTTAATTATCCTAGCTGTAGGAATTTGCAGTTACCAAGCAATGTAGTAACTTGGCAAGTTAATATAGATCAATCAGAATTTACAGTCAAAACTGTCTTTTAAAACAGCATTTAGACTGTCAGCACAGTAAAACCCTTGAATTTTTATTTGCGCCCACTTTTAAGCATTACCACTACAGTTTGATTGATGTCTCTGAAGTTTTTGAGTTTCCTGTCATGAACATTCTTTTTAAAATGGTGTGAAAAATGAAAAATGTTAAAAATAGTCCAACTTAAAAAAATAAAAGAAATAAAAGAATTAAAAAAAAAAAGACCATTCCATTGCACTCCGTCCAGCTGTTTTCTCTATATGAACCTGAAATTTCTACATGGCTTAAGACCAATTAGTTGACTACTTATTTTGTCGACCACTTAAGCAGCCCACCTACTTTTTTTTATTTGATTTTTTTAATATAGTTTGGCACATTTTGCTGTCATTTTTTGCCTGTTTTACCTCTTTTCCAATTTCCTTTGGAAGGGATTATTTTATGGTTGTACAGTTCAACTAATGCTTGTCATGTTACTCTGTTCTGCATCACCTTCCCCAGACCCCTATTCTTTTCCCACACACACAAATACACATGCCATGCCTCTTATTTAACTGCATGATGTAATCTGCCTCACATTTTGTGCATGTCAGAATATAGTGACTAATTCTCACAGTCTTGACCCCCTTTATTTTTTCTCCCCTCATTTTTCTTCTCCCTTTTTTGCTTGTGCTCTCTGCTAACTCACGTCACTTTCAGGAGTTTGATCCAAACCAGCCCCAGAAGCTTCTTGAGGATCAGAGAAGGGTAGGTAAAAAATTAGGCATGTGGACTACACCTATATATGATATGGCCATTGATAGATTGTCGCCCAGTCACAATCACCCTTCACTCCCCAATGTCTGCTCAAAATGGGAATTGGTGTTTGTCCTACAAGTATACCAATTGTGATGGATTTATATATTAACGCAGTGGGTTTTGGTGATTATATACGTCTTGATGTTTTATTTGAATGTGTGTGTGTGTGTCCACTGACTTGGACTACTGGTGGTTTGAGTGAGCAGTTGGATCACAGTTATATATTTAAGAACTGAATTAGGATTAGGCTTAATTGATGTGGTGTCTTGTATCCAAAACCTTGGGGATTATGAGGTCACATACAACCCAAGGAGAAGGATCTTTTTCTCTTTTTTTTTTATCAGATTCAGTCTTCCATTCGGACCTATTTCTATCTACACTCAGCAAAAGTAATATGACTTTTTAACAAGGAGTTGGGTAGTAACAAACAAATTTGGTAGCACTTTACTTGAAGCTTGAATATTTAACATATTATGAAGATATTCTCAATACATTATAATGCAATCATAATACCTTTTAAATACACCTTGTTATCAGTGATATGTTGTCTTGAGTCATTGTAAACACAGTTATAAATTATTAGCATCAGCCAATACATTTTCCTGTGGCCGATTATTTTCTCAAGCCACAACAGTGCCGAGAATTGCCTGCTTGCACGTGAAGGAACCGTATGAGACATGTAAATGACCAATCACATTTAGCTTTTTGTTAGGGCTATCGTGTTAACACAATAATAGACCGGTGTGCTACACAGTCTCTTTTAAACTGTCCCAGATATCAAAGCTGAGACAGATGCTTATGAGCTCATGACATTGCTCTGGTGTTTCCTTCACTTGTCAACAGTTTTCTGGAACTGTTAAATTCTTTCTAGCAAGTCAGTCTACTGGTGGCAATCTTTGACTGGAAATAGCTCCAGGGAAGCTATTTCCAGTCATGAAAGTGCAGCTCCTATCAACTTGAATGGGGAAAGATTACGATCAAAGAATTTATTTCAAATCAGCAGTAAAATCTGACTACAATGATGTTATCAATTGTGCTTCTTTACCTCAGATTACGCTTAAAAACGTTTACCCAGACTGAATTGCTAATACACAAACTCGCGCTCGATTTGATTGACAGGCGATGTGTGTATCTAAAAGGTGACTGGCTCTTTTACTTGTAAGGTGGGACTTAGTTTCTAAATCTGTTGATCGTTGGGCATTCCAATTTCTCCCATTCGTTTTAATTGAAGTGGCCCATTTCTGCTAAATATTCTGTGGTATCTGTTTAATGTCTTGTCTAATGATAAAAACGCAAATATCAATAATACTTCTAATCGTATATTGTCGGCAAATACGCAAATATCTCAATTAAACAGATAATTAAAAAACTCACAAAACTTGCACAAATCCTTTTTGTTCCTGTGGATAGCTTATATACATATTCTTCCTTAGCATGTTTTATAATAGCCTGGATAGAATCCGTGTCCCTCTTATTTACTAAAGTTGTGTGATGCTCTGTCCATGACGCTCCAAGCAGGCGATGGGCTGGTTTGATCTCCTGGGAGATCTCCTCTAGAATTTACAGTGAATGGTGCCAAAAACAAACAAACAAACATCCAGGGAGTGGCAGTTCTATGGACGGAAATGCCTTGTTGATGAGAGAGGTCAATATAGAATGGCCAGTCTGGTTTGAAATGACAAAGTCTACGGTAACTCAGATACGGTAACCACTCTGTAAAATTGTGACATCGTCTCAACCAACTTCATGAGGTAGATGCAGAAATGTTTTTTAAACTCTTTTTAAGAAGTTCCCATATTTGCATAGTAAACAAAATATAGTTTGTTCAAACTTTTGACCTGTTGCCGATTTAATTTATTATACTGGATGTTATAATTGCATTATACACTTTAAAGGTGTAATCATGAATAGTTATGTATCATAAGGTATCATAACTGGGGTAGAATTATTTTTTTTAAAGAATTTATGCATTGTGATGGCATTCTATAAACAGGCTTCAAGAAAAGTGGTACAACAAATTCATGTACTTTCTCGTTGACCATCTGTGTGAAGCTGTGTGTGTTCATCAATAGAAATCTGAATTAGAAGGTGTCATGAGATGCTCTGTTTTCTTAGTATATTTTCAGGAAAAAGAAAAAACATTCACCATTTGTCTATCATTGTGGTGTTGAGATGCTCATGTCATCTTACCCATTACATAACTCCACCCCCTCTGCTGTTGTCAGGGTGAAGCTTTGAGGCAAGTCCTGGTGAACCGTTACTATGGCAACTTTAAGCCGGGAGGCAGGCGAGACAGTGTGACCAATTTCAGCAATGGGCCACTCAGCCCCGGGGGACAGACCAAAGCTCCTTCAGGTTTGTGTTTTTTGGGTGACCTATCTCTTTAAGAACAGAGGCTACCAACCCACATTGTAACATCAACTGCATAATGAGGACAGAGGAAGACCACCACTGCTAAAGAAGTGATTATATCCTCTGTCAACTTTCCTCTCAGTTGTGTTATGTGTGCCATATACTCTGAGCGATCACTATTGCCAGGCGACAAGAAAGCGCTACCCACACTTGCTGTGCAAATACTACACCCTCAAGACATACCTGCTTTAGAAAGACTATCAAGTGTGTTTGTGCATAAATATTATTAAAGAGAGAATGACACCTCCATATTATGTAGTTCCAAAGTGTGTTTTTGGTCAGTTTGACCCAAACTAAAGCCAAAACGCAATTTCTTCCATTATAAAATCAACAAATGCATGTTCCTATACTTTACGCATTATTAAAAAGTTAAATGATGTGTTTGAAAATGAGCAACTCAAAAAGTCCTGCTTAGATTCCTAACATACCGAGATGGGGGTGCAAATATTTGCTCTGACAACAATTTGATGCCACAACAAGTTTCTAGAAATCTGAATAAGACAGTTGGCATATTGGCATTAATCAGAATTTTGCCATATATAAACCACATTCACCATATTAGCATATCCATTGTTCATTTCAATCTGTGTCTGCATTAACATCTTGTATTAGAATAAAGGTTTTTACCAGAAAAGTTATGTGCAGATTGCAGTATGTTGATAAATTGTTTTACACCCCTACTGATGAGTATTTTAAGCCATCATAAATTGGTTTACAATTATTAATTAAGCATTAATTATATCTTATTATGGCCTGGCATTAATGCCCTTCTTTTTTCCACAGGTGGTGGTGGGGGTTCAGGGAGCAATCGTGGGGAGATATGCCTGGCAGAGGTGCAGTGTCACTTGGATAGGGAGGGCGCATCTGACCTCGTCATTGACCTTATTATGAATGCCACGAGTGACCGAATCTTCCAGGAAAGCATTCTGTTGGCAATCGCTTTGCTAGAGGGAGGAAACCCAGTCATACAGGTGAAATGAGCTGTCCATTCTTTCCTGTTCTGATCACTTTCATTTTTGAGTTTCCATTCTATTCTTGTTCTGTGAAATGTTACTTTCTAAAGATATATCTATGTCTTATTCCTAAAGAGATAGATATTAGAATGATTTTGTGTTTTATTTTATTTTATTTTATTTCATTATTTTACTTATATAAAATATATACAAAATAAAGATTTTATATATATATATATATATATATACTTCATATACATTTTATTATTGTTTTGTTTTCATTTTATAATATATTTTGTTTTGTTTTTGTGGTTTTTTTGTTCATGTTTTTGTTTGTATGACTTTGAACTTTCATGGTTTGAGCTTCTGTTTTGAGTTATTAGAAACAAAAGATAATTTATATGATCATTTACAAGTCCACTTCATTTCAATAAACAATGTTGACAATACAGAGCCCATTTCAGATGATGTAGGACTTTAAGTCAACTGATTCCAGGTCATGTGTGGTAAAATCAACAATATGCATAAACGGGTTTATTACCATGTGATCTGAAGCATATCCCAAGCCTTTATCTAAATTGCTTTGTTTTGATGTTAGTTTGAATGTTTTTGGATATCTCGAATCTGTGTTTGAAAGTAGAGTCTTTCCCTTTGAGATGTGGGGAGTCGTCCCCTGGTGCAAAACAGGAAGCGGAAAGGAAAATGTGTATCTAACTGAGATAAGAGGACACCAATAAAATTGCTGCAGGCGGCATGGATAGCACAGGTCACTGACGAGTCAGTGGGTATATAAGAGAAATTAGTTTTGGAGCACAGAGGGAGAGATATTGAGACTGAAAAAAATTAAAGGGACACCTCGAGACACAGGTTATGTTTAGAAGTGAATACTAGGTTACTACTTACCGAATACTGCATAGCATAAACTGTACAATGAGTAAGTTCTAAGAGTAGTATGGTAGTATGAATAGCCAGAGAGACAGTGACATGGATCCAGAGCGAGGGCAGGCATTGTCTACTGGAGGCAGGCCAGTTCAGCAGGGTAATGCATCATTGTCTGCCCTCACCAGCTAGGGTTTGGGGGTGCAGTGAGGATTCTATGGCAACCTGGCAAATCGCTAGCTTCAACTCATGGCAGTCGATGACAGGTTGTTGCTGTTCCTGTTATAGAGCAATTACATTTCTCAGCCTGGCGGGGCTTGTAAATATGTTAATGCATGTGTTTGGTGTGGGTGCTTTTGCCCCTTGCATAATCAGCCCTGTTATTTGCATAGCTATTCTACTTGATGATACTCCCGCTTCCCAGCAGGCGCACGCAAAAGCGCTCACATGACCAGATTACATAAGCCCAGCCCAGTGAATAATGTAGAAAACACTGACAGCTCCTCTTCTGTGCTAACTAGGTCACTCTTGTAATGGGGAAAGAGAGAGACTGGCACAGGGAGAGAGATACAGTCCCCATAATGACATAAAATGCCCCATAATCACAGGCACACTGGATCTGGCTTCTCATCCACATGGCACCTTTGTTAAAATTACAATGGCTATTGGGGTGAATCTCTCAAAACCTTTCAAGAAAAATTTCCTGGTCGTATTTCACCCCAAAATCAAAATAAATTATATTCTACAAAAAGATAATTTAGCCTATTTTTAGGACAATCTTTTGCAGACGTTTTACTTTTGTGTTTCTTGTAGTTCTCATTATGATTGTCAATGATAACTTTCATTAGATTCTTGTTACTTTAATACATTTAATATTACGGTATTACAGTAAGAAAGTAAATGTATTTTTTTTTTATTAAAATCTGCATAAATTATTAATTATAAAATAATAAGTAATAATAATAATTACTGTTATTAAAATAAGCACAAAAGCTGTATAACTGTATATTTCAGCCGTAGCCAAAAGTATTGGCAGTGACATTGCAAAGTTTGCTACTTCTGTATTTGTAGATTATTTTTTCATATGTTTCTATGGTATACTGGAAAACAATGATAAGCATTTCATAAGTTTTAAAGGCTTATATTGGCAAAAACATTTTTGACGAAGAGTCAATATTTACAGTGTTGACCCTTGTTCTTCGTAACCTCTTCAATTCGCTCTGCATGCTGGATATCAGCTTCTGGTCCAAATCCTGACTGATGGCGATTCATTCTTGCCTTATTAGTGCTCGGAGTTGATCACAATTTGTGGGCTTCTGCTTGTCCACTTGCCTTTTGAGGATTGACCACAGGTTCTCTAGGGGATTAAGATTCCGGGGAGTTGCCTGGCCACTGATCCAAAATTTCAATGTAATGATTTCTCAGCCACTTCGTTATCACTCTTGCCTTGTGACATGGTGCTCCATCATGCTGGAAAATGCACGGATCATCACCAAATTGCTCCTGGATCGTTGGAAGAAGTTGGTCTTGCAGGAGGTTTTGATACCATTATTTTTTCATGGCAGTGTTTTTGGGTAGAATTGTGAGAGAGCCTACTCCCTTGGATGTAAAGCAACTCACACATGGATGGTCTCAGGATGCTTCACTGTTAGCACGACACAGGACTCATGGTAGCGTTCACCTTTTCTTCTCCGGACTATTGATTTTCCAGATGTCCCAAACAGTCGAAAGGGGGCTTCATCAGAGAAAATACCTTTGCACCAGTTTTCTGCTGTCCAATCCTTGTACTTCCTGCAGAATTTCAGTCTGTCCTTAATGTTTTTCTTGGAGAGAAGTGGCTTCTTTGCTGCCCTTCTTGACACCAGGCCATTTTCCAAAAGTCTTCGCCTCACTGTGTGTGCAGATGCACTCATCCAACCTGCTGCCAATATTGAGCAAGCTTTGCACTAGTGGTGACACGATTCCGTAGCTGACTCCTCAGGAGGAGACGGTCCTGGCGCTTGCTGAACACCCTGGGATGTCCTAAAGCCTTCTTCTTGAAGTTCTTGATGATCCAGTAAATGGTTCTTTCAGGTGCAATATTCTTTGCAACAATTTCCTTGCATGTGAGGCCATTTTGATGCAAATCGATGATGGCTGCATGTCTTTCTTTAGAGGTAACCATTGCTAACAAGAACACAATGATTGGAAGCACATCTTCCCTCCTATTTATAGCAATCAGTCTGCTCTTATAATCGAATCAGTATGATGGAGTGATTTCACCAGACTAGTGCTCGTTCACACTTTCCCAGGTGCTGCTGATATGATTAGTGAAATGATGTTACCTGGTCATTTTGTGCCAGGATAAATAAACAGTGGAATTTTGATTTTTGTGAGTGAATTTTTTTGGCCAATGAACATTTTTGCAATTATTTAAATTGCATCTGATCACTCACACTGCACAATAATCTAGAAATAATGTGAATCAACACCACAACAACTGAAGCAGCAAACTTTGCGAAACAAAAATTGATGTCACTGCCAATACTTTTGGCCATGGCTGTATACTGCCATGACATTTAATTAATAAATGGTGCCATAGTAAATACTTAATATAAAATAATATTATATAATCTAATAAAATATGACAATGTAGCTGATTTTTTGTCCATTAAGACTTTTGGCCTTATGTTCATGTCAATTAAGCACAGAATTGTTTCTTCAAATTCTCACTGTATTATCTGGACATTTCATTGTACTCTTGAGGTTTTTTATTTTTATTATAATTTGGATTCTCATTCGATTTTCATAAATATTTACTGTATTACAGTAAAATTACTGTAAAAAAAAATACGACCCGGGTTCTTTTCTTGATAAATTCTCTTCGGTTCTTTACTTTCCATTAACATGCCTAAGCCTGTTGCACTTGTCTGCGTCAACCTCATTACATGGGGTTAGATTGGTTATATGTTCTGCAGTGTTGAAGGGGTTTTGTGGATAACCTGCATGACACATTTGCAGCCTGTTTGCAGAGTCATTTGGGTGACTTATGAAGGATGTGTAGAAACCACATGAAAGAAATAGAGAACTGGGGGGGGGGGGGGTATTCTGCTCTTTTAAAGTGTGTGTATGCTGGGTGACATTCTCAGTGTTAACAGGGGAATTACTGAGTTTAATCATTGTAAATCATCTTCTTTTAAGAGGATTTCTTTACTGCTGTCCTTTTGATACACCTTCCTCAGTAAGTCTTTGCAACGAGTTCACAAACTCAAGAGCCACTTTGTTTTGCCTGTACACACCAAGCTACTCCAAGTCCACAGGGCCATCTGGGTGAATAACAAAACCTTTCAAGAACATACTGGGACCCTAGGTCATATTTCTACCCAAAATAAAAATTAATTCATTCATTAAATTTAGCAAGAAATAAGAAAATTCTATTTCCCACTTAAGTCGTCACTTTTTACTCTGCGTCTGTAGTTAACGCTATGTGAACTCCACCCAGGAGTGAAAATCTAGAATCACTCCAATTTATTAGCAGATGGTGCTTGGTGCTCCGCCCTTTTTCTCATTTGGGTCGTGATAACATCTCTCAGGCCTCTGCAAGCTCTACTCATCTTTTTCCCCTTTCGAGCATTATACCCCCATAGTTAGAGGGGCATAATGGCGGCTTTGTTTGTCTGTGCCAGGTCCACATGGAAACCTTGCTCGGTGAGACTGATTGCGGTCTCTGTGAGCAAATTAAACTCAAAACGCTTTGCTCTCGGATCACTTTATGTTTGAAAGATGACGATGGCCTCCTCTCCTCCTAATATCTGACTTCTGACAGTCGAGGAACCATATAATTAATGTAAGAAAAGACAGAGTATAAAGCGCAGAGATTTGTCTGCAGCTCAGGCCTTGAGTGCATCCTTTTCTCCATATTAAGCAGCTTTTCCTGTTCAATTCCGCCTGTGAAGAACTGTGCACCACCATTTGTGCACATGGTGTAATCCCGTTTGGCAATGATGACGAGGACACTATATTGCTCAAGGCCTCTGATGGCAAGACCTGGTCACACTCAGTCGATGAGCTTGCTGGTACTTCTCCCTATAGGGTGCAAAACTGTGCAAAAGCTACCTCTGAGGCATGCTTTATGTGCCCAAGTGTTCTTTATTCGATGAACAGTTCTTACCGAGTTGGTGTTACTCCAAGTCCTGGTACCATTCTTTACTGAGCTGCATGACCATCTGGTCAAAACATAGCCTTTGCCCCACTTAAGCGCAAGTGCATGTCTCCAGTGCAGCGGCCATTGTGTCGTTTGATCGTGCCATGTAAAGAGGCTATACAGAGCTTGTCCCAGTTGAAAAGGCATCTGGCGTTTCGGGCTACCAAAATTACTGCCCAAGTCATTAGCAGGTCTATGGGAAACCTGGTGTTCTTTTGGCCTAATCCATTGGTATCATTTCTGGCTAAATTTGTCAGAGATATGCAACAAAGACACAGCTGAGTTACAGCAGGGGCTCTTTGATGACACCTTGAGTGCCTTTCCTGAGAGATTTCAATCGGCTGAGAAGCAATTGATTGCGGACCAGCATATTTTGCCAAGACTAGGTGATGTTGTAGCACAGCTGGTTCTCTCGCGCTCTTCCTCTGGGTAGTGTCCAATAAAACAAATGGGCACCGACACTCAAGTTCTCCCCCAGAAGGCAAAGACTGAGCTGGCAGTGAGACATGGCCTAGACGTAAAATTCTTGTTCCAATGGAAACGATGAATGGCGGGCTAATGATTTTCTCGCCCTCCCAAGGAGGGTAGATTGATAAATGTTTCACTACCCTGCTGGCTAGTGGCGTTGTTGTATGCATGTTGTTTGACCTGTTTTTCTCTCACTTCTCATTGCGATGCAAAGGAGAATATTTCTTTCAATGTTTCACTACCTGAAATGGCTAGTGGCATTGTTGTATTTATCATAACACCGATACCCCATCTTCCTTCCTATTTATCAATACAAAGGGGAGGCTAATTCAGTGCTTTTTCACTACCCTGTTGGTAATTGGACATTGCTCAAGTGTGTGTGAATCAGTAGCATGGTGTTAAGGTATACATTTCTCATAGGCATCAAAGTCATTGACTTGAAAGGTAGCATCTCTGTTATGAATGTAACCTTGTTTCCCTGAAAAGAGAGAATGAGACTCTGTGCGCTTGCCACCCTACCAATTTCTTACTGTCAAGTGGCTGAAAGATGGCTCTTCCCTTCAGTCCAAAATTCTAACAAAATTACACTGTGCTGCGGATTCTATGCAGGTGATGATTTGTGCATAAGAGCCGGAGCACCAAGCGACATCTGCCAATAGATTGGTGTGATTCTAAATGGCTTCAGAGATCGTTACTCCTGGGGGGAGTTCCCAAAGCTATTGATGCAGCATCTTGTTCACTCCTTTCAAGGAATCAAGGTGACAGTCGTAACGGAGACATGTTCTGAGGTTTTCTAAATACAAAAATTAAGAAAATGTTTAGGACCATTAAAGCGTAAGTGTGTAACTTTTTCAAGACCTGCGTCACAAAGCATAATTTGAAAAATAATCACTGTTTCCAAACCAGAAAATTACAGAAAGCTTTCTCTGTCTTCCATTGATTGTACAAATAGGTAGTACCACCACAAACTCGTGCCATTTTTCAAGCCAATGTTCCAGTGTCAGGCTGTAAGCCATGTGATTTGATGATAGAGTCATCTTGTGTAGATAGAGAAGAGAATCTGTCCCAACACCGAAACTTGGGGTATCCCGCTTGTGTAGTGTGAAGACATGAACTAACTACCTTGGTATGACCGGTTAACCAGGTAGGATAAAAACCAAGTAACTGCAATCCAAAAAGTGGCAATAAGAATGAAGGACGCTCTGGTTAATGCAAGTGATGCTTTGATTACAGTAAGGGTGAGATGTTTCGGTACAGTGACTGTGTTTTGTTGTTTGATTGGTAGGTGTTAAGAAGGTTGTTATTGGCAAGTAAAGTTGATATTTGACATACAGCTACAGATTCCAAAACATTTTCCATGAAAAGAAAAGAGACATCTCATGTGAAGCCTTTTTGTTTTTTTCCTCCTTATTACGAAACTACAAGCGCTCTTTGTTGCAGAAATGTTGATGTGCCGGACGAATCTGAAACACATCAGAGAATCAGTCGCATTACTTTGACTTGTATAATAGGGGGCTCACTGGTCTGGTTCATGCACAGAGAGAGGCATTTATGTGGGAGCAGCCAGTGCACAACAACACACAAGCCAATTTCCCTTCACAATTTGTTTGTTTACAGAGGTATTCTGGGGTGGTCGTCAGGATAACAGAGGCCGTTTCCATGGAAAGAGAAAGAGGGATGGAAGATGAGGAGAGAGAGAAGTAATGGACTGAATAATAGCAAAGCCAAGAGATTATGCAAAAGGGCAAAGTTGGAGGGTAGAGTGAGTGAAGTATGCAGAGAGTAAGCAGTGTGTGCCAGCCTTGGGGAAGTGTGTTAACGGACACAAAGAGAAGTGGGACAGGTCACACAACCTCACTCTGTCTAGCCCTCCCCAACTTCCATCTCTGTGTGAAAATGTGTATCTATATATGTATGTGTGCACTAGCCCATGGCTTTACCACATGTCTAATATGGACTGACAACAACAGTATAGTAAGAACAAGGGACTTTCCCAAACAAGAATATTGTGCAAGACTCATCTTTTGCCAAAGGCATTGCCAATCAGTGCCTCCAAATTTAGTCACCACACCCACACTGACCTGCGACGGCAAGGTTTGGATAACACTATTTAGACCTTGCGGTTAGTTTGAGCAATGAAAAAAAATGGATATCGATTGTAGAAAGGTTTTAAAAGGATGTGACTGAATTGCAAATCGTTTTTCCACTCATTTGTTATCGTGACTATGCATATACACTGGCAGCCAAAAGTTTGGAATAATGTACAGATTTTGCTCTTATGGAAAGAAATTGGTACTTTTATTCACCAAAGTGGCATTCAACTGATCACAATGTATAGTCAGGACATCAATAATGTGAAAAGGTTTTTTTTTTTTTCAGAACTTTTTAGAACTACTTCAGCTGTCAGTTTGTCCAGATACTCAGGTGACATTTCACCCCATGCTTCTTGTAGCACTTGCCATAGATGTGGCTATCTTGTCAGGCACTTTTCACGTACATTACAGTCCAATTATCTGTTGTCCAATGTCTGTGTTTCTTTGCCCACTTTAACATTTTCTTTTTGTTTTTCTGTTTCAAAAGTGGCCTTTTCTTTGCAGTTCTTCCCATAAGACCTGCACCCCTGAGTCTTCTCTTTACTGTTGTACATAAAACTGGTGTTGAGCGGGTAGAATTCAATGAAGCTGTCAGCTGAGGACATGTGAGCTGTCTATTTCTCAAACTAGATACCTTATGTACATATCCTCTTGTTAAGTTGTACATGGGGCCTTCCTCTTTCTGTCCTTGTTAAAGCCAGTAGTCCTTCATCTTTGAAGACTGTAGTGTACACCTTTGTATGAAATCTTCAGTTATTTGTCAGTTTCAAACATTGTATAGCATTCATTCCTCAAAACAATGATTAACTGATGAGTTTCTAGAGGAAGGTGTTTCTTTTTTTGTTGTTGCATTTTTGACTTAACTTTGACCTTAAGACATTCCAGTATATTGCATACTGTGGCTACTCAAAAACAAACACAAAGACAATGTTAAGCTTCATTTAAAGAACCAAATAGCATTCAAATGTGTTCAATATAATGGCAAGTGATTTTCTAATACCAAATTAGCTATTTTCTAGTACCAAATTAGCAATTTAGCATGATTACTCAAGGATAAGGTGTTGGAGTGATGGCTGCTGGAAATGGGGCCTGGCTAGATTTGATAAAAAATTACTTTTTCAAATAGTGATGGTGCTGTTTTTTTACCTCCGTAATGTCCTGACTATACTTTGTTATCAGTTGAATGCCACTTTGGTGAATTAAAGTACCAATTTCCTTCCAAAACAGCAAAAGCTGTACATTTTCCCAAACTTTTGGCTGCCAGTGCATGTTTTTAAGATGCTGTAACAAAAGGGTGTGTAAAGCAGTTCAATGGAAAGGAGGAGGTGAGAACCGGCTTGTCAATATAAATAATATTTTAATGATAAACCTAAAACAAAAGACAAAACACACACATAACGGACATGTCCATAAACGATCTCTCTCTCGTCGCACCACCGTCTGCAATCAGCCTTTATCCCTCTCGGAGGCTTAATTAGCCTCATAAGGGACCGGTTGTGTATAATCACGACCCGGCCCCACCCTCCATCCTGTCACAGGGTGATAATGTAAAAAAAATATATCTCAATTTGTTTTTATTTAGTGTAATTAATAAATGGTATAGTGTAAAAGCTGAAGACCTACAGCCGTAGCCAAAAGTATTGGCAGTGACATCAATTTTGTGTTTTGCAAAGTTTGCTACTTCAGTATTTGTAGATTATTTTTTCACATGTTTCTATGGTATACTGGAAAACAATGATAAGCATTTCATAATTTTTAAAGGCTTTTATTGGCAGAAACATTCAATATATGCAAAGAGTCAATATTTACAGGGCTGACCTTTGTTCTTCATAACCTGCAATTCGCTCTAGCATGCTGGATATCAGCTTCTGGGCCAAATCCTGACTGATGGCGATCCATTCTTGCCTTATTAGTGCATGGATTTGATCACAATTTGTGGGCTTCTGCTTGTCCACTTGCCTTTTGAGGATTTTCAAATTGCTCCTGGGTCTTTGGGAGAAGTTGCTCTTGCAGGACGTTTTGATACCATTCTTTATTCATGGTGTTTTCGGGCAGAATTGTGAGAGAGCCCACTCTTGGATGTAAAGCAACTCCACACATGGATGGTCTCAGGATGCTTCACTGTTGGCACGACACAGGACTCATGGAAGCGTTCACCTTTTCTTCTCCAGACTATTGATTTTCCAGATGTCCCAAACAGTCGGAAGGGGGCTTCATCAGAGAAAATAACTTTCCAACAGTCTTCTGCTGTCCAATCCTTGTACTTCCTGTAGAATTTCAGTCTGTCCTTAATGTTTTTCTTTTAGAAAAGTGGTTTCTTTGCTGCCCTTCTTGACACCAGGCCATTGCCCAAAAGTCTTTGCCTCACTGTGTGTGCAGATGCACTCACACCAACCTGCTGCCAATATTGAGCAAGCTCTGCTCTGGTGGTAGCACGAATCTGTAGCTGACTCCTCAGGAGGAGACGGTCTTGGCGCTTGCTGGACAATCTGGGACGTCCTAAAGCGTTCTTCTTGAAGTTCTTGATGATGCAGTAAATGGTTCTTTCAGGTACAATATTCTTTGCAGCAATTTCCTTTCATGTGAGGCCATTTTGATGCAAAGCGATGATGGCTGCACATATTTATTTTAGAGGTAACATTGCTAACAAGAACACAATGATTAGAATCACTTCCTCCCTCCTTTTATAGCAATCAGTCTGCTCTTATAATCCAAACAGAATGATAGAGTGATTTCACCTGATTAGAACTCATTCACATCATTTTGGTGTTCCTATTCGCACCAACTGCAAAAAACAATTAAACAAAAATGTACTATTATGTTTCCACGAGGATTTTTTTTTTACTTTTACTCCCTCAGCTGCTGTAATGGATTTTATTGAATTTTTTATTGTTTTCATTAAAAATATAGCACAAAGAATAGTAATAAATATAGATAAATCATTTAAAAATTTAAAATAATAAAAAAGTGTGCTATTTTTACCCTGCTCAATGCAAAAATGCATTAATGTAGTCTGAGGAAAGAGTCTATTGGCATTCAGCTCGTGTACATGAGCCTCTTTTACTCCAACTATATACTGTAAAATCACCAGGCCAGACAGATTGTGGAAGGGCAGATGGGACATCTACATCTGTGGTGAGTAATGCTCAAGTAGGAGAAGGAGGGAAAGAGAGAGAGAAATATAGTGTAGTGCAAAGCAGAGTGTGTGAATCCCGCAAATTTCTGGATGATCCGTGATGGAAGCTGGCGCCCACGCGCTCTACAGCAAGTGGGCTTTAAGCTTGAGAGATGCTTTACCAGCCATTTTCAAACATACAGTCTCCCACTCTGACTGTAATGTCAGCATACACATTCCTCTGTGACAAAAGGATATAAATTACTAGTTTCATATTCTGGAAGATAATTTGGAGTCAAACTGCATGTATAAATAGATGGCCATTAATTTTTATTAGGGCTTTCGATTTAACGAGTTAATTCAGTGTGTTATTTAAAACAAAATTAATTGCACTGAATTAACGTGTTAAAAATATTTACGCAATTAATCGCAATGCCCCTGGACCATAATAAGGAAGATTCCTGAGAAATGCAAGCTTGTAGTACCACTTTTTTACACTAGAGGGCAGTAAGCAAAACCTCAGCTTTATGGGCAACATGCAGTTTATACAATGAACAAATAATTAACAACCCTTCAGCAGGCAGCACAACACAAACATGTGTTACGTTGTTGCGTTCAAAACACTTGATGGATCGCAAATTCGAACTAAGGGATCTCAAGATGTGTTGTAAGCGTTAAACTGTATTTAACTTGACACAGTGACCTAAACTTTATATGTTTATGATGAAACATACCTGAGACACTACACAAGCATCTGTCTGAAGCACATGTACATTGACGGTCCTTAAACAAGCCCTCATAATAAATCTCCAACTGATTGACAAATTCACTTGTGAAATTAGACCAATGATTGGCTTATGATCAATAATATGGTAGTAAACAATACATTGTATTCTAAAGCAGCTTTTTGTATTGTCTTATCAATGATTAACTCTTCTGCCACAAGAATGTAATGCATTTTAATTATATATATATAGATAGATAGATAGATAGATAGATGGATAGATGGATATCATTTTTTTATATTTAAAGATAACTATGTATAGTTATTTCATATATATTGAATTATTGTTATATGAGGGGCTTTCTCAGCAAATATTTGTATATGCAATAAATGAATCGGGACACCATGTAATTAATTTGATTTAAACATTTTAATTGGTCGACAGCCCTAATGTTTATGCACTATGATACTAAGGTTGCTCAATAGATTAAAAGCATAAGTATCTAAGTACTGCCATGAAATCTTAACACATCAGTGTTTTTGTTCAATAGGTTTCTTAACCTCAGATTTATGGGATGTGTTACTTTTGGTGGATTGCATGGGCAAAATTTCTTTAGTCGAAATACCTGCTGCAGAGTGAAAACTTAATGTGCAATAAGTAACATTTGATGTTGCTACTGCATGCTGTTGTTTGTAATATATTCTTTTATTAGATAAGTGAGGTTTGATGTACAGTCAGCTGATCATCATCACAAAACAAACCCTAACTGTGTGTTATCTTGCTTATTGCATGTCTACTTACAAAATACATAAATTAATGAACACAACATATTTATTTTTTTATTTTTTATTATTATGTGAGAAGAAAGAGATTGTGGAGTGATAGAAGAGACTTGAAATTAGCACAGCTTTATAGAAAAACAATATTCCGATAGAGTGGTCATTTATAAAGTCATTATACAAACATATTTAAAGGCAGAATGCCGAAATTGACCAGTCTGCATTAAGGATTCCAGAGAGCTGTCTAACAATTGTTTTTAATAGAGTGAAAATATACCTTTCTACTTTACTTCCTTGGTTCTGGAAATGTTTTTTCCATAGGGATTTTGTAAGAATTCAGAGTTCTAAGCCATGAACCAAACCAACCAGCTCTAAGTTGAATCACAAGCATATCAACATTGATTTAAAGAGTAAAAGTATTTGAAAAAAGAAAGTTACAATACTGTTTATGTTTGTAATAAGGTAATGAACTACAATCCCTTGAAGCGTTTCAAATGGGAAAATCATATTAAATAAAACTAGTAATTCTAAGTTGTTGATTACATGTTTAGAAACAAGATGTTAAATTTATTGCATAAAAAAAAAAATATATATATATATATATATATATATACATATTACAACTGATTTAGTAGCAAGTCTGTTCTCTCAGCCAATAATCAAATCTTTAACTCAGTGAATAATCTTTGATCCTTCTTGCGAAAACACTACACATGGGCAAAAGTTGCATGACTAAACGGGTGACCGAAAACCCATCATCTCCTCCACAGAACTCTTGGCTTAAAATCACACGTGTAAATGGCTGGACGGCTAAGGTTAATGTGATGTATTTATGAATTAATATCTGTATAGCACATATATGGGCATAAATCATATCTTGCAAATTATGTGATTTCAATTTTGGGGGACATTGTATTTAAGAAATGTTCTCCCCTTTTTCTCCCCAATTTGGAATGCCCAATGCGCTCTAAGTCCTCGTGGTGGCATAGTGACACGCCTCAATCTGGGTGGCGGAGGACAAATGTGATTTGCCTCCACGTCTGAGACCATCAATCCATGCATCTTATCACGTGGATTATTGAGTGCTTTATCGTGGAGCACAACTCACCAAACGCCCCACCAGGAGTGAACCACATTATAGTGACCACAAGGAGGTTTCCCCATGTGACTCTACCCTCCCTAGCAACTGGGACAATTTGGTTGCTTGGAAGACATGACTGGAGTCACTAAGCACGGCCTGGATTCGAACTCTAGGGGTGGTAGTCAGCGTCTGTACTCACTGAGCTACCCAGGTCCCTGGGGGACTTTGTAATAAAACATAAGATATGTAAAAAATATTTATCTTCGGACACATTTTTGATATTTTTCATTTTTTTGTTGATGAGTGAAAATTTTGCCAGGGCCAGTAGAAAAAATCCTTAGCGTTGAGCCCTGCATATGCATATATATGTATATATAAAAACAAATATTGAAGTAGTTTGTGAGTGTAGGGTGACCAATTTGATTGTGTCATGGGAGTGAATCTCTTCAGTGTTTCTGTAATGTGTTTTGACCACGATTCTCTGATTGGTGGATCTTTGTCTTCAGGATTCATTGGTATAGTTTAGTTTATAACTTTTGCGGTTTATTGGCTTTACAACATACTATGCATCTCCGTCTCTTTAAAAGAGAGAGTGATTAATTCATTTGAATTTGAGACCCTGTTATTTCTAGTTGGCACATATGCAAGCATGCACACACACACACACACACACACACACACACACACACACACACACACACGTAAATTTTCTGTGTTTTCCTGAAAAAGTATCAATAGAAATGCATGTCAGGACACCCGTAAGGCACCTCAACTGCCTCCTGAGGGAAATAAGGTTGTCTTTTTTCTGAGCTTTAGCAACAGCTAACACATGCCACAACCTCAAATTGGGGTCCAAAGGACAGAGCTTTTTTTTTTTGGCCCTTATTATTGGATGAGTTCTTTTTCCGGTTGTCATCATGTGATCAGGTTCTGACTTGTGGCTCCATTTTAAGCTTGCCATTGATAGGACTTCCTCCATGTCAACACCCAAATATATTATAACCAGGGTAAGAAAAAAGGTGGGTGGCAGAGAAGAATGGAAAGATCCTGCCTCTTTCATCATGCTTAATTTCAACATTCTAAAACCTGGAATCTTCCCATAGTGCGGTCTGTTATGTAATTTCCTGAACTTCGGAAAAATAAGGCATCAAGTGGAACAGGATACAAGCACGGAGGACTCCTCCCAAATCATGCTGCTATGCTATACGAAGGTTTCAGGTCACACCCTGCACCTGTTGCTTGCCGCATACATGCACGCACCACCATTAAACATTAGCTTGTGACCTACATAACTTGAAACAAACACCCAATGTTAGGGGGGAGGTTCTCATGGAATTAACAAACACACGAGCTATAAATATTTACACACACACTTTCAGACTTTGTCACGTTTGTAATCGTACTTTAAGATGTTCCGTGCACTTGAGTGTTCACAGTTAGACATTTCCATAGCTCTGTCCTTGTCCAAGACAGGGTTATTATAGTTTTTTTTTATTATTCATTTATTTAAAATTCAGATTATTTTTCATTATTCTTTATAACCATGTCTACATTAATTTTCAGTGAAAGAAGAAAAACAAAACAAAAAATGCATTGATTTCGCAACATTTATCACTAATCCACACTGAAATGTGGAAACTTTCAAAACTGCTTTATGGTACTGCATAGTTTAGAAATCGACGACGTTAGAAAACGGAAAATTTGTTTAGTTTGGTTCAGTTTTACTTCTATTTTCAGTGTTTTCTAGTTCTCTCAGTTTTAGTGTTTCTTTATGTTTAGTTAGTTTCATTATTTTAGGACTGCCATAGTTAATGCATTACTGATATAGCTCAAATTAGAGCTGTCAACTGATAAAAAATGTATTTGTATATAATAATTAAAAAATATTACATCATAAACAAATATTGAGGCAGCAGACCAGTAAAGCATTTAAACAATACAAAACTTGTCTTAATATTATTTGTTTTATTTCACGTTAATTTATTTCTAATTTGTTTTATTATTTGCCGACGTCCATCCGGCTATTTTTAGTGGTTGGTCTACGTACTCATGCGTCAGATGGACACTTTTGGAGCGTCTCACTTTGTGTCATTTCTCACTAGCTTTTAGCATCTCCAGTCATAGTTGCCATGTTTTTTGTGTTAAGTTAAACATCAATTCGGACTTTGAAAAACATGTATTGAGGCAACTGCATGATTCTATTTTGTTCGGTTCTGCTGTCTTTGAGCAGAAGAGCACATCATCTGTGGAAGGCTGTGCTGTCTGCCCTCGTTTGTTTGAGGAGATAAATTGTATTTAAAGCCGGAGTCGCGCTGACTGACCCCGACTGGGACAGATTCACAAAAAACTAATCCCATATGGTTTTCATAAGAGTTTTAAGCCATGAACCGAACCAACCAAATACATAAGTTGAGAGTGTAGGGTGACCGACTCTAATGCATAATTGAGAGTGCATCATGGATGTGGACAGTCTCTTCAGCGCTTGTGAAGCATTTTTTAAACAATTAGCAATAAATCAAAACGTTAAATCAACAGTCATGATTGAAATATGTTTAACAGTGTTACATTTCACAGGGCCATCTAGTGTTATTGCTATCAAGTGGAATTTGTAATCATGTTTAATGAAGTGGAATTGTAAAATTTAAATTTTTATAATATACTGTATGTAGTCATGAAAAGGTATATTAATTTAGTTTCAAAACATTTTTTTTACTTTTTGTTAATGATACAGTAAATACCACTTGCCCGCAGCCCTCCTGGTTAACGTTAACTCAAAACAGCTCCTCAAGGCACGTGCACCCTCACACACACATGTACTGACGTGCAACAGGTGTGAGTGCTATTACACAACAGGGATGCAAGAGTGGAGTGCTTGCGTCTAAAGCTGTCCTCAGCTGTATTTACATCTGTTATCAACGCTCTAGATTTCACCCTCCAATCTCTGCTAACTCTCCAGGGCTTTTTTTACCCCGCTTTTCATCTCTTATTAGTACGATGTACCATATGCGGCATCTCCTCTAGAGTCCTTAAACCTCTTCAATAGATTTGTGAGTGCATTCAAGACCTTGCATTGGGAGCACCTTTTACCCAAACGTGTTGAATTTCAAACTCCGTTGAAGTGTGAAGGACGTGGCATGTAACTGCCCACCGTCATCACTCTGCATCCCTAGCCGCCACTGCGTGAGCCGTTCCCATGGTAACGCAACAGGGTGGGCAAGTTGATGGCTGAGCTGATTGAGCAGTCGGGAGCCGAAGAGCAACTTGCACTTATAAATAGATCTTACATAACATCCGTTGATGCCAAGAGCTTGCATGCAGTAGGGTAGATGGGGGCGGGCGGGGGTGGGGTGGTGCAGTTGCTAGTTGACCTTTTTCTTTGTGCGTTGAGGCAGCTGTAAGATGTCTGCTTATTTTCACCTGCTTAAGCGAAGTGTAATGGATGGTCACCTTGCTGGACAGGCTTGCTGATGTACACTGCCCTACAATGCCAAAATGCAGTAACCACGGCAGCACCTAACTGGGGGGGAAAGGTTAAAAAGTATTTGGATTGTCCAGCCAATTGTTAATTATAAACTAGTCTCACTTTGTTTTCTCTAAGGGTGTAATGATCCATCGATCTGGATCGATGTATTGTTCAAATAACCAGCAATGCATTGTTATTGATGCAATGTTAAAACATCGATGATATTTTACAACAAGCTTCAGGCGATGCAGCAACCTAACACTCTGAGCAGTAGCAGCCAAAAATTTGTTCTAATTTTTGTTGTGGATGTCCCAATGTGGACAGACTTTTCAGAGAGCACAAAAGACGATTGAAAGACTTGTGTGTGTGTGTATGTATATATATATATATATATATATATTTTTTTTTTTTTTCAACAACTGAAGTAACTTATTTTGTTGTGGATGTCCCAATCTTAATACTGGATTTACACATTTTAGAGAGCTCAGTAAAAAATGTATATATATATTCTGGTTGCATTTGGGAGTTAAATGCAAGTTTGGGAGAAATACAACTGGTTGTGTGAAATAGGCACATAATATAATTGCATATCAATCGTATGCCCTTGAATCAAATTGAAATCACGGCAGACTTTGAGACATCTGCAAACATTGAATCGTTGGCTAAGAGCAACTATATAAGATCGTATCGTGATGAAAATGTTTATTTACACCTCTAGTTTTCTCTGAATCTGAGTGTAGTTGTTTCAATCCCATCTGTCACAGGACATATACACTACGAGACTAAATTTCGGTTTTAACTCAATTTTGACAAACGAGTAGTTTGTGTTTTGCCGTTGCAGGGCAATATAGCATACTGAAACTATTATTCCACCTACTGTGGGTTAAAGGGTTAAGACAGGTATCGACTGTAGCTTGGGTGTAAGATTAGGTGAAAAGTGTAGGCATTGATGTCATTGATGATTTAGGCCAGATTCTAGCGACAATTTGTAGAATGTGTGAACCAGTTTGGCATCAAAGCCGTGGCACTAGTCACTTACCACATGATTTATAAAACAGCATATGTAGGAACTACAGAGAGTGCAAAAGGGAAAGACTCAGAAAATAAACCATGATTGCATAATAGCCCAGTGGGTGACAATATGCTAGTAGAAAGCGAATAGCCAAAAAATTAAAGAAGAAATACAGTGGGTGTATGGCGTAGTGGGCTAAAGCACATAACTGTTAATAAGTAGGTCGCTGGTTCAATCCCCACGGCCACCACCATTGTGTCCTTGAGCAAGGCACTTAACTCCAGGTTGCTCCGGGGGGATTGTCACTGTAATAGGTGCACTGTAAGTCGCTTTGGATAAAAGCATCTGCCAAATGCATAAATATAAATGTGTGGAGCCCAGTGGCTCTGCATTTAAAAAGCGAAGTGCAATTATGCAAATTGGCCTTATATACATATTACAGAAATACAAGTGCTATGCATAATAATTTTAAAAGGCAACCTTTTTGACATGATCAAACACAAGTTTGTGTGTTGGGACATCTGACCTGGTTGCTGCTTGCTCCTTTTAAGATCGCGATTATGAAAAATGTATAAAAGCTCTTCGATGATGGAGTCCAATGGCCTGTCAGAATGCATCCCCAATGATGCCTGCATTCTAGATCCCCACTTCAATCATCTTTAATTCATCCCAGAGAGAATGAGAGGGGCTGGCCATAAAAGATGGTTAAAATACAAAACAAAGGTAATGGTATTCCAATTCAGTTACAATTTAAATAATTGGTAATTAGAATACAGTTACATTCAAAATGTATTTTGATTACTGAAGAGATTACTTTGCATTTTATTGTCATTTGTTTTATTTAATGTTTAGTCCTTTCAGATGTGAAACATATACATATAAATGATGCAATCCAAAGTGCATTTGAACAGCGTTGAAACATTTTCTTATGATGTGTTAAATTCATACGAGCAGACAGAGAAGTAAGTTTGGAGCAGAAGAAATAGAAATAAACCTTGTGTAAATTGTCAGCTTTATGCTAAGCTAAAATGCTATTTCTAGCCATTTTACATGCACATGTTACCAGACACGATCATATTTTTAACATACTTTCTTTTTTTCTAGTAAGACCTTTGATATTAGGGCAAAAATCTTATTCTTGATGCTTATTTTTGTATTTTTTTTTCTGTAAAAATATCTAAAAATCAAGTTTTTCAGAGAATGTATTTTTAACGTGTATTTTGTCTTACTGTACTGGCAGAGTTTTAATAGTCAAAACAAGTGAAAAAACAGGTTTGGAACGATGTAATGACTATTCAGATTTGAAACTAATAGCCTCGACTATTAAAAATCAGTAGTTGTGCAACTCCTAGTGGGTAGTGCATGTGCTTATGACATGTAAAAGCCGAAGTGCTGACTTGGATGTTGGTTCGAGTCCAAATACGACACGGTGTATTCGTTCAGCAAATTTATGTCATGGTCACCAAACACCAAAAAAAGTCCTTATTTAGCTAGGCATATTTTGCTTACAGCAAAAACTATCCAAAATTCATTTTGACACTGCAACCTTATTTTCCATCATTGTCTCATTGTTTACTAGCCACAAAACGAAAGCCATTATTTTGTTTCTATGACTCAAGCTGATGAGGTATCATGCAGTGCTGCCCTAAAAGAACATTTATGTACAGAACACAACTCCTAATGCTAAAGACATGACTTAATGCAGGAGGTATACAAAGGTGTCCTTAAAGTCGCTAACTCATGATAGAGCCGCTTATTCATTTCTCACATGAATTATGTAGTGTCATGCTCACTTTGGTCATGCAGCACATAAAAAGTCATGCAGAGTTCATGCATGTTTATTACAACATGGAGCTGATCGTATGCACCAGCTTGTACAACCCTGCAGACTCTTAAATCAATTCCAGCTGTACCAACAAGACACTCAAATACCATCATAAAAAACACAATAATTTGTAAAAACATTTCATTTGTAATTAGGGATGCACCGCTATGAACCTTTTTGACCAATACCGATTTTAACAAAAACCCATAGCCTGATACTGATATTTTGCTATTTACATTGTCATTAGATCATGGTTTTACTTATTTTCACTCTTCTAACATAAATAATTTCCATTTGAACATGGATTGGATTTGTCGAGCCACAATGAAAGATAAATAGAATAAAAGATAAAAAATAACTAAATATGATAAGATGATGGTTATGACAAAAAGTTTATTTGGTACTTCTAAAAAAAATTTGCACTTCTGTTTTTGCGGTTCAAAACAACAAAACTAACATTTTACATGTATGTACTGTACACGATAGAATATTGAAATTCATACTATAAATATGTTGGGCAATTCCACGGGAATTACAAAAAAGGTTATTTTGTACATCCAAAACATTTTTGCATTTCTTTTATCACAGCTTCTAATATTTTGCAGTTCAAAACAACAGAACTTACATTTTACCTGTATGTACTGTATATAGAACATTACAAATTCAAATCCAGAGAAATGCAACCACATCATGGAAAAATAAACAGTTTCAATTAAAGGATCAAACCCCCTTTTAAATTCTGTCTTGTAGTGGAATATTAGATAATTGATGATGGGTAATGCAGTTCAGAACGCTTCCTCACACAGCGCTGACTTGCATGCTAAATGCAGAAATGCAGTTTTTAAGGTTAATTAATCATGCGCTTATTCCTGCTCTCCTCGTGTTGCCTCTCTCCCAACTATAGAAACGAGGTGCCCCTTAAAGACTGATTTACTGTATGTAGTTGCAGGTGCGTATATTTGAACAATAGTAGTGGAGACCTGGTTACAGATTCTGCCATCTTTTGCTTAAAAACACTGTAAAAAAAAATCAAAATCAAGCATATCATCTGTCTGATATATGATTCAGATGGTTCAGCTAAGCCAGGTTTGTTTCAGGACGTTTTTTTCTATCTAAATTTAGCTTCATTAATCAGCATATTATAGTTATAATTCTGTCAAAATGAATCAGAGATGTCATCATGGCATTTATTATTAAATTAAGCAAACCGTATTTACATTTTTCACTGCTTTGTACATTTTTTGTTTGTTTGTTTATTTGTGAGTAGATTCTCACTTAAAGGAAAATATAAAAATGGTAAATTCAGACTTTTACATTTTAATACATTTTCTCTCAGGGGACACCCCTGAACCCCCATACAATATTTTTTTTGTCATCAAAAGGCCTTCTGTGTCCATACACATAATATATATTCTGAATGTAAAAATATTTAAACACGAAAACTGGACTGCTGTCATTCAGCTTCAAAACAAACTGTTGATCAGATCTTTTAATATTTATATCCAAGTGTCCTCGACTGATGAAATCTTGATGAAATATTTTAATCCTTTGGTAGAAGATCCCTCAGACCCCACTAATTTGGCTGTCGCTGGGTTCTCAATGTCCTTATCCCTCCCCATGTTTTGAAGAGACTATTTTGTCTGTTTAGGATTTATTTATTATTTCTTTACAAAGTACTATTGCTCCCAACATGGCAAGTTCTAAAAATTATATAATATCATATCAAAATGACTACTGACACCATGAAAGCATCTGTACATATTATTATCTGGACCTTTGCTGGAAATGTAGAGACTGGACCACTTTAAACTTTAATCGAATTCCCCTGCTATAGGTTAGCGCAGTTTTCACAACTGTCACATCCATTTATGGCATTTTTTTCTTTGGAGTGCAAGCCCTTCTGCATATTGTGTCTAGTATTACTTCTGGATTATGCATTTAAATTCATAGTTTTTACAAAGTGTTTTAATAATTCATTATAAATCAACCATTGTTTTTTTATATATTGCCATTTTCATGATTATAACCGATATGCCGATTTCAATTTAGTCAATAATTGACTGATAGGGGCCTGGGTAGCTCAGCAAGTAAAGATGCTGACTACCACACCTGGAGTCGCAAGTTCGAATCCAGGGCATGCTGAGTGACTCCAGTCAGGCTTTCTAAGCAACCAATTGGCCCGGTTGCTAGGGAGGGAATAGCCACGTTGGGTTAACCTCCTTGTGGTCACTATAATGTGGTTCTGCTCTTGGTGGGGCACATGGTGAGTTGTGCGTGGATGCAGCGGAGAATAGCGTGAAGCCTCCACGTGCGCTAGACCTACGCATTAATAATTAAATACATTAATTAATAAAAATAAATAATTGACTTATAAATATTGGCAGCCGATATATCGGTACATTTCTATTTGTAATTTTTCTAATGGTTACAATAGCATTTTGGCGATTAGCTCGGGACACCAACTGTACTCAATGTTGAACACTGTTTAGTGCGTATTTAGGGGTCGTACAAACAGGATGCATTGTTGTGTTCAATAAAAGCTAGACGGTTTTGCCTCTGAAGTTTTTATATATATATATATATATATATATATATATTATAAAGGGGGTCTTTGCTGTGTTTCTTTAGCTACCAAAGGGTCACTGTCCTGAAAAAGGTTTGTAGAGCCCTACTTCAGAGTGACATCAATGAAACACTTTCCTTGCTTTTTTTTTTAATAACCTTTCCACTGTTTTTCTGTTTTCTCGTCTGTGCGTCATATGGTAGTCAGGTGTTGACATGTTTACTGTAGCAACGCATTTGATGCGGCCGTGTTGTTTATTAGAGCAGTCATGAGGCTTGCATATTTGCATGCTGTAATGCTATAAACTCCACTTCTTTGCTGCGAGCCCTTACATAACCTGTTGATTTTCTTTCTCATTTTAATCATTTAGAACGATCGGCCCTGTTTCAGGGCTGTCTTCAATTAACTTGATTGAGGAGCATTTAACAATGACGCCATTCAGCCAGACTAGCATATCATTTTAGTTTCCTTTTTTTTAATAAACTAAGTTGTTTTTTATCGTAAGCACTGATACAGATGAATCATTTTTCATGTACATCTCCTTTGTATGCGTATGTGCACACTCCTGTGGTGGGTGTGTTGTGTTTCTTTGGCTCGCCGTTGTCTCAAAGAGGGCTGAATGAGTTCGCAGTGAACCTGGAAAGAAGGCTAGTTATGTAACAAGCTTTCAAAACTGCCCTAGAATTCTGCTGATAGATCGCACTCCTCTCTCTCCCTTTCTTCTTCTGTCACACATCGCACACTCACTCCATGCCGGTTTGGCTCAACAAAAATAGGGCAGGATTTTCCTCTGCTCTCTTTCCCTCTTCTTTTTTTTTTTTTACCGTCCTGTGCTAGCGTGCATGAGCTGTCTCTCTTCACTCCCCCCTCCACCACTCTGCTGATTACAGACTTATGTAAGGAAAAAGAAATGAGCAAAAGTAGGACAGGATATACCAGAGAAAAACATGACAATACACTCAGAACATTTAACCAGTGTTTAATCATAGAAAGAGCTGAAAATGTTTTTCTTTCTTACTGTATTTTAGCATGGTGTTAAACACAAGTACATTCATGCATTTGGAACTTTTATCCAAAGCAACTTACATTGCTTTCAAGTTATAATTTTTTATCAGTTTGAAATATTCCTAGGAATCAAGCCCATACCGTTGGTGTTGACGTTTGGCTAAATGTATGCATCTGGCAGATTTTTTTATTTAAAGCAACTTACAGTGCATTCATTATACAAGTTTTTAACAGTTTTTGCATTAGTTGGTAATCAAACCTATGACATAATGGCATGCTTTTCCAGTTCAGATTCATTTGTGCATTTGGCAGACACTTCTATTCAAAGCAACTTACAGAGCATTCAAATGATACATTTTTATCAGTATGTGTGTCTCCTGGAAATATAACTTATTGCCTTAGCGATAACTTATCTACCAGTCGAGCTACATTTATGCATTTGGCAGATGCTTTTTATCATATGCGATTTAAAATGCATTCAAGTTATACATTTTTATCAGTCTGATAAAATTCCTGGAAATCAAACCCATGCCATTGACTTTAGCAATTGCATGTTCTTCGAGTTTGAACTATTCCTGGGAATTGAACCCATGACTTTGATGTTAGTAATGGCATGCTCTTCCAGTTGGGCTGCATATATGCATTTGGCAGACGTTTATCTAAAGCAACTTACAGTGCATTTAGTTTACAAGCTTTTATCAGTTTATGCATTCCCTAGGAATCAAACCCATGACATAATGGCATGCTCTACCTACTTGAGCTAAATTTTTGCTGTTGGCAGTTAAGTGCCTTGCTCAAGAACACAATGGTGGTGGCTGTGGGGGAACCAGCAACCTTCTGATTACCATTTATGTGCTTTAGCCCACTACGCCACCACCACACCAGTCTAACACCCATTTTCAGGGTATCAAACATATTACCTTCACGTTTGTAACACTATGCTTTACCAGTTGAGCTACATTTATGCATTTGGCTGATGCTTTTATCAAAGCAACTTAGTTAATTTTAGTTATTCTTTTTATCAGTTTGTTTTTTTCCAGGGAATCGAACCCCTGACCTTGGTGTTGGTAGCACAATACTTTACCAGTTGAACTACATTTATGCATTTGGAAGATGCTTTTTATCTAAAGGAACATATTCATTATGCACACTTTTATTATATTGTGTGTTTCTTGGAAGTTGATCCCATAAGATTAGCACTAGTGCAATGCCATACCAGTTTAGCTACAGGAAAACTACTTATATTTTTACTTTCTGTTTGAAGTTTTGTGGAAAGAAACATAAAACTTGGAATTTTGTATTGAGATCTGTTTTCTCTTGACAGCAATGCGTGCGTCTGCACGAGACATTGTGTTTCTTTGTGTAAATGTATGGATAGTGCCAGCTTTGTAGCACATGGGACAGTGTGAAGACAGATGGTGCAAAATCACGTGAGCTGAGGGAGGCACTCCAGGTTATTTCCGTGGCAATTGCTGTGCGTGTGCATGGGCAAGGCTGCTCTGAGAGGGTTATATAACTGCAGTGGTGTGTGTCGGGTTGGCAGTAAACAGGGTTTAGGGGAGGGAGGGAGGGAGGACGTGAGAACTCTGCTTTGGAGCATGGCTGTGCTGCTGTGCTAATTTAACTCATCATGTACTGACACAGGGGTTAGCACCATTAACGGGGTCATATCATGAGACAGCAAATTTTCCTTAATCTTTTGAAATCAGAGTTTATTTTACTATGACATGAAGTAAATTTCGAAACTCAAAACTTTTCCCCAGTGAAATTAAACCTTAAAATTAAACTATAGTTTTATTTGGACAGAATTTGTTTTCGAAACGTTTGAGTAATATTACCCTCAAATGACAATTCTGTTCTCATTTGCTCACCCTCATTTTGCTCCAAACCCACTGGAGCTGACTTTCTTCAGTGGAACACAAAGGAGATGTTAGACAGTATGTAAGCCTCAGTCACCATTCATATTTATTGCATGTAAAAAAAAAAAATGCAATGAAAGTGAATGGTGACTGTGGTTAACATTCTACCTAACTATTCTGTTATGTTTTGTGAAAAAAGTCATACAGGGTTGGAACAACATGTGTAAATTATTACATTATTTTAACTTGTGTGTACAATCCCTATCCCTAAAAGCTGATGTCTGTCATTTCATGTACTGATTCAAGTGGGATTAGGATCTCTGTAATTATAACTAAGGTGTGAGTGTCTATTATCTGGATGTGGGCATTACATAAGGTTATAGGCTCTGTGTGAATGTACCACGAAACCAATTGAAAAAGAAGACAAAAAAAATGTAATTAAGTATGTAATTATCATATTACGTGTATTAAGTGAAGAAATTAGGTAAGGTGATGATCATACCTGTTTCTGCTACTACAGTGGCCGTTCTGCGCAGTTTCTGGGTTTGGTCTGTCCTGATTGATTAAATTTTTTTATTACATCACATAAGATGCTTCAACCACCAACTGTTATTTTAAATAGAAAGATTGCAAAATGTTCAAAACCATAATGAAGGTGCCAGCTAGTGCAATGAGAAATTTAGCTTTTATATGTGCCGTTCAATAAAAGCCAAAATAAATGACAAGAAACATTGTAAAAAATAATCAGATGTCTCCAAGATGTCTGTTTAAGAACGTTTCATCTGGAAATCATCACATTCCACATTTTGTGTACATACAGACATATGCTTAACATCTCAAAAAGGGCAGAATATAAACCAAAAACGTTTCAAAGACATTTAAATGTCCTTTTTATTATCTGAGAGAATACGAATTATTGATGTATTGTAGATGAGATTGCAGAACATATATGCTAACTCTATGCTAACTTTCTCACCCTCCTACTCTTTCTCTCCTACCTGTCACTCCAGCGGTCGTTTTTCTGCCGTCTGACAGGTGACAATAAGTCAGAGAAGTTCTTTAAAGTGTTTTACGAGCGGATGAAGCTTGCCCAACAAGAGATCAAGGCAACTGTGACGGTGAACACAAGTGATCTGGGTAGCAAGCGCAAAGACGAGGACGCCAACGACAAGGACACCCAAACACGCAAGAAAGGTCAGGGCTTGGCATTCATGACTGAAAAATATATGAATATATTAAGGCATAAATTCATAAGTAAAAATCCATAACTACTAGTGTATGTCATTCTAATGTAATCCCCCACCCCCAGTGAAGGAAGTTGCCGTAGTAACCGAAGAAGTGCGGGAGCAGCTTCTGGAAGCCTCTACGGCCACCAAGAAGGCCTTTACTACATACAGACGAGAGGCGGATGCCGACGAACATCTGAATGTGGCAGAGGGCCAGGCTAGCACGGCCGATAAGAACCAGGATGACAATGAGATGAGCGTGATAATCACGATTATGCAGCCAATTCTGCGCCTCATGCAGCTGCTGTGCGAGAACCACAACCGTGAACTGCAGGTATTTGAACTAGAAAATGCTTCGAAAATGACCATTATTGCATTATTGCTAGCTAAAACAGTAGCTTACATTTTATGGTGTAGTATTGCAATTTTGTATTTATTTTTGCCAGGGGCCTTTAAATTTCTTTGGTTTCAGGGCAATAGAGCTGATTAACTATAGAGCATTCCTTTCCATGAATTCATGTTCATTCAACTCACAATAAAACGGTATTTGCAACCAATTTTACTTCCATTAAATTGCATGTCAGCATAAGGGTATTCAACAAGAAAAAAGTTTAGAGCAGGACTTCAGTAATTGATTCGCTTGCGAAAAGTTGGCATTACAAACCAGAATGGAGCGAGGTGGTTGGAGGAGGAAAGTATTACTTTTTAATGAAAGATTACAAAGAATTGCTTTTTTTATTAAGAATCAAACTCAAGCATAAGGAAATTGAGGGTCTGTGGCAAATTTGCTGCAAAATTCACCACTGATTATTTTCACATGCAAATAAGTTTTGCTGCAAACTTGTGGCATATTGTCCATTGTTGCCAAATGTTTGCTGCAGGTTTACCACGACTGGTGAAGAGCTGCAAACATTTGTGGTGAATCACAAGCTCATTTGCATGTGAAAGTAATGAGTGGCAAATTTGTGGCAAGTATGCGACTAGTTTTCCACTCTAGATGTTTTGTAAGGGGCCAGAAACCAATTTTGATGATCATTTTAAGATAAAATAAGTTTAGAATTGAACATTTAGTGTTCAAAACATCTGTATTAAGAAATCAGTCTTTTACCTTCATTTAAGTAGGTCTTGAAGAAGGGGTTCATGCTAGTTTCACAGTAATTACAGAACTGTGTCATTATTTGCCATTACAGTATCACAAAGCATTTGGTGAATTGTTTCATAATAATTTCCTTGCTCACCTATTGTTTGTATCTTGAGCTTTTGTGCAGATGGTCAGCAAAAAGTCTTTAGGTGAAATAGAACACGTATTGTAAGAAAATCTAGAGCCATAGTCTTTTGGGAGAAATGTTTGGCTTTATATTGATAGTTTACCCAAAAAGAAAAATTCTGTCATTGTCGGTAGAATGTTAGTTTCAGTTAGCAATCACTTTAATTGTATGGAAAATGATGCAATGAAAGTGAATGGAGGCTAACATTCTGCCTAATATCTCCTTTTGTTGAAGAGAGAAAGTCATATGTTTCATTTTTGGGTGAACTATCCCTTTAAAGCCCAGAAATTTTTTCCAGTAGACTCTGGCCCTATGAGTTCATCAAACTCACTAATTTGACATATAAATATAAAAGCATGTCCCTCATATCCTGTTAACCACCCTTTTCTCTGAGCTGTTTTCCCACTTCTTTCCTTAGAACTTCCTTCGCTGTCAAAACAACAAAAACAACTACAACCTGGTGTGCGAGACACTGCAGTTCCTGGATTGTATATGTGGCAGCACTACAGGGGGCCTGGGCCTGCTGGGGCTTTATATTAATGAGAAGAATGTCGCTCTCATTAACCAGACTGTAGAGAGCCTGACCGAGTACTGCCAGGGCCCTTGCCATGAGAACCAGGTGAATTGAAAGCAAAATGGAAAATTCCTTTATTATTAATGCACCATGGCTGTCAAGTTCCAAAAAAGATTAAAAAAAATCCCACCAAAAAGGCACCATAAAATAGGTTTGTGTAAGTCCATTGTTGGAACACCAACATTTGAGTTATTAACTGTTAATCTTGCCCTCTTCAAATCTAGCCACATTTGCGTCCAGAATTCAGAAATGGGTTGCTGCGTTGTTACATCGTGTGTGAGAATCAATGCTGTGAGAATCAATGCTGTAAGAATCAGTGCAAGAATTTACATAATCTATCGTACAACATCAGGAGTTGTAGGGTGCTTTTATGGTGTGGTTTTTTTTGTCCTAAAACTGTTCTTTTTGTCCACAGAAAAAATAACCACATACCGGTTTGGAACAACATAAGGGAAAGAAAAATATAAATAAAGACATAATTGACATTTTTGGTTGAACTATTCCTTTCCATATACAGAACTCTTTTTCTATTTTTTCAAGACTACGTAGTGCTTTAACAACTAAACTCACTTGGCACTTTATTAAGAACACTATGGTCCTAATAAAGTGCCCGACATAGTCTTCTCCTGTTGTAGTTCATCCGCCTCAAGGTTCGATTTGCTGTGCATTTTGAGATGCTATTCTGCTCACTACAATTGAACAGAGTGATTATCTGAGTTACCGTAGCCTTTCTGTCAGCTTGAACCAGTCTGGCCATTCTTCATCAACAAGGCGTTTCCATCTGCAGAACTGCCATTCACAGGATGTTTGTTGTTTTTGCAAGATTCTAAGTAAACTCTAGAGACTTTTGTGCATGAATATCACAGGAGATCAGGAGTTACAGAAATACTCAAACCAGCCCATCTGTCTCCTGACCCGTGTCTGCATGATATTATGCATTGCACTGCTGCTATATGATTGATTGATTAGATAATCAACTTTAGAATTATTTGTACAGGTGTTCCTAATAAAGTGCACAGTGAGTGTATATACCCACTATAGTCTACAGATCAGATTATGTGAGTGGAGTGAAGTGGCAGCAATTTCCCTGTGCGCTCAAAGCATTCTATAATCATTCTATAATTGTATGGTTTTAAAAATCACAAACCTCTATAGATAAGATGTATTAAATAAAAAAATAAATAAACTATACTAGGAGAAAAGCTTCAATGTGCTTTATTAGAACACTAATATTAGCCCATGTCTATATTCAATTATTTAAATCAGCTTACTTATCAAAACTATGTAAGACTATCAAAACTATATGTCCAATGTGGAGCTGACTTTCAGAAATACTAGCAGATTTTAAATCTGCCTCTCTCTACCTTGATTTGTGTTTGCTAAACTTCTTCATATGCACATGTAAATTGCATAAATGATGGCATTAAAATACATTTTAGATGGAAATCAATTAGTCAAACTATGCAATATTAACAAAATTACTAAGTTCAGTTGCTGTTTTAGATAATTAAAAGTTTAATCCTGTTTTTAACCCGGGACATAATATGTCTGAGATGGCGATGCATTAGATTAGAATGATGATATGATTATTCAAAATATTTCATAGGTGAGAGAGATATGTATTACTACCATTTAGATTGTCTTAACACATGTAAATGGATATTATTGTGTTTTCTGGAAACATTACTTTTTTTTAAGATTCCACAACAAACCTTTGATTGTGTCCATTACCTCATTCGTGTTCTCCTTTTCCGTCATTAATTTTCAATAGACGTTTGTATTTTTTCTTCATATTCTTTCTAATAGCATCAGAAATGTAATCTTTCTTTCATACCAATAGTGTTTAACACTGTTTAAAACATTAATTCTTGCACATTATGGGCCGTTAAAAGTTGTTGTGCTCACGATGAAGCATTAGTGGAGTGCTCTTGGAGCAAGAGAAAACAACGATACTCCGATTTTCAAAAATCCTTCTCCTAATAGCTCCAGGCAAAATCATACAGCTCCGGTTCTGCTCCTCTCACAAACTCTTTCAACCCTCTTGGAAATTATTGTAATCTTTCTTTATGCTAGCTATTATGCAAGGTTTCTGACTTTGTAGGGCCATAATTATCGTCATTGTCCTAGTTTGATAAAGAGAAATTTAATGTTCTTGTCTGATGAAAATGTGCTTTTGTGCCTTGATTAAATGATTAGTGTCTTACTGAGGCACACAGATCCAGGGCCATAATTACTTAATTGCAGGTTGATTTTCATATTTGGATTTGTGTACATGCTTACTATAGCCATTTGTTCTCTGATATATTTGTGTGCATACAAGTTGTTTTCTTCCGTGAAGCTTTTGGTTAGATTTACTCTTTCTTCCAAAAACTCATTTCTATAGCTTATTTTGATAGCACATTCTGATTACACATTGTCAAACTGCAGTCAACATTAAATGATTAAGAATCCAGTTATAACCCATCATATGTGCAATGATGAAGTGTGCTGGGATAGGACAAAGAATTTAAACATTGAAAAATGACAAGCATCACCTTTTATATTGTACTTTAACATTTTTGCCCTTAGAACTGTATCGCCACACATGAATGTAATGGCATCGACATCATCATTGCTCTCATCCTAAATGACATCAACCCTCTCGGGAAGAAGCGGATGGACCTCGTACTGGAGCTCAAGGTGCCAGAGGTCCCCCAGAACATTATGGAATATGTAGTTTTCACTTAAGTCAGAAATAATTGACATGATTGTGGTCTTTCTTACAGAATAATGCTTCAAAACTGTTGCTGGCCATCATGGAAAGCCGCCACGACAGTGAGAACGCGGAGAGGATTTTGTATAACATGAGGCCAAAAGAACTGGTAAAGGCATACTACAGTGTAGTGCAACATGTGTACAGCACTATTACTTCATGTGAATAATAGCAATAGTATGCAAAACACCTCAACTTAACTGTGTGATGTAAAAATTTTCCAGCATCAAGTAATTTTTTTTTGTCTTACTAAATGTCTTACTGTGCAAATGGAAATTACAGCAAATCATTTTTAATATGCGTCAATGTTGAGTAGGATTTTGGACCAATGCAATTTCACTGGGGGTCGCAACAGAAATAGAAACCAACTGACAAAAAAAATCTAATCTTATCATTCAATGCATGTCTTGGTCATGACTGGTTGGGACAAAACATAATTTTTATAGCGATTAATGGCATTTGCATTTAATGTTACATTAATGTAACATTTTCAAATTAATCAAAATAGTCAGCGGGAAATAATACAGGATGAGCCTTGAGTTTTTATCCATCAGGAAAAGTTAGCAGTGTTGAAAAAGTTACTTTGAACTGTAACTTACTCCTAACCCTCCACCGTTCTGGCCTTGGTTACATTAGCAGGAAATAAAAAAACATTTTCAGAGGCAGAGAAAGTCATGTTGTAATAAAAAATGGTCAAAACAACCACTGAACAATGAAAAGCAATGAACAATCATGCACAAAAAGGTCAGAGACATTTATAGGAATAAAAAATGTTCAGGGCTCAATAAAAGTTAAGCTCTGTTGTTACTGTAAACAC
This sequence comes from Xyrauchen texanus, assembly GCF_025860055.1. Lineage (NCBI taxonomy): Eukaryota > Metazoa > Chordata > Actinopteri > Cypriniformes > Catostomidae > Xyrauchen > Xyrauchen texanus. The sequence goes on from NC_068307.1 coordinate 36,901,619, forward strand.
AAATTTTTGTTGATTGTCTTGGGTAAAAGTATGTCACAAAGGCTGTTGATAAAGCTTAACTTGTTTGAACCTTGGTCATTCTTTCAAGAAAGTAAATGGGGTCCATTTTTATTTCATGTTCTCTTTTAGACATAACTGCAACAAAGATTGTTTTGTCTGCTTCTCCAGTGTTTTGACAGAGCTTGATTGATCTCAAGGAAAACGTTTAGTTGATGCTTTGCATTTAAACCCACCTGTCTCTCTCATTTTCATGTGCACAGATTTTCTATTTTGCATACACCACCTTCTGTCATTGTTTTATCATTGACATTGTAGCATCTTACTTATGTCTGATCGGTGCCTAGGTGGAGGTGATCAAGAAGGCCTACTTACAGGGAGAGATCGAGGTAGAACACAATGATGATGAAGAAAATGGTGAGGAAGAGCATGCTGCCTCACCTCGTAATGTGGGTCACAACATCTACATCCTGGCCCATCAGGTGACACACATAAATATGCATTTACACACACACAAACACACACACTTTTACTGTGTCAGCTGTCTGAATTATATCACCCCTTTCCCTCCACTGCCTGAAAGAGCCACTGAGCTATATAGCTTTTCTTCCTATTCACGTAATTATCTGGGCTATTGACAGCAGAGCAGTTATGTAACCCAAGGTTTTGAACTGTGCAATGTTTTTACTGGCCCTAGATGTACCCAAAAAATGACACTGTTTGGAATCAGAGTTCATGAATGAAAAGACCAGAGAACAAAAAAGGCATTAGACAGGACAGTTTGATTTAATTTTACTCAAATAATAGAGAAAAACACTTTTGCAGGTTGAGGCTCAAAAGGTCAGACCATAATTGCAGCAACAAGTAATCCATTTAGTGTTACCACAGGAACAAATTCTGTGGTGGCTACACATAGGCTGTGTATTTCATTTTATGAGTGTATTTGTTCACTTCTAGGCTTTGACCCTGTGTTGTTCTTGTTATTGGGCCATTGTGAGGAAAAGGGAATCAAATTTAGAAACCGTAATATAAAACATAAGACATTTTTACATACACAAGTGATGGATTTTTGAAAACAAAGTTACATATTTCTTTTAAATTAAATAGATTTAACAATTATTCAATCTTAGGTCCAATAAATACTCTACGGAAATATGAGAGTGCAAATACTTCTAGCTATCCATTCTCGATTGCACACGTTTTTGCATAATATATCAAAATGCAATTTAAAACGCAATGCAATACCTAGTGTTACCACAAGGAACACTATAGCAGGTATTAGACTAAACTGTTGTCAGTCTTCCACAGTCAGTTTTCTCTGTCAGGTCCAATACTTTCATGGCAGATCAATAGTTTGAAGAGAATCTTTTTGAGCAACTTAATGAAATTTTAGACATGGTTATAGCTTTGCTACTTGAATAAAAACATAACGGTTTTATCGCACAAACATTCAAAGGTAAATCTATCGCCCAATTGAGTACCAAGGTTTGTTACCGCTACACTAATTCAAGAATGCATGTTATTTACAACCTGACATCTCACTTGCAATGCTTTGGCCAAGCATTCATTTCTGGATTTGCATGAATATGTTTCTAATGTAAAGGCTGAAATATACTCTAGGCAAGTGCTTTCAGATGCTTTCGGTTTTGTTGTTGCCTCCCAGATTGTGTCAGACCGCAATTAATCGCACAACTCGAGTATGCGTTGCAGTCTTAACATTGCCAAAAGGGGTGCCATAGCAGACATTAGTTTGAACTGTCCATTGTCCGCTTCTATGGTGAGTTTTCTCTTTAAAGTTAACTACTGTCATGACCGAGCAAAAGTTTGAGACAATATTGCTGAGCAAGTAAGATAAAGTTACTTTATTTATAGCAATAACACCTCCATTTAAATGGCACAGACTTTTGAAGGTAACCCTATTGCCCCAATTGAATACTGAGTTTTGTTACCTCCACAGTAACACAAGAGCTCACATTAAGCATGTTCAACCTGACCGTGCGTTGGCAATGTGTTGGACAAACACTTGCATCTGCATACGGGTACTTGCGTGAAGTATGTTTCTGGCCTTAAAATGTTTACCAATGCTGAAAACTAAAAGTTTTAGATGAAAGGTGTACGGTTTAAAAGCCTCATGAAAGCCCTTGGATTGTGCAATATTTGAGTTTTTGTATGATGTGTAGGTGCCATGGTGTTTAAAGTAAGATTAAGAATTGTACCTTTATGTGATCTCTTTAGTAGCATACGTATGACATTATAATTAGAAAGATTCATAGACTAGGTATGCCATTAATGTGCAGACATTTTCAGAATGGCACTGACCTCTTGCAGTCAGTATAGTGTTTTATGAGCCTAGCAGCAAGGACAGTCATTATATTACAACACATACTCAGTCTCACTGAATACAAACACTTTCTCATCCTTTTCTCCATACACACTTACAGCTAGCCAGACACAACAAAGAACTCCAGGCCATGCTGAAGCCTGGAGGTACGTACGGGGAGGGTGATGAAGCTTTGGAGTTCTATGCCAAACACACGGCTCAAATCGAGGTCAGTGATGTCAATCTGTGGCGGCCATTATGGAGTTGCAGTTTCCAACTTGGTATTATTTGATGAGGTTGTTAGAGGACATAGGCTTCTCTATTATTATTGGTCATACTTTAAAAAACAAAACCTACTTACCCTATGCATTAATTTTTGGCATGTAACTTTGAATCACCCACAACATAGCAAACATGTGATATCACATCACACCTGTTCTATTTTCTCGCAGATCATTCGTCTGGATCGCACAATGGAGCAGATTGTGTTTCCCGTCCCCAACATATGCGAGTTCCTAACCCAGGAGTCCAAGTTACGCGTTTATTACACCACAGAGCGCGACGAACAGGGCAGCAAGATCAATGACTTTTTCCTGCGCTCTGAAGACCTCTTCAATGAGATGAACTGGCAGAAGAAGCTGCGAGGTACTCAAGAGGCCTCTGGTAACGCAAACTCTGTGCCTTGTGCGTGCCCACTCCCTTCCTCTCTTCCTACTAAGATACTTTTACATACCCTCTCCTCTCCCTGTGCATCCAGGGACCCATCAGGGTGCTCTCCACACAGTGCGGCCCATGGTCAGTGTGCTGTGAAGCAGGCCTCACCCTGACCCCCTTAAGCCAGGGCAGGGGGGAGGAGGTGTAAACATTAGCCTATTTAAGGTAGACAAGACAAAATCTGTGAATGAATGTAATGATGACATGTTAGAGAATTGATTTTCAAGAGATGAGTATGTTTATGCATGTTTTTATGCAAATATCAATATTAGCTAAGAAAAGCCCCCAAATGAATATAATTCAAATACATAATTTTTGCTTAAAAGAAAAGCAGACATTTCAAAAATATTATATGAATTCAATATATTATTTGCCTATCAAAAGCCTACGGTCCACAGTGATCCATTTTGCTATCGAGTTTGTCGATCTGTTTGCGATTTGGCAAATCTAAGGTAGTTTTAAGGGGCGTTCACACAGACCATGTTCTTACATACTCTTTGTGAGATTTTTTTCAGTGTCTTGCGCTATGAGCACCACAATAAGATGCCATGTCAAATCAAGAGTAGTTAAACTTTAGAAAAAAATAATCTTAAGTCCATTAAATTTGAATTGCTACAATGGTAGAAGACCCAGGACTAGATGGAGAGATTACATCTCCACACTGGCCTGGGAATGCCTCGGGGTCCCCCAGTCAGAGCTGGTTAATGTGGCTCTGGATAGGGAAGTTTGGGGCCCCCTGCTGGAGCAGCTGCCCCCGCGACCCGACTTCGGATAAGCGGTTGAAGATGGATGGATGGATGGACAATGGTAGCAAAGTTCCTTATTATGAAATGTACTTGTTGATCTACAGTATGTACAAATTCAGTGTTTCACACCATTAGTGCCAGAATAAGATGCCTAATTAAATTAAGACTAGTTCAACTTTGGAAAAACACATCTCAAGTACACTTTTTGAACGTGTTGGTATCAAGGGATGAAGATGGGTCACGGAACAGTCTGATTGAATCCCTAACAGAAACACATAGCAGATTACATCACAAAAGCTGATTACAGAAATGAGCTACATCTCCCACTGAGAGAAAGAGAGAGAGAGAGGGATGAAATAAACATGATGACAGACCTTTTATTCCTTAGAAAGCGGGTGACAGTAAAGCCCCTTCTCCAGCTACACTGGGACAATTCCGCACATTTCCTGATCTTAAAATTGCATGTAAACAGGGCCTTTATTTTCTCTGTCCATCTAATATTAAATTATTTTATTTACAAACATCTCACGAGTACATTTGTTGCTATATTTGATTTTTATTCATTATATATTTAAATAATGTCTGAAGTTTGCATCAAAATTAACTTGTGATCACATAAGTATGAAATTCCATTTTGGTGGAAAAGGGTATAAAAGATGAAGCAGGGACAAACAGTGAGAAAAAGGTTATTCAAAAATGGGTGTTTTCAAACAGGAAGAACGTGAGGTGAACCACAAGTATGAGATAAAATTAGCAAGATAAGGATCCCAGCTGTGTGAAAACACGATAATAGACATTTATTCCTTAAAATGCAATAGACTGCTTGAGCTCTCTTCCTGCAGGGAGAAGTTCAGCATTGGGAAATCTAGCCACATTTCTAGACCAGTGGTTCTCATCTGGTGGTTGAAGACCCAAAAAAATTGTGGTGGACAGCTAGGGAAGATATAATTCTAAATACATATAATAAAATGCTACTAACTTTATTATTTTGCATCATTAGAACAGCAAAATACAGTAAATAGACTTATCAACTTTTAAAGGGATGGAGAATTGTTGATGTCCAATCAAAATGTATGGCATTTAGGCACTTAAATCATCTGTCACTTTGTAAAAGCTAATCAAATTAGATAGATGCCAATATGGACAGGTTTCGTGACATACCCTCAACTTCGGAAACCATGAACAAAATGTACGCAATGTAAAAGAAAATGAGCCAGAGTACATTAAAGATGGGTTTACTTACAATAATGTTTCGTTCCAACCACAATTTTTGCAGTTAATTATAAGCAACAGGAATTCATGTTATTTAATTCTTATTCAATATTTCATTCATATAAATTTAGTCATATTAATGTTTCATTATTTGATTTTAAAGACATTTGCATTTACTTTTGTGTGATAAACAATGTTGGCTTGCCACTTGATGCTCAATGTAAGATTTGGACCTGAAGCTAAACCATTTGAGAATAACCGTTTCAAGCAGAGTTTGAGCTGTTTATCAAAAGAAGTGTGTGAATTCCATGTTACTTAGTTAGTAAAACACCTTTTCAACTGACATATGAAAGTTTTTATCAAGCTGAATCAAAGTAGAAGCAATGTTCCGTTGTGCTAACCTCAAGTCATGAGTGTAGCGGCCTTTGTATGTGAAAGTCCCCCTCCCCCAGTTCCTCTTTTCAGACAAAAACCCCCTGTCAAATAGCCATAGCTCAGAATCTAAATTCTCCAACCAGACCCCTCGTAGTGCTGTGGGTCACGACAAAGATAGCACTTGAGGTCAGCGAGCACTCATACTTGTTTGGCTGCGCCGAGCAACCCTTTGATTTGCTTGGGTCTTCTTTCTATGGTTTTTAACTTTGATTTGAGGTGCAGGCAGTGAAATAGTTTGTCTATGTTTTTGGAATGCTTTTTAAATAATTCTTGTATTGAAAAAAAACAACAGTTTTTTTTTTTATAGGAATAGTAAAATACTACTCCCACCAAAGTTGCAAAGCTGCACAACTGACCAAAGAACCCTAACTTCATTCAACCCGCTTTGTTTGGAAACCCTAAAATTGACATTCTTTTATTATGGAAAAAGCTATATTTTTAAAGGAATACTAAACTCACCAAATTTTGTGCAGTCTTTTTGAAAGTCTTGCTGATTGGATGTAATTGGTAATGTGCCATGCATTCTTGGGTCAGCTGGTTCAGATATGAGCAAAGCTCTGCAATAGGTGCTTGAGATCGCCATGGAATCTACCAAAAATCTGTCCTAGCATTGGTTAGTAATTGACAATAGATTGACAATGTTCTCTGATCTGAAATATCTTATTAATTTTTGTGTTTATTAAGAATTTAATCAAACCAATTTGCCTACAGTCTAGAGACAAAACAAGAAAGTATTAGCAGTATTTCAAGGCGAGGTGTGTAATTTTTGTGCCACTAGAGGCACAAAACCAAATTGCTTAAATAAAGACTGTTTTGAAACAAGTTTCAAACATTTCCCCCATTGTTTAGCCCCAACAGATAATCCCACTCTAAACTAACATTATTGGTCGAGCGAATGTTGTTATTTCTGATTCAGTCTGCAATTCCATTTGATACCTCTGGTGACAAATTTACACACTTCAGCTTTAAGCAAAATTGTATCTATGGCCTTTCAGTGCTTGTTTGAATATCAGTTAAAGTTTCCAAATGGAAATATAGTAGTTTGCTTCTGCCGTAAAACCTTGTACCAGGTGCACTGATATGGTGTGCATCAAGGGTATGTTACCGGACCTCTTTAGTTTTGTGATTGCTTCATTCCTGTTGTGATTACTTGGATGTGGTTATGGTTTCTATGCAACATAGTGATTGGTTATGGATCATTAGTGTGTTGTTTGGTGTGTTTGTTTCATTTGCACATGGAATTGAATTTTTTTGACTTGCTACCCCCAGCTCAGCCCATCCTGTACTGGTGTTCCCGTAACATGTCCTTCTGGAGCAGCATCTCCTTCAATCTGGCCGTCCTCATGAACCTGTTGGTGGCATTCTTTTATCCTCTGGAAGGAGTTCGTGGAGGTGAGACACAAATGCTTGCTCTGGTTGGTGTGAAATTCCACAAATTGCATTTCTTTTTTTTGTATACAAAAAATCTACCACACACAGATTGTCCCGTCTCTTTCTAATATGTGAAGCTGTCGTACACTCAAGATAAACTTACTCTCTGATTAAATGAACCTTAATGCTACAGTATGCGTCAACTACATAGATTTCAAATGCCAAGTGTTCAGAATGACATAGCGAAGCAAAAATGCTACAGTAATCATTATTAGAATGTCAGGCACATCTCTGATCAAACTTTAAACAGATTGCTTTTTTTAATGGAGGTAAATTGGTGCAGTCAGGAACGGATGCAGAAACCTGACACTTCCTTGGCCTACTTTCAGAACACACAGCCCCTTAAAGACATAATATGGCCTACATACAGCCCCTTAAAGACATAATATGGCCTACATAGGAATATCAGGAACTTCAGTTAATGTTCACAACATCCATCAGAATAGTGGAAAATAATTGATCTCAGTGATTTTGATAGTGGCATGATTTTGTGGTGCCATAAACAAAAAACATCCAGTGAGCGGCAGTTCTGCAGATGGAAATGCCTTGTTGATGAGAGAGGTCAATGGAGAATAGCCAGACTGGTTCGAGCTGACAGACCTGCTACTCGTATATCTCATAACTCATATAACCCCTCTGTACAATTGTAGTGAGCAGAATAGCATCTCAGAATGCACAACACATCAACATGGGCAGTCGTAATGACGGACATAACTTGTCTTACTTTAGGCCTTAAGCCGGTTAATGATATTGCGCTCTTGTCTGAGATCACTCGCGTAACATGTCACCTGACTCCAACATTTGAGCACACACACACGCAGCAGGAATATGACACCTGTGTATCTCAGAGTTGAGATTTGACCCTGAAAACAGAGACCTAGATAAAGACAAAGCACTTGCAGTTACTTCATTCTTACATCATAGCTTAAACACAACTTGTGTTATATTTTGCGATCAATATCATTCCGCATTCACACCTAAGAATATTTATTTTGTCTGTCTTTTTCGCTTTACTTTCATGTTGAGTTGAGCATTGATTGTCCAGTCATTGTGACTGGCATAAGCACCACATTGTGACTGGCATAAACTCTGTATTGTTCAGGCTGGGGTCAGGCTCTGCGAGGTCTTTTGTTTTGAATTTCTCTCTTTTTTACAGAGCGCACATGAGTGTTTGGACATTTAATTCCACACTCTTTATTTCTCTAAAACAAAAGGTGCTGTGGGAGCCAAGAAACACACTGAAACTAAACAACAGCTCTGATCAAGGTTTAATATAGGTCACAGTCTCAAATATATACACACAAAAAGTAATATAGTCCATATTGAAACATCATCCTTGCAATAAACATGGTTGTAAAACATGATGGGCAGACTACCTGCGTCATCTCCAAACAAATATATGTTTATAATAGGCTGCCAGTTTGAGTGTAGATTTCAGTAGTAGGTGCGCACAATAATTTTTTGTCGTGCTGGCTGAACAGTCATCTTGGACGTATACTGATACCTAGAAACAAGGATGCAGTATCATGCAAAAGCAATGTTTTTTTATTGCCAATGCCAATGTAGAAATGCACTTTTCACAGTCAGCTATTATTCATTTATCGGCTATTTATTAGTTGTCCTATAATACGGGGGGGTTACAAGATGAAAATTAATAGTATTCAGCTTGTCATGTGATCTCAAAATAGTGTGGAAATAAATGTAAAAGTTTTAAGAATTTGTCAATATTGAATGACCAATGATCTGAATATTAGGGGCAACCAAATAGCAACATGTTTCTTCAGAAAATGAATGTAAAAAAATTTACATTTTACATATAATTTTACTCATTCCGTCTATTCAGTACAATGGCAGTTGATAGTGATACACATTTAAGCTTAAAAAAATAATTCAAAGTTATTATAAAAGTAGTCCATGCATCATATTCCAAGTCTTTTGAAGGCATATGGTAGAAAAAAGCAACAATTACAGTAATTTTTCAAGGAAATTTTAACGTGAGAACTTAAAGTCGGCAATCGCATAGGCAATCCACATTATATGTTTGATAATATAAAGTTCTTCAATGCATCTGTTATAAAGTGTAAGGTAAGAATTATTTTTTTTTAATTACAGCACGCATTAATGAACTCACGCTGGGGGGGTCCGTCAGCACACGAGAAACTCACGTGATTAAAGGATAATAAAGAAATTCGTAAGTGTTTGTAACGACTCAAGGGAATAATTACAGAATTTCATTTTTGGGGGAACTATGCCTTTATCAGCACTCATAACAGTGAAAAAAATCAGTTTATAAGAACTTTTAAGAATGGTCACAACCATTAAAGCCATCTTTAAAAGCACATAGATATCAGTAGGTCTCTGTACAGTATGTGTAAAGGTCAAACAAGAGGCCCACCAGAATTCCAGAATGTGTGTGTAACAGCAGATCAGGGGTGTGGCTGCCCAAGCCCTCCAGCACCACTCGACAGTTCCCATCCTCACTTCCCCTCCCACCCCATCTGGTAGAATGTATCCAGTCAGACACAATACGAGCTTGAGAAGTAGGTCAGTGTGTGTAAACTCTCAATGCACAAGAATGCCTCCCATAACCGGTACAGCTGCATGGAGGTATGGCTTTACAGTGAAAGGCACAGATTTGTCCACTTCCACATTGAATATGGTACTTTTCATACTTTACTTTATTGGATATCCTGTCCACGGTCAGGATGAAGTCATCCTTGAAGATGATATAACCAACAATGGAGAAGAGGTAGACCAGGATTAGAGTCAGTGCGGCAGTCAGAACGATTGAGCGGCCGTTCCTGGTTATGCTCTTGATGTCGTTTAGTAGAGTCTCCTCTCTGTAGGTCAGGTCAAAGAGCTAAAGAGAGTTAGAGGGTAGAGAGAATAAGATGAGAGAGAGAGAGAGAGAGAGAGAGAGAGAGAGTGTGTGTGTGTTAAGAGTGTATACAGTATACATGTCGGTGAAAGTGTGAGAAGTCAGAAATAGAGGAGAATTCCAGTAAAACATAATACATTTACTTGAGATGGACTATGACATTAGATATTAAGTCTTGTTTTCAGAGAAAACAACATTTAGTTAGGTTTATGCTTAAAGAAAGAAAAAAATTATGTATCTCAGTCCATTTTGCTTCTTAGGTAAATATATCTTGTTTTAAGTATGTTTTGAGGTTTTTACTGGTAAACAAGACAGAATTGTGAGTAAAAATGTTTATATCACATATATAATAAAACTTTATATTATAGAATTATATGTCATATTCAGTCATGGAAAATCTGGAAATATCAGGGAATTAAAAATACATAAATGTCGAGGCCTTGAAAAGTCATATAAATATCTAATAATATCATTTAAATAAATTCTATGTACGTTTTCTAGTTATGCTCTGCTCCAGTTATCACAAACCACAGTAAATATCATGGAATAATCCTGGATATTCATTGGTTAAAAAGTGAGGGAACCCTAACATTACAAATCATTTTCTTATTGTCTTTGGACCAGAGAGACAGGTATTCCTTTAAGGTATGGGTCAGTGAGCATTATTGTTTTTTCAAGTCATGCATAACTTAGCTCTCTCCTGACCTCCTTTTTAAGGTTTGGGTGTGTTTTTGCATTTACATTTTAGAAAAAATGAATGAAACCAATTATTTTATGTCCAGTCCGTTGAGACACACACTGGGCTAAGTTCTGCAGACTTCCTGGCCCCTTGCCAACCCTGTTGGTCCAAAACGCAGCTCGCCTCTGAATCCATCCTCGCTCAGTACCCGACACTCATGCATCTTTCAGCCATGGTATTTTTAGCTCGGAGGGTTATGTAACAAGCACCTGTCATGTGGTCTGCTCGCAGGCGGGAGAAAGAGTGAGAAAGTAAGCTCTCTGTGAAGATCCCGCAAATCCAACTGACCTTATTTTTCTTCATACACACACACCCTTTTAGCAATAACACTAATATATTCCCACATAAGATTTTGCGGTGTGTTTTGAAGCCATTCACCTGGAACTGGAATTAAAAAGATGCCAGTGCAGTCCTTGACAAAACTTTACAAAGCCATAACATATTCAAATTTATCACACTTTCAGGGTTATGTAACTTTTTTTTCCGCTCTCTTTTTTTTTTTTTTCTCAAGTATCTCTCCCCTATGGGCTAGAATGTGTCCAGACATGTTCAACAGGTGAAACTGCGAGTACTGCAGGGAATCCCGTTTACAACTGGTGTATTGAATTGCTCACATAAAACACGGCTAATGCAAAAAACATATTTGTGTCTCAACATCTGAGATATTGTTATTTCTCGTAAAATTAATCGGATCAAGGTCTCACAAGATTATGCTGTAAACTCCCTCATTTGTCTGGATACATTTGAAAGGATCTGTTTGGGTTTCATTAGCTCAATTGGTAGAGCGTGGCAATAGCTGGTTTTGTTCCCCAGAGAATGCCTGTACTGAGAAAAAGTGTACAGCCCCACACGTTTAAATGCACCCCAATATGCAGATAACTACTAAAGCTTATTCAAGAAATCTTGCAATGCAAAAAACTGTGTTTACATGAGTCTTGATATAATTGGTTTATTATCTGCTTTTGGCTTGGCATGACCTTACATGTTGTTAGTTTATTAAGCATCTTGTAAGATCGGGCAACCAGAAGTTTAACAGCCAGAAAGTGTCTTCAATTTTAACAATATATTGTTTTTTATCATGTCAAACCTAGTAAACATGATTTTGTGAATTCTCTTCAAAAGTGTGTTTGTGCTATGTTTCTTTAAAAATAAATGCAAGCTGGTTTGATATTTTGTTACATAATCCAAAGACATTCACACATTCGTATACATACCTTTTTGAGTACACTGTACTGTGTATAATAAAACCAGGAATGCACTGTGAGTGACTATGAATAAAATAGTCTGCCCAGTACATGCATGTTTTGAATACATGCAAATGTAACCTAAAATGGATTCAGTTATGGAATTATTTTCCAACACACCATCGCTGTGGAATGCTGATCACCATCTAAATTTAGATTCTGAGTTATGGCCAGCAAATATGGCAAGCAGTATCAGTGACCATTTACCATGACAGGTGGCGTGCCAACTTGTCAGTTTGGTTTTATTTTTAGTCCTGATCTTGATTGATAGCTTACGTGTATGTCAAAATGTGTTTACCTCTTTTCCTCAGGCACCCTGGAGCCACACCTATCTGCATTGCTGTGGGCGGCCATGTTGGTGTCACTGGCAATCGTTATAGTGCTGCCGCAGCCTCATGGCATTCGAGCACTCATCGCCTCCACCATACTGCGCCTCATCTTTTCGGTGGGCCTGGAGCCCACTCTGTTCCTGCTTGGGGCCTTCAATGTGAGTGTGGTATTTTGTGTGCGAGAATGTGTGTTGTGTATTACCCCTTCTGCCAGAACTCCTCAGGCAGGTGGTTTTGTTGGAGGGCAGCTCAGTGTGTTGCACCAAGGAATTCCATTCGGACTTCACAGTCTCATGTTAAAATGTACTTTGCTCACATGCTATTTCCAATTTCCTACACTCAGGGTCTGTTCTAAAACATAGTGAGCTGTCTCCTGCCTACATAGGGAGCTGTCTTCTTTGGCAGCATCCTTACAGAAATGGAGCATCACATTTGAGCAATTTGGAATGCTCTACAAAGGCAGCAGCTCCACGCATCTTTCAAATTGACCGTGTTCACAGTAGCGCAATCTTTGATTTTTGACGTGAATGAAAACAAGGCTGTTAGGGATAGACTTGCAGTCTGTTCAATGGCATCCATTGGATAAATCTCCTAGATCACATCTAATTTTCCACAACACATTTTTAGACTGTTAGTCTATCCGTCACAGTCTCGTTATCATTCCTGTCAAAAATTGAAGATGTAGTTAACATGAACAAGATGCAAGGGAGACTCGACTCGCAACTGATTTAAATATAGGTGATGCGAGAAGATCGACGCGATTCTATAATAACCATAAAGCGTAACACACACACATTTTGTGTTAAGTAGTCAGTTTTCTATCATATTAAACTTATTTTTATTAATACTATTCAGTAATGATCTTATAAATATATTTGTAGTAAAAAAATTATCTCGCTTCGTCTGCCATCTTGGATACATTTTCCACCGAGATCATCACAGTGCATTCGGGGATTGCCTACTCAAGGAAGGATGCATTTGATGCTACCTTAGAATTTGGTACAGACAGAATAATTAAGATACCTTTTGGAACAGCCTTCCCATCAGGAGTGCGCATATGATGTAGTAAATTGCCAGCTACAGAGGAAGCTCCCTAGGTCTTGGATCCGATCCGCAGTTTACATGCTAATCAACTACCACTTAAACATAAACAAAAACTTTAACAAAAAAAATAAGATTGAAATTTGTGTCATTATTTGCTAATAAATCACATTTGGATTGATTTCCAGACAAACCTTGTGTGACAAGCCTTAGTGAGTACCAGTTTTGAGTGCATGCTTAAAATATCTGCTTTTGTAATCCATGAAAGTCATGCGGATTTGGATTAACATTTTATGTTTTTTACATAATACTTCTATCCATGAATAAGCTATACATTTTTTGTGAAAGCCTACCAATTGCTATTACGGTTTTTGTTCATTTTGCACACTTTTTAGGAAGAGTTGAAAAGTAAATGTCCTCGTTGTAAAATTTTACTTGAACCATGTCCACACTAATACGTTTTCGGTTGAAATCGCATTGATTTTGTTAAATCCATACTGGAAAGCCATGTTTCTCTATGGAAAATGGAGAAAACACTCTCTAGTACCACATACTTAGGAAAATGTAAAACATAATTTTGAACCAAAAACGTATTAATGTGCAATAGTCACAGTGTCATGATGATATTATGACCTGCAATGGTTTTCTTTTCAGGTGTGCAATAAAGTGATATTTCTCATGAGTTTTGTGGGAAATCGCGGTACGTTTACTCGTGGCTATAAGGCCATGATTATGGATGTGGAGTTCCTGTATCATCTGCTGTACCTCATTATATGTAGCCTTGGAGTCTTTGTCCATGTCTTCTTCTACAGCCTGCTTGTGAGTATACACACACAAACACACACGTTTGTTTAACTATGTTAGTGAAGATATCTCATAGACACAATGGTTTTTATACAAAGCTAATGCTATTTTCTGTAATCTAAACCTAACCCTCACACAAAACTTTTAACATCAGTGAGAACATGAGTTCAAGAAAGCCAATATATGGGCCTCACAATTTTGTTTTGAACTTCTTTCACTAGATTAGTGAGGATATTTTTTTCTGGCATGGTGCACCACAGTCACACACACTGGGGAATCAGCATCTCCCCACTTATACATGAGTGAAGCACACCGTACTTGGGTGGTACTAAAACCGGTTCAGCATGACCCACTCACTCTGCCTCGGTTCACAGCCAGGCAGTCTCATGACTGCTTCAGCAACAAGCTGGCCATTTGCTGGCAGGGCAGAGGTCCACTGCTCTCTCCACCTCTGCTCCTGTATGATATCTAAATGAGGACATACCATAGAATGCTAATTATTTCTACATACTAACCGAAACCTTAATCTTAACTGTTTCAGACTTGGTTTTTGCCAGATTTAGCTCACTTTAAGGGATCATTTTGACCCCAAATTGTAGCACTGTAGCACAAGTACATACACATACACTCTCATTTACTCTAGACATACCATTCACTTTTCAGACATGGAATTCTCCTCTATTTCTGACTTCTTGACCTCTCACACTTTCACTGACATGTATACTGTATACACTCTTAACACACACAAACCCTCTCATCTTACTCTCTCTACCCTCTAACTCTCTTTAGCTCTTTGACCTGATTTACCGAGAGGAGACTCTACTAAACGTCATCAAGAGCGTAACCAGGAACGGCCGCTCAATTGTTCTGACCGCCGTACTGGCTCTTATCCTTGTCTACCTCTTCTCCATTGTTGGTTATATCATCTTCAAGGATGACTTCATTCTGACCGTGGATAGGATATCCAATAAAACACTTGGTGAGAATCACAAATGGATTGCATGTGCATGTGCTCTGATCTTTGTGTCTAGAAATTAGGCTTTGGCTTTGAAAACATGTGGCAGTCCACGTAGTATATGGGAAATGTGTTGTTGGATTACCACGTTGGATTACAAATATTTTACAAACTTCTAAACAGCTGGTTATCTCACTTAACCTGTCAAGAGCATGCTGTGGTCGAATCAAGAAAATTAAGCCTACAGTATTTTAGAACTATTGATATTGTTTAGATTGTGATCAATTTAGATGAATTATATAATAAATATGGGATAAAAGAAATTACGTAATTAATCATGCCCCCTGACCGTAAGGAATTTTCCTAGCACACTTGAAATACCACTTTGAAGTACCACCATGTTTTTGCAGAATTACGGGGGAAAAACAAGAAAACTGTAATGCGGTAATGATAATTTAGGGAGAAAATGTTGCAATGCAAAAAAAATACAAATGTATGGCTTCTTAAAATTAGTTTCTTATTTTTTTTAACTTATGATTTTGTGGTAAAATGTGACCTGAACATGTTTTCATGACATTTACCCATGTACTGCGTAGGTCAAATAAAGAATTGTTCCTTCTTTAGAATTTATAGCTTCTGATCTGTAGTTTCTCTTCCATTCAGAGCAATCTACCGGTAAGATGGGAGAGTTTTTGACAGGCGCAGTATGTCGGAAAGAAGAAAACTGTTCCACGGAGACCATGATGGATGGTATGGACCCCATCACCCATGACTCAAATTCACACACACACTTATGTTTAAATCTAAATAGTATGGTCGGTCATGAGACGGGGAAAGGAGAGACTTCTAGAAGGTTATGGGTGGGGTGATGTTTGGAGTCAAAGGTTAATGACAGTCAGGCTCTAAATTTTCATCATGCTGGTCCAAGGTCAGATGTCAGACCAGTATAATTGGGTTTTGCAAACAGGTCTTTGAGAAGGTCTCAGAACCCTAGAATGTGCAAATTGAAGATGTAAGGCCTGCCTAATTTGATCACTGGAGCGGATCAGCCAGTCTGAACTGACTGAGCCTGCACCAGAGACCTCGTCTGGGCCAACTAAGATGAAACTAGAAAGGCAATCATCACTATTACAATTGTTCATAATAGGTTTAGTGATTAGAACAAACCCCTAACCCTAAATAGTACATTTCTGTGTATAACTCATACCACACCGCTTGTGCTAATAACATGAATGATACTTCATATCATGCAGCTTGTTGAGGAGAGATGTTCTATTACTTTTCTAAGCACTTTGAAACTACCTAGCAAGATCTTAGCAACCACCCAGAACACACTAGAATCGGTATATCAACACTCCAAAATTCACTCAGAGCACATTAGCAACCCCATACTGTAGCAACACCATGCAACCATCCAGAGCTCTTTTGAAATCACCTATCATCACCCTAGCAACCACCCAGAAAACCCTAGCAATGGCATATCGACACTCAAAAATCCACTCAGAACACCATAACAACCGCATACTGTAGCTGCGCCATAGGAGCCATCCAGAAATCTTTTGAAACAACCTATTAATATCCGTGCAGCCACCCAGAACACCCTAACAATGGCATATCCACACTTAAATTTACTCAGGAACACCTTAGCAACCGCATACTGTAGCAATGCCATGTCAACCATCCAGAACTCTTTTGAAACCAGTTATCAACATGTTAGCAGCCATCCAGAACAACCTAGCAATGGCTTATCAACACTCTAAAATCCACTCAGAACACCTTAGCAACTAAATACTGTAGTAACGCCTTGGCAAATGTCCAGAACTCTTTTGAAGTTACCTATCAACATCCTAACAGTCATCCAGAACACACTAGCAATGGCTAATCAACACTATAAAATCCACTCAGAACACATTAGCAACCGCATACTGCAGCAACGTAATGGCAACCATCCAGAACTCTTTTGAAACCACCTATCAACATCCTAGCAGCCACCCAGAACACCTTAGCAATGACATATCAACACTCTAAAATCCACTCAGAACACCTTAGCAACCACATATTGTAGCAACGCCATGGCAAACTTACAGAACATCCTAGAAACTAACTATTAACAGCCTAGTAACCACCCAGAACACACTAGCAATGGCATATCAGCACTCTAAAATCCACTCCGAACACCTTAGCAACTGAATACTGAAGCAACACCATGACAAACATCCAGAACTCTTTTGAAACCACCTATCAACATCTTAGCAGCCACCCAGAACACATTAGCAATGACATATCAACACTCTAAAATCCACTAAGAACACCTTAGCAAACACATACTGTAGCAATGCCATAGCAAACGTCCAGAACTCTTTTGAAACCACCTATCAACCTCCTAGCAGCCACATAGAACACCTTAGCAATGACATATCAACACTCTAAAATCCACTCAGAACACCTTAGCAACCGTATATTGTAGCAACGCCATGGCAAACTTACAGAACATCCTAGAAACTAACTATTAACAGCCTAGCAACCACCCCGAACACTATTAACCACATATTAATGCTCTACAATCCACTCAAAACACCATAGCAAACGCATAGCAACCACCAAAACACCCTAGTAAACACAAATCTTATGTATGTGTGTATGAGGGATATCTTTTTGAACACAAGGTGCATGTTATGATGACCTGTTAGATAATGATCTGATATATTCTCATCTTATTTAAGGAATATTTTTAACCACAAATGCTATTTTCCAAGATTTGCATGTTTGTGACCTTCGAGTCCAATATCTTTCTGTAGAATAGGCTGAAAATCAAAAAGAGCTCTCTGATAGACCAGGTAGAGTTTATGTGTTTGTGATTATTTGCTTGGCATTTATTGATGTGCTGTGTAACCTGCAGCTGTGGGGGTGCAACCAGCAGCCATCGTGATCGAGGATAAGGAAAGGACATGTGACTCACTGCTCATGTGCATCGTTACCGTGTTGAGCCATGGCCTGCGGAGTGGGGGTGGTGTCGGAGATGTTCTGCGGAAACCTTCTAAAGAGGTATCACAACCTTAACCTAAGCCAGTGGTTCTTAACTGGTTTTAATAAGGACCTAAATTTTAGGTCCTGGGTAGCTAAAAATGCACATAAATGCGAGTAAATATGATAGAACCGTTTGCAAATCAAAGATTGGAATATTTTGTTCAAACCTTTGAGAATGTTGTGAAAGCAGGCATTGCCACCTAAACCAGGACTGATTAGAGACCTAATATAAATTCATAGATATTCATGCAAGAAATAGTTTAGGTTTAACTCTATACATTTTATTTAAACTCTGGGTTTGTGGCATAATGTTAATTTCCACAAAAAATAATTCAGAAAAAAATGTGTTCAGTAAGCACATAATTAGTCTAAATTGGTCCAATACACAAAACATTAACTACATTCTGTTTCAAAAGTACTGCTGCAATACTTAAACGTAATACGTGTTAACTTGACTCTAGTGTAATAAAATCACTTACCAACATTGTCATGGGATGTGCAAAACTACCCTTTTCCATAATCGACTAGTCGGTCAGTTGTTTGAAGGACTAGTTGCTGTTATAGCTGAAGTAATTCATTTCTGCGACTCTAGCAGCACCGAACAGAATTGCAAAAATAAACAATGTATTCATAACAGCTTTCTGAATATGACCCTCATCTGCAGTTGTTCAAACAGTCAGATAGTCCTGTCCCCAACTCATGACATTGGATGAGTAACATTGTTGGAGCAGGTCTAAGCGGGTCGGTCAAAACAAACACAGGAGTTTTCCTTGTTTATTCTGTTGAGTTTTTATATCCCGCCACAAGCATGCATGAATGCAGCGTTGCAACAGCTGGCTAATCACATCACAGACACGGAGGAACAACACCTGACTCTCATCATTATTCTGGGAGATTTTAATAAAGCTAACCTCACCTGTGATCTGACAAATTACAAACAACACACCACATGCCCCACCAAAGAAAGAAATATATTGGGCAACAGCTACACCACTCTAAAGGATGCATATCGCTCTGTCCCACATGCAGCTTTAGGACTCTCTGATCACTATCTGGTTCATCTTCTCCAGACCTACAAGCAGAAACTAAAATCAGCTAAGCCTGTAGTAAGGACTGTAAAGAATTGAACCAATGAAGCAGAGATTGAACTACAAGCCTGCTTTGACTGCAGTGATTGGAGTGTTTTTGAGGCTGCAGCCACTGACCTGGACGAATTTAGAGATACTGTGACATCATATATCAATTTCTGTGAGGATATGTACATCCCTACTAGGACATTGTTATCATTCAATAATGATAAACAATGTTTTACAGGAAAACTCAGACAGCTTTGTCATACCAAAGAGGATGCTGACAGAAGTGGGGATAAAACATTTTACAACCAGGCCAGGAAACCACACAGACTAAGGAAATCAGAGTGGCAAAAAGAAACTACTCTGAAAAGCTGAAAACAGTTTTCAGCCAACGATCCTGCATCTGTGTGGAAAGGCCTAAAAAGCATCACCAAGTACAAGACACCTCCCCCTCACTCTGCGGTCAACTAACGGCTGATGAACTGAATGTATTTTACTGTAGGTTTGCCCAATCTCACACCCCTCCCCCGCACGCCACACACACACACACACACACACACACACACCTCCTGGAAACCCCCTCTTGCTTCTCAGTCTGCACTTGTGATCTGTGAGGAGGATGTGTATCGGGTCTTTCGGAAACAAGAGTCTAGGAATGCTTCAGGCCCCGACGGTATTTCACCTGCCTGTCTGAAATCTGCACTGACCGACTGGCCCCCCTCTTCAGACAGATCTTCAATAAATCACTGGAGCAGTGTGAAGTTCCCTGCTGCTTCAAATGCTCCACCATCATTCTGGTCCCCCAAAAAAACAAATCGCAAAACTTAATGACTATAGACCCGTTGCTCTCACGTCTGTGGTCATGAAGTCCTTTGAGAGGACATCACTGGACCCCTGCTGGACCCCCTTCAGTTTGCTTACTGGGCAAACAGGTCTGTGGATGATGCTGGCAAAATGGGACTGCATTATATCTTGCAACCCCTCGACAGACCTGGGAGTTATGCAAGAATCCTATTTGTGGACTTCAGTTCAGCCTTCAGTACCATCATGCCTGATCTTCTCACAACCAAACTGACCCAGTTGTCCATGCCCACCCCAATCTGTCGATGGATCACCAGCTTTCTGACAGAAAGACTGAAGAAACTCACATCCGGGACCCTCACTATTAGCACTGGTGCTCTTCAGGGATGCATTCTATCTCCTCTGCTCTTCTCCTTGTGCACTAAGTTCTGCAATGCAAAATACCCCATTGTCCAGCTCCTGAAGTTTGCAGACGACACCACAGTCATCTGCCTCATCCGCGATGGTGACAAATCTGCATTCAGACGGGAGGCTGAACAGCTGACTGTCTGTTGCGATAACAACAACCTTGAGCTGAACACGCTCAAAACAGTGGAGACGATAGTGAACTTCAGAAGAAATCCCCCCGCAGTCCACCCGCACTTCGCCAGCTTAGGAAGTTCAACCTACCACAGGAGCCTCTGACACAGTTCTACTCGGCCGTCATTGAGTTTGTCCTGTGTAAATCTATAACTGTCTGGACTGCTGAGAGGAATATTGGTGCCCCCCTGCCCACCCTCCTGTACATCTCCAGAGTGAGGAAACGTGCTGGCAGATTCACTCTGGACCCCACACACCCTGCCCACTCCCTCTTTGAACTGTTGTCCTCTGGCTTGCGCTACCGAGCACTGAGCGTCAGGACATCCCGGCACAAGAACAGTTTTTACCCTTAGGCCATTTTCCTCATGAACAATTAAACTGCCTCATGACTCCCCCATATGCAATAATGTAAAGACATGTCTCATGTACATATGTAAATTCACATATTTAAATCAATAACTGTACATACCCCCTACCTTGCACATACATTACCACTTTCACAGGTACAAACACCATTCTGTTATATGTCCTATTGTTTGTTTGAATGTTTATTTATACTCTTACCTTGTTCTATATTCTGTCTCACTGTAATGTTCTGTGTGCACTTGTTTCTACTCTCAGTCAAAAATTGTTTTTTCAGCTTTAAGGATAATAATGTATAGGGATGCAAACTACTTTACAACCTTTCAGCTAAAGCCACCTTTTGTGATGCTAATTTGCCCAAATTGTTTGGTGAAATGTTCTACATTTTCCTTATAAAAAAATCACTTGAAAAGTTTGCGTCAAGCTTAAAAACAGAAACAAAAAAGCATTAAATACAACAAACAAATATGCAGAAATTATACATCTAAAACACTTGTTTTGTCACCTTTT
Source organism: Xyrauchen texanus (assembly GCF_025860055.1). Classification (NCBI taxonomy): domain Eukaryota; kingdom Metazoa; phylum Chordata; class Actinopteri; order Cypriniformes; family Catostomidae; genus Xyrauchen; species Xyrauchen texanus. The sequence goes on from NC_068307.1 coordinate 36,922,817, forward strand.
TCACCGCTTGTGAATTTGCATCCCTGAATGTCTAATTCGGCTCTGTTATATTCACGTGACCCAGATCAGATGCCTATTAGAGGAATATATGGACACAAAGTGCAGCACTTCAACATGGTAACTAACAGATTTGTGTCTCCCATTAAAAAACACCACTAGTAAATATTAATGTTAGTAAACTCCACTAATCGACTAGTCAGTTGTTAAATGATTAGTCGATTAGTCGACCACCCTGGCACATCCCTAACCTTGTTTGTGTAAAGTTATCCAGTGAACCCTGTAGACCTAATCCTGGTAACTTTCATATGATAGAAAGAAAACCAAAAAAAGGGGTTAACACAATTAAAAATGTTCATTATTGTCTTCTGTTTTTGAACAAGCCGCCTTTTAATCCTTTTCATGGTCAGACGTACGGAGAAGAAGCGATGGAACATATGCGTCTGTAAGCTGCTTCATGTTTGGGGCGTGAGCAGCAGAACTTTGGCTATCAAACATGCTCGCTTCGGTCTGCTTGCTTCTGTCCATTCTGACGAGTGATTCTGATCTCACCACAGTGTTCTGTGTAAAACTCCTGTCACGTCTGCTTGTGATTTTTAATGCTCCGCTGTAATGCGAGGTTGGTGAGCTCATGCATAACGCAGCGTATTGATTGAATGGAATCATTTCTTCGCAATTACGAAATTAATGACGTATTAGTTTACTGCAAATCACGACTCATACCTCATCTTTTATGATGTTGCTTCATGTTTTATTTTTAAACTAGAAGAACGAAATGGCAAAAAAAACATTATAATAATCACTTTACACTTAACAAAAAACGTAATGAGTGCTATAATTTTTTTCAAGGATGTGCAAACCTGTACATATGTGTTAACATTTGTTAACAACATTAGAACACAAGTATTCCAATAAATTCGGAATGAATTGAACCAAATGCAGGCGTTTTCGAGATGAGTTTTTAAAAGTTCAAGTTCTTTAAATTTGTCATGGCACCATATTACGCGTCACACTGAAAACACAACAAGATGTGGCGCATTGGTCAAGTCCGTCTAGCACATTTACATAGGAAAACAATTTAAATACAAAAGCGCAGATGGATATAAAAATGCATTCATGTCAGTGGCCCCTCTATTTGTTACAATGTTGTGGTCAATCAGATTATTTGAATATAGTAATCTTTACACAATCATTAATTTGTTCAAAGGTGATTCTTTTGGACCAAGCTGTTGAATGCTACTCCGGAATCATAAAGGGTTATTGACTCTTACCACCACCAGTCATTCCGTAATCATCGATGTTTATTTTGAGACAAAGACAAGGCATCTCTGATCTTATTATCTACTATTTCACTCTCCTCCATAGGAACCGCTGTTTGCAGCCCGTGTGATCTACGACCTTCTCTTCTTCTTTATGGTCATCATCATTGTCCTCAATCTCATTTTTGGAGTCATCATTGACACCTTTGCTGACCTGAGAAGTGAAAAGCAAAAGAAAGAAGAGGTGCTAAAAACAACCTGCTTTATTTGTGGTGAGTGTCCACGTCCCCTGGAGCCTGATTTAGGTACTGATACCCAGCAGTCCTCGCCTGGAAGTTTGAAGATGAAAGTTTAAAACTGTTATCTTCAGTAAATCACAGACATTTTTTATGTGATGGACCAATAGACCCATAAACCTCATAGGCCCATAAAAATATTTTGCTCCAGTATAAACATTAGGACGCCCCCTCTTCACCAGAAATCTTAGTCATAGCTCACTTTGGAGGTGGTGAAGTGTCTTCCTGTTGTCGTTTGGTGTGTTTGAATGTGTTAGCGTGTGATCGGCTGTAAATGCTCATAATTCTCAAAGTGCTTGCATACCTTTTAAGTTAGAACACAATTCTGTTCCAAATATTATCTAAAATCCTTTGATATTAAATGATATTGAAACTGCAAATGATTTCATTAACCATGACTAACGTTTCAAAATGCATGACAGAACAGTGTCAGCAATGTCAGAACACAACTTGTACACAAGAAATTAAATCCAAGATGAAAAAAAACAAAGTCATGCACTCTTTGTATAAACAAATTTGCGCAATTGAAGTCTGGATGACGTGTTTTTGTCAAGTGACAATGTCCCAATAGTCATGTATTAAATAAACTTTGTTTGTTTGTGACCATCACAAGATTCATAACCTCCATGTGCATCATTCACAATTGTAATGCATATAAACAGATTACCTGTGGTTCTACTTCCTCTTCCAAATAGTACAGTTTTCTCTGTGGGGAAAAAAGAAACCAAAACATTAACCATTATTAATTTATCTTACTCATTGTGTCAAAGTCTTAAAGGATTTAGATTTTCCCTCTCACTGATTAAAGGTTTGAATAAACAACATTAAGCAAATACAATCCTGACCTAAACAAAGCCTGTTTTTGGAGAATTGACAGTTACGCAGCTTGTCACGATTACTTTTAATTTTGATATTCTTAACTGTCCTCAACTCAAAAGAACTACCCCTAAAAAGGTACATGTGACCAGCGCATTTTTAGTGTCACTAACTGTTTTTATGCTCCACAGGTTTGGAGCGGGACAAGTTTGACAACAAAACGGTGACATTTGAGGAGCATATTAAGGTGGAGCACAACATGTGGCATTACCTTTTCTTCATCGTGCTGGTGAAAGTGAAAGACTCCACAGAGTTCACAGGGCCAGAGAGCTACGTGGCCGAAATGATCCGGGTAAGGGATTGGAATTTCACAATGGACAGCAAATTTAATAAACAATCAGTATGTTTACAGGCACTTTCAAAATTCCATTTCAGTCAGACTAAAAAACAATTTGTCTTTTTTAAATGTCAGTTTTTACAAAGTTGGACCAACAAACCTAGATAAGCTTGTACACATCTTAAACCACAATTGGCCTCAGTGCTGTGTGCATGCTTCGAAAGACAGAGGTGATTCGCAACATGTATTACATCCTTCCTTCAAATAGTCGATTGCACATTGTGTTATATATTTGGATAGGCAGACTGAAGACTGTGCATGTAAAAATACTTTGTTATCTGTGCTGATACCTAAAAGAAATTATATTTAACCTTTGCCGACGATGCAACGGTTTGCTGACTACGCCACGGTTTTCTGATTACACCACGGTTTACCGACTATGCCACAAAATCGTGTATCCAGCCACAACAGCAGTTTGTTTAAATTTAAACAAAAATGTGCATCTTACATGGATATGTTTATCTGTGTTTTAATAGGAAACTTAATGAAAATTCATATGAAACTATTTACTGAAAAAAAAGAAGAAAAACAATCACATGCTTTGAATTACTAAAATACTATAAACTAAAGTATTCATGGTTTCTCATTAATTATTTTAAGTGCAGATGTAAAGTCTATTTTTCAAAAGCAAATTTTTAGTGTGAAACTAAGGTCACCAAAGTTAAAGTAAGCCCTTGGGGCCTAAGTCACATGAGGAAATCGGCCAATGACATGCTGTGTTCTTGGATCAGTGGCTTTGTTTGTTTACTGCTGAGGATTTTTTGAAGGCTATTAAGTGCTAATAATGTAGACACTGAGTATCTGCTTCTGCACATAGAAACGGAACCAGATATGTATGATCAAACGTCACATCAACATGGTGTGTGTAGGGTTTTTTTCCCCCTCTGTGTTCAATAGAGTCTGTTTTATATCAAACTTCCAAAGAATCGTGTATTTTCGAGGAACACGAAACTGTGCCAAGATCCTGAAATCTAAACAGGAAGCAGATGGTCACAGAAACCAGTAACCATACACTGGATCTGAAAAAAAAAAAAACATTTCTAAGATCTTAAGATCTCACCAAGTCCTAAGAGCAGTACCGCAGAAATCAACCGACTTGACCCCGGAGGTTAAGTTTGCTTTAGGGAATGTGGCTCACTTCAAACTTTACCTTTGAGAAAGTGGAGCAAGTACTTAAGGAATTTTCCACCAAATTCCTCACCATAAATCTCTTCAGTGACCCAAAACCCTCTGCTTTCGCTTATGCAATTTCAACTTTGTGACCTTCAGCCCCTCTAGATTGTTGAAACTTCTGTTTGCCTTCAGAATTTAGAGTCTTAAGATGTTTGGAAAATGGCTCAGAATGTGTTAATCCTTCAGAAATGCTGTTACCACACACACACACACACACACACACACACACACGCGCACACACACACACGCACGCACAAACACAAGCACACACGCACATACCTTAACTCAGTCTGATGACCAGGGAAACAGGAGTTTCCCTCATGATAGAGGTTTGTGTATGCCTTTGTATGCATGCTTTTCTTTAAAAAAAAAATCTCATCCCGTTCAAAGCACTGTAGACACTTTCCCTGGAAAACACATTAGTTTAACAACTGTAGCAAAATGCTCAATTGGGTTATTAAACAAAAATCATGCCTTCTAAAATGAGGGTGCTTACATTCTTGATTTTAACATCCTGTTTTATCTTTATTGCCCTTGTTTGGGTCATCTGTTCTTGAAATGCTTTTCTTAATGCAATGGTTATAGACATTAAAAGCTTTCTATGTGACTTATGAGCAATTGCAAGAAAAGTGCTCTGGAAAGCCCCTTCTGTGCAAGTGATTGTGTTCTTGACGCCGATGGCACGGCGGAGGGTTTCTGACATAGTTTCTGATCCGGGTGTCTTTTGGCCCAGTTCCTGACCTCAGTGGTGCATTTCAAGGGGCACCACGTGTCTTGCGAGGAATCACCTGACACTCGATAAGCCGCCCCTCATGGTCTCCCAAAAAATAAAAGCCCTTTGGCCTGACAATAAGGTTAAAACATTTGTGATTCATTAGTATCTTTCTTAGTATCACAAACCTCTTTGTGTCTTGTAAGAAGGTGTAAAAAATTGTTAAAGGGATTGCTTAACAAAAAATGAAAATTCTGTCATTTACTCTGTTTTAACTGCAAATGACTTGCTTCCTTTTTGCCACTGTATTGAAAGGTACAGTAGAGACAGGACTAGAAATGATAGGGAGAAAAGGCGGATTAGAATTAAAATATTGCGAGCCAGACTCTATATCGCCCACACAAGTAATACCAGTGTGCCAGAGCATGTGTGCTAACCACCTCTGACACTTTAACAAAATTGAGGGTGTCAAATGACATTGCGTCTCAGTGTTTACAACATATGTGACCTGCTCCATTATTTTGAATCACTTTGTCACAGAAACAAATTTGTTTTTTAAGCACTAAAGTTAAAAGGATGGCATGTAAATTATTAAATGAATGAACGTTACATTTCTATAGCGCTTTTCTGACACTACACACAAAGCACTTTACACAGTGAACAGGGGACTCTCCTCAACCACTACCAGTCTGCAGCATCCACCTGGATGATGCGACGGCAGCCATAGTGCGCCAGTACACTCACAACACACCAGCTATTGGTGGAGAGGAGAGAGTAGAGTTATAAAGCCAATTAGTGTATGGGGATTATTATTCAACCCTGCTTAGCTTCAGTGGGCAACCGGTCTTGAGCTACAGGGTGATAAGGCTGCTGTATAATTAAGCCAACGTTTAAATGATTACATCTCTGCAATTGTTTGGAGAATCATTGTTCATTTAGAAACATTATAAGTATATTGTTAGAAAGCTGAGACTTTTTACTTAAGCACGTAAAACTCAAAATTAGTTTCTGGGTCAAATACACTCAAAATGATGAAGTAGGTCACATATATATATATATATATATATATACATACACATATATATATATACATACACATATATATATATATATATATATATATATATATATATATATATATATATATATATATATATATATATATATATATATATATATATGAAAACCACACTTTTTTAATGTGGTTTGATGCAAAGGTATAACTTTGCATCATACCATATTAAAAAGTGTGTTTTCTTGTATTACTGTGCACAAATCATTTACGATGCACCTACATCTTTAGTACTATTATATTAAAACCAGAATTGAAGACTGTTCTGTTCTGTCTGATCGTATACCTTTAATGTAGGTAACTGAGGTTAGATGAAGTGTTCTGACAGTAGGTAGAACCCCTAAACAGCCCGCTAAAGATGCCAGACTGCTCTTTTCCTCTCAACCCCCCCCCACCCCAGCATATCACAGCTTTGTGATGACGACATTTGAAATTGTCTTCCTTTGATACAGTGCATGAAGATTCTAAGGCCTGTATTGGACCTGACGCTGTTGCTGGTTCTCAAACCACAAGCATCCTGTGTGTGTCTGTGTGTGTGGGCTCTTGTGGTATTAGTAATGAAATTCGCACTTCCTTCATTTCCATTGAAGCAGCAGATACAGTTGAAATTGATGTGGCTAAATGCTCACACACTTACTGGCAATGCTGTGTAAGTGTAAACAAAGCTTTGGAAATGGAGGTTTTAAAGGGGGCTGGTTTGGATGCATGAACGTGCACAAACACACCCAAATATACTGTACCAAGCCACAATAAAAAGCATACTAAATCTTTTTGTAGTTTACTTTCAAACTACAAAATGCAAAAGGAAATATGAGTTAACCTTTCATTAGCCTTCTTTTTCCATGCTGGCCCCTGTTAAAGCCGATGAGTGCTGTAGTTAAATGCTACATTTATGTTTTTAGGGATTTTTTTTCTTCTTGAAAAAAAAAAAAATGGTTGTAGTTCTCGTTTCTGTTGAAGTGCGACCAGAGGAAGTGAATATTTCAGTGTAGGCCATGATGGAGACACTGTATCCTCTCGATTTAGGGTTGATTTTAGAGCCGGTGCTTTTTATTTCTTTTTTTACGTTTTTGGTTATTTGCAAAAATACGAGCAATAAAAATAGTTTAAAGGTTCGCTTAAAGTTTGCTAAAGTCCTCTTGATTTAGATCCAGTGTCAGAGACAATGGTTTTTATTTCTTTATTTTATTGTTATTTCTTGGTCTTGGACAATAACAATAGCTTAGATTTCTATCCTCTCAATTTAGGTTTGTTGTTAGAATATTTTTTACAACTTTTAAATTTGTTGTTTATTTGCAGAAATACTGTTAAGAAAAATTGCTTAAAAGTTTGCATAAAGTTTGCTATCCTCTCAATTTTTATCCAGTGTCGGAAACGGTGGTTGTTATCTCTCTTTTTTTCTTCTTCTTATTTTTGTGTTATTTAGAGATATACAGAAAATAAATAATAGCTTTAAAGTTTGATAAAAGTTTACTTAAAGGTCTTTATGCTCTCATTGTTGGTAGAGACTATTATGAAGGTCAGTCTTCTTAAACTTGCCAGTTATTTGCAGAAATGCCATCAAGAAAAATACCCTAAAACTGCTTTAAGTTCTGCATGTTTTTACCATCGTGTTTAGTTGTAATTGTTCGGCAAAAATAGATAGATAGATACAACATCATTTGTTTTATTTGAAGATAACCTTTTCTCTCTTTTTGCATTTTCAATGTTATATTTTTTCCCCTATACAATACATTTTTTTTGTCTCAAGCACAACCTCAAAAATAAAAAGTAAAAACAGAAAAGTCATTTTTAGTAGTGTGCGAACAAAAATTGGAGCTGCCTTTGACATGATTTGTGGGGCATTTGTCTACGCAATATGCCCATGTGGGTTGGCAGGAGGAATGGTTGTCTTAAGAGCGTGGGCGACGTTGGCTTTATCAATTGACAGATTTCAAAAGTAGTCCAGACCCTGTGTGGTTTAGTGTTTGCTGCACTATTTTTGCATTAGAGGTTTGATTATAGATAACAACATGTGCCTCTATGATGATGATGATGACGAAACCGGCTGACAGCTGGGCTGTATGCGCAGACGACACTGTTTGTGGGCGGTGGTAAACACAAACCTCAACATCTGTGGCAGCAGGAAGTGAGCGCACACGCACTCCTCTTTCTTCTCAGAATGAGTGAGAGCGTTACCTGTGATTTCCCCTGTGCATGAGTGTTACTGTTTGTCTGAAGTATGTGTGTGCACACTGTCCCTGCTGTGTCTGAGATTTGACAGAATAGGGGACTTCTATGCACCTGCAGCCATTACGACCTCTATCTCTCTTTCTTTTTCACCACCACACACACACACACACACACACACGCACGAGAGTGGGTAGCTGACAAAGTAGCATAAAAAAAAAAAACACTTATATTTAGGTTCAAGTTTATATGAATGTATAAAGGAAAGTGTATATTTTTAGATGATGTGTCCGGTCATCATTTCCTTTTACGGTAATTTGTGTTATTTTTTCTGTTAAAATACTTTGTACTATTTGGGAACCATTTTCGAACATTTTAGAAACTCCACCGGCTGCCGTTCCTTGCACATACGAACCATATATTTAATTTAAACATTAACAGTCATTCTGAGGATGACACACTGACAGGCTTTCTTTTATCGCTTTCCTCAATAAATATATAATTTAAAAATTAAATATAACACTAACTGATTTGATAAAGATTTGATTGAAGAAAATGTTCCTGGAAAACCAAAAACATACCTTAAAGCTCTGTTCTGGAAACGTTCTGGAAACCACAACTAAACGTTCCCAGAATGTTCTGGTAACCAAAATTTTTAGTTGGGATCCCCGGCATTAAGGTGAAGTATGTAATTCTTTTGAAGTTAAAAATGTTTATACTATAAGGAAGTATAATATAAGGAAATACTACAAGTAAGCCATTTGTAGGTTGATTTTCCTGAAAACTGTAAAGAGAGTTGCTCTGTGGCACTTTCAAAAACATACTGTTTGTTTGAGCATCCTGGCCATCCCGACTCCACAACAATGGCTCAACCAATGGTGTGAGTTAAGGGCAGGACTATCTGTTTGTTGACCCATTGCCATTGCAGATTGGGGGAGAGATTGGGAAATTTGTTTGAAAACAGTTTGCAATGCCTTTTGTTGAAACTGGTGGTGTAAAAAACACATAACCTTAAAGGAAAATTCAAATCAATACTTGTTCAATACATCATTTGTTGCATAATGTTAATCACCACAAAAATGATTTCTACTCATCCCTCCTTTTCTTTAAAAAAGCAAAATAAAGTTTACAGTAAGGCACTTACAATCAAAGTGAATGGGTCAATTATTGGAGGATTTAAAGGTAGCAATGAATGTAAAGCTTAGAATTTTATAAAAGCACTATAATTAAAGCACATTCATTCTTCTGTTAAAACTCATATATTATTTGTGCTGTAAAGTTGTTGAAATATATGTTTTTGGGCTTTAGGGTTTACAGCATTAAGTCGTCATGGCATCGAAGTTGTAAAATTGGATATAATTGATATTCTTTAAAATAGTGACTATTTTAATATTTATGGATTGGCCACTTTCATTTCTATTGTAATTGTATTGTTATTGCTCCTTTTTTAAAGAAAAGTTGTTGCAAGATTTAATAAATTTATGCAACATTCGACGCCACAAATTATGGCATAATGTCGATTGAGCTTAACTTGTATTGAGCCTGGAATATTCCTGATAAGTCTGCAAGTAAACCATACATTGACTGATATTTTTTAAAACTTAAACACTATGACACTTTCAAAACCCTTTTGTTTGTTTGAGTGGCCCGACATATCAACTTCTGAATCAGCCAATGGTGCGAGTTTTGGCCAGGACTATCAGTTTTCTGACCAATGGCAGACGGGGGAGTGGTTAGGAAACTTGTTTGGAAACAATCATTCTTTTTTTTTGCAGTTCTTTCTGGTGTCAATAGTAGCACTGAAATCAAACACTATGTCATTTATGTTTTCACCATTGTTAAATCTCTTTTTGGCTTATTACCAGTCAGTCTTAAATAATCTTGAGGTGTTTCAAGTAATGTGAGGTCATAAAAATTGCATGCATTTGAAATTGCACTAGCATGTCTCTGTGGTGATGTTATGTTAACTGCTGGGGTAATGTAGCAAAGCCTATTGGCTTCCTCACAGAATTTGATAACGATAAGAAACTGTTTAACTTCAAGTATGTGCTTATTACATTCACAAACTGCCCTAGTCTGGGCTTGTCTGTTTTCATGGCAAGTTCATTTTAAAAAACATTTGTGTGCGTGTTGTTATCTGTACAGGTTTGGCTGTATTTTAGAAGGCCAAATCTCTGAAAACATCCTCACAAATATAGTGAAGCATGTTTAAAAATGACTTGTGAGGCCATTGGAAGTGGCATCTACTTTTATTTATTTTTTTTGCTTCATATGTAATAATGTCAGCTTGATTCTTTGAGGGTTAGGGGTTTGTAAATATAATTATCATAGTATGAAAAGCATTGTTTTTGTGAGAGGTCCTCACAAATATACAGAAGTTTCTAACTAAGGTGTGTTTATTTGGCCAGTTTTAGAGAGGGTAGAAAGTGCATGGCCGAAGAATGCAATGGAGTGTCCATCGGCCGCTCTCCCAGCGTTCTTAAAAGTGACTAACTTTTTCCTCCTCCTATTAGAATCCCCCTCTCGTCCTTATTTGGAACTGTGTCTGACCTGTCCTACATGCTCCAAGTCAGACATTCTGAAATCGCTTTTGGCTTGGTCAGCTCTCTGACTACTGCTGCTACCTCTGATCACTGGTTAATCTATAAACCATCCTGATATATTGTTACAAGAAGTATTTGGCCTTTTATTAAGAGAATTTGTACTATTTAAAGCCTGTTCGTCCTTCTGTCCTTTTAAAATGATTGAAATCTAACAATTTAATTACAATCTAAAACTAGATGATCTTTTCTGAAAGAAATGTGAGTGGCATTTACCTGTGCCAAACTCGCCACCATAATGCTACTGTGTCATGGGTGGTGGCCAGGGTTTTTCTATGTGATTGCTAGTGTTCTGGGTGGTTGCTTACTGCCCACCCCTAGTCTATGGTATTCTGGTCACCCCTAGTCTATGTTATTCTGGTCACTAGATATGGCTCCTTCATTTGGTCAGTTAAATGATGTACTCATTTTGTTTACCTTTTGTGGGAATTATATTTTAGCCCATGGTAACAGGAAAGAGATGGAAACACTTATGGGGAAGAAACAAAAATTTATTCATGTGAACCATTCTTTTCATGCCTACTATGAAGTTCCTAAATTGATGTTACTGATATTCTACCATGAAAATAAATAATTTCATACAGTCTTCCACACCTGCTTTCATCTCTTGATCACACACAGTTTTCAGTGATTTACTTGATCAAATTAGTGAGCGTAATCTTAAATATCTCATTACGGCAGCGTGGTAGATTCCCCCTTGTTAATTAATTGCAGGCCAGCTAGGGAGAAACGTAGTGCTTAATGTTTTGAATCTCTGTATATGTGGGTGAGTCTCTCCTAATTCTCATGTGATGTTGATACTGCATTTCCTTTTCTGCAATCATATTACACATTGGGAATTTTGCCTGATTAAAGTGCAAACTTACTTGTAAACATAAAGAAATCCAGCAGATGACAATAAATGGTTAAGCAAGGCAACTGCACCATTAATTAAATCTTTGATTTCAAGAACGGTTTAAGTCAACTGACAGAACAGGTTTGAGCGAAGTGAATGGAAAACAGCAACTGTTTGCAGTACATTTTTTGGCAAAGGAAGTTTGTGAAGTCCTTTAGGGAATAAAAGGCATTATATAATTATATTCATTAACAAGTTGTTAACTTATTAATGAATATACACTGATCAGCCACAACATTAAAATCGCCTAAACATTAAAATTGTGCCGCCAAAACCGCGCCAACCCACATCTCAGAATAGCATTAAATAATTAAAAAATTAGCATTCTGAAATGCTATTCTTCTCATCACAGTTGTACAGAGCAGTTATCTGAGTTAGCATAGACTTTGTCAGTTCGAACCAGTCTGGTCATTCTCTGTTGACCTCTCTCTTCAATAAGGCATTTCTGCCCACAGAACTGCCACTCACTGGAAGTTTTTTGTTTCTGGCACCATTCAGAATAAATTCTAGAGACTGTTGTGCATGAAAATTCCAGGAGATCAGCAGTTACAGAAATACTGAAGGATAAATTAGGAGTATGCCTGGCTAAATAGATGAATCTTTAGTCTCGTGTGTCTGCATCCTGAACGGTGTTAGAGAGAATATTCCATAGTTTAGGAGCCAAATAAGGAAAGGATCTACTTCCTTTTGTGGATTTTGATATTGTAGGAACTATGAACATGCTAGAGTTTTGCAATCGTAATGAACGTGATGGAATATAGCGTGGTAGAAGGTCACTTAAGTACTGTGGAGCCAGACCATTCAAAACTTTGTATGTGGTTAATATAATTTTAAAATGAATGCGAAATTGAATAGGTAGCCAATGTAACGATGATAAAAAGTGACTAATATGATCATATTTCTTGGTCCTAGTCATAACTCTGGCTGCTGCATTTTGAACCAATTGAAGTTTATGTATTGAACTTTCTGAATATTCTCCTATTTATGCATTACAGTAATCTAGTCTTGAGGTCATGAATGCATTTTGATAAGGATAGGTTCGTGGGCAATGTAGGAGGCAGGAGACAGTGAACAGTTGAGTGTTTATTCTCTAATTTAGCTTCACATGCGCACACACAAACATAAAGCAAAAACGGCTCTTGGTGGCCAACTCAAAATAGCTTTCTCTCCGAAAGGTCTGTTGCTCTGGGCCACTCTCTCTCTCTCCTCTACAACTCTGGCAAGCCTTATCAGGTCTTCCTCCGCCATCACTATAATGAGAAACAGGTGTTTGAGTAATTACAGCCCAGGTGACGAGCCTTACCGCTTTCCCGCAGACAGACACATGACCACGCTCCCCTATGTCACATACCCCCACTGCCACCGCCCATTCTTCATGTGGTGGAGCCACTGCAGGGGAGCATGATCGGAACAGAGGGTGAAGGCCCACCCAAGCAGGTAGAAGTGGAGGGTAAGAACATGTAATCGCTTAATCGCAAGACACTCCTCTTAATAAACAGTACCGGCCATTCCTCCCCTCCTGCAAGAGCACCGCCCTAGCCCCCTGTCAGATTTATCCATCTGCAGAATAAAGGGGAGAGAGAAGTCTGGTGCATGTAACAGCAGCTCCCCACAAAGTTGAAGAGGTAGATTTGACATGGCCCTCTCCTCTCCGTTCGCCTAACCTCATAATCAAGACTCGTCGTGTAATCTCAAAGAGTCCTTGCCACTTGGCGAGTAATTTGGAGCTCGAGGTGGGCAGCAATATCAACCACTTTATCCTGTGCAAATTCACATAGTCAAGTGCCCCTGTTGTACAATTGCCATTGACGTTCTTGGAGCAAATTCTCCAGTGTTACCTGCCCCAAAGTCTGGAGTTTTGCTCTAAGGTCAAGAACGTATTGAGTTTTTGCTATACGAAGGGCCTTCCTCCCAAGCTTCCCGTATGACATCAAGCATGCCACACAGTCAACTCCCATACAGAAGCTCAAATGGGGAAAACCCTGTGGATGCTTGCGGGACTTCTCATACTGCAAACAACAGGGGTTCGTCCCACTTATCCCAATTTTTAGCATCTTCGTGTACGAACTTACGAATCATGTTTTTCAAAGTCTTATTAAATCGTTTGACCAACCTGTCGGTTTGCGAGTGATAAACACTGGTGCGAATCGATTTAATGCCTAATAATTTGTACGGTTCACATAGTGTACGTGACATGAATGTTGTGCCTTGGTCAGTAATTCAGTAATTCTGGAGATAATTCTGAAGAGTGCCTCCACAACACTACATGCTGAGATGTTGCATAGAGGCACTGATTCCGGATATCATATTTGCATAGTCCACCAGAACTAATACAAATTGATGGTCACTTGCAGTCCACTCTAATGGCCTGACGAGGTCCATGCCAATTGTTTCGAAGGGGACCTCGATCAACAACAGAGGGCGCAATGGGTTGGCCGGTGGATTCAAAAAAATGGGCCATTATATGGCTCAAAGTTTTTCCGTGACCTAAGTGACCAGCCATTGGCTAATAGTGAGCCCCTGGAAGAGTGTTTCCTGGTGGCTCTTTGGTACTAACAGCTGCATTGTATTCGCTTTGGTCTGAGTGTACTGCGTCACTCAATATGACTGCTCTTTAATAATAGAAAGTCTTTACTCCTGCATTCAACATGTTGACTATGAGAACTGATTGTTCGCTTACCATCTAATCTACCCAGACCTTGAAATGTGGCCTTGTTAGGAGATGATCAACGTTATTTGCTTCACTTGTGAGTGGTCATAATGTTTTGGCTCATCAGTGTGTATTGTTTTCAAAAATAAAATACCGAACAGATTTTGCTTCGTGAAATGTTTCACTTAAAAAGTGTGCTTGAGCTAACTCTTCAAAATAAGTGCCACTTGGTTAAATATGTTATCTAATAATTATGGCTTATGTTACAATATTTTTTGTGGGCCACTGTACATTCACTGTAACTTCAAAATAGATTACTAATAACATTTACTGTATAGCTATCTTAATGTACATTAACCAATGATAGGTTATATATAACATTCTTTAAATAATTATTTATCATTACTTATCTTACACAATAATGTCTAATATTCCAACAGGAGCACAACTTGGACTGGTTTCCACGGATGCGGGCCATGTCGTTGGTTAGCAGTGATGCAGAGGGTGAACAGAATGAGATCAGAAACCTACAGGAAAAACTTGAATCCACCATGAAGCTTGTCTCCAACCTGTCATGCCAACTCACTGAACTTAAAGAACAGGTAAATTATTACATTTTTGGAATTCGTCTCAGGACAGTGTGGCGTGAAAGTGACATGACTACATATTAGGCCACTTAACATTTACATTGCATGCATTTGGCAGAGACTTACTGAAAAAATGTATAGCTTAAATGCGATGGATGTGCGTTCCTTGGCACTCAAACCCATAACCTTGGTGTTGTATGTGCGTTGCTCTTCCAGTTGAGCTACTGAAATAGTCCTACACACCCAGATAAGGATAAAGTGTAGTTTTGTCCCACTAAGCTGTATAAATGGTGACTGTCATTGAATGTTGGGTGTGAATGAAACTAGGCCTTGAAGGTCAGTCCACAGCCTCTCCTAGGTTCAATTAGACCAAAGGGCAATGAGTCATTTCTATCTTTCTTTCCCTTTCTGCCTTCAGCTCGTGGTATTTAAAATGATCTTTCACCTGCGTCACGAGGCCAAGTGTTGTTTCACTTTTATTCAGCACACATTGTCGTCCAGACGAAGTTCTGCGAACTCGCGCTTGTTTGTTTCCACAGATAAACAGCATTACACACAAGGCAGATGGATATGATAAAACGGCTCTTTGAGCTTGCAGCTTATTTTGATTTGATGGAAATATGCGTAATGGTATTTATTGTCATGTCATCTATTTCTTGTAAATAGTGTTGAATTAAGTGCAGTCTGAGGTGTGTGGCCATATAAAATGGGAAGTGTCTAGAGGGAAATTCCTTGTTTTTATTTAGCTCTCCAGACAGGGGGAAAAGGTCACAGTTTGACTTAAAGAAAGTGAAGAAGCAAGTGTAAAACAACAAACTTTCACTGTTTAATCTGTCAATGCAAAATTTACATGTGTTGAGATGAGTTTGTCCTTTGTCTTCACTAAAATCTTTGGTTGGAAAGCGTTAAAGCTCAGAAGAGAGAATAACATTTCTTCATGGAATTCTTCATTTGAAAATTTATTTGAACAGATGAAATGTTTTTTTTTCATTTATCAGTCCATTAGACTCGCTGCTAGTATCAGATTTTATGTAAAAGTGTAAATAGGGCATACTAAATAATAAATCTAAGTTTACATAACTGGGTAGGATACAAAAAGTTTTAAAGAAATAAAAATCTGGGCACAGGAAAAAACCCTTTCTATATTTTAAGTGGGCCCCAGGAGTTTTTTTTAAATAATAAATAAATAATAATAATACAAAAAAACATACAGCATCAAATGCACAACCAGTAATCTCAAAATGTGATCTTTATGATTTTGACCATGGTATGACTTTTGGTGCCAGACGTCTGTTTTGAATATTTCTGTAACTGCTGATCTCCTAAGATTTTCACGCAGAGCTGAAAAATTCCAGAAAATTATGACAAGCCTTTAGACAATTAGCCAATTGGCTTCTAATAGGAGGTGTACTGAATTGGAGGTGTACCTGTGGATGTATTTTAAGGCCTACCTTCAAACTCAATGCCTCTTTGCTTGACATCATGGAAAATCTAAATAAATCAGCCAAGACCTCAGAAAAGAAAACAGTGGAGTCTGGTCCATCCTTGGGAGCAATTTCCAAATGCCTTAAGATACCCTGTTCATCTGTACACAAACAGTAGTATGCAAGTATATAACACCATGGGACCACGCAGCCATCATACCGCTCAGGAAGGAGATGTATTCTGTCGATGAATGTAGTTTGGTGCGAAAATTGCAAATCAATCCCAGAACAACAGCATAGGACCTTGTGAAGATGCTGGTGGAAACAGGTAGACAAATGTCAATATCCACAGTAAAACGAGTCCTATATTGACATAACCTGAAAGGCTGCATAGCAAGGATGAAGCCACTGCTCCAAAACCACCATAAAAATGCCAGACTACAGTTTGCAAGTGTACCTGGGCATCATGAGGAAGGAAAATTGTTACATTTACATTTATGCATTTGGCAGACGCTTTTATCCAAAGTGACTTACAGTGCACTTATTACAGGGACAATCCCCCCAGAGAAACCTGGAGTTAAGTGCCTTGCTCAAGGACACAATGGTGGTGGCCGTGGGGATCAAACCAGCGACCTTCTGATTAACAGTTATGTGCTTTATCCCACTACACCACCACCACTCTAATTGTGTGGATATATTGAAGCAACATCTCAAGACGGGAAGTTAAAGCTTAGTTGCAAATGGGTCTTCTAAATGGACAATGACCCCAAGCTTACCTCCAAAGTTGTGGCAAAATGGCTTAAGGAAACAAAGTCAATCAGAGTGGCCATCACAAAGCCCTGACCCCAATCCGACAGAAAATTTGTGGGTAGAACTGAAAAAGTGTGTGCGAGCAAGGAGGCCTACAAACCTGACTCCGTTACACCAGTTCTGTCTGGAGGAATGGGCCAAAATTCCAGTAACTTATTGTGAGAAGCTTGTGGAAGGCTACCCAAAATGTTTGACCCAAGTTAAACAATTGAAAAGTAAAGTGTATGTCAACTTCTGACCCACTGGGAATGTGAAATAAAAGCTGAAACAAATAATTATCTCTCTACTATTATTCTGGCATTTCACATTCTTAAAATAAAGTACTAATAACTGACCTAAGACAGTGCATCTTTTCTAAGATTAAATGTCAGGAATTGTGAAAACTGAGTTTAAATGTATTTGGCTAAGGTGTATGTAAACTTCTGACTTATATATATATATATATATATATATATATATATATATATATATATATATATATATATAAACTCAGCAAAAAATAGGCGTCCCTTTATGTATTTTAAAGATAATTTTGTAAAATTACAAATAACTTTTACTGATCATTATTGTAAAGGGTTTAAACAATGTTTTCCATGCTTGTTCAATGAACCGTAAACAATTAATGAACATGCACCTGTGGAACGGTCTTTAAGACACTAACAGGTAGTCAATTAAGGTCACAGTTATAAAAACTTAAAACACTAATGAGACCTTTCTACTGACTCTGAAATACACCAAAAGAAAGATGCCCAGGGTCCCTGCCCATCTGCATTAACGTGCCTTAGGCATGCTGCATGGAGGCATGAGGACTTCAGACAGGCAGGTCCTTACCAGACATCACTGGCAACAACGTCGCCTATGGGCACAATCCCACCTTAGCTGGACCATACAGGACTGGCAAAAAGTGCTCTTCGCTGACGAGTTGCGGTTTTATCTCACCAGGGGTGATGGTCGGACTTGAGTTTATCACCGAAGGAATGAGCATTACTCTGAGGCCTGTACTCTGGAACAGGATTGATTTGGAGGGTCCGTTATGGTCTGGGGCGGTGTGTCACAGCATCATCGGACTGACCTTGTTGTCATTGCAGGCAATCGTAACACTGTGCTTTACAGGGAAGACATCCTCCTCCCTCATATGGTACACTTCCTGCAGGCACATCCTGACATGACCATCCACCATGACAATGCCACCAGCAATACTGCTTGTTCTTTGTGTGATTTCCTGTAAGACAGGAATGCCAGTGTTCTGCCATAGCCAGCGATGAGCCCGGATCTCAATCCCATTGAGCAAGTTTGGGACCTATTGCAGGGTGAGGGCTAGGGCCATTCCCTCCAGAAATGTCCAGGAACTTGCAAGTGCCTTGGTGGAAGAGTGAGGTAACATCTCACAACAAGAACTGGCAAATCTGGTGCAGCCCATGAGGAGGAGATGCAATGCAGTACTTAATGCAGCTGGTGGCAACACCGGATACTGACTGTTACATTTGATTTTGTTCAGTTTATTTCTTAGTTGTTGAATCTTTTTATGTTCATACAAATATTTACACGTTAAGTTTTCTGAAAATAAAAGCAGTGAAAAAGTGAGAGGACGTTTCTTTTTTCTTATATATACACAGTTTATATACACAGACACACAAGTGTAACAATGTGACCCTCTTCCCAGTATTCTGTAATGTGTGACCCCCGAGGGTCTCTGATGGAGAGGTTCACTATTGTTCAAAATTTGCACTACAAATGACGTGTGATCCCTTGATGCATTTCAGGTCAAAATCACTTAATCTCAGAATATAATAATGTTCAGTGATATCATATCTGTTCATGACAGCTCATTTCTTCGACGTGCATTTATCAGGAAATTAAGCATGTAGCACCCCTGAAGTGCCTGAAATGGTTTTTGTTTAGTTGTATGAGGTACTTCCTGTGGACACAATTTTAAAATACGCATGCGTGAGCTTTTGCGTTTTTGGCTCACTTTTGCAGCTGTTGAGTCAGAGTAGGGGATTTCGGTACAGACAGTCTAAATTTCATTGGAACTGTGTACATGATTGTGACTGAGTGCGTTTGTGTGTTTTGTAGCTCAGTTACACAATGCTGCATGACATGTCTCCAATTGCTCCATTTTTAATTCCCAGAAGCTTTTCTATAAGACAGCTCACTCACTCTTAAATACACACACACTGTTATGAGGTCATAACCAAGGCAACATGAACGGATAGACAGAACACATCAGGCATGTCATGTAAGGGAGAGAGAAAAAGTAGGATTGTCAATTTAATTAGATTAATTATACACTGTCCAACTGACGTGTACACAGACCAACAAGCAAAACAGAACACAATTATGTATTCTGTATAAATGGCCCATAAACATATCTCAAATTTGATTTCACAATTGGTTCAAATGAACTATACTGTAGGGCAGTGAAAGCTTATATCAGTGATATGGAAATAAAACAAACAATATATTGACTTCTGAAAGGTTAGTCATCTTAATATGGTGGATTTTCTAACCAAGTATTGGTTATACTGTATGAATTCCAGGATTAATTATGATTAATTTGAATAATTAATTGGCATTATTTAATTTGATTAAAAGTTTTAATGTGTATACTGTAAGTTTGTGTGTATAATGTGTGTGTGTGTGTGTGTGTATGTGTATATATATATATATATATATATATATATATATATATATATATATATATATATATATATATATATATATATATATAAATAAATAATGTACATTGTATCTTAAAGCAGTTTTAAATTACTTAAATTTTAATCACTACAAATTACTAACTACTATTCTAAAACTGTAATAAGATTACTTTACTATTTACTTCATTTAAAAAAGTAATCACATTACTAATTGCTTTTCTTTTAAGTTACTTTTTAAAACACTGCTCAGCAAATGCATTTATTACACAGACAATCCCCCTACAGCAACCTGTAGTTAGGTGCCTTGCTCAAAGACACAATGTTAGTGGCTCTGGGGATTGAACTGCCAACCTCCTGCTTGCCAGTTCTGTGCTTTAGCCCACTACGCCAACACCACTCCATATTTACAGGGCGATATATAAAAGGTTTGGTGCGAAAAGTGCAAAGCAATCCCAGAACTACAGCAAAAGACCTTGTGATGATACTGGAGGAAACGGGTAGACATGTATCTATATCTGTAGTAAAACAAGTCTGCAAGACAGGAATGTCATGTTCTGCCATGGTCAGCGAAGAGTCCGGATCTCAATTCCATTGAACACGTCTGGGACCTGTTGGATCGGAGGGTGATGGCCCCCCAGAAATGTCCGGGAATTTGCAAGTGCCTTGGTGGAAGAGTGGGGTAACATCTCACAACAAGAGCTGGCAAACCTGGTGCAGTCCATGCAGAGGAGATGCACTGCAGTACTTAATACAACTGGTGGCCACAACAGATACTGACAGATACCCCCCCATGTTTACAGACGATCGATGCAATGAATCAGTGTCAAATTTGCGTAACAGTCATGTAGGGCTGGTCAAAATGACTATATACACTCAATTACCTTTTTATTATGTACACCTGTACACCTACTTATACATGCAATTATCTA
The DNA here is from genome assembly GCF_025860055.1 of Xyrauchen texanus. Lineage (NCBI taxonomy): Eukaryota > Metazoa > Chordata > Actinopteri > Cypriniformes > Catostomidae > Xyrauchen > Xyrauchen texanus. The sequence goes on from NC_068307.1 coordinate 36,943,263, forward strand.
ATCAGCTAATTGTGTGGCAGCAGCGCAGTGCATAAAATCCTGCAGATATGGGTCAGGAGCTTCAGTTAATGGTCACACGAACAATCAGAATGGGGGGAAAATGTGATCTCATTGATTTCGACCTTAGCATGGTTGTTGGTGCCAGATGGGCTGGTTTGAGAATTTCTGTAACTGCTGATCTCCTGGGATCTTTATGCAAAACAGTCGCTACAGATTACTCAGAATGTTGCCAAAAACATGAAGTGAGCGGCAGTTCTGTGGACGGAAACGCCTTGTTGATGAGAGAGGTCAACAGAGAATGGCCAGACTGATTCGAGCTGACAGAATGGCTATGGTAACAGATAACCCTCTGTACAACTGTAGTGAGCAGAATAGCATTTCAGCGTGCACAACATGTCGAACTTTGAGGCGGATTGGCTACAACTTACAAAACCACGTCGGGTTCTACTTCTGTCAGTCAAGAACAGAGATTCGTCAGACCAGGCTATGTTTTTCCAGTCTTTAACCTTGCAGTTTTGGTGAGCCTGTGCCCACTGCAGCCTTACAGTGTGTCATGGCTTTTACCCAAGAGAATATTATCACTGGTATAATATCTTTTCAATCTGACAAGAAACAATCGTAATGGATCGTAAAAATGGTACATTGTGCACTCAGTTTAAAGCCATTCTCAGCAAATATTTTTGCAATTAACTGTGATTAATTAGATTAATCAACAATCATCTAATTAATTTGGTTAAAAATGTTAATCCAATGCCCTAATGTATGTATGTACAGCTCTGGAAAAATCACTGCAAAATTCAATTTCTCTGACTTTACTATTTATAGGGATGTATTTGAGTAAAATTAACATTTCTGTTTTATTCTATAAAGTACTGACAAATTCCAAATAAAAATATTGTCATTTAGAGCATTTATTGCAGAAAATGACAACTGGTCAAAATAACAAAAAAGTTATTGATTTCTGAACTCTTCCTAAGTTAAAACATTAGTATTGTTTAAAAATGAATATTAACTTGTTTTCTTTGCATTATTCGAGGTCTAAAAACTTTTTTTGTTATTTTGACCATTGTCTGAAAAAAAAAAAAAAAAAAGCCAAGGCTGCAGTGGGCACAGGCTCACCAAAACTGGACAGTTAAAGACTGGGAAAACATAGCATTGTCTGATTAATCTTCTGAGGTACACAAATGGTAGGCCCAGTGCAACCTCAGGTATGTGTAATATATATATATATATATACATATCGATCAGCCACAATATTAAAACACATGCCTAATATAGTGTAGGTCCCCCTCATGCTGCCAAAACGGCGCCAACCAACATCTCATAATAGCATTCTGTTCATATATATATATACTGTATATATGAACTGATACACAAAATGCATCATTCGATGAGATGTCTGATGTGTGGGGAAGAGATAGAAATGAGAGATTAAAAAAATTATTAAAAAATAAATGATAAACATCTTGTTTTGTGTTCTGACAGATGACAGAGCAAAGGAAACAGAAACAGAGGATTGGGCTTTTGGGACACCCCCAACACATGAACGTCAACCCCCAGCAACCCGCCTGAACCCCTCTACACTGGCAAAGTGTCCTAAAGCCATCTTCTGAAAACATTCCATCAGCCTATGTGTGTGTGTGTGTGTGTGAGTGAATGTACAAGTGTAAATTAATGTGTGCGTCAAAACATTACAGATACGTAGTCACCACTACTTGCTGTGTATACTGAAAAATAAATAATTCTAGACCACCAGGGAAGTATAAAAGACTCTTGCCCCCTTCTTCGCAATCAATTTGAGTGCCAAATGTTTCTGCGTGTTACAGAGGAAGTCACTTTGCATCATTTGGCCTCCACTGGCTGAAAATGACTTGCAGAGCTACGCTAGATTCTGCACAACTGCAAAAATGTGGTGCAGCTAGTAGATGCTGCTTGGACACTGTCAAGACGCATCTTTTTTGTATTGACCCATAGCAGTATAGCAGTCAGTATTTGATGTCTTATTTTTGTATTTTGTGCAATATTAATACTTTAATATGCAACGATACTGTAAATTGTGTCTTAAAGGGAAGGTGCGGTAATTATTCATTCCTTTTGCTTTATGATAGAGGCCAGGTACTTGTAGGAGTTCTGTATGTGAAGTCAAGTTTAATGTGACTTTAAATACATTATATTTATATAAAAAATACAGCCTTTTCTTTCCTAATTTAATTTATATTAACATTAAAAAACGCTTAATAGAGATGATGCGTATGCTGCCACATTAGATTTCTCTAAAATTCTTAGATAAGTCAGGTTATGTGTTGTTATTTAGGAGCTCATTAATACGATTTATATTTTCATTTGCTTTTTGTGAATGCTGTTGGATCTATAAACTTAGGAGTCATGTACTGAGTATTAATAAATGATTTTTTTAGGCAAGTAAGGTTTGCTAATAAGGTTTGTTTGAAAATCCAATGTAATTACTGCACTATAAATGAACTGAACTCATATCATTCATGTTATTATAGATAGATGTTAACTGTGCCTGTTGTATGTTCCTTTACTTCAAAAGGTGATGTACCAGATTAATATCTGGTACTTCATCTTTGTTGAGTTTTCTAGATTTCTCTGTAATTTCTTCCATTTTTCTAGACAATTTCATCTTTTAGCTGAGCAAGCAGGTCACTTTCTTGATACTATGGAGTTTGTTTAATTTATTATAATTTTTCTTGTAATACATGTATATATGTCTGCCAAGTCTTGCTTTTATATAGAGAGACACATTTTCATAGCATACTAATAATTAACAGCACTGTACTGAGAAATCTACTTCTGATTTAATAGATTAAAGACATAGAATTCAATGAGATTGTAAATTAAGTGATATTTAATAAAATATGTATTTCTTGTTGAAAGGACCAGACATGAAATGTTTTGTTTGTTTTTGTAAAAAAAAGTGGTCTTATACAGCTGTATTTCTGCTACAGCAAAGTATTGTGCAAAAGTTACATTAATGCATAATATCTATAATACTACTCATCATTTTACATTACATTTATTTTATTTATTATAAATCTTGCTTGTCATCCTGCAGAATAGCCATAACAGGCATCATTACTAGAAGTCATTAAAATTCTGGCATAATTTACTCACCCTTATGTTGTTCCAGACCCATATAACTTTCTTTTTTCTGTGGAGCTCAGAATATGTTAGTCAGAATGTTAGTCTCAGTCACCATTCGCTTTCATTGCAACTTGTTTACAATGTAAGTGAATGGTGACTGAGGCTGTCATTTTGCCTAAGATCTCCTTTTCTTTTCCACAGAAGTAAGTCATATAGGTTTGGAACAACAAGATATATGTGTTCCTCTCAGTGACTGTGATTTTTATGACCCTGTGTTGACTGATGCTTGCATCATTTTAAAAGGTTTCTCATGACATAAAGATCCATTTGTTCACACCAATCAAGTCAAAAGGAAGACAAGCTTATAATGAATTCAGTCTTTATAGAAACCGACAGGCCATGCTTTGCTAATGAAATGAAATTTCTGTGACCTCTCATGTAGTTCTACAAGAGGTAAAAAGCAGTTGTTCTCATTGCTAAAACTCATATTTTTATACTGTGCCTTGTGAGTGACAGAGCAACTCTTGAGCATTGTAATAGTGGTCTTGCTTGGAGAGTCCCTAATTGATTTCACAGTATAACAGTGAGGTAAAACACTGCTGTTGTGCGTAAAATGAGCAAAAGTGCAGTAGAAGTGTCAGACGGACACACTAAAACACTTAATTGTTGGCTCTTCTGCGTGTCGCAAGCAGTCTCACTCTAAAATCCCCCTATGTGAAATGCAACATCAGACTGAAACCTTCCGCAAGTTAAGTGACATTTGCGAAATAAAATTAACCAGTGCAAAGGCTGAGGGAGGAAAATATGAGTGGGAAATATCATTTTAGTAAGAAATAGGAAACTCTTTAAAATCTAATATCTCAAGAGTTGGCTTCTGAACACAGATGTTTAATAAGCTGTCTTTTCTGGGCTCAAAGTAGCCTTAATTTGATGTGGTCGTTCTGAAGTCAGAATTGGCCTCTTAGAGCAGTTATGGAGTTATTACGAGTGATATTTAACCAGTGAACCTCAGGACTGTGCTAACTGTAAGGTGTGTGCTTCTCTTTTAGATAAATATTTTGATTTAATATATTTTGACTTGTCCCTTCCCTTTTCTTTAAAAAAAAAAAAAAAAAAAAAAAAAGAAAAATCTGGGTTGCAGTGAGACACTTACAATAGAAGAGAATGGGCCAATCCTTAAATGTTAAAATACACACTGAAGCAAAAGTATGGCCACAAGATGTAAACAATATGAATGTTTACATGATTTAAGTGTGCTATGATTTAAGTTATTTTTCATTGTCATGGTGACTTAATGCCATAAAGTGACTAAAAACAAGTGCTTTTATAAAATTGTTAACTTCTCATTTCTGCCACTAAATCCTCCGATTTGTTTTAAATGAATTGTTTGTGGTAATAAACATCATGCCAAAAATGCTGTTGATTAAGGTTAACTTGTACTGAACCCCGAATATTCCTTTATACATCCTTGTAATATGTATAAAATGGACACTATAATGTGTCACCAAAATATATTATCCACATGATTTCTTCAAAGCTTTCTATTTCTCAAAGCAATAATAATAACCTTAAATTTAAGGTAGGGTGAACATATTTGCAGTCAAATGAGGGGACTTTCCTAAAGAGAAAAAATTAAAACAACCTTGCAAAGCATTGAACCCGAGAAGGAATGCATAATACAGCATGAAACTGGCTTGGCAACAACACAGAAGGCTGTTTAAAACCATCAAAGAGCCAGTCCAGTTATCACATGATCTATTAAAATTCTTGTTCCAGTTGTTACATAATAAAAGCGACTAATATAAGATGCCATTGTGAAATAAATGAATTAAACTTAAAACACATTGCATTTGAAGTTTATTACATTATGTTTCAAGTTACACTTTATAATGTGAATAATTAGCTAAAAGTTTATGCATTCCATCCAATATTAACATAAGCTGATTGGTGTTCATTTAAAATGCAATTTAAATAATTCATTAAATTACACTGCTCTAGTGTCCATGTTACAATATGAGATTATAATATGTTACACCCACAACCTCAAGCGCACATTGAAAACCTTTTATTTTACCTTTGTAAAGTCATACGTGTGGAAAGAATGTAAAAGCACAGTATTCGTTTATTGAATAAAGTGTCTATGCCATGCACTAGTTCTCTTTCTGCCTGTGCAAGGATGCTGCGTCATTCTACTGGTGCAAATATAGAGATGAAAGCACCAAACTTCCCCCTACTTTCCAGCCGTGCTATTAGGATGTGAATTATTTACTGGATTTTATGAGTAGACCTCAAAACCTCAATAACTTAGAGGGTCACACTTTCCTTCTATTTTTTTTTTACATTGTTGATGTTACAGTATTGTTTTGTTTACATAATTAGGAAGTGAGCAATACTAATGAAATAATCTATTAGTCAAATCCTTGGACACACCTACTAATTCTTTATTATAACTTTTTTTTACATTTAAAAAAAAAAAGTTAAATAGGGCCTATATAATAACCAAAACAATTATTCTGCTTTATTAGGTTAAAGTGTTAAAAAAAAAACACAATGAAATTACATTTTACACCAATCAGCCACAACATTAAAGCCACCTGCCTAATTTTGTGTAGGTCACCCTCGTGCCGACAAAACAGTGCCAACACACATCAATAACATGAGATGCTATTTTTCTCACCACAACTGTACAGAGTGGTTATCTGAGCTACTGTAGGCTTTGTCAGTTCGAACCAGTCTGGCCATTCTCTGTTGACCTCTCTCATCAACAAGGCATTTCCATCTGTAGAACTGCCACTCGCTGGATGTTTTTGTTTTTGGCACCATTCGGAGTAAATTCTAGAGACTGTTGTGTATGAAAATCCCAGGAGTTCAGCAGTTACAGAAACACTCAAACTAGCCCGTCTGGCACCAACAATCATGCATGTGATTATCTAAATAGCCAATCGTGTGGCAGCAGTGCAGTGCATAAAATCATGCAGATATGGGTCAGGAGCTGCAGTTAATGTTCACATCAACCATCAAAATGTGTAAAAAAAAATGTGATCTCCGTGATTTGGACCATGGCATGATGGGCTGGTTTGAGTATTTCTGTAACTGCTGATCTCCTGGGATTTTCACACACAAAAGTTTCTAGAATTTACTCCCAAAAACTAAAAACATCCAGTGAGCAGTAGTTATGTGGATGGAAATACCTTGTTGATGAGAGAGGTCAACACAGAATGGCCAGACTGGTTCGAACTGACAAAATCTACGGTAACTCAGACAACCTCTCTGTACAATTTTGGTGATAAGAATATCATCTCGGAATGCAGTTTTGTCTGCATGAGGGGGACCTACACAATATTAGGCAGGTGGTTTTTATGTTGTGGCTGATCAGTGTAGTTCTGCAAAGACACACATATGTACAATATATATTTGTCTACAAAACTGTTTTTAAACATTTAAGCATAAGCTTTTAGTTCAAAAGGTTTTTAAGATCTTGAATAAAAATAATTCAGTCCAGTTTGTTTAAACTTTTGACTAATAGAGTACATGTACTGTAGGCTACATGATTATTTTGAAAAGCTGCATATAACTATACCCCATTTGCATTCTTATTGCTATGGTAATTAATTACAGCAGAACGTAATATGCATGACAATGTAAAGTGCTTACGAATTATTTACTGTAGCCTATTTTATAAGCGTCTGCAAGCAATTCAAAGACTGATAAAATGAAAACACAGTTATGATCGAATGAAGTCATATTTTTGACAGCATATGTGGGTTATTTACAACTGAGCGTGAGACAACCGCTGCATCCTTTGGCATTGTTTTCATCAGAGCTGGATGTGAGCTCGCGCTGCTGGGTACTAAAATGAACGGGTGACGTCAGTCCCGGGGATTCAGTCGGTCATTCGCCTCCTCCTCCCTCCTCTCCGCCAGCCATGAGGAGTTCAACGTGACCGCCGCTGAGTACAACCGGCAACAAACCGAGTCGCAGCACGAGAGAGCCATGAGCGGCCGCACGTGTACCGTCAAATGGTCCAGGTGTAAAATAAGTGCTCGTAGCCTACATTGCCGCTCGCACCTGTTAACATGTGTAACATTGTGTAAACATGTGCCAGCATCATGTATCGTGTCTGGGGATATATATATATATATATATATATATATATATATATATATATATATATATAAAATTGAAATAATTAAATAAGAATAATTCTAAATAAATGGTCTTATTTAGTAATAATTTTAAATATATTTATTTTATTTTGTGTAACGTAAAATAAAAAGCCACATTAAGAATAGAAGAAAGACTATGTAAAATATTTATTCGCAAATCTCTGAACAAGTTTGTGTAATGAACAAGAATTTTTAAGGGAGTATCTCTAAATATTGATAGCCTATTTATAGCCTGGATAGGTGCATACATTACAGGCCATATTTATTATTTTTATACGCTGCACACGTTAATAATATACATATTTATTTAACTTATTTTATGGTTCTAACATAAATGCAGAATATAGAATAAAGCATGCACGTGCACTAAACATGAGTTTATTAACTGAATTATTAAAAAATAAATATAATAACGGAATAATTATATTTAAATCTAAAATAAGATGCTCGAATTTTTTCAATATATATTTTACAGTTAGCTCCTATGCTTAAGTTTTTAATACAATATAGGATAAAGCACTCCTTACACAGTAGACACACGCACACAGAGAGATAGAGAGACAGACATAACAAACTGTTGTTGTTGTTGTTGTTTTTTTTTTTTTAACCTTTTTTATCATTTTATTTTGTGAGGTTTTCACATCTTTCTTTAACTACGTTTAATGTATTTATTTATATTTAATATTAATATGCTTTGGCAATGTAAATCTTATTTTTTACCATGCCAATAAAGCTATTTGAATCTGAATCAGAGAGAGAGAGAGAGAGAGAGAGCGCACAAGAGCGCAGCATGGTGGTACACGGGACACGACTGGGCGGGCGCACTGCTGTAAATGAGTTGAGCTCTGAAAGCGCCGTTACACACGTGAAGCTCATGTGACTGGAGCTCGAGACGTGTCTGCAGTCACAGGGTTTATTTAACACGTACTTCAAATCCACCCACATACACTCATTTAACCAGCAGCGGAGTCGACAAACGCCTCCCATGACCTTCATTCGACAACAACATCATTTCTAGCGTCCTAGTTTCGAGTTCAGACACTGGACTCTTTACTACGAAAACTAGATTTCGGCACAATCGACCCTTTATGCGAAGGAAATACATGTGGAATTTGATGAGAAATTGAAGGATCGTGTTGTTATTTATATATATATATATATACATATATATATATATATATATATATATATATATTGAAAATACCCTGTTCTTACATTTGTAAGACATATTCATAGTGGGAAATGGAGAGGATTACCAGTGCCCAGCCTCCACCATGTATGGCCAAACACGCCTCGCTGGATATCGCTGACATGCAAGGGTAAGTCCGTCAGTCTTAACAATTCAGTTTATATTTCTTAAACCTTACCAGATCGACAGAAACTAGATTTATTTTTAATTATTTTTCTTCTTCAATTATAGAATGGATTTCCCTATGTATGTGTACAAACCCCGGAGGGGAATGAAGCGGAGTGAGGACAGTAAGGTACGAAATGAGCAATTACGCACGAATCTTGATAGTTACGCACACCTGTTCCTTTAAAATAACATTGCATACATATGTGTTTTAGTAAAACCACAAATGTAAACATGATTTAAACTGCTCAAGACCTCGATTTATTCGGAAGTTTTGTTTTATGTTGTTTGATGCATGCTTATGAATGTAACATTTTAATTTTGTCCCACAGGATACGTACAAATTGCCTCATCGATTGATCGAGAAGAAAAGGAGAGACAGAATAAACGAGTGCATCGCGCAGTTGAAGGATTTGCTGCCCGAACACCTCAAACTCACTGTAAGTAATATGGGAGTGGACGGACTCACCTCATCGTGTTGCATGTGGGATAAAGCGCCACCTGGTTGTTGATAATGAATAAATAATGTTTGTCCTGCTTTTTGGATTAGTCACTCTATAATCTATGAAAGGGCGTGCCTTTCAGAGCTCTTATAATGTGGGTTTGTGCCAATAAAATAAATAAATATAAAAATATATATACATTTGTAACATGTATGTGTTATTGTATGATTATTAACATTTGACACCCCGTATCATGATATTAATCAGCTGGCGTTAGTTAATAGTTCATCGCTGTCAACAAATTATAGGCATGTTACATTGTCATTTTGGGGTTTTGAGTAATGCTTAAGCGCACATGTGCACATGCTACAAGGAGTATGTCTCCATTCCCGCTCAGCAGTGGTTTGTTCTCTCTGAGCTGCAGCAGAGAGTGTTACATAAGAAAGATCAACATGCTTATCTGGGTTCTTCCTGTTTTAGACTCTGGGACACTTGGAAAAGGCTGTCGTGTTGGAGCTCACGTTGAAGCATGTGAAAGCACTTAACAACCTGTTGGAGCAGCAGCAACAGAAAATCATTTCCTTGCAAAATGGAATGCAAATCGGTGAGTTTTTGATAATGCAAAAGGGGCGGAACACCAAATGTTGGCCAGCAAAGTGTTACCGTGTTGCAGTAAGCAGCTCTGTTTAACTTTTCACCTCCCCCCACCACCTTAGCCCTCTCCCTACCTTCATTTGTTTTTGAGCACATTACAAAATAAAGAAATTGAGACATGCTTACATAACATGGTAGATGATCTGGCCATGACATTTTTGGCACAGTTTGATATGACTGTTGTGAAGGAAAATGTCTGGCACTGTTTTTCAATTTATGGTTTTATTGCAGGTGAGCAGGGCCATGGGCACTCTGAGAACAGTGAGGAAATGTTCCGTTCCGGGTTCCATTTGTGTGCCAAGGAGGTTCTTCAGTTCCTCACCAACCAGGAGAACATGCAAGACTTTTCACCTGCACACATAATCAACCACCTTCAGAAAGTGGCGTCTGATCTCATCCAGAGCCCGCCGAGTCCTCGCCTCGAGGAGCCCACTTCCAAAGTTCAAGAGACCTGGGAAAAACCAGCAGGTCCGCTGCCGAAAGCCGCTGAGGGCCACGCAAAGAATTGCGTGCCCGTCATTCAAAGGACTTATCCCCACAGCAGCGAGCAGAGCGGCAGCGATACAGACACCGACAGCGGCTATGGGGGTGAGCTCGAAAAGCGTGACCCGAAAGCCCAGCGGGCAATCTATTACGGCAAAGACAGCGGAGATCTCAAGTATGGCGGCAGCATTAAAGAGGAGCTTGACGAGCCGCAGGCCAAGCGGCAAAGGTCCGACTCCTCTGAAGACGAGTCTCTTTCAGGGCATGAGGTGGTGGGTGGCCACAGCCCCTACGTGAGCTTTTCTCCACATCAGCCACCTCTTTGCATGCCCTTCTACCTCTTTCCATCCGGCGCAGCCGCTGCATACCTGCCAATGCTGGAGAAGTGTTGGTACCCGGGGGCCATGCCCGTATTGTACCCAGGCATTGGCGGCTCCCCTGAGAAACTCTCCTCATCCATGGTCATGTCTTCAAGAGTGGGCTCTCCTGTCACCCCTCCCACCTCAATGGATTCTCCTGCTCTCCTGCAGGCCCTGAAACAAGTTCCCCCTTTAAACCTGGAAACCAAAGACTGAAGATTCAGTCCGGCTCCAAGAATTGCCCGCTCTCTGAATGTTTAGGTCTTGAGAGTGGACTTCTCTGCTGAATAAGCTCCCTGAGAGGGTTAGGTTGAAGAGCGTGGAAACGCAAAGTTCAAAGATATACCCTCTACGACAGCCAGCAGCTGTTCTGATCCTCTCAGAAGTACGACGGCCTCCCTTTGACCGCCGAGACACAACACACACACACTCTCTCTTATCAGCCCAGTGGCTAGTTTCCTCCACAACCAGCATACACGCATCCAGAGACTGAACATCAACGCAGACAGGTATAGGAGGCCCAGTGTAAAACACTGTGAGACACTGTGAAGAACGTCAAAATGAGGACAATGAGCTTGTAAAGACCTGGGGTAGGCGAACGGCTACTCTCTGCACTTGTATTGAATGTTGAATTTCAAAACAACACAAAACCAATAACCTAGAATGTGATGTGCAGCAGTCCCCCATTGATAAGGACTTTTCCCTTTGCACAAGCACCTTTTCAGTTGTTGAATGTAAAAGAAATACATTTTTTAATAAAACGTCTCCCCTGTAGATGCTGCTTTGGACATTTTCTCTGTGCCGTGGAAGCTTGAACAGAAAGCTCCACTCTCTTTTGCTTCTGTTACTGCTTTAACCGATAAGAACCGTCCTTTTAGACTAGAATGCTACCAAATAATTGTCTTTGCTTTGGTTGACGCACAAATCTGAAATGTGCACCATTCTCATCTTGCTCTCACCCATCACACCACAAACGGAGTCGCTCAAGTTTTTTTTACATAAGAACACCATCTACCCTCAAGATACGACGCTCATGTATATACAGGAGTAATGTAAACGTGGCTCCATTGTAGCTTTTGAGTTTGTCATCCATTTGTGCTCGTGGGTGAAGTTCTTGTGCGGTAACTATATTGTGTAATTATTTTTGTTTATATTATTTTTGATACTTGACCCACAATGTTATGTCTGCCTTGCAAAGAGAGGCAAGTTATAGACAGCCGAGTGCTGTTTACCATGAGATTGTGTACATAGCTTTAGAACTAGTCTCAATCTGCATCATTCTGTGTTTGTTTTTGGTCAAATTAGGACAGATCTTTGTTCATGATGTTGCCTTTACCTTTTTAAAGCAGTAAACATGATGCCAGATATCTACATTTGTAATTCTATACATAGAAGCAAAAGAAAGTGAATGTAATGTTTAAAAACAATATATATTAGTTTTGTATAGGAAGAGGTACTTAGGATTTTTATTTTGGGACCTGACAAAAGGTTGCTTGATGTATATATTTTGTCTAAAGTATTGTTGACATACATTAAAGAAAAGTAGCAATAAAGTTGTTGTTTTTTTCCTGTGGAAATACTGTCTGTCTGTGTTTGAGAGCTTGAAAATCTTTAGCAGCAAAAACAAACAAGCCTTTTTTCCCATTGCCATCCGACCTTATGTAACTCTTATATAACCCATAAACTTGTTCTATGCAAATCATTTTGACACACTGTATGATAAGAGTCAGGTTTCAAATATTCCAGTCTTTCATCTCACTTAAGTTTTTTTTACTTGTCGTTAATAAACAATGTCATAAAATATAGTGGTGTATTTTATCTAAAAAAATTAAATTAAATAAAAGCCTTCAAAAGACTTTTCCCCTTTAACACATGCCCCTTAAATTCTTCTAAGCAAAATAGGATAAACCAAAGGGTCAAACTAAATAAGCAAAAGGCTAACAATAACAGCAATAGAAATGTATGATTATTATGCATGTTGTTTATGAGAAATTATGTTTTTGCAACTGATTTATGTTCTTATAATGCACATCCTCTTTCCAGTACTCAAAATGTTGAGTTAGTTAGAATTCCCCACATGTCTGACTTTGTGCTATTTCCTGTGTAGTTTTACTTGACCACCCGCTGGGATGTGAGTAGGCAGCAGTGTAATCACACTAGCTCAGCTGTTCCTGCCTCTCACATGTTGGGCCACACTCACTGTTTTTAAGCATGTTCAGACACATGCTACCTATCCAGTGCAGTCAGACTTACTCTAGAGTAATGACACTAGAATGTATGATTATGATGCAACTACAACAATAAATGTAATTTGCATATATTTGTAATATATAATACACAAATTATATTTGTATACAAATATATTTTATGAATTAAAATGATATTATAATAACTATTATTTAAAAACATGATTTATGTATTATAATACTTAATAATAGGTTTGTAATATATAATACACAAATTATATTTGTATACAAATATCTTTTATGAATTAAAATTATATTATAATAAATATTTTTTTTTTTTTAAAAGTTTTATGTATAATAATATTTTATCATAGGTTATTTTTAAACATATAAAGTTCTCTTAATAAAGTAAACATGAGACACAGCACCAAACCAGAATGTCAATATTCAAATGTAAAGGCTTTGTGGCTTAATTTGTGTGGAGCTTTAGGCTAAATGATGCTCAAATATTACAAATAAATAAATATATTTGAAATAAAGTGGCAACAGTCCTACTTCAAAGACAAAAAAAGCATTATCATATTCACTTAAAGAAAAATTTGCCTTTATTTTAAAATAGCACAAAACCTAATATTCCAAATTAACTATTCAAAATTAACTATACATTTTCCAACCGACTGGGGTGATTGAATGATTCTGAAACTTTTAAACTGGTAACCCCAAATCTTAAAAATGTGTTTAATTGCTTGCCTAGATGAGACCTACTACTTGCAGCAACTACACTTGCCTACTACTACGGTAGCCAAATTATTTTTCTACTCTTCTATTCAAAAACTTTTAATGCCATCATGTGGAGAAGCGGGTGAACTGCAACAGTGCTTAAATGTAGGGGTGTTCGATTTCGAGTTTTTTGGAGTCGACTCCGAATCCCAACTCCAAACGTTGGAGTCGATGGAATCGACTCTTCAGCTCATCAGGATAGTTTCAAAATTCAGGGCCGTCACCAGGGATGGCCGTTAGAGGGCAGTGCCTTCCCAAGTGACATATTTACAGCTCCTAAAATGGCTCGTCAGGCATGAGTGGAAAATATACGAATAATAAAAATAATAGTTTAATTTTCACTCGTATATAGCTCACTCAATCCACTGCTTATTGCATCCTATTGAAAGTTGAAGTTTTTCTGTAACTGCTGGTCAGTTTCTTCAACCCAAATCCAAACACTAAAGATGGCTTCCGTGCCGATGGAAAAACAAATCGCACGTATTTCGTTGCTCGAGTCACGTCACAACAATTAATAGGCATGTTATGGATACGTAATCAAATATATATATATATATATATATATATATATATATATATATATATATATATATATATATAATTTGGACGGTTGTTTTAAATGGAACGTACAGTATGGTGAAATAGCTTTTTTAATGGATGGTGAAATTGTTTAAAACGGCAGCTTTTTTAACTCGACAGTCTCGACCACAACGGATTAAATAGCCGTGGGTTGTATTAAGATATATTGGTGTGTTATTGCTTTGATAACATATCACTAGCTTACCTAGTTAATAGTGTTTCCTATTCCATGTGTTCTGGCGCTAGCCCTGTGAAGATTGCAGTCTTTAATCGCACACCAAATTTAGTTTAGATTTTCTCTTAAGAGTTTTGGAAATGTATGACATGAAGAAATAAACTCCTGCTATTATAACAGCGCACCTTAAGTAGGCCTACTGTTCAAATTTGAAATAATTTCATTGTCATATAGAAACTAGACAAATTGGGAGAATCCACTTATCAGTCCTTTGCATTGATGTAATACTACACACACTTCCAAAAAATGTCCAAACTGTCATATCCACTCTCTCTTTTTCACGCACGTAGGCCTACATAACCTCTCACTCAAACGCAAATTGATGAACGAGGTGGTGTCTCACCAACCAACAGGTGTTTGTAGAGGATGTGATTGGTTCTTAAGATCGCCTATTCATTATTTTGAGCCAATCACAACGTCCTGTTCGCTAAGTTACGGAGTCAAACAAAAGAATCGCTTCCTGTATCAGAGTCGATTCCGAGTCTAGGGCGAATCAGTGTCGAGGAATCGACTCTTTTGGAGTCGACTCCAAATCATGACTTAAAGGTGCATAAATCACACTGACTACCAAAATGCTTAAGCGGACCTTGACACCTCTCCAAATTGTTGCTTTGTGTACGGGCCTTTTTCACATTTCCCAGTTTGGAATGCGGTATATGGGAGATCTCGGCAAATATAAGTTTTGCTTACCCGTTTCCACGACTTTCCACTATAACAAATAGAGAGCACTGGATTACTATAGTCAGAAAAGAGTTGTCAAATGTAGTCGGTTTAAACTAATTCCAGGGTAACAAAAAGCATAATGTTATAAATCTACACTAAATAATACAAATTAAATAAAAATGTTTACAATCTGAAGTGTGTAATTTCTGTGCCACAAAAAAAATAGCCCCCATCTTCTGTGGAACAAACAGATAGTCTCGCCCCCAGCTCATGCAATTGGTTGAGTCAATGTTATTTTGTCGGTATGGACAGGTCTCTCAAAACAAACAGAGCAATTTTTATAGCGGCACTGCACAGAGAGACAAGTAGCCAGAGTTTTCGAGAAAATGAACCTTACTTACAGTTGTCATGAAACACAAAAACACTGAAAACAATGATTGCATTCATCATGTTTACTGTAAAGGTGGTTATTTTTTCATTTTATTGAGCCATTTCGTTCTTCCAGTTTCAAAAAGAAAGTTTAAGCAACGTCACAAAAAATAGGTAGACACGTAAACTTTGAGTTATGATTGGTAGGAGAGCACGCATTTACGTCACTAGATTTATGGAACCCAGACAGCTGAAATATTGGGCGGACACTGTTGTGCTCTATAGGAGTCCACTGGGGGGCAGCGAGTTTGGACAAGTGTGAAGTCAAGTGTGGCAATACTTGTAATATTTTTATTGTTATTGAATTATACTCTATTGGTATTCTGTTCATTTTGGAGTCATGTCTACCAACGGACAGAGATCTGATTTTATGGTGGAGAGAATATGCGAAGCGGTACGAGAAACTCAAAAAGTCATCAGAATAGTAGCTACGTATGTGTATATGTGAGTTAAATCTTTCAGCACTCACAGAGCACATTTCATAAAATTCCAACTTTTACCTCTTGTTTTTCTGAATAATAACATGTGAAATTATAAAAATATATTTTTTTGTTGGTTAGGGTAGTTGACTGCAAATCATGTCCAGCTAATTTTAAAATGGAAAAAGCTACACACTTCAGCTTTCAATTGGCATTTTTAAATATTGGCATATTTTTTTATGCATCCTCACTACTTACCCGATTTGCTTTGTGTTCATGTAATTATCTGTTATGTTCAACTGTTATTTGTTATTTGTGCATGCTATTAAAGGAAAAGTTTACTCAAAAATTTTAATTCTCTCATAATTTACTCACTCTCATGCCATCCCAGATGCATTACTTTTTTTTCTTCTGCAGAACAATTTTAGGAAAATATCTCAGCTCTAGTTCCTCGCAATGCAATGCAAAAAAAATAAATTGGGTGCCAACATTTTTACGCACCAAAAAGCAAATAAAGGCAGCATAAAAGTAATCCACACAACTCCAGTGGTTACATCCATATCTTCAGAAGTGATATGATAGGTGTGGGTGAGAAACAGATATTCAATATTGAAGAATGTGAATGTGAAAGTTAAAGTGGAGTTTGACTGAGCAGGGAGGAGAATTCACAGTAAATTTTACTAAAAATACATAAAAGAAAATACAAATAAAAATAAAAAATGTCACCCAATCTCTAAAATTCACACATTTACATACATACAAAGTACACTAAAATGTGAAGGAATTTTATTTCCATATCAAAATAAAATAAAATATTGGCTGTTGTGACTAAAGACCCACATGAACTTACAAAATGTATATCAGGCTAAGTTTCTTGCTGGCATGGTGTAAACTATACTATTAAGAACAATGGTATGGTAACTTGATGTTAAATATGTATGTAAATTAATAGGTCATTAAAGTTCCTTTCATTAGGCTACTATGAAAATAGCTATTTATAATTACTCCAATTAATAAACCAACACATACATAATATGCAATAAACTGTTAAGCATTGTATAGCTAATATGAGTGTAGTAATGGTCATGTTAACACGTTATCTTGTATTACCATATTTAGCAAGAATTAATGGTTATTTGTTTTATTTGTGTTCTATAATGTGCTTTTCTGTGTACAATGAAATTGTTTTCCTACTTAGAAATATAAATGGAAATTATTTTATACCATGAGAAAAAGTCACCACAGACAGCAGTAAAAGGCAAAAAAAGAAGAAAAAAAAGATGTTTGATATAATTAAGGGACACAGGTTTCCAGCATCTGAGAAGAGCATCAAAAACTTGCATGGGTGAAATAGCATGAAGTATTTTCATAAATGTAATTGCATAAGTTACATTTAAATGTATATATGAAGGCTACAATGCTTGAAATTGCCAAAAAACTGAAGATTTCATACAAAGGTGTACACAGTAGTCTTCAAAGACAAAGGACAACTGGCTCTAACAAGGACAGAAAGAGATGCGAAAGGCCAGATGTACAACTAAACAAGAGGATAAGTACATCAGAGTCTCTATTTTGAGAAATAGACACCTCATATGTCCTCAGCTGACAGCTTAATTGAATTCTACCTGCTCAACACCAGTTTCATTTACAACCACGGCTGGACTGGGAAGAAAAATTGGCCCAGGATTTTACATGGCAACTGGCCAACTGTTGAGCGGGGGGTGTTCGCTGTCATTCTCTGCATACATAGAAAAACAAAAAGAAAAGGTTAGAATGGGCAAAGAAACACAGACAATGGACAACAGATATTTGGAAAAGAGTGTTATGGACCCCATTGAGCTTAAACCCATTAAGCTTCTGTTGGATCAGCTAGACTGTAAGGTCAGTGAGAAGTGCCCGACAAGACAGCCACATCAATGGCAAGTGCTACAGGACGGGTGAGAATCTGGACAAACTGATAGCTAGAATGCCAAGCATCTGCAAAGCTGCCATTGCTGAATGTGGATGATTTTTTGATGAGAAAGCTTGCAGTAGTTTACTTTTTTAATGTCCTATACATTGTGATCAGTTGAATGCCACTTTGGTGAATAAAAGTACCAATTTATTTCCATAAGAGTAAAATATGTATATTATTCCAAACGTTTAGCAGATAAATACATTCATTATACATTGCAAATCATGGTTACTCGAGGGATGCTTGTGCATCAGCAATAGAAGCTGGTAAAATGTACCGCCCCTTACTGAAATGGAAAATATGATTGTTAGCAAAGATCCAATTGTGTCTGAAATCAACCTTCTGATTGGTGGACGAGATTAGTCAGTCTGTCTATTTGCGTTCCCTCTTCCCGCTGCTCCGTGTGCGTTTAGAGAGAATATCTGTAAACTTTTAAAAATAAAAACACAATTCATTCAACGGTGCTGCGGCATCGCGTTTAATATAAGAGGGGCGTCACATATATTACAATTATCAATGCTTAGCTGCTTTATGGACAAAGACTCAAATAACTTTGAGATAGACCGTTGACAAAAGTTAGGAGTGTGTAAATTACATTTTTAACATTAGCACGCAGTTGTTGAATATGGTTATCTTTTAGCATGTTGCCTCTCAAGTCTATAAAAAGTAGACAGAGTTCTGTTCACGATTAATTAATTTACAACTTTCTGCTGACTTTTATTCTGAAAGACGCCAATCGCGGGAGCGTCGCAGATATTATGCGTCAGTGATTGTCACATGACACAAGCCGTTTCCTCGTTCTCCTCAGTTTCTCCAGCAGGATCAAAATCTGCTCTGCCAGCCTCATCCTAATCACCAGAGTTCGCACAACAGCACACATTCAGACAGCAGAGATGCTCACCCTCATTAACCGCCTGCTGGACTGGTTCCGGTCGCTCTTCTGGAAAGAGGAGATGGAGTTGACCCTAGTAGGGCTTCAGAACTCTGGAAAAACAACTTTTGTCAACGTCATTGCTGTAAGTCTATGATTTATTTGCAATACAAAATGAAAACTGAAGCTTTATCAAGCTCTATATGCTTAAATGTATATAATTCACAACTGTTAACATGTTTAAATGGGTTTGTTTTTTATTCTGCAGCTAGTAATAATCAGAATGACTCACTAAGCTGATGTTTTACTGTCATGCACATTAATCAAGGCGTGCCAGGGTGGAAAATAGATGCTTTAATACCTTTTTGTATGAGTCATTTTATTAATATTGGTGTGATTTTTAAATGGATTGCTTGACATTTTAGTTTGTGGACGGAATACGATTTATGGACATATCCAGGTTTATCAATATATGAAGACTATAAGAGTCATGAATTTTAGGGAGGGAGATTTTTGGTATAGATCATAAGCATCCAGGCAGTTTCATCACGCTTATAATATAATTATAGTGCAATATTACTACATCAACTACAACGTTAGATGTTCAAATGTGGCTTTTTGGTTTGCTGGTACAATTGTGTCAGTGCCAAATATCTTTTTAGATTTACTTCTGAGATAATTCGTGAGCATAGTTGAAAAGCATGTTCCCATATAGTACATGCTGACTCAGAGCATTTGTCATTTGTGAGAATAATTTTCTCTATTGATCCGTAAGTCAATTAGACTTATGTTGGCTCTTATGCACGCGGTTATCGTTTCCGATGACACAAATAATTTCATAATAATGGCATGATGGTTTGTTATTTATGTTTTATAATGTAAGTTGCTTCCCTCCAAAACATTCAAGTGGCATGAGAGCTTGCAAAGTCCCTAAATAACCTCTCCATTTTGCCCTTAAAGGAATAGTTTACCGATAAATGAAAATTCTCTCATTATTTTCTCACCCTCATGCCATCCCAGATGTGCATGACTTTATTTATTCTGCTGATAACAAACAAAAATTTTTAGAAGAATATTTCAACTCCGATCAGATCAATATTTAAGTCTTTAAACTAGCAGCCAAAAGTTTGGAATAATGTACTGATTTTGCTGTTTCGGAAGGAAATTGGTGCTTTAATTCATCAAAGTTGCATTCAACCGATCACAAAGTATAGTCAGGATATTACTGATGTAAAAACAGCACCATCGCTATTTGAAAAAAGTAATTTTTGATCAAATCTAGACAGGCCCCATTTCCAGCAGCCATCACTCCAACACCTTTTCCTTGAGTAATCAAGCTAAATTGCTAATTTGGCACTAGAATATCACTTGCCATTATATCAAACAGCTGAAAGCTGGTTCGTTGAATCAAGCTTAACATTGTCTTTATTTTTGTTTTTGAGTTGCCACAGTATTCAATAGACTGGCATGTCTTAAGGTCAATATTAGGTCAAAAAATTAAAAAAAAGACACTTCTTTCTCTAGAAACTCATCTGTTAATCATTGCTTTAAGGAATGAAGGCTATGCAATGCTTGAAATTGCCAAAAAAACTGAAGATTTCATACAAAGGTGTACACTACAGTTTCAAAGACAAAGGATAACTGGCTCTAACAAGGACAGAAAGAAATGTGGAAGGCCAGATGTACAACTAAACAAGAGGATAAGTACATCAGGGTCTAGTTTGAGAAATAGATGCCTCGCATGTCTCATCTGACAGCTTCATTGAATTCTACCTGCTCAACACCAGTTTCATGTACAACAGTAAAGAGAAGACTCAGGGGTGCAGGTCTTATGAGAAGAATTGCAAAGAAAAAAAAACACTTTTGAAACATAAAAACAAAATAGAAAAGGTTAGAGTGTGAAAAGAAACAGATAATTGGAAAAGAGTGTTATGGATCTTAACCCCATTGAGCTTTTGTGGGATCAGCTAGACTGTAAGGTGTGTGAGAAGTGCCCAAAAAGACAGCCACATCTATGGCAAGTGCTACAGGAAGTGTGGGATGAAATGTCACCTGAGTATCTGGACAAACTGATAGCTGGAATGCCAAGGATCTGCAAAGCTGTCATTGCTGCACGTGGAGGATTTTTTTGATGAGAACTATTTGAAGTAGTTTAAGAAGTTCTGAAAAAATATTTTTTTCAAATTTTAATAGTAATTTTTCATGTTATTAATGTACTGACTATACACTGTGATCATTTGGATTTCACTTTGGTAAATAAAAGTACCAATTTCTTTCCATAAGAGCAAAATCTGTAAATTATTCCAAACTTTTGGCTGCCCGTGTAAATTATCCTCCCTGCCCAGTATGTGGCGATATGCACAAAGAATGCGAATCACCTAAATCGATGGGAAGTCAGAATCTTTTCTGGAATCAGTTCTTTCATAAGGTTAAAAAAACAATACATCAGTTCTCTTATGTCATCACTAGTCACTATTATCACTAGTAAATAATTGTAACATCACGGTGTCATGGTATGTAATATGTAAGCGCATATTGCAGATTATTACATTTGATTCAATCACGTTATAATTATAAGGGTGTTTATTGTCATCAGTGTTTTATTCAGTCATCTTGCATGTTAAATACGTCGTCATACTTATTAGTATAGCACTTTTCACAACACACATAATTTCAAAGCAACTTTACAGAAAATCATGCATTAACAAAAAAGAAACCGTAATATCTATGAAGTCTTAGAGTGATCATTGTGTAGTTTGATTAAATATGATTGTAAATTGTGAATAAAAATTTAATTATTAATAATTATATTTAGAACCACTGTGAGCAAGCTGAAGGCAACTGTGGCAAGGAACACAAAACTCCATAAGATGTTGGTTAATGGAGAAAAATAACCTTGGGAGGAACCAGGCTCACTGTGGGGGCTGACAATTATTGGATATAACGTCTCTTGGATAAGTTTCCAACATCAAATTTTTGCACCCTATGCAGACACTGATATACAAACGCGGATGTTCTACTTGTCTAAAACTCTAAAATTAACAAACTAGACTTAAATCAGCTCACCATTTAAAAAACAAAAAAAAAATTGTGGCAGGTTGGAGGGCGGGGCCGGGTCGTGATCATACACACCCGGTCTCGTATTAGGCTAATCAAGCCTCCGAGGTATAAAGGTCGACTACAGGGTGTCGTGCTGGAGAGAGATCGTTTACGGACATGTCCGTCATGTGTGTGTTTGTGTCTTCTTTTAAGTTTATCATTAAACCTATTATTTATATTGAAAAGCCGGTTCTCGCTTCCTCCTTTCCATTGATCCCTTTACACTGGTCCCGTATTAGGCTAATCAAGCCTCTGAGGTTTAAAGGCCGACTGCAGAGTATCGTGCGGGAGAGAGAGATCGTTAGCGGACATGTCCGTCATGTGTGTGTTTATGGGGTCTTTTGAGTTTATCATTAAAACTATTATTTATGTTGAAAAGCCGGTTCTCGCTTCCTCTTTTCCATTGATCCCTTTACACTGGTCCTGTATTAGGCTAATCAAGCCTCTGAGGTTTAAAGGCCGACTGCAGAGTATCGTGCGGGAGAGAGAGAGATCGTTAGCGGACATGTCCGTCATGTGTGTGTTTATGGGGTCTTTTGAGTTTATCATTAAAACTATTATTTATATTGAAAAGCCGGTTCTCGCCTCCTCCTTTCCATTGAATACCTTTACAAACATAAAACATCTTATAACATTTTTAAATATCTGTATGCACAAAACTCAGTAGTAAAATTTATTTACATTGACATTTCTCAACTGAAAGTTTTTTTTGCATTTTTAAAAAAATTATTATTTAATAAAACTAGTTGTATGCATATTTCCAGTATGTTTTATTTGTTATTAAAGAAACGTACATTTTGCCATCTCATTGAAGTCCTCAGTAGACTCATGCTCATAGTATCAGCAGCTCACTCATTAGTTCTCGGGAATGCAGACTTGTCCGAAAGAGACTTCGGTTCTCAGTTCAGAATTAAATCGAGAACAGCTGTGAGGGTGCTTATCATAATTTTCACACCGGTGCGGTGTTCATGTTCAAACCAACTAACACCGGTATTACTGCTGGTTGGATGCTATTTGGTACTATGGGGTCATTTTCGTTAAGCAATAGCCTACACAATAACACAAGGCAGCTTGATTTCACACTTTTAACTTTATTTTTTTTATTTATATTAACTAAAAATTCAAATGAAACTGATAAAATGAAGTGCAATTAATTGTGTTGCTCAACTTTTATTTTTTCTCCCCAATTTGGAATGCCCAATTCCTAATGTGCTCTAGGTCCTCCTGGTGGAATATGGCTCACCTCAATCCAAGTGGTGGAGGACGAATCTCAATTGCCTCCACGTCTGAGACCGTCAACCCACGCATCTTATCACGTGGCTTGTTGAATATTTTTGCTTTAGTGATTTTGAATTGAAAATTAAATTAATTTATTTAAAAAACACGAAAGACATTTCTAAATTCAAATTTCACTTAAAATGAAAGGAAAAAGAAATTATAATAATGAAGTGGTAAAAAAAAACAAAAAAACATTTATAACCACCTTTCCATTTACATCACACAAGTATCCGTCTATGACAACAGGTGGAAAATTACTAATACAAATTAAGATATAAAAACAATTATGAATGTAAACCTAATAATTATAATGATGATAATACTAACTGAAATATAAATCATGGTTCGAGGTGAACGTGTTTTATTATTTTATTTAATCACAGATGTATAGGATATATAAATATAAAGTGACCCTGCAGAGTTAAAATATATTAAAGTGTGTTTCTTCAAGCACGTTTCTGTGTATTTAACTGCAATTTTTGTGTCATTTCGAATCCGAGATGCCTTAAAGTTACCCACCATGCACATTATATTCGCTTCCTGCAATTAAACATCTTCTGTCAGTGCGCGTACTTTGCTGCCTGTGCAATTTGGTACATCTGGCTTTTAATGCCTTATTTAGATTAATTTATCTAAATAAGGCATTGCGACAAGATTAATTTGTCGCAAACTCTTCATTAGGCAGCTATTCTTTATTTAAGGCTTTTCTATTCGTTAGGCTATTGTATTGATATTTGAAGTTCCATTTATAATTTTTCCCCTTTTTATACCCATAATAAAATTTCACACCGGTGTTGTCCCTTGTACAGAGTTAAACTGGTAACACCGTATACCGTGGCAACCCTAGCTGTGAGTGACTCATTGTACTGTTGACACTAGAACTGACACCGGAGCGCTCAGTCTGATTTGCGAGCTATTCAGAGTGGTTCATTGCAAAGAACAGTTGGCAAAATCAGACATCACTAGTTCTAGGGTGACATTTCTCCCAGTTATCACCAGCATATTTCGAGTCAGTGTGTCATGCACGTCTGAGGGCGAGTCATGATTAAGTAACTTGTGGATCTGCATTGACTCAAGACACAAACTGTTCCATACAATTCAGTCTGATTTGGCTTTTTGGACATTCAAAGATCTGGCCACCATTCACTTGCATTGTATGAACCTACAGAGCTGAATTATTCTTCTAAAAATCTTTATTTGTGTTCAGCAGAAGAAAAAAAGTCATACACAACTGGGATGGCATGAGGGTGAGTGAATGATGAGAGAATTTTCAATTTTGGGTGAACTATTCCTTTAATTATAAAGGTCTCTGTGTACAGCTATCTGAATTAGGTGTAAGGCAACTTGCACAAATGCAAGAAAGCAGGGTGCTGTAGCTTATCGCCCCACTAGTCGTAGTTTTCTACTTGGGCGAAATGATCACAAAAGTTGCCCTTTTATCTCCCATTGCAGCATTTATAGAGCACAAAAAGGGTTTTAAGCACACTTGCATAACTTTACAAGTTTCCATGGCTTGAAATCAAGGGGAGGGTTTGTTTCTGTGGATAGAAGTATCTCTCTTCTAGTTTCAACATATTATTGGTGTCATTCTAGGGTCAGAGAATGATTTAGGGGCAGTTTGAAATCTAGAGATGGATTTGTTCATTTACATTATTTGTGCCTTGCTGTTTTCAATGATGGCTGATTCTTATATAAAATTGTTTCACCTCTAAATCTGAAACCGTTTACATTTGCATTAGAGACAAGGAGAGCAACTAATTGTAAATGCCTTGTGACATTATGGTTTTGAGTTTTTTTTTCTCTCTCTCTCTCTCCATATATTGTAATCCACTGACCACCAGAAATGCAGAAACACCCATGTTCTTGATCTAAGCAAATGTACTGTTGCCATCCTTAAGTTTTGAAATATTAAGTTTGCCAAGCTCTTTTGGTGTTTAACTCTTGGTGTGAGGCCGATGCAATAGAGGACATCTCACTCAATGAATTGGCTTTTTAAAATCATCATCTCTTTAAAGTGAAAGTCTTGTTTTTCACTTTTCACCTCAAAGTGATCCATTTGCAAGACACCAAATTCCTTATGATTTAATCTTTAATTTTAAAATTAGAATGTATTAATACTTGAAGGAATTATGTTTTTTTTCTTCTTTCACACTGTTTTTTAAATCATGAGGCATGTTGCATGAAAATGTTTAATGTTGACTTTCTCTTGTTGGTCACTTAGTTTGTTTTGCCTGGCCAAAAAAAAAGTCGCAGTTTGGATTTAAATAAGCAGATATTTAAGAGCCTATGACTGGATCATTGTTGCAGTGATTAATATGTTTCAGCTGGCAACAAGTCTTTTAACTCTAACTGATGCAGTGTGTAGCTTCTCATTTCTTAAACAACCATTTCGGAAGACATATCACCTGGTTGTGGAAAAGATGTTACTGTGTTTCAGAGGCGGCAAATTATTGGCCTGCATCAAGCAAAGAAAACAACTAAGGAGATTGCTGACATAACTGGAATTGGATTAAGAACGGTCCAACACAACCTGGAAGGATAGTGGTGAACTCAGCTTTGGAAGAGTTTGATTGTCTGC
This sequence comes from Xyrauchen texanus, assembly GCF_025860055.1. Classification (NCBI taxonomy): domain Eukaryota; kingdom Metazoa; phylum Chordata; class Actinopteri; order Cypriniformes; family Catostomidae; genus Xyrauchen; species Xyrauchen texanus. Next base: position 36,968,898 of record NC_068307.1, read on the forward strand.
TCCTTTTTGGTTGTGGGATTTGCAGGCCGCGATCGCTGTGGTTTTGTTAACTTGGGGTCGCGACTGACCAAGATCCAAGTGTAACCCCAGATACCGAACATTCACCCACCCAATTGCGTGCTTCTTCGGGTTGGGCTTTGAGCCCCACCCATTGCAGCGACCTCAGGACAGCTCTCAGATGTTTATATGTCACCGCCAATCATTATTATAAATTCTGATATTGTTTAACTAAGCACCGGCATATGCTGTATGTGGCCTGAGAATTTTATCCATGAGATGCTGGAACATGGCAGGGGCCCTGAACAAACCAAACGGAGTGTAAGCCGGTGTGGGGAAACACTATTTGCTCTTGGAATATTGGAGTTAAGGGGATCTGCCAATAACCCTTCGTTAAATCCAGCGTCTATTAAAATTGAGCTGCGCCCAACTGATCGAGCAATTCTTTAATCCGAGGCAATGGGTATGCATCAAATTTGGACACCGCGTTCACTTTTCAATAGTCTACACAGAAACGGACCGTCCTATCACTCTTAGGTAACAGAACCACCAGGCTGGCCCAATCGCTCGGCGACTCTTCTATTACACCCATGTCAAGCATCACCTCTAATTTTTCCTGAACTACTTTTTTTTGTGTTCAGGAAGGTGATAGGGGCAGATACAAACCACTACCCCTGAGGTGGTCTCAATGTGGTGCTCTATGAGGTTTGTGTGACTGGGGAGAGCAAAGAACACGTCTACGAATTCCACTTGCAACTTGGCCGCATCTGTTAGCTGTGACAGTGAGAGGTTGTCTCCACACTGAACCCGGGTGAACTGATTAGGTTTGAGAGTCACCTCTGGCCCGAGCTCCACCCTCTCTGGGACTACTGTCACCAAGGCCACAGGGACTGCCTCCCGAGATCGAGGTGGTAAACTTGACGTGCCCCTATCCGTTAGCTTAACCTCATAATTGAGATCTCAGATTTGCCGTGTGACCTCAAAGGGCCCTTGCCACTTGGCGAGTAATTTAGAGCTTGAGGTGGGTAGTAATACAAGCACTTTATTTGCAGATGTGAATTCCCTTAGTCGAGTGCCCCTGTCATAGAGCTGGCTTTGACATTCCTCAGCTTGGAGCAAATTCCCCTGTGTTAGTTGACCCAAAGTGTGGAGTTTTGCTCTAAGATCAAGAATGTACTGAATTTCATTTTTGCTGTTTGAAGGTCCCTTTTGGGCCACCCACTGGTCAAGTGGCCATTCCCACACCTCAGCTGTCTTCTCGAAGAGGTCGAGGTATGCTTCATCAGCTGGCCCCATTTTGAGGAGGGTGATCGGTTCGACGGCCGAAGTATGCTCCGGGGCCGCAGCAGCATCCCCCTAGTGTCTTATCAGGCTCCTGAATGCCTGTCGGTCCTCCGCTTGGGCCTGGAACAGGAGTTACAAATGCTGTTCCTGCTCCAGCCGCAGCTTGACGAGGGCTTTATGTTGGTTTTGTTGCATGCCGGCAAGGGTCTTGATCACCTCACCCAGTGGTCTGTCTCTGTTGACTTGGTCTTCTGCAATTGCAAAACACAACAAAACACATTTAACCAATGAAAACACACACTTAAAGAACGCATATTAACATATGCATTAAAAAGATACATCAACTTTATAATAGATTTTAAACGTACAATTCTCTCTCTTTGCCAGAATCTTGATTGAGTCTCTCAGCTCTGCCTTTTCCAAGATGAAAGTAGGAATACTTCTTCCTTATAGTGTCATTATAAGTCTTGCATGACACTTAAAAGACATACAATATTGCTAGCAACAAAAGACTGACTATGTAAACCAAGTGTGCCGCACAAGCCCTCAAAAGTGAAGCCAAAACGTCTCGACCCCCGGTGACTGGTCCTAGTATAGGTCATAAACCCCGCCTCCCCATGTTATTCAACGGGACGTGAGACCAACTAAACAATTAAATTGCACTTCACGTAGTTTTGTCATTTACTGTAGTTTCTATCACGTTGACGGAATTTCAAGTGTTTGTTTTCAAAATAAGTTTGTTTTTAGTTAGTTATTTGATGCTATAAAAACGGTGCTGTGACATCATGATTGACAGGTTCTCTGTGCGAAGTAGTCACTAAAGCACCAACTGGCTTTTTTTCGGGATCTTCGGAGGACTGAGGAGATTGGAGCTTTAAATTTAATATCTATATTTCTATAATTAATTATTTCACACCATCATAAGTCAAAAGTGCAGGGGCGTGTGCTTGCGATTGATTCAGCGAGAGTGATGGCGGGCCTTGATTTCGGCGGCTTTACTTCCTGCTCACTACTGCGCAGGTCTGGTCCCGAAATCGCAACTGCGCAGACTCAAGTCCCAAGATGTCAGCACCATATCGGGACACTGGCGGCTTCAGTTCTCACCAATGGAAAAGAGCGAAGGGGCATCGTCCATCTTTTTTTACTGTCTATGATGTAAACCAACATAAAATGGACATTAAAAGATTGCAAAATCTGTTTAAATGTTACCTTAGATAATATCTGAAGATTAGTTGAGTCTGGTCATGTGGGAAAAATTATTCTGTGGAAAAAGGAATCATTATGTGAGAGATTATAATGCTGTTAAAGTCAGATGAAGTTAAATAATTTTTAATGCAGTATAAATCTTCTGTTTTACCTGGTTAGTGGATTATTTTAATTAAGATTCTTGTTAGAATGTTGCAGTCTGACAGTCTATCTGTAGCATCTGTAGGTGTGTTTTCAAATTACTTAAATCTGACCATAGATCAGAACAACAAAAGTCTGTGCAAGGTGGGGTGTGAGGTGGAGATATTTGTGAGGAAAGGGGGTCAATCATGAATGGTCAACAATGGGTAGACTGGTGCTAGTTGTTACACTTTTTACTCCAGCAAATATTTCTCAGAGTAGGTTTATTTTTCTGCAAGTCTTTTCTGTTAAAACGTGCACCTTAAAATCTCCACGTTATTGCTCAGGAAAATGATACACATTGCAGCACACATTGACCTAACAGCATGTTGCTGTAAAGCAGAGTTTCCGCTAGAACAAAATGGTGCCGTTCAAAGTGACCGGCAGAGGTTTCGTTTTACGGACATTTCGTTGTTTAGGTATATATTGCAGCCGTTTTAGGCGTGCGCTTTATTTGAAATGCAGCATGCGATGTTGTTTCATAACTTTCAAACGATAGAGCCTGTTCCTTTATAACATAGCAAAAGATCGGTGTATTTTTGCTTTATACATTTTAGGCTTATTCTCAAATTCAGATTGTGTTAGGGGGACGGGATTATTAGGCAATTTTAATCGGACAATTTGACCGGAGAGATTTAATTTTGTCGGACATTTAATTTTTTTACCGGTCAATGTCCGGTAATTACCGGACAACGGAAACCCTGTTGTAAAGGTAACATGGTTGCATCCTCATCCAGACAGAAATTTTTTGGGAACACTGGCAGAGACTCAGGAACGACCTCTGTGGTCGTGAGCAGGGGAATAGACTTGGGAATGACCTCTATGGTCGTTAACACTGGCTGAGACATGGGAACAACCTCTGTGGTCTAGAGCATGGGAAGAGACTCTGGAATGACCTCTGTGGTTGTGAGCATAGGAAGATACTCGGGAGCAACCTCCGTGGTTGTGGCCACGGGTAGAGACTCGGGAACTGAGCAGACTCCGGCATGTGCGTGGAGCAGACTCGGGCGTGAAAGGATTGGAAGCCGAGATCAGGTAGGGAGGGGAGGATCTACTGAAGCCAGAGTTTCTAGTTTCAATTTCATGTATTCCTCCCACGTGGAGTCTCCCATCTCCAGCAATTCCTTCGACAAGTGCGCCGAAAGTCCAATTCAGTAAATTGATTTAAGGTGGGAATCAGCAAATCCAGTGAAGCTGGCAATGGCGCTGAAACAATGTGAGTATTGGCTTATGGGTAAATCCTCTCGGCTCAACTGGACGAACATAGAAGCTAGATCCATTTGGTCAGTTGTTCTGTAATGTTTGGAAGAAGTCAAGAGAGCTGGATCTAAATGCAGCTTAGTTTAATGGAAAAATAAATAAAATACAAAACGGTGAACACAGTAACAAGGCAAGACTCTGAATTAGGAAACAAAACAACAAGATGGCAACTGGTAAAGGAACTGGAGAAAACACAACAACAGACAAAGACTGAACAGAAATCAGGGCATTATATACACGAGGACTAAAGAGGGAATGGAATACAGGTGAGAACAATTGGGAAACAGCTGACAGAGTTGAGTGAAGTGCATTTTGGGAAGTGTAGTCCAGGGAAAACAGAAGCCAAGAGGATAAACACAAGGCAACACAACAGTGAATCATGACATTAAGTGGGAGTTTACTATTCCCACTATATTTACTTTACTATACTTTTCTTTTCATGCAGTGTCTGGATGGAAATAAATGTTGTGATGTTGCATAAGGTTGTCGAAACAATGCCATGACGAATGCATGCCTTAATCAAAGCTAAAGGTCCAACAAAATATTAGAATATGCAACTTTTTGTTTTGGCCAGGCAGTGTATTAATGTTGTAAACCTTTGATGGTAATTGGTTGGTTATCACTCATTACATGTAAATTATTTGTGTTTTCTTTAATTGAAGTGAATCACATGTGTTTCTTTTGGGTTACTCTAGTCTGGTCAGTTCAATGAAGACATGATTCCTACAGTCGGCTTCAACATGAGGAAAGTTACCAAAGGCAATGTAACCATAAAAGTAAGTCAAATCTTTACTGTTTATCTTTCTGCTTTAAGGTCACGTTAGTTGGATTCAGATTAAAAGAGGTCTTTAATATGCATTATGTCTGTTATGTCACCAATGACATTGACATTTCAGAAAACTGCTTTTTTTAAAAGTCGGTGTACATGAAATGCCCTTGATGATATCATTGTGACATCATCAATTTCCATTGGATGATGTGGCTGTGAAAGGTCTGATTGCTTACCAATATTTACAATTCTTCCTGGAGTGGAAGTTGGAAGTTTTGTGTGTTTTTATTCATTGTAGAATATCAGCTCAAATGTGTGCATTACCCATTCTATCCACTTGTGAAAAAAGTGTGTTATTTTTGTGTAGATTTGGGATATAGGTGGTCAACCACGTTTCAGGAGTATGTGGGAAAGATACTGCAGAGGAGTCAATACCATAGTGTATGTATAATCTGAAATTACAGATAGCCTATTTTGTTGTATATTGATTTATTATTGTGTTATATTTAGTCCGTTGTCTGTTGGTATTTTCAGGTATATGGTGGACGCTGCAGATCGCGAGAAGGTCGAGGCCTCAAGAAATGAGTTACACAACTTGCTAGACAAATCACAGCTGCAAGGCATTCCTGTACGGGGAAGAGAACAATGATGTTTTTTTTTATTAATAAAGAATCATCTGTCATATTTACTCACCCTCAAGTCATTCCAAACCCTTATGAATTTCTTGCTTCCAAGAAGAAATTTGAATAATTTTGCAACTTTACCCGGCTGCTTTTTTCCAATCAATAAAAGTGAATATGGATGGGTGCTGTCAAGCTCCAAAGTGTCAAAAGTGGTTCACATTTCAGTCTGTTCCTGACACAAAGCTATAGTATGCTTCAGAATATTTTTACTTTTATGACAATTTACTACAGCATCCATCCCCATTTCCTTTACATTTATGAAAAAGAGCATCCAGAATATTCTGCCGAATATAAGAAAGTTAGATGGGTTTGGTACGACATGTTAATTTTTTGTTGATTTATTTCTTTAATGGCAGATTATCCACCTTGTTTATACTTACTGATGTTTTTATTTAAGATAGTTCACCCAAAAATGTATAAAAATTATCTCAATATACTATCCCTCGTGCCATCCCAGTGTATGACTTCTGTACACAAACAAAGATTTTTATATATTTTTTGAATATTTCAGCTCTGTAGGTCCATACAACGCAAGTGAATGGTGACCAGAACTTTGAAGGTCTAAAAAGCACATAAATGCACCATAAAAGTAATCCATACTACTCCAGTGGTTAGATCTATATCTTCAGAAGAGATATGATGGGTGTGGGTGAGAAACAATCAATATTTACGTCCTTTTTACTATAAATGATCCCTGACCAGTAGGTGGCGGTATCCACAAAGAACGGAAATTGGCAAAGTAGAACAATATGAAAGTGGATTACTTTTATGCTGCCTTTTTTGGACTTCAAAGTTTTGGTCACCATTCACTAGTATTGTATGGACATACAGAGCTGGAATATTCTTCTAAAAATCTAAATTTGTCTTCAGCAGAAGAAAGAAAGTCATACACATCTGGGATGCCATGAGGGTGAGTAAATGATGAGAGCATTTTCATTTTTGGGTGAACTATCCCTTCAATGACAAGAAATCAAGTCTAGCCGTAATACCACACATTTCCTTTCCCAGATTTGTTCAGAGCTACTGTGTTGTGTTTAAGGAGCATGACTAAGCATCATCTCCACATTCACCTCCTGTGGTACGAGATGTCCTCACTGGGGGCATACAGGTCTTATCTTCGGCAGAGAAAGCTGCTCTGATAGTGCAGAGGAAAGCAGATTGCTCATAGATTATCTGTCTAAAGGGAGTGATAGGACATTGGGGTCATGCCGCACACTATTACCTCTAAATACATAAATCCTCAACTGCTGTAAGCACAATAGCTGGGATATGTGTTAATTGGAAATGTTCAGTTTAGCCCTTGAGAGGTGATAGAATTTAAGAGATGCATTGTGGTGATTTTTTTGTTACTTTATTCCTCCACAGATACTTGTCCTTGGCAACAAAAGAGATCTCCCCAGTGCTCTAGACGAGAAACAACTAATTGAAAAGATGTGAGACGCTTTTATTTCCATTGCTTGTGACCCAAAATCGTTGAGTCCAGGAAATGTACCCAACAGTTAAAATTCCATCATCATTAATTTTATCCATCGAGCACAGGAGAAATTTTACAATTATTTTCCGTACAATGGGCCTTATGAAATGAAACATGAAACTTTCGTAAATATGAGTAAATTGAGAGTAATTTACACGTAAAATTACCTACCCAAAAACTTTCCTCTGGATATTAAAAAAAAATTCTGTTTAGTTCATGAAATGTTTTTATGTTAGTGATTTCCAACATTCGTAAAGTGGGGGCGTGTTCAGGTTCATTCAAAATTATCATAATTTATGCCCATGAAAACGGCATATAAGGAAGGCATCAGACTCGCTTGTAAATACTTTTAACATCTATGAGGAACAGTAATTAAATCTTTATGAATGAAGAGGTGCATTCACATCGTAATATCTTGATTTAGCAAACACAATAGCATCTCAAAGGGGCACATGTCAGTTTGACATGAAGCTTTAGTGAAAAATTTTTCAGTTCATGCTGGCAGGATGATGTCCACCACCATTAACCTTCTCTGGTTCAGTTGAGCACATCGCCAGCATCATTGGTGAAACTTGTCTTGTAAATGGTGGTGGTAACACTGACATACCTCCCTTGCAACTGGATGAATCTTCAGAGAAATTAATGTAATGCCTGAAGAAGCCCTTTGACCAAATGCTGTAAACTAATACACAGGCTTTTTCTATTTTTTTCCTGTTTTATTGCATATGCACCTGCCCACGATGTAATTATTTATGGGTTTAATTATTGATACCTTTAGTAAATTATGAAACGTGAATTATAGAGCTCATATTAAATTAAGAAACTGTTTAACCAGTCACGTTACAGGGCATTTATTTTTCCGAGAAAATCTCCCAATTTTCGGCCCATACAATTTATGAAGCAGAGTTGGGAATAAATTAAACTTTGAAGACATTAATTCAAGCATCAAAGAAACATTTTAAATGAACTATTTATACGCATTTAAAAAAAAAAAACAGATTTTTAGCGAATTTGTTATTTATTAAGGTTAATTTCACTCATTCAATTATTAGTAAATTTTTTCATTATTACTTTTACTTCTATCAAAATGATAGAAGTAAAACATGGTCGTTTGCCTAAAAGAAAACAAAACGTTCATATGTCTTGCACAAGATGTACACATGGTAAGGAGCAGTTGTAAATTCTGTTTGTGCCAACTAACGTTTTGAAAATATGAAAACTTTCTTGAATCTGAGAATTTATGTCAGAACAGCTTTACGTATGATTTAAACAAAAAATAATTATGTTCGTGTTTCATGAATGAGGCCCAATGGAGACTGACGTTGTCAGTCTTTGACTTTCTGCCTAACATCTCCTTTTGTGAAAAAGTCATATGAGTTCGGAACAACAAGCGAGTGATTAATTGTTGTCAGAATTTTCATTTTTGTGTGAACTACCTTTTTATTACAGTGCTTTATACAGACCCAAATAAATGTCATATAACCAACAGTTTGACCTGACCTCTAGACATTTTGATTAGAATGATATTGCAGTGATATGCCGAACACAAATTTTAGAAAGTTTCCTCATTTATAAGTTAAATTTCCCTTTGTTTTATGAAACTGGTAGTTCTTTCCATTTGCTAACAATTTATTGCCCTTGCTGGAAATCCTGGGCAGGGAAACCATGACCAGACCTCTTGAAATAAGATAGAGATCTTTTCTTGTAGGTAGCAAAAATGGTAACAACATTTCCTTCTTTCTCAGGAATCTTTCGGCCATTCAAGACAGAGAGATTTGTTGCTACTCAATTTCATGCAAAGAGAAAGACAATATTGGTGAGTGTTGATTAACTCCTGCATGTTATAAACACAGATGTTTGGTCATCCCTGGACTTTGTTGATTTCCTATTTACTGTAATACAGGGTCTCGTTGTATTTAGTGTCACACACACATGATAATATTGATGATTAAAACTTTTCCCAATGTAATATTAAAGAAATATCACATGAGCAGAAGAGGTATCACAGCTGTATCGATATGTGGAAAAACAGCCCGGTTGTGAGTGTGATATTGCTTTTATACGTGAGGAAAAACCAAGGAGTGACACACTCAAACTACTTTCTTGTGCCACTGAACTTGCTGTGCTTACAAACAGCTAATATGAACAAAACAATAGCTGGGTTAGCTAACAATAGCTGTCAACATATTTGTATCCACATTTTGGGATATTGCATGAAAAAAGTTGGATGTAGACACCAAGATGTGAATAAAATCTCCAAAATGTGCATACAAATTTTTTTTTGGTCACTTAACCCTCTGGGGTCGCTGGACGCACCAGCGTTTTTCTAACACTAAAAGTTTCTTACATAAGTTAAATTACTATATTGTTTTGTATGAATGAGTGATCAGGATGGTTTTCACATCATTTTGTAGCAAAAAATCCTACAGTTCTAGTTCTCAAATGGCTTGTGGACAAATGTTTATTATGTGTTATATGGCCTTATTTCAATGACTTAAAAAATTAGATTTTTCAAAAACCATACATAAACGTTATTTTCTCAGAAATACAAACATGTACACACATATTGCTCACATTGTCCATAGCAGCGCTTCATGGAAATCAACTTCATGTTGTTGTGTCACGTGACTCGGTGCGGCAAAAGTTTAAAGTTTAAATGATAGTCTTGAGTCTTGTAAACCGTATTCAGTCGGATTTTATTAATTTAAATCATGCGTTGTGTATAGCGAAGCCAAAATACAACGTCCACGCATTTGGATGGGGTTACACGAGGTAAATATATTCCTGTAGAGTTTATATAGGAATATAAATGCACAGCGAAAAGTCATGTGGCTTTGCCTCCACAAATTATGTGAATACATAATTAGCTCAGAGAATATTATCAATTGCTTTAGAATAATCAAACAAATAAAGTCTCAAAATAATATTGAGAATGATGTATATCATTTTTAAATTGCTAATATTTAACATCAATTTTTATAAGTTACGTTTACAGTAAATAAACAATATGTGCAAGTGAAAAAAAGATCCAAGATGGCAGCGCGGTAGCAAGCAGCGGCCGTTCTGGATCCAAAATGGTGCTATTTTTGTCACTTAGCTCGACTTTTACAGCACATGGACATCGGAGCAACCGGTGTTCGTGTCTACCATTGCCAGACACTGTTAAAATATAAGATTGCATGCTGCAATATTTTTGCATGATGATATGCAGGAGTTTCTACGCGAACTCAACTTGCTGCGGAAACCAGGCCTCCAGTCCTCTGCGTCGCCTGATGCTGGTGCCCGGGGGAGGGGACGTCGTAAACGGTGTATGAGGAAGCGAAGGCGCGGCAAGAGGGCGGGGGTCCATGTTAGGCTAAAAACAAACCCTAGCCGGTCGGCTCTCCCGTCTATCCTGCTCTCAAATATTTGCTCCCTGGACAATAAACGGGACTACATCCGACTCCAGCAGACTACGCAGCGTGCGCTTAGAGACTGCTGCGTCTCAGCGACAGAGTTCCGGACGCCGCATTCAGCTAGACGGGAGAGCCTCATTCATGCCGACAGAAATGCAGCTCTGTTCGGTAAGACTCGTGGTGGTGGCTTGTGTGTTTACATCAACATGGAATGGTGCAATAACTCTGTGCTAGTCTCTAGTTACTGCTCATCGCTGGTGGAGTTTGTGACTGTTAGATGCAGACCTTTTTATTTACCACGGGAATTCACCACTGTTATTATAAGCGGAGTTTACATTCCCTCCAGCGCTAACACTTAAGGAAGTGCTCTGTGAACCGTATGGGGCTATGAGCGAACTGCAGAACGCTCACCCTGACGGACTATTGTCGCCAGAGATTTCAACCATGCGAATCTCAAGACAGTGCTCCCTAAATTACATCAGTATGTGGACTGCAACGAGAGGGGCGAACACGCTTGATCTTGTTTACACAAACATCCCAGGCGCGTACCGGGTGGAGCCCGCCCCCACCTTGGCTACTCTGACCACATCTCTGTTATGCTAATTCCAGCATACAGACCGCTCGTCAGATGTACAAAACCGCTCCAGAAGCAGGTGAAAACCTGGCGAGCAGGAGCCATCTCTGCTCTTCAGGACTGTTTTGAGTGTACTGACTGGCACATGTTCAGGGAGGCAGCAACATATGGCGACTCTACCAACTTGGAGGAATACACAGCATCAGTGACCAGCTACATCAGCAAGTGCATTGATGATGTCACCTTCTCCAAGACCATCACCACACGCTCCAACCAGAAGCTGTGGATGACTGCGGAGGTGTGTGCTCTGCTGAGGACCCGAGACTCAGCCTTCAGAGCAGGCAACAAGGCTGCCCTAAGAACAGCGAGGGCCAAACTGTCCCGGGCCATCAGAGAGGCAAAGTGCGCACAAGCCCAGAGAATCCACAGTCACTTCCAGGACAGCTGCAACATGCAGCGCATGTGGCAGGGCATCCAGGCCATCACCAACTACAGGACAACATCAGTTGCCTGTGACAAAGATGACTCCCATCCAGATGTGCTGAACAAATTCTACGCTAGGTTTGAAGCACAGAACGACATGTGGCGAGGAAGACCACCCCTCCTCTCAACGACCAGGTGCTCTGTCATACCACGGCTGATGTGAGGAAAACTCTATGTAGAGTCAACCCACGGAAGGCTGCTGGACCAGACAACATTGCTGGTAGAGTGCTCAGAGGATGTGCAGACCAGCTGGCAGATGTACTTACCGACATTTTCAACATCTCTCTAAGCAGCGCCGGCGTTCCAACGTGCTTCAAGGCCACCACCATTGTCCCCATGCCAAAGAAGTCTTCAGTGTCCTGCCTCAACGACTACCTTCCCAACGCACTCACACCCATCATCAAGAAGTGCTTCGAGAGGCTCGTCATGAGGCACATTAAGACCCAGCTGCCCCCCTCACTAGACCCACTGCAGTTTGTGTATCGTCCAAACCGTTCATCAGACAACGCCATCGCCACCACCCTCCATCTGGCCCTCACCCACCTAGATAAAAAGGACTCATACGTTCGAATTTGAATGCTGTTCATAGACTTCAGCTCAGCATTCAACACAATCATTCCTCAGCACCTGATTGGAAAGCTGAACCTGCTGGGCCTGGACACCTCCCTCTGCAACTGGATACTGGACTTCCTGACTGGGAGACCTCAGTCAGTCAGGATCGGGAACAGCATCTCCACCACCACCACACTGAGCACTGGGGCCTCCCAGTGCTGTGTGCTCAGTCCACTGCTGTTCACTCTGCTGACTCACGACTGTGCAGCAATGCACAGCTCGAACCACATCATTAAGTTTGCCGATGACACGACCGTGGTGGATCTCATCAGCAAGAATGACAAGTCCGCATACAGAGAGGAGGTGCAGCGGCTAACGGACTGGTGTAGAGCCAACAACCTGTCTCCTGAATGTGGACAAAACAAAAGAGATGGTTGTTGACTTTAGGAGAGCACAGAGTGACCGCTCTCCACTGAACATCGACGGCTCCTCTGTGGAGATCGTCAAGAGCACCAAATTCCTTGGTGTTCACCTGGTGGAGAACCTCACCTGGTCCCTCAACACCAGCTCTATTACCAAGAAAGCCCAGCGCGTCTCTACTTTCTTCGAAGGCTGAGGAAAGCACATCTTGCACCCCCCCATCCTCACTACATTCTATAGAGGGACTATTGAGAGCATCCTGAGCAGCTGCATCACTGCCTGGTTTGGGACTTGCACCGTTTCGGAACGCAAAGCCCTGCAGAGGATAGTGAGGACAGCTGAGAAGATCATCGGGGTCTCTCTTCCCTCCATCAAAGACATTTACAAAAAACACTGCATCCGCAAAGCAACCAGCATTGTGGATGACCCCACACACCCCTCACACAAACTCTTCACCCTCCTGCCGTCTGGCGAGAGGTACCGAAGCATTCGGGCCCTCGCGGCCAGACTGTGTTACAGCTTCTTCCCCCAAGCCATCAGACTCCTCAATACTCAGAGACTGGACTGACACGCACGCACGCACAAGTCCTGAGTTGCACTTTAATTATTGTCACTTTATAACTGGCTGCTACCTCAATAACTGCTATGTGCATAGAACACTCATCTCATAGTATGTTATGTTTACATTTGGCATTTTTAGAAACTGTCATCTTTTTGTGTACTGGTCGGCACTGCACTGTCTCTCACTGTGCCTATTGTCCTGTTAATTTTTAGTAATTTATTGTACTGTCGCGTACTTTTTGCACACGTTTGCATGTGCACTTTATATAGGTATGTTATTTAGTCTGTGTAGTCTCATGTGGTTCTGTGTTTGTCCTATGTTATTTTATGTAGCATCATGGTCCTGGAGGAACGTTGTCTCATTTCACTGTGTACTGTATATGGTTGAACAACAGTAAAAACCACTTGACTTTACTTGACTTGAATTGTAAGCTTCACAACCTTAAACTTGAAATACTGAATTTAGTCTCTCTCTCTCCTTATTGGCCGCACAGACAGCCTACACGGAGTGTGGGTTCACTTAAAAATACATAGGAAAGAATTTCCACACAGATATTGCTAGCAAATTTAACAGACCATATTTTCAAGGAAACGCTAGACACAATTCTTGGTGGCTTTAATTAGAGCATCTCAAGTAGAGTTACTTTGCAAAACCCTGTTCCAAGTAATTTATACTTGCATTTTGTTTGTACATTCTACTCAATGTAAATGTTTACATTTACAATGTACGCAATGTAGCACTTACTTAAGCAATGCATTTAGAAATATACTGGCATTTCAATGCTTTTTTAACATACTTCATAATGTACAACATGACACACAAAAGCCTTCCACAGGGAAGCTTAATGCATGCTTTGTAGTCTTTTAGACAACATCACCTTGCTTTAATGGTGATAGAAACAAAATCCTGCACACGCAGATCTCAATACTTGATGGTAACGATCAACAGATTATTTTATTGATTATGAACTGGTATTTTGCGTAGAAAATTTACTTAAGACTCACAGAACAAAAAGTTACCAAATGTAACAACAAAATCAACAATAAAATTGGTGTATATCAAATTACAAACAATGAAACCATGCAAGCTCATTAATTATTCTAGCCCTGTGCATGCTGGTAACATAAACTTCGAAAAGTTAAGGAAAATGTACTTATTGTCTTTACCTGTGAAATTTACTCAAATTAGCAAATTAATATTAGATTAGATTCAACTTTATTGTCATTATGCAAAATACAAGTACAGAGCCAATGAAATGCAGTTAGCATCTAATCAGAAGTGCAAATAGCAATGTGTGTGTGTGTATATATATGTTGTGTTTTATATATATATATATATATATATATATATATATATATATATATATATATATATATATGGAGTGTATGCAATATTTATTTTTTAGAGTGCAAAGTTATGAGGTAGAGAAGCAGAGACCAGCTCAAAGCATATGTTTATGAATACAGTACAAGGTGCAAATGAAGAAGTATAAAAACAGAAGGTGCATTGTATAAATATGTAAATATATGTATAAGGCCGGTGACCATAACAGTACAAGCAGCATCAGGAGGTAGAAGTTATGTGCAAAAAAAATAAATAACAAATGTGACCTTTAATATGGTCTTTAGGACTCATACAAGATGACACACTGAAAAGATAATATACAATCATAAATAATATGTACTTATAAGCTAGAGCATTCATTTGTGCATGTTTGAATTTATTACAAATGTAGAATTTACTTTAATATTTTCATCTTCACCCTTAAACTTGCTTATTCAATGTAGAAAGTACTTTAATATTTTCTGCTATATTTACTTAACCATAAACTTTTTTTCAGTGTTCAAATGACTGGACAGATGAAAAAGAGATACATAACATTAGCATAGTGCTGGCATAATAATGTTCTTCCCTTTACAGTAGCACATTCTGTTAAAGCTTGTGCAATTTAAGCATCTATCAAATTTCAAGTAAGTAATTATATATTTGTATTTTATTTTAGGCCTTTAATGTAACAGGAGAGTGCAGAAGTGACAGGAAATGATAGGGAGAAGAGTGGGGAGTCACACAACAAGCTGAATTTGAGCTTGGGTTGTCTGCACACAAGCGCTACAATGCTATACGTCGGAGCATGTGCAGGCCACGTCTTTGACTACTTACTTTTATTTAAAGAGAAAAGAGGTCCAATGAACCATCCTGAATATGTGAAATAGCTGGTCACTGTAAAATTAAAAGTTAAACTTCGTGAAATATCTATAACAATACAAGAACACCCGCACTGATTTATTCATAGCTGATCAGTGTAAAATTCCAATATGCAATAGTTAGGTCCGGTCCTCTAATCTTACTGTGGCTCAGTTCCAGAAACTCCTTAAATGAAGAAAACCCTTAGTTATAAGTGTAATAATATTGTCAATAAGTGTTTTCATGCAACCGACTGCTGATATATAGCATATGAGACACTTCACTGTTTGTGTCACTCCGCTTGTCTGTGGCTGTGGTTTTCCAAATCAAAGTTTGAGAGCACTACATAAAGCTTGTGGTGGAGATTTTGATTCATCCCAGCGATTCTTTCTTGAACATTTGTGTTGGTTACATCTATATGCCATTAGGTGGCAAAAATGACCATCTTTTAATGAGGTTTGAGTTTGTACAAATAATATAATAAAAAATAAATAAATATATATATATATATATATATACACACAAACACACGCACACAATTGTTTACAGACAGATTGTTTCACTTTTAATTGACTATATCATTTCAGTGGGTCAGAAGTTTACATACACTTTTTTGCCTTTTAGCAACTTGCAAAATTCAAGAAAATTAGCCAATAGGCTTCTGATAAGAGGTGTACCTGTGGGTGGATGAACATAGTTTGGTGCGAAAAGTGCAAATCAATCCCAGAACAACAGCAAATGACCTTGTGAAAATGCTGGAGGAAACAGGTTGACAAGTATCTATATCCACAGTAAAATTAGTCCTATATCAGCACAACCTGAAAGGCTGTTCAGCAAGGAAGCTGAAACCGCAATAAAAAGCCAAACTACAGTTATCTTACTTTTTGGAGAAATGTCCTCTGGTCTACTGAAACAAAAATTGAACTCTTTGGCCATAATGACCATTGTTATGTTGGAGGAAAAAGGTTGAGGCTTGCAAGCCGAAGAACACCATCCCAGCCGTGAAGCATGGGGGTGGCAGCATCATGTTGTGGGGGTGCTTTGCTGCAGGAGAGAATGGTGCACTACAAAATAGATGACATCATGAGGAAGGAAAATTATTGGGATATAGTGAAGCAACATCTCAAGATATCAGCCAGGAATTGAAAGCTCGGTCGCCAATGGGTCTTCCAAATGGACAATGACCCCAAGCATACCTCCATAGTTGTGGCAAAATGAATTAAGGACAGCAAAGTCAAGGTATTGGAGTGGCCATCATAAAGTCCTGATCTCAATCCGAAATTTGTGGGCAGAACTGAAAAAGTGAGTGTGAGCAAGGAGGCCTACAAACCTGACCAAAATTCCAGCAACTTATTGTGAGAAGCTTGTGGAAGGCTACCCAAAATGTTTGATACAAGTTAAACAATTGAAAGGCAATGCTACCAAATACTAACAAAGTGTATGTCTGACCCACTGACTCTCTCTACTATTATTCTGACATTTCACATTCTTTAAATGGTGATCCTAACTTACCTAAGACAGGGAATGTTTTCTACGATTAAATGTCAGGAATTGTGAAAAACTGAGTTTAATTGTATTTGGCTAAGGTGTATGTAAACTTCTGACTTAAACTGTATGTACCATTATCAAATGGGTTTGGGAGAGGATGCGAATTAGGATCAAAAGTCAATTTCAAGTTCATTGTTTGACAAGATGGTATTAGAAAATTATTGTAATCCTCTTTATCTACTTCCCTCCTTAAGATATCACATTGCAGTGGCTGATTCAGCATTCAAAATCTCGTAGGAGTTGAGAGCAGACCCCTTTTCATCCATCAGTCCAGTCCTGCCCTTGTTCCAGCACCACCCAGCACAGACCAGCTTAGACCAGTGCTCTTCAGACCAGCCCTTAATGGCTGTCTCAGTGATGCAGTCCCTCTCAGCCACATCTGTGTATCCAGTTGCTTCCTGTCTCATTAATTCTATCTATTACACACGCAGACTAAAATTATAGCATCATCACTCACTGGTGGGCCTCAGACTTTTCTTACCATGATTTGCCACCTGTTTTGTTGGCTGGATTTTTTTTTCTTTACTATCATATTAACCTTGACCCACCTCAGAGCTAAACCTTGACCCACCAGAACATCTCCTTTGACCTTTTGACACAAAAATATGTTTTTATACACACACACACACACACACACACACACACACACAGTACTGTGCTAAATTGTAGGGACTTGTGAAAAATGTTGCATAGTATAAAAAATAATGACAAAAATAGTATTCATTTATCACTTAATGTCATACAAAGTCCATAAACATGAAAAAAAGCTAAATCAATATTTGGTGTGACCACCTTTGCCTTTAAAATAGCACCGATTCTCCTAGGTATTGGACACAGTTTTTCTTGGTTGTTGGGAGATAGGATGTACCAAGCTTCTTGGAGAATTCGCCACAGTTCTTCTATCTATTTAGGCTGTCTCAATTACTTCTGTCTCTTTATGTAATCTCAGACCGACACAATGTTTATTGGGGGGCTTTTTGGGGGCCATGACATCTGTTGCAGGGCTCCCTGTTCTTCTATTCTAATCTTTTCTATTTGTAAAAGTAATGTTTGGGAGTCTAACATTTATATTTACTATTGACACACTGAAGTTGAAGATATAAATAACCATCTTAAGACAAATGCTTTTGTGAATCATCTTATGTGCCTAAGACTTTTGCACAGTACTATGTATTTGTGTGTGTGTGTGTGTGTGTGTATGTGTATGTATGTATGTATGTATGTATGTATGTATATGTGTGTGTGTATGTATATATATATATATATATATATATTATGGGTTATTTCCTGAAAGCATATTCAAAGGGTGTTAAAGGAAAATTTGAATAGTTAGTATTTAGTATCTAGAGCTTATATAAAAGTTTTAAATGAATGTTCAACTGATATTTTGGTAACACTACTATAAGGTTCCATTCGTTATCTTTAGTTAATGCATTTGGTGGTATGAACTAACATTCAACTAATGTTAACAAATGGAACCTTATTGTGAAGTGTTTCGGATATTGTCTTAAATCTCTGCAAAAGTGTGTAATTTCGTTTAAGCAGCCAGTTTGTGTCTGACAAAACAACATTGGGTCAACCAATGGCGTGAGTTTGGTTGGTACTATCTGTCCAAACAATGGAGATTTGAAAACCGTAATCATTTTTTTCAATTCTGTTGCCATTGGTGGCACAGAAAGTACACATTTCACCTTTAAGTCGTATTACAATAACAAAGCTAGCTTGTTAAATTTTGTGATCACAATTCACTTATCCCACCCTTGGTTTAAAAATGTCTCCATTTTGAAAAGTGTGTCCTCTAATGGGATTCTCGGCCATCTCCTGATGGTGGGTAAATGTGGAGTTTGCAAATTCTAAAAGTTAAGTGCCTTTCCAAATACTCACTCATGTTTCCAACACCACAAAGTTACAACAAATGTTGCTGTTGGCCATCAACTTTCTTTAGGTGCCATTTAATACTAAGTTAAGTAAAAGGAATATTACAGGTTCAATACAAGTTAAGCTTAATTGACAGCATTTGTGGCATAATATTGATTAAAACAAAAATAATTTGGACTTGTCTCTCCTTTTCTTTAAAAAAAAAAAAAGCAAAATTCTGTGTTCCAGTGAGACAATGGAAGTGAATGGGGCCAATCCGTAATACGTAAACTGTTTCAAAAGTATACCACAATATATAAACAATGTGTTTACATGATTTTAGTGTGATAACATTGCTTTTTTCATGAGCTAATTGTACAACTTTGTTGCCATGTTGATGTAATGTCAACAAACCCTAAATCTACTTTATAAAATTATGATTTAAACAACTTTACAGCACAAATTATACATAAGTATTAAGGATTGTGCTTTTATAATATTGTAAAATTGTAAGCTTCACATTTCTGCCTCTAAACCCTCGAAAAATTGGGCCCATTCACTTCCTTTGCAACCTCGATTTTGTTTTCTTTTTTAAAGAAAAGGACTAGTCAAAATAATTTTTTGTGGTAATCAATCACAAATGCTGTCGATTGAGCTTAACTTATATTGAACCCGAAATATTCATTTAACACTGCTAACATCAACGTACGTAGAAACTGACTCACATGAATCAATGGCTGTTCTGCAAACTATACAGATATGAATCTGCCTTTATTTTATCATGTGTATGCTTTTTCTCACTTCTTCATAATGTATCTCCACAGAACGTTATGGCAGAAGTTTTGCCACTCTTTCGCAAAGTCCATGGAACAAAAATACACAAACACATGCACTGTAAATATGCTTTAAATGTTTAAAAGTATTTGATAAAATGGTAATATAATGAACAGAGCATTCTAAATGGGGGTTAAGAAACTATGTGGACTGAACATCTTGTTTTTCTTGGTGCACATAGTCATAAAAAGCTTTGAGATGCTGGGATCAAAAATAGTTGTGTTGTTCTTGCATGTTGGGCAAAGTTAATGGTACTAATTTGAGAGTGGATGACATATGTCCTGTGTGTGTGCAATTCTCACACAAATCAGACATAACATCTTAAATCTGTGTATCTTCTGTGCCTGGCTGCTTCCTCAGAGTTGTTTTTAAGATGTGATTTAATTCTCAATGACTTACTAAGCAGGCCAGGTGGTACAAAGTTTTTTTCTTTAAATAGGCCTTATGTTAAGGGTGAAGTAAAAATACGGTTTAGTGCTTTTACACTAAAGATTATTCACTCTGCTGATCAGTTGATTACTCATAGTTGATTAAAATGTCATGTGGCCATGAGCTTTTGATCAACATAGAGACTTAAATTTATATAGACGGTCAAGTTATTGGTATTAGGTTGCAAAAATGAATTTTGACTTTAGTAATGGTAGTATGTGTGCCAGCCTTCTTATCCTATCTAAAACATTAGGAACAAGTTTCATTCGGGATATCTAATTTTTATTTTGTCATCTCCTGATTTGGCCTCAAATTCAAAGTTTTAGAATGACATTGCAGACTTAGGCTGCAAAAATTCTTGGAAAAAGGCTTTTAAAACTCAACCAAAAGATAATAGCTTAAAGACTGAGATGAATAGACTTTCAGACTGTCCTCTCTATTCTACCTCAGAAAAGTGTCCATATCTCTGTCATGAGCTGAAGGGAGAGTTCAGAGAGCTGTATGTTAAAATTCTGAGTGTCACCTATGATGAGAGATATCATACGTCTGAAGATGTTTGTCGTTGTATGAAGTAGGTCTACAGGTCATCTCATGTTCTGTGCTGATGCTTAGAGAAAATAGTATCTTAAATATATAATCCATTAATGTCAGACTCATAAACCTTAGGACTGGCCCCTGAGAACAGAGGATGTTGTTTGGCAGCATATTGGTATTGAAAATCATCTAAATAAGTGAGAATATTATATTTTGTGCTGCCACAAAAGGCTTGCTTGTTGCATTAAATACAAATTCACTGAATGTAATTGCAGTAGTAAATAGTATTACAGTACATGGACATATTCGTTAAACAGTCATTTAAGGAACATTCCGGATTCAATACAAGTATAGCTCAATCAACAGTGTTTGTGGCATAATGTTGATTACCAAAAAAATACATTTTGGCCTATAAAAATAAAATAAATAAAATCTGGGTTACAGTGAGGCACTTACAATGATGAATGGGGCCAATTCGTAAGCATTAAAATACTCACTGTTTCAATAGTATAGTCACAAGACATAAATCATATTTGTGTTAACATGATTTTAGTGTTATAAAATTGCTAACTACTATTTTCTGTGTAAAGTTATAGTCAATTGTACAACTTTGTTGCCATATTTCAACAAACCCTAAAATGACTAAAACTTTAAAGCTAAATAAATAGATGAGTTTTAACAGAAGAATTAATGTGAAGTGCTTTTATAAAATAATAAACTTCCCACTTCTTCCTTTAAGCCCTCCAGAAATGTGCCCCATTGTAAGTGCCTCACTGTAACCTTGTTATAAAAATGTTATAAAAAATATTTTTATTATAAGTAAGAAGTCAAAGAGTCAAAATTGAAACAATATTATATATATTGTATAGTGAAGATGTGTTGGTGTAACAATTTTTTTTATTATTGTTTGTTTTAGTCAGAGGAATGGTTTTAATAAATGTTGTTTGACATGTTGTGTGCTAACATTGGCAATCATGTTCTCCTTAGTTATTTCCTAAATGTTTAAGAAGTTTGTTTGTATTTTTTTTTTCCTCAAATGTTTATTATCAATGAATGTTTTAATATGCTATAAGGATTGAATGCTATTTCATCTATTTACCAAGGGCTTTAAAATATGCTTCTTACATTTCTTTTTTTTTTTTTTTTTTTTTTTTGGGAGCGGATAAATTACATCATAAACAAGTTCCCTAGAAATCCAAGCTTAATTGTTAAATTACTTTTATATTCTTGATGGCCATATTATTAACTCTGATACTCTAAAGCAATTTGTCACTGTCTCTGCGTTGCTGATTGTACATACAAATCACATCCCAGCCACCTCTGCTGCATGTACTGTTTAATAAAAGAATGGAGGTGAGCAGGTCATCGCAAGCTTGTACAGTTGTTCACACCTCTGTATATGCATTTCTTCACACATTTAGACAGCTGATGTGGGTTGTTGGGTATGCTCAAAAAAAGCAGCAGATCTATGAGCAAAGCTTATTCCCTCGTGTATTATCTCTGTGCAACCTTTAAACACTATACACAGGTTGAACAATCAATGGATCTGTTTGCTGACTTTGTAAATAAGCAAAAAACATTTGTGTGTTTAGCAATATATTGTTTTATTGTGATTGCTTAATAAAAAATCTTTAGGGTGACTGTTAGTCTGTGCATTCTGTCCTTTAGCACTGTTATATTTGGCCAGGGAAGTTAAAGGTTGCTGCTTTTGACTCCTTTAAAAACATTTTAAATATCTGACAGTTAAAGTTAAAGAACATACAGGCAAATCCAAATGTCATCAATTACTGCAGAGAGGTTAAATGTCTGTTAGCATAAGTTAACCCTCACGGCAAACATTTTTATTAAAAATATAAATAATAAATGTATTTATTTATATTTTACCTTGAACAACATTTAATCTTAGGTCTCTCGATTTACGTGGTCACAACCCTCATTGAATGGGTCTTGTAAATAATCAAAAGACCACATGATGGCAGCAGAGTGCCATACAACAAATATAAAACCACAAAATTAACCATATATATTGTTATATGGTTACTATTACTAAAACCAAGTTACAATATGTATACTACAGTAATGTTGTAGTAAAACCATGGTTAATTGAATCAACCTTGGTTACTGCCTAAACGAAAGAAAAAACATGGTTACTACAATATAACTACATTAAATCCATGGGTATTTTTCACGACGGTATCATTTATTAACGAGGATTACAAATTATCGATGTTTTAACAACTCTGAATTTAAATAAGCCCGTAAAAATGGTAATAAAAGCCCATTATAATACATGTCATGTCTAGGTTTGTCATTACTTAGTGCGAATTACTCCAGATTCTGTTTTTCTGTCATTATCTCAGGAAAGCACTGGTCCCTCTTTGAACGAGCGCTATGACTGAAAGTCATACTACATGCTAGTGTATTTTATCATTTTTGTGCGTCAAGATGAGCGGAAGAACAAATAGTTACGGTGCCATGCAACAATTCGCTCATGTAATAATTTTTTTTTTCACATCGAAGCTTATGATATTAATGATACAGATGTATCGATACTTTAGTATCAATCCGCCCATTCCTATTGTCAGTTCATAAATGTTTTTGAAGTACTGCATTGTAAAACTTTTATCATAATCAACACATTATCTTTTGTACATGTATAAGTATGTTATTTTCCCCACTTTTAGGGAAATTAACACTAGTCGTGCAAAACAACAACATTAAAACCAGAGCCATATAGAGAGAGAGTTGCGACAACGGAAGTTCTAAATGCTTGATCGTCACGTGATTCACGTAGACTTCAGATAGTTCCAGGAAGTGCTTTGGCGGGCATTTCAAACTGTTAGAGCAGAGTGACAGAACTGCGATTTCTGGTAATTAGTAGTCAATAAATGCATTTATTTTATATATTTATGTAACACACCGACATATATGTAGCATGAGTATGTTGTTACAGCGATGTTGTTTTTTAAAGATCAAATCAGCTAATATTTGAGGATTAGTGTTCAGCTACCGTTATTTGCCTCAACTTATTTCAGGCTAGGGCTTCTGTTGCCTTTTTATGTTACCTCATGTTCATTGTTTTCACTAATCTCATGGTAACTAATGTCATATTTATGACTTTTCAGATAGTACAGAGACAGGCTGGTGACAGGTGATTTCCTGCTCGCACCGCACAATGGGTCAATGAACTATTAACTATTAGCAGCACGTAAATGTAAAATTTAGTGAAATGAAGCTTATTGTTTACAATTCTATATATAGTAATATAATTATTTATGTATTATAAATATTATATATCTAATGTATAATTCTTACAATACTTATTCATATACACAATATATTCAGCTTTAAAACAACTTAAGCATTCTCGTATATAAACTGCCGTTCAAAAGTAATGAGGCTGAAAATTCAGCTTGGCATCACAGGAGTAAATTACATTTTAAAATACATTAAAATAGAAAACAGTTATTTTAAATTGTAATAATTTATTACGATATTACTTTTTTTTTTTTTAAACGATGGATGAAACTGAATCAAGAGAACAGATTTTACAATTAATAGGGTGTTCGTTACTAACTTTATCCAGCTCCAATCCTTGCCTAATCTGTTAGTTATCCGTTAACATCCCTTATTTCCTAATTTAATGAGTAATACTCAACTATAAAGGTTTTAATTTACAAGTTATTTTTATTTAGATGTACTGATAAAATTCAGAATAAAATAATATTATTCTTTAAACGTCTCACCTTTTAAAAGTGCGTCGCAAATGGTTTGTTCTACGGCGTGGCATGTGTTTGCTGCTACTTCCGGGAACTATTGAGAGGCTCCACGAGCCGCCATTGCTGTAAAAAAAACGTTCCATTGGAGTCAATGGAGTCTTTGGAGTTGTTGCAACTCTCTCTCTATATGGCTCTGATTAAAACCAAGCAGAAGTATCTCCCAACCAGTTGCATTGGCAATTTTTTACATTGACGAACTGATTTTCAATAATAACTTGTAAACCTTTAAAAACCAACCTACTGTTAGCTCTAAGGTTGTTCAACGATGGTAAATGCCTTTGTTGAAGCTATCAGTCCGCATTATTTAAACTTTCAACATGTTTAATTGTGGAATTCTTGGTAAAAAAAACTACCCATGGTCAAGCAGAGAAATATCCACCTATCAGAGTACCGTGGCCAACAAAACCCGCCAAACAATTCCAGCACCAACTGTCCACTTCCATGATGCACTGTGAAAGATGCAATCCAGTCGGTTTCCCTACAGCCTCAAACTATATATATTGGTAAATATTTTGCAGTAAATGTAAAATGTTTTGTTTCTGTATTTATAATCAACCATGTAAAATCTATAATTTTATATTTCCTTAATTTTACTCAATAATGTAATTTGCAATGCTTCATGGGATTGTAGTTTGTGCCCTTGTGAAAGATGGAAAGAACAAATGTTCTTGTACCTTTGTGTTTCTCTCCAATTTTTAAATACATTTTCCTACCAGTTAAGCTACACAAATTCATGTACCACCCTACTCAAATCATTAGTTCAAAAGTCAGGCCAAAAATAACAATATATCAGAACCGTAACACAGGGTACATTGATGTATACATATTACGGGATGATTTATGTACCATGATATTTAAATGGTGCTTCAAAAATATCATGGTAATGTGTCAGAAATAAATAAATAAAAATTTGGCACTTTTTTGTATGGCCCACCCTCAGAGACCTATGGTCCACATTGCATCCTAGAACTGGAGCTCAAGTGTAAGCAATGAGCTGGTAATTTAATATTTTGTAATATTCATGTTGATGTTTGTAATACAAATCAAAACTACAGCTGGTGTTATTTAAAAACATTATTTCATTATCACGCCACAACTTTTATGCAGCAATATATATATATATATATATATATATATACAGTATCTCACAAAAGTGAGTACACCCCTCACATTTTTGTAAATATTTGATTATAACTTTTTACGTGACAACACTGAAGAAATTACACTTTGCTACAATGTAAAGTAGTGAGAGTACAGCTTGTATAGTGTAAATTTGCTGTCCCCTCAAAATAACTCAACACACAGCCATTAATGTCTAAACCGCTGGCAACAAAAGTGAGTACACCCTAAGTAAAAGGCCCAAAGTGTCAATATTTTGTGTGGCCACCCCTATTTTCCTGCACTGCTTTAACCCTCTTGGGCATGGAGTTCACCAGAGCTTCACAGGTTGCCACTGGAGTCCTCTTCCACTCCTCCATGACGACATCACGGAGCTGGTGGATGTTAGAGACCTTGTGCTCCTCCACCTTCCATTTGAGGATGCCCCACAGATGCTCAATAGGGTTTAGGTCTGGAGACATGCTTAGCCAGTCCATCACCTACACCCTCAGCTTCTTTAGCAAGGCAGTGGTTGTCTTGGAGGTGTGTTTGGGGGTCGTTATCATGCTGGAATACTGCCCTGCGGTCCAGTCTCTGAAGGGAGGGGATCATGCTCTGCTTCAGTATGTCACAGTACATGTTGGCATGGTTCCTTCAATGAACTGTAGCTCCCCAGTGCCGGCAGCACTCATGCAGTCCCAGACCATGACACTCCCACATCATGCTTGACTGTAGACAGGACACACTTGTCTTTGTACTCCTCACCTGGTTTCCGCCACACACGCTTGACACCATCTGAACCAAATAAGTTTATCTTGGTATCATCAGACCATAGGACATGGTTCCAGTAATCCATGTCCTTAGTCTGCTTGTCTTCAGCAAGGCAACCTGTGAAGCTCTGGTGAACTCCATGCCCAAGAGGGTTAAAGCAGTGCAGGAAAATAGGGGTGGCCACACAAAATATTGACACTTTGGGCCTTTTACTTAGGGTGTACTCACTTTCTTGTGCATCATCTTTAGAAGAGGCTTCCTTCTGGGATGACAGCCATGCAGACCAATTTGATGCAGTGTGCGGCGTATGGTCTGAGCACTGACAGGCTGACCCCCCACCCCTTCGACCTCTGCAGCAATGCTACGTCTATTTCCCAAAGACAACCTCTGGATATGACACTGAGCACGTGCACTCAACTTCTTTGGTCGACCATGGCGAGGTCTGAGTGGAACCTGTCCTGTTAAACCGCTGTATCGTCTTGGCCACCATGCTGCAGCTCAGTGTCAGGGTCTTGGAAATCTTCTTATAGCCTAGGCCATCTTTATTTAGAGCAACAATTCTTTTTTCAGATCCTCAGAGCCATTTTGCCATGAGGTGCCATGTTGAACTTCCAGTGACCAGTTTGAGGGAGTGTGAGAGCGATGACACCAAATTTAACACACCTGCTCTCCATTCACCCCTGAGACTTTGTAACAATAACGAGTCACATGACACTGGGGAGGGAAAATGGCTAATTGGGCCCAATTTGGACATTTTCGCTTAGGGGTGTACTCACTTTTGTTACCAGTGGCTTAGACATTAATGGCTGTGTGTTGAGTTATTTTGAGGGGACAGCAAATTTACACTGTTATACAAGCTGTACACTCACTACTTTACATTGTGGCAAAGTGTTGTCACAAGAAATATTTACAAAAATGTGATGGGTGTACTCACGTTTGTAAGATACTGTATATATATATATACAGTATCTTACAAACGTGAGTACACCCATCACATTTTTGTAAATATTTCTAGGGGCTTTACATGACCGTGGCACATTATTTCTGTTTCATTCAGCACAATAAAATATTTAAAGAAACAATTTAATTTCAGGCATGCAGGGATTTTGAGCAGTTGTTCATGGTCTGGAGGCATTAATCATGTTGCTTAAATGCAGAGCTGGCCCAAGGCATAAGCGAACTAAGCGGCTGCTTATGGCCCCGGTGGCCACCAGGGGGACCCCAAGAGCACATGATTATTTTTATTTATTTATTTATTTATTTTTTATATTTATTTTTTATTATAATGTCAATGGACAATGGTAATTATACAAAAAAACGCAATATTAAATGCAATATTATGTTAACGGACTGCAGGATGCAAGCACATACAGACAGGAAAACAGCAATGTCACAAAAAAGGACATATCCTCTGGTGCAAAGAAAAGGAAAAAGAAGAAAACAGAGGAAGAGAAAAAACAGCACGATAAAGGTATGTTAAGTAGCTAGGCTAAGTTACGAGTTAACATTAGCTGGCTAGTTAGTTAACATAGCCTATCTAGCATATCTTCTTTTTTAGGAAAGTTTGATTAATCATCCGTAAATAGCCTTGACATCTTAATATATTATTAGTACAACATAATACTTAGCAAGTTTTAGATTAAAGTTTTTGTCTTCTGTGTAAAAATAACTTTCCTGGGTATATATTTTTGTAATAAAAATAAGCTTCTGTTCCATAAACTTTGTACTGATAACAACTTAACATTATTTACACTAGTCTACCATTTTGGGGTCTTTGCTATTATATTCCAATATCATTATGCCTCAATTAGCTAGTTATAGATTAAGAGTTGTTGTTTAGTCGTACAGATTGCTTGCTGCTGTGTATAATAATTTGTAATGAGAAAATAACATATTTTGTCAAATATTCTGTCAAATATGTACTTTTATGAAACTTCCCTAGGAGCACTGTTGAAATATTTTGGACGTGGGGCACAACAACACCACCTGCCCCAAGTTCCAGTGCTACAGCTGATGATGATTTTTCAACAATCCCAGATCATTATATTTATACGGATAAACCATGCCTTTGTTTTTGACAGACAGTTGCATTACCTTCTAATATGACATCTAACATGGCTAGCTTTTATTATTATTTTCATCTTTCATCAGGTCCATCCTCTGCATGCGAGGAGCACTTCCCAGCACGTGCATCCACTGATGTGGTCATCTATCCTGTCTGACTCAGAAAGGACTGATCTGGTAAGCAGAGGGCCACTGCCTATAAAGGAAAACTTCACATTCCCTGAAAAACCTGATGGCCGAAGCTTCCACTACACCTACAGAAAGTTAATTAATGGGGAAAAAATGTAAGTGGAGCTGCTCACGTATTCAAAAAGAAATGATACTGTCTACAGCTTCTGCTGCAAATTGTTCTCTAGGAAGTACACAGAACTGGTAACAGAGGATCAACAGGATTGGGTAAATATAGGTGTACTACTGTTACATTTAAAACCGTAGAAGGGTAAAATCATGCCAGGCAGACATTGGTATGTTGTAAGCAACACAGCTACAACTAATAATATTGATAAGGGGTATGTTAGATTTATAGTGTGCGAATAATCATGCATTGACAATATTCAATTATATTGGCGGCACCGAGGGGTAAAAGGCTTGGGCCGGCCCTGCTTAAATGTATAGTTCATTTACTCACACTCATGCTATCCCAGATGTGTTTGACTTTCTTTTGCTGAACACAAATTATAATTTTAAAAAAATATCGCAGCTTTGTATGTCTGTAAGTAAATGGTGTCCATAACTAGGTCCAAAAAGTTAATAAAGGCAGCATAAAAGTAATATATATGAATCCAGTGTTTAAATCCATATCTTCAGAAGCAATAAGATAGATGTTAATGAGAAACAGATCAAAGTTTGTTACTAAAAATCACATTCTTCTTTTGTTTTTGACAATTAACATTCTTTGTGCATATCGCCACCTACTGGGCAGCGAGGGAATTTTTAGAAAAAAGGACTTAAATATTGATCTGTTTCTCACCCACACATATCACATCAGAAGATAATGATTTAACCAGTTGTGTGGATTACTTTTATGCAGCCTTTTTGTGCTTTTTGGACCTTTCAATTTCTAGCCTCCATTCACCTATTTTGTATGGACCTACAGAGCTGAGATACTTTTCTAAAAATCTCTGTTTGTGTTCTACAAAAGAAAGAAAATCATACACATCTGGGATGGCATGAGGGTGAGTAAATGATGAGAGAATTTTCATTTTGGGTGAACTATTTCTTTAAGTACATGACTGCTGAGCTGCAGTTTCCTGAATGTTTTTTATCCACTCTGTCAAAACGTATTAAGGTGAAATACAGGCACCTGCTTTGGACCATGTTCTACAATCAAAAACACCCAGAGGCTGTTTAAAACCATGCACTAAACTAGGCTTACACAATAGTTGATGACTAGGTAGATAAACATTTTGAGGGACTAAAAGAGTAGGTTTTACATTATGTACATAGAATAATGTGCAATTTTAAGAGTATATTATGACTGCTCTTAGCTTCCTTTGTATGTTGATATTTACAGATGTTATGATTTTGACCTCTTTTGACCCTAAGTTGATGTGAAATGGTGTTTGGGACTTATTTGACTTTCTATAATGTCAGATATTTTAGAGTGGAACAGGTTATTCAGTATAAGCAGTCTCTATCCAAAACAGGTAAGGCAGAAATACTGATAAGTCAAACATATTTTCTACATACAGCTGGACATTTATTAACCCCTGAAGAGCCGTGAGAATCATTAAAATAAAACTACTCTAATTAATCCCATTTAGTTGAGTTCTAATAAACAGCTGGTGGGCTTTATGTAGTGGTGGTAAGCTAGTAAACCCGTGGAAGGGCCCAGGTGTTTGTTGATGATGTAAGTGTGTGAGGATTCTAGCTGCTTGAGCACAGAGGAAACTCCGGCCTCCTTTCTTTGGGGAGAGAGGTGGATCCTGCTTTAGTATCAGAAACAGGTCTAGCTTTTAGACTTTTATTTATTTGGTGTATGCTCTTAAGCACTATATTTATTTTGCACATTTTGTACCCCTGTGCAATAGACAACTTTTTGGAACGCCACTTCTGCTTAAGATGACTACTTCAGTATGATTCTCTTTATGAATGCCTTAGTCCCCATAACAAAGTCAAAAAATTGCAAATCTTATGAACAATTGGCAGCCATTGTCTTCATTGACAGCCAATTATTTACAGCATTAGTATTGTAGTTGACACTGAATTCATGCCAAATTTGCGGCAGCAGATGTCCATTTATTCAGTTACTACTCAATAATCCTGTTAGTTATGGGCAATGTTTGGAATAGCAAACTACCATACTAATCTTACTATTTCAGCCAGATCCAGAATGCCCACTGTGAACAGTGTGCAAAGTTTCTGTGTGGATGGAATTACTATACCCGGATTACCTACTATATTTGCCAAAATGTCTATTAGACAACAGAACATATTGAATGGAATATTGTATTCCAGAATGTAATTCCCTTTACTTGACCCTCCATTTCCAAAGTGACAAATCAACCATAAATAATAGTGTGAGTTTTAACATCTCTTTCTGGACTCATTATTTGATCGGATTGCCATAAATTAAGAAATTTGTACACAAAATTAGATTACATTATTCTATCATTGCACAAGGTGTTTGATATGCTGTTATATATTTAAATAGTCGCCAGATTTCAGTGTATACTGCTTAGTATGCATTCCATAAGTTGCAGCATGATCTTCGGCCAAACCCAAACCCACTAATTGATTGAATGATACTTAGATATTTACCTGTATCTCTGATTGTATATGCAATCAGAATTTTCTTCACAAGCCAATCCGATGTCTAATGTCAAAAGTACGAATGATTTGAATGGTTCTTTGTGCACAACAAGCAACATGCATACTTCCATAATCACACACACACCTAAACTATTAAGAAGAGTTTATCCGGAAACTAGACTCTGGAGGAAGACTGACAGGTCTGTGACAGGAAGCTGATGGTAATAGGACTAAATGGGAGAGTGGCACTATGCCTAGGGCCTGTCTTAACCCTCTGGGGTCGGCAAACGCGCTGGCGCATTTTGCTGTTTTTTTTTCACATAGCAGTAACATAGACTTAAAATAAATAAGTTCAATACATGTACAGCTTGAATGGCACTGCAGGTAAAGATTTTACCACTGAAACATTATGAAAGACTTAGTAGCCTACACTAAAACGCATACAAAATTTACCATGGCGTAAACATGTTTTTTGGACATGCACCATTACCTGGGAGTACCATGTTAATACAGTGGTATACGAAGGTACTCATATAGTGAAGTACCGTAGTAGTGCCATGGTATTTTTTGTATTACCTTGAAGCACCATGTAAACACAGAATAGTACATAAATATGGTAGTTGTATCTCAAAGTACCATGGTATTACCATCTGATACATCAGATATCACATTGTAATGGTCCAGATGTGATCTCTCTCACACACACACACACACACACACACACACACACACACACACACACACACACACACATGTTTGGTTTCCATGTTTTATGGGGACTTTCCATAGACATAATGGTTTTTATACTGTACAAACTTTATATTCTATCCCCTAAACCTAACCCTACCCCTAAACCTAACCCTCACAGAAAACTTTCTGCATTTTTACATTTTCAAAAAACATAATTTAGTATGATTTATAAGCTGTTTTCCTCATGGGGACCGACAAAATGTCCCCACAAGGTCAAAAATTTCGGGTTTTACTATCCTTATGGGGACATTTGGTCCCCACAAAGTGATAAATACACGCTCACACACACACACAAGAAATTTGGCCTGTGATCAGAAATTTCCAGTTCATACAGAAATACAACAGTAAGACACAGAATTACAAGATAAGTTGAATAGTAGATGTACAATGTTTTTATACAGGAATGTGCAAAGGAAATTGAGTTCAAATGGATATAGGTTTGTAGAGGTAGTTGAATAAATATGAAAAATCAAATGTAAATTTTTTTATATTACATTTTGCACCATACTGTAAAGTTGTATACTCTATTGCACTAAACTGTAATATACTGTACCATGGCTTTGATTAACGTCATGTGAATACATCTTTTAGATGCTCTGTCTATGACAGTATTCTCTGTGCATCTGGTTGAAAAAAAATATGAAGTAGCTTAAATGTAGCAAGTTTCTTTTTTGTGTGTAGTTTGTAGTGTAACTTGCTACATTCTCTGAAGTGTAGCTTTTAGCTTAGCTTAACTAATTTTTATGCTGAGTAGTTGGTAGCTTAGCTTGCTAAATTTTTTGACAACAGTGCACATCTGGGGTGGCATGAGTGTGAATCGGGGGGTGAATTATTCTTTTAATAAGACTGTACGCTGGCTCAGTCTTGCACTATATTTTGCACTATATTATTGTGGCACTTTCAATGTTAATTAATTGAGCTTGAACGTACTTGTGGGTTAGGGATCTCCATTGGTGTTTAATGAAAAAAGAAAGTCATGTGGGTTTGGAACAACATGAGGGTGTTTAAATGATGACATCATTTAAAACATCCCTTTTTCTTTATTTCTCTATGAATTAATGGGAATGCAGTATAAAATGGCATCATATCAAACTTTGTGCATATAACAAGTGTTATATGCTTTCACTTTAAAATGATTTCACTTTAACCTCCAGACAAAGTAATGAGTGAATTAATCACACCTTTTTATTCGCTGCTGTGATTTCTCACTCTTTGCCTGAGCAATGCGGCAGAGCTGAAATCTCTCACCTCCGCTGCCAGAACTTGAAGTGCCTGAGTCCCTGCAAATTTTCTCTCATCTTCTCGTTTATCTGCTCAAGAAGAAAAGCCCACATATCTCTCGTCGGCTGTTAACACGGACACAATGTTCCTCTTCAGAGCACTACAAATGAAGCTGTGATGCATTCTTATTTCTCTGACCGGAGCAGAGACACCTGCGCTAACATTCAGAGATTTAGCTTATTATAAACTCTTATGCAATTTTTTTATACTGTATTCCTTCATATAGCTTTAGATATTATGCTGTTGTTCTTTCTTTATTCCAGCAGTTCTAAAAGCTTTAAAACTGTTTTGTGTAACATTTTTCTAATGTTAAAATACTGTCTTTTATCCCAGCTTAATATGAAGAGACAAAGGACTAAGTTCAGGCATGAAACTCTGAATGGCACAAGCTGATAGGATATTTGAACTTGTTATCTGTTATCAATCAGCTCGCTCACATGTGATATACCAAGCCAATCGGCTCACATGGTTTAACCTGATAGGTCCTTCGACGTGTAATCAGGTAGCCAATCAACTTGTGAAATCTCTTTTTGCTTTACAGTTAAATTGGCGTCGTTTTCAAGTAAGCCGCTTTCACTTCAGCACACTGTGAGAATTTCTCTTAAACCCTCCACCTCCCCAGCTTCACAGGTCTAGATTTGCTACATGGGGATTGAATTTATGTCTAATTGTGCAGCAGCATGTCTTGCATGCTTGATACAGAATGTCTTGTCCTTTTCTAATTGTGCAGCAGCAGCAGCATGTCCACATGCTTAAATCAGTATGTCTGTGTATGTTCTAGCAGAAGCAAGCCTCCGTATTTGCTCTACAGCAGCAGCAAAGCAGATTTAGTCCGCCAAGATCAATGTCCTCCCAATATGTCATTAACATGCTAAATCTTTCCGAGAGTTGTCATGACTGAACTACAGTATAAATAAGTAAGTTGTGGGTTGATTTCCCCAAAAATGTCAACTGTGATAGCGCTATTAAACTCTGCTCTGTTTGTTTGAGCATCTTACACAGCAACGTTGACTCAACCAGTTATGTGAGTTTGAAGTGGGAATATCTATTTTTTTTCAACCAATGTCGGACAGGGAAATGAAAGCCATTTGAAAACAATCATTTTTGAAATTCCATTTGGTGACACTAGTGGTACAGAAATTACACACTTTAGCTTTAAATTCACTCACTTATTTCTTAAAGTTGTCAATATTTGATTTTTTTCTGTCTGGGGAGGAGATTTAGATGCTCGAGTACTCCTAACAGTTTAAAAAAGGGCAATTCCATGGAAATGCCAATCATACACTGAAAAAAATGTTATGTTGACTTTGCTTAATTTTATTATGTCAAGGGGTTGCACGAAATACATTTATCTAAATCTAGATATATTTTATAAGTTGAGTGTATTAATCGCTTTCAGTAATTTCAGATTAATTATATTCATAATTTTAGCTAAACTATTTTGAGTAGAATTTACTAATTTTTTTATGTTCAGTACACTAAAATGAATTATGTGCAACCAGATCAATTTAATAGTTTAATTTCTACATACTAAAATTAATTTTAATCCAAGTTTTGTTTTTTTCTCTTATCTTTCATGAATATTCAAGCAAATAAAGCAAACCCAGTTGTAAAACAGTTAAACGATGGGCAAGGAGGAGGCGAGAACCGGCTTGACAATATAAATCATAGTTTAATGGAAAACTTAAAAGACAACACAAACACACATGACGGACATGTCCGCTAACGATCTCTCTCTCCCGCACGGCCCTCTGCAGTCAGCCTTTAAACCTCACGGAGGCATAATTAGCCTAATACGGGACCGGGTGTGTAGGATCATGACCCGGCCCCGCCCTCCGCCCTGCCACACCAGTATTTTCAACTCTAACTTTATTTTTCTGATCCAAGAGATAGATTTTTGCACTCGAAAACAAGAGTATGTAACTCTTTGGGAGGAATCTCCCAAACAATATTGGCAGTAATGCAACTCAGTAGTCACCACTTTTCAAATTGCTTTCTTATAACAAAATGCCCTAGTATCATCCATTAACAAAACAAATGAACCAGAATAGTTGAAAGACATCAAACACTGAGGAACTTGTGTGAGATTAGCGGCGTTCACAAGAGCTGCTGAAGAAATCCTACAGTCCAGCAATGATTTTGTTCTTTAGTCCAAGGACTTTGGGGGAAAGCTTTTCTCCATCCATTTTCAAGAGCACTTTTTGAATGAATTCATAGGAGTATTTCAGCTCTTTGGGGTAAGCCATGTTCAGTACATAGATGACTCCCAGCATCACTGCACATGCTTGGGCTACAGATCCAATGTTGTCCAGAATGATTTCTCCTTCAACATAAATGCCAATGTCATCATGTGCTCCAATTTCTCCACCCTCCTTATTGATGACATAAACGCCCATGGTGGATTTCTGCAGGTCTCTCTGGATGTCATCTTCTTCGATGTCCTGTATATTTGTAGAGTATAGGTGACCAAAAACAAAAACAAAAAACATTAATTTATGTAATAGATTTTAATGACCTAAAAATTCTAAATGTCTTTATATTAACAATATATAATTACACTGGTCAGTAAAACTATTGAAAATATTTTGGTCAGTTAAATAAAGGTTCATGTGAATTAACAAATCACAGATTTTTGTTTTTATGGCATTGTGGAAAACATCAAAACTTTTCTGCAAATGGAGCAGAAACACAGAAGTCAGAATGGATTGAGAGATGGACTAACACATTGTTGGTTTTGGTCTTTTAATTGAACATTAAGAAAAATAATGAATAAAACCTGCCTTATCTTTTCAAGAACCAAACTATTGGTTTAAAATGTTTTAGCCAATAAATGAAAATCTCCAGACACAGACAAATGTACATCATCCTGTGACAACGTCCATGTCTTCAGGATTTCCTTTCCTCAAGAGTCTGTCAATTATTGGATGTCAGAGTTCTTGAATGCACCAAGGTGTGTTTAGAAAACGGTACCTGCTTTGAAAACTGTATAGCAAATTGTTGATATTTATACAAATATTCTCAACCTTATCATGGCTGCTTGTATGGTTAAAATTAATTTTCTAAAATTGATGCTTTGGAAAATGGTCAGTGGTGATGTTGATGCATTTGTCATCAATGGGCTAAAACAAAAAAACACCAGTATGATCCTCACGATCCTCTGTAGTGACATGCTTTAGTGGCTAGAGCATTTTTCAAGTTTTGCATTAGTTGATTTAAATAAACAGCAGGCTTCCACACTATAATAAACCTAGACCCCAGAATACGACAGCGTGTAGACCGTGATAGAACTACAGATGCCATAGTTTTGGTGTCAACACAGTGATTTTGTTATGCATCGGGCTTGTTTTTGTTGAGTGCCCCTTTAAATCACATTGTGAAAGCCATTTTCTTCTAACTAGTGGGTTAATGACATTAGGATCTTAAAACATTTTCTATAATACAAGACAGTACATCTGACAGACAAATGCAAATACAATGACTTGCCTTATACTCCCGAATGAGATGTCCATCATCCTCACCAAGGTAGATGCAAAGTGCCTTGAGGACTGCTGCCCTTTTAAGATTGATGTCACTTGTAGCCTGTGTAAAAGGATTACAACTATTAAAATACAATAAATAATAAATAATAAAAATGTCTCGAAACTGTAGAATATTTCAAACCTGTGATAACATCGTGCAAAAGTTAATTAATTTCAGTAATTCAACTTAAAAGGTGAAACTAATATATTATATAGACTCATTACAAGCAAAGTAAGATATTTAAAGCCTTTATTTGATATAATTTTGATGATTATGGCTTACAGCTTATGAAAACCCCAAATTCAGAATCTCAGAAAATTAGAATATTGTGAAAAGGTTCAGTATTGTAGGCTCAAAGTGTCACACTCTAATCAGCTAAACACCTGCAAAGGGTTCCTGAGCCTTTAAATGGTCTCTCAGTCTGGTTCAGTTGAATTGACAATCATGAGGAAGACTGCTGACCTGACAGTTGTGCAGAAAACCATCATTGACACCCTCCACAAGGAGGGAAAGCCTCAAAAGGTAATTGCAAAAGAAGTTGGATGTTCTCAAAGTGCTGTATCAAAGCACATTAATAGAAAGTTAAGTGGAAGGGAAAAGTGTGGAAGAAAAAGGTGCACAAGCAGCAGGGATGACCGTAGCCTGGAGAGGATTGTCAGGAAAAGGCCATTCAAATGTGTGGAGGAGCTTCACAAGGAGTGGACTGAGGCTGGAGTTACTGCATCAAGAGCCACCACACACAGACGGGTCCTGGACATGGGCTTCAAATGTCAAACGTCTTACCTGGGCTAAAGAAAAAAGAACTGGTCTGTTGCTCAGTGGTCCAAAGTCCTCTTTTCTGATGAGAGCAAATTTTGCATCTCATTTGGAAACCAAGGTCCCAGAGTCTGGAGGAAGAATGGAGAGGCACACAATCCAAGATGCTTGAAGTCCAGTGTGAAGTTTCCACAGTCTGTGTTGGTTTGGGGAGCCATGTCATCGGCTGGTGTTGGTCCACTGTGCTTTATTAAGTCCAGAGTCAACGCAGCCGTCTACCGGGACATTTTAGAGCACTTCATGCTTCCTTCAGCAGACAAGCTTTATGGAGATGCTGACTTCATTTTCCAGCAGGACTTGGCACCTGCCCACACTGCCAAAAGTACCAAAACCTGGTTCAATGACCATGGTATTACTGTGCTTGATTGGCCAGCAAACTCGCCTGACCTGAACCCCATAGAGAATCTATGGGGCATTACTAAGAGAAAGATGAGAGACATGAGACCAAACAATGCAGAAGAGCTGAAGGCCGCTATTGAAGCATCTTGGTCTTCCATAACACCTCAGCAGTGCCACAGGCTGATAGCATCCATGCCACGCCGCATTGAGGCAGTAATTAATGCAAAAGGGGCCCAAACCAAGTACTGAGTACATATGCATGATTATATTTTTCAGAGGGCCGACATTTCTGTATTTAAAATCCTTTTTTTATTAATTTCATGTAATATTCTAATTTTCTGAGATTCTGAATTTGGGGTTTTCATAAGCTGTAAGCCATAATCATCAAAATTATATCAAATAAAGGCTTGAAATATCTTACTTTGCTTGTAATGAGTCTAAATAATATATTAGTTTCACCTTTTAAGTTGAATTACTGAAATTAATGAACTTTTGCACGATATTCTAATTTTTCGAGTTTCACCTGTATATACACAATGACTTCATTATACATTCTGTAAATTGCCCTCTTTAGCTAAAGAATGTTAGTGTATTGTGACTTAATTTTCATAAAATATCAGGTCTGAATGTGTAGAGCGATAGGGTGACAGTTCAGTCTGGACGGTAAGTGCAAATGTACCAAAAGGTCTCCGTTTTAAAACACTTGAAATGTACCTGTCTAGTGCCAGCCTCGATTATTTGTAAGGGGCAAGGTTCCTAAGGCTACATCCACACTACTACATTTTAGTAGTGTGGATGTATCTAAAGCCTTACTAATCAAGCTGCACTAGATAGTACATTCAATTCTCCAGTGATATTTTCTACTACAATGTAAAAACATGTTTACCTCTTGCAAGATCGCCAGATGTTTGGCTAGTTTTTGGCCAGAAACACCTCCCTAATTGTTGAAAATAGATGTCATCTGGGGTAAATGGCTGTCCAAATGAGCCATGAAGGTTGTTTCAAGTGGGATTGTTATGCGCTGGAATTCAGCATTTATCTATTACACACACACAAAAAAACAACAGAAGACAAAGAGCACTGTGATCAGCCATCAGTGTAATGATATTTTGTGGCTACTATATCATTAAAAGATATATTCTAATTTCATTATATTCTATATTCTTGGTGTACAGTGTGTTCTAGCCAGATTCAGCACAGAGTCAGATTTTCAACCTCCTTAAGCCTTGAGCCCAGGCAAGGAAGCTTGAAAAAAAGTGAAGAGAAGCTTGTTTTTTTTTTCCTACCCGCATTCCGCGAAGACCTGCCTCTGATTGGCTAGTGTTCGTTGCCTTCGTTGGTTAGGTTTGCGCAAGTGGAGTGACATGCTTGTCAAAAAATATGTCACGGGCGGTCACAGCCAGTCTGCGGCAGAGTAGGGGCGGGTCTACCTAACGTTACCTAGGCCTGCCAGTATTTAGAAGCTTAACGTTAAACTCTTGCCGTCAGTGCACATTAACCACCTTTTACCAACATGATTTCACAGGTGTATTTTGTCCTAATGTTAACACATTGACAAGATTAGAAAACATGCTTACAGCCAGTCAGGAATAACGTTAATGTAACGTTAGGCTTGGCCAGTCTAACGTACAAGCCTAGACAGCAAGGAAG
Source organism: Xyrauchen texanus (assembly GCF_025860055.1). Classification (NCBI taxonomy): domain Eukaryota; kingdom Metazoa; phylum Chordata; class Actinopteri; order Cypriniformes; family Catostomidae; genus Xyrauchen; species Xyrauchen texanus. The sequence goes on from NC_068307.1 coordinate 37,007,941, forward strand.
GTGAAGCTACAATTAACGTTAATATTCGTAAAACTTTTTTGCCTTTATTCGTCATCCACAAACTAAATAAAGTCTAACAAGACAAACACTGAATTCACCAGGCGTTTACACTTACGCTAAAGTTAACTTACTAACCTTACACAACTCAGGTTAAGCTAGTCGCTGTAACCTTATCTAATGTAATTTATATAAAAAACACAAACTTAGCATTAGCTAAACACATATTTTTTTTATATCAAATGTTTTAAAGTGTAAACAGAACCCTGTTTAAGTAACAAATATAACACACCAATGATTCTAAATTGCTTACCGAAAATGTAGAGCTTAATGCAGCATTCAAAAGAGTGCATCACGTACAATCCCACTGCCTTCCTTGGCGCCTTCAGAAAAAAATGGGTCTGCACATGCGCAGACCGGATAGTATATGGAAATTAAATTAAACGTATTTTTTTCTAATTACTTTTAATTGAATGAAATTAACTTGTTTTAAACAAGAGCCGTGAATTTGAGAATTACTAATAAAAAATAAGTAGGATTAAATAACACATTAAAATCAGTGAAATTAACCAGATAAAAACATGTAACATTTACAAAGGTTCAGAATCAGTTTTTTCAGTGTACAAATGGTTTAATATACTGGCAATGAGTACTTTATACATGAAGTTTAATTTCCCGTTTCCTGTTAATTTCCCGTTTTCAAATGTCTTGTCTGTAATGATGGAATTAACTGAAATTAACTAACTGTTAATTAAAAGTCTTCCTCTTCCTACTTATGACTAGCTATAGCAAGTTGTAAATGCTTTTTATGGCTTTGATGTCCACTACAGCCTATCGGCCACTTAAAATAAGGAACAAGCCCTTCTATAAGTCCCACCCCAACTTCATGATTCTACATGATATATGTCAATACAAGAAAGAAACTGCGCTCTTTAAACCATTTCATGGGGTCTTGAAGTTGCTATTTGTTTTGCTAAATGCTAGAAGGCAACAATAATGGAATCTGTATCCTCACCGACAGAAACAAACAGTTTCATTGCACTGTTAAGCATTGAAGCGTGGACTATTCAAACATGCCCATTACACTAAAGCCCTAAAGTTACTAAAACATTTAGTCCCCATCCAATCTATGCTGTCTTCCAATCTATACTCATTATACACAAACCATTGCACCGCAAGCAAACTCTCTATCAAGCAGCTCAAGTCTGTGGGAACTTTCAGGGTATGTTAGTAACCATAGCAACATACTCTCAGAACATAACCTGCTCCTGAGTAGGTTATGTTTCAGAGTTAGTTTATTTCAGGTAGATGTTAGTATGTTGCAGAGGTTGTCAGCGCATGCGTGCCCATTTAATAGCGGCACAGTGGGTGAAAAATTTCAGATTATGCACAATATTATACTTTTAAAGTATTGTATCAAATTTTTAGGTAATGCCTGCCAATTAAAAGCTTAAGCAATGAATCACTCGTTATTCTTCTTCACTAACTAGATAATATGTAATAATTTCACAGACCACAGATATAGAGGTTAGGGATTTTATTTCTTATCACGCTAATTCATATAGGCTACTGTACATATAAATGCACACATTTCCAGACTTGTTCATTGTACTCTCTTTATTATCTGAAAATATAAATTAAACATGCTGTCATTCAGAGTCACCCATAGTGCGCTCATTTAGCTGGTGGTCAGGTGGTTCAATGAAAAGATGTATCAGCCTCCTCTACTCCATCAGAAAAATCTAAATTACATTTTTGTTCTGTCTGTAAATAGGGACCTTTTACAGATTCCTATTAAAGAGATTACTTTTCCCTAATGCTGAGATCATGAACATCTATAATGTATAGTCAGACACACAATCTTCAATTAAAACAACATAATTTCATTCCGTACCAAGTTGCTGGAGGCAGTTGAACCCTACTGTACATGACAACACAACATGACAAGTTTTAATGCACAATCAAATGAGAAAAGAACACAGTGGACATGTAACTCCTATCATTGTTCACCTCTGTTACAGCAGATCTTCATCTTATAATGAATAATCATGTGTGGCCTACTAAAAAACATTACTTTAAATGAGTGGAAAAGGATGACAACTGTGGGAGATCCTACAATTGAAAGAGGGTCTATTAATACAATGAGACCATCAGCAACTGTGGTAAATTAAAGGTGATGTGATTTTAAGTTTTTAGAAACCCCAACTGGGTACATCAAATGGTATTAAAAATGAAGGAATTACATTCAGTTCACATGACATACAGTAAAATAGAATTAGCATGCACAGATCATGGTAAATACCATAAAAATGTATCTTGAAATAAAATATATAGCAAACCTATAGCCTATTATCATAATATTCCTATTATATGTACAGTAGAACTTTATAGTTTTATTCATTTACAAATTCACTCAATGATTCAGTATAATTTCTGTCAAGCAAACTCTCAGTCCTAAACCAGTGTAGCTCCTATCGTTATTATGAGTGAAGATGAAATAATGCAGTGTCAGTTCTGTGGACGGAAACGTCTTGTTGATGACAGAGGTCAACAGAGAATGGCCAGACTGGTTCGAGCTGCCAAAAAGGCTAAGGTAATTCAGATAACCACTCTGTATAATTATAGTGAGCAGAATAGCATGTCAGAATGCACAACACATCGAACCTTGAGGTGGATGGGGTACAACAGCAGAAGACCACATTGGGCACTTTATTAGGACCATAGTGTTCATAATAACGTTCTCAGTCAGTGTAACAAATTAATATTATTGTAATGTAAAGTTAATCTCTACCCTCCCTAGCAACCAGGCCAATTTGGATGCATAAGAGACCTGGCAGGAGTCACTCAGCATGCCCTGGATTCGAACTCGCAACTCCAGGGGTTGTAGTCAGCATCAATACTCCCTGAGCTAGCAAGGCCCCCATTTTTAGATATTCTTGATGATAATTTTACATTTACATTTATGCATTTGGCAGACACTTTTATCCAAAGTGACTTACAGTGCACTTATTACAGGGACAATCCCCCAGAGCAACCTGGAGTTAAGTGCCTTGTTCAAGGACACAATGGTGATGGCTGTGGGGATCAAACCGGCAACCTCCTTCTTACCAGTTATGTGCTTTAGCCCACTACGCCATCACCACTCCACTCCACCACACCACCAATATTTTTATATTTTATATATTTTAGGCCTACACCAAAATATATAAAAGTGTTGTTCATTAATCCAACCTGGTTTTAGAGAACTGAGTTGCTGGTAGGCTACATCAAGCCAAAAATCCAAGTCACTCACATGGGGTATAGACCTAATATTAATACAGCCAGCTATTATAATGGGGTAATATTATTAAAACCATAATCAAATTGTGGCTAGAAGAGCCTTACTTAGGCTATGTACAACAATTATTTTACTTAAATCCTCTTAAGTTTTAAACACATTCGCTGTCCATAAATTATATTTTATTGCATAATGGTTGAACACATATAGTGATAATAACAACTTGTCTGTATGCAGATCATATAGTCCAAATGTTAAAGAGAGAAAACTGGATAACAGATAAGGGTTTAATTTTATTGTTTTATGGTTAGATGTTGTATCCTAAAAATAAAAATGAAAACTATTTGCAGCCATTAAAAATGTAAAGTTCATTCTGTTTTCTTTAACACATAGCATACTGTATATGGACACAAATTTACACCCCTACCAATGTTTCACTTTAAAAAAGGTATGCAGATAGACATGTAGGGCATTTCTGACTGTTGCCATGGCAACGCGGACACCTGACACTGCATTGTGAGCACCGCATTAACTGTAAAAAAAAGTTGTCCTCAATGTGATAAACTCACCATGTCCCATGTGAAAAGGCTTTTATTCTGAAGAAAATTCAAGAGGAAGGACAGATAACATTGCAGGTTTAACCAACCAGTAGAAATGGGTGTGTTACGTCCATCCACTTGTGCAAATCAAATAATAAGATTTTACACGTATTTTAAGTGCTTGAATGAAAAAAAAAAGAGAAATCGAGCTAAATTCTTGTTTTTCTAGTTCTTATATGAAATGAAAAATAAGTGTTTTCTTAATTTTCATTTCTTTCTAGATGAAAAATTAGTAAATAGTCGGTTTATTGGTTATTCCAAGAAAACGTATTATCCAATGGTACACAGACCTACATAGTAAACATGATTTTAAAGTTGTATAATGCCAGCCAGTCAGATTAGAGCTTTCCAGATTGAGAAAGTGCTTTCCAGTTTTGAGTGCAGTATGCAACAGACCATCAGTGAAGGGACTGTGGGAGCTCCGACTGAAGATGAGAATAGATGAGACACACTACCTTTGCAGTCAAGCATTTGAATGAAAAATAAAAGTGTATATAACTAGGTGGAAGGCTCAAAACTTCAAGCCAGGCTGATAACTTCTCAAAAGTTATTACAAACGCTCTGTTGCTGTACATCGTTGACATTGACAAGCTACTGGATCGCACTTCATTTTTACTTGGACTGTTTTAGTAACAAGGAACACAGTATATATACATGACTGTTCTTCATTTAGTATGTGCTTTTTTATCCAAAGTGACTCACAGTACATTTTTACTACAGGCACATTATGCTTAAGGGCACAATGAAAGTAGTTCATGACTTGCCCCTGATGGAAAATGAACCTACAACCTTTTGATTTCTAATAGCTCTGCATTAAATCTGAAATCAGTGAACTGCATTGGATGCTGTAATTCCACACTCATTCATGTAAGAACACCAAATCTGCCTCCTCACAAATGGAATATAAGTTGAAGGTCTGTGACAATATAGTATTGGAATTACAGGCTTTGATTTTTAACCCTGACAGGCATCGGCAAATAACTTATTAAGTCTGGAGCATGGAGTTTGATTTGGGACCCAATAGCGTGTCACATTTACCACTGTAAATGTCATTAAGAAACATCTGGCCTGGAGCACAATGGGAAAACTTGCTTTCCAACTTAGTCCTGAGTTACAACATGATGCGAATAGAGAAGAAACAGAGCTGATGAATAAATGCATGAATTTTCAGAACATATAGTCATAGTTTCATTCAAATTGTACAACTTTCTTACTGGTTTAAGAAATATAAAACATGACTATACTATCTTAAATTATGTGCATAAAATATAGTAGAACTGCAACATGTAGGTTTCGACAATAAATCTGCAAACATTGTCAAAGAAAAGTACCTTTAAGAAATTAAAATCACAAATGAGTTCTATTTCAGTTGTTTATTCAGACAGCAATGAGATGAAATGGAGAATCAACTGAGATTTTGCCAAAGTCTTCACTTATTCTCCACCTAAGACAAAGACCCCAGTAATCTCTCAGTCCTCTTTAGAGTTTTAAAAGAGATCTCAACATTGTCTCAAACTGTGTTCAGATTGCCAAGAGACCAAATGTAGCAAAATTCAGAGATTTCAATATGAACTTTTCTCATGAAATTCTGCCAAGACATCTTTATGTGACTATTATATCTATATTAAAGAGGTAGTTCACACAAAAATGACATTTCTCTCATCATTTAATGTCATTCCAGACGAGTATGACTTTTTAATTCTGCAAAAAGGAACAAAGAGTTTTAGAAGAATATCTCATCTCTGTTGGTCCTCACAATGCATAATGGGTGCTGGGTGGCCCCCATTAACATCATGTTTATACTCAAATGAAGCATAACTGAAAACTCTTGTCTCGTGAGCTATGAAGGAGCAACTTCTGTGCGATAACATTTTCTTCTGGGTATCTTAACATATATTTTCTACCTTTGAAAGCTAGGATGAAATCACAGAAAAAACATTAAACTGTAGGCTATTTAATGAACATCTATTTTTAAAGTTTGCAACATAAGCTGGCGTGCCTTTTAAATCCAACAAACCCATTTTGGCTTAGAATTCTTCATTTTATTTCCCAAGGTCATTTAGTGACCTGTAATCATTTCAGTTCATACTGTGGTGTGTGCGTTCATGCTTTTATATCACTCTGCCTTCACTCTGTCTATCTGCCCAACACTTTTCATTAAAAGTCATAAGTTTGCCTCTGAGGCCACTGATCAAATGGGAAAAAGGAAAAATATTTTCATTCCTTCCTGATATTTCAAATGTACCTTATATTTACATATAAATTGAGTATTTATCAGGAAAGCAGCGGTGACGGCAGATTCTCTTGTAGTTCATTTTCTAAGGCCTTGTTGGATTTATATATTTTTTATGGACTGAAGATGAAGAGTAGCAAATGTAATTATTTGAACAGGATGTACTTATCTTGACATTATTCTAATAGTAGCAAATAGTGACAATGTTACAAGGTTATGGGAGTCTGAACTTCAGTAAGTATAACATAAAGCTAAGCATGTCCATGACTTTGGCTTGAATGTTATTTCCAAGGCAGAGGTTAAGCTGCAAAGTTGGCAATCCATACCTTTTTTACATGATCTGAAAGACTTTTTAATAAGTTTTTGGGGAGATTTAATGAGGCTGAGATTTAATTTTAGAAGGAATGTAAGGAATGCTTATTTTTTTCTGTGAAATGTAAAACATGCATGCTCCTTTCATGCAAAGTATATTTAGAATATTGATATATGCTTCAAAAACAAAAGTTGTGCTCCAGTCATATGTTTTCTTGCAAAAGCTGCATTTTGTGATCTATCTTATTTAATGATGCAATGTAGAGGTGTTATACTGCATGTAGACACATGTTTTGAATATAATATGTACAGTATGTTGAATTGTCTGTCAAATTGAAAAACTTCTTTGATTTGTTTATGCTGACTCCATTGCCTGACTGAAATATCTTTTTAGTGAAAAATTTTATTTTATTTTCAAACATGCTGCCTCTGTATGGCACAAAGTTGGGCCACAAAACTGTACTGTACCAAGACAATTGTTACAGCCTGTGAACTTGTAGTAAATGTGAACATTTCCAGGCGGACTGCTAAAAACCAGTGCTCCCTGACATCTGGATGTACAATAATAATTCAGGTAAATTAAGATGATTATTTATCATAACTATTATTGTCATATATAAGCTTGCTTGAAAGTGCCAGTTTTGTATGAAATAGGGGAGATATGGGGCTAGTTGTCACACTGTTTACTCTAGTCTAGTATACTCTAGTGAGTTTAGTAGGTTTTTGAAAATAATAATAAAGACTTATAGTCTTGGCTACAAAAAGCTTCAACACTGAACAGTTTCACCAATATTGCCCAGGAAACAAGATACAGTTCATTGAACACATATTGGCCTTTTGTGAGGCCACTAAAGGCCAACATAGCAGGGCATGCTGTCTCATTTTAAGTTTAGGCACAATTTATCCTGCCATTAAACCAGTTGTATAGGTTTTAGTGTACATTGGGGTGAACATGTTCCCCCATCACCCCACTACTACAGCCACCAAAACAATATCTACGCCTCTGTTTAAATCCATGACAGCATTTAACAGCCTTTAATAGGCTTTTCAGCAAAATTGTAAACAAATAAATAAATAAAACAATTATGATTAAAAACATTCATGAAACAACACAAATGGATAAGGTAACATGCAAGAATATTAAAACATTGTTTTGGCCAACCAATACTGTAGTTGATACATTTATGAAATTTAAAACACATGTGACAGCATGACCTGATGAGAAATGTGTTCTTGTCCTAAGAACACATTTAAACTTCTAGGTAAAAATCTGTCTTCGTACATAGTTGACTCTTGTCTGAATTTATGCTGATATTGATTATGTTCGCTTGTTTACTAAAGAGCTATAAAAAAAAACTTTTTTATTATAGAGAAAATTTGCTTAGGTGGGTAAAATTCACAAAAGTGATTATAGTATTCGCATAAATTATTTTAATTTAAGTGGATTTTTATCTACGGATTTGATACCAATATACACAACCACTGCTAGTAAAAAAAACAAATAGATATTTGACTCCAAATCTTATAGTTACTAAGATATAGCCTTTGGACTTGTGACAACTTCCCTGTGACAACTAGCCCCAGTCTCCCTATGCATCAGACAGTTACTGAACAGACTGTGGGCATGCCGCCTCAGGCTGAGATTAACCAACCTTCAACTATCATTTCCTTTGTAGAATCTCATTACAAAAACCGCCTAAAATGGATTGAAATTCTTAGCTCTTTGTCTGTTTTTAGTTTGTCAATGACATATGCAGTTAGTCATTTAGCAGCAAAGCCATTAAGATCAGGCCTGATTACTGTTTAATTCTGCCCCATTTTCCCTCTCCCTTCATCTTTCCTTCCATTTCTATCCTCATCTAAACACTGCAATGCCTACGTCACTCCATCATCTACTCTGTGTGGTCTCATGACTAAATTGAACAATTAATTCTTGCCTGCACTAGCCTACCAAAGCTCCGTTCTCTAAAAACTGATACTAGGACAAGAAGAGTTTCTTTCAGAGACTGTATTTGGGAATAATGAACAACACTCATCTATCTATCTGTCACTATGGTCCTAATAAATTGCCCGACATGGTCTTCTTCTGTTGTGGCCCATCTGCCTCAAGGTTCGATGTGTTGTGCATTCTGAGATGCTATTCTGCTCACTACAATTTTACAGAGTGGTTATCTGAGTTAACGAAGCCTTTCTGTCAGCTTGAACCAGTCTGGCCATTCTCCATTGACCTCTCTCATCAACATAACATTTGCTTGTGGATTCCACAAAACTGCTGCTCACTGGATGTTTTTTTGTTTTTGGAACCATTTTGAGTAGAGACCGTTGTGCATGAAAATGTGTACATGTGTCTCCTAATAAAGTGCTCAGTGAGTGTATATACAGTGATGGCTAATGCTAAGCTACCACAATTTTATTTTAGTTAAAATAACTGTTGTAACTATGGTATTTTGGTAAAAGTTGTTACTCTAGTACATTAGTGCAAGGGAAATATGGAATGAAAATGACCTAGTGTAATTGAGCTAATTTTCAACATGATCAACACAGTCCTAGCTTGTAGTTAATACATACTTGAAAACTCATTATCTTTAATAAGGAATCATCTGTAGTACGTTATCAAGACATTAAGTCATAATTATCAACACTGCAACATGAGTTGTTTTCTTAGAGCCTGTTATACAATTAAATGGAAATCGAGCGCTCATTGGGCTTTTGTTACAGTTGGCAGACTATCCCACAAAAGTGCTTTGCTCTGTTGATCAAACATTACTCATGACAGCTTTCTGCTTTTTCAATAAATACCCCTCTCTGCTGTTTCAGTATTGTTGCTTTTCTGTAGACTCGTGGCATATAGGCGCTCTTTGCAAATTAAAATAATTGTTAATTATCTAGATTGGTAACAGATGCTGCAGTCACCGCCACATCCCTGATCCTCGGGACCACAGCGAGGAAAGAAAATATACATTTGCCTTCCATTGCAGCCACCTGATTTGCTGTTCAACATACACTTTTCAACATGACACACTGTTTTGACAGAAAAGAAGGACTATTTCGGACTTTGACCATGTTAACTCATTTGTACGAATGGTCAGATTTCTTTGCTTCTATTGAGGCACACAAAATCATCCCCTATTGTGTTCCACAGAAAAATGAATGTCATATAGATTTGTAACAACATCAAGGTGAGTAAATGATGAAAGGGGGCATACCAAACACTAAGAAATTCTGATATTCATTTGAATCTTTCAATTCAACTTGTCAATCAAATTGTTAAGCAGATAGTATAATATGTTTTGAAAAAAGTTTATTACTGGTAAATGCACAGTTGATACATTTTCACAAGTGGACTCACTTTTGAACAGCACTGTATATTCAGTATGTGTGTTTAATGAATCTAGCTATATTCATTGCTATCAGAGTTAATAGCGCATGATGATCTTCTTTTTTCCTGGTTTTCATGTCAAGTTCGTAGAGTGCTTAATGGAGCGTTCATTGTAGTTTCACCAGATTAATAACAAAGGTTTCCACCCAGCCATTTCTCTCTGATATGTTCAAGTTGAGCCTTTTCCAAAATACACTTTTATGCCATCATTTGCTGTCAAAGAGCACAAGATGAAAGATCTCCTACTTGGCTATATAATTAGCAAAGAATGTGAGCATGAATGAACAAAAAAAAAAACAATTTTCCCATTTAAGAACTATTTAAAGGAAAGCAGAGCAATTATAGATGCACAAATGGTTGTTTATGTCCTGTTAAAAATAGTTCAAGAGTTGTTTCAATGGAATTTTTCCAATACAGCATTGAAATGCTGATATGAAAATGTGATGATTGACGCATCCAGGGAACTGTTGTACTGTAGGGATCTCCTTGGTGATATTGGGCGTGTAAAGACAGAACCGTTGGGACATGTGCTTGTGCTGTTTCTGTTTGCTAACAGACACTGAGGCAAGGCTGCTGATGGAGCCTGAAAGGAATGCATTCACCCCGGCAGAAATATTTGAGCCACGAAAATGCAGTTTGCACCGTTTCTCATGGGAGGTTCAAGTGTTGTTCTAGGGGGCATATTGGGCATTCCCATAACCAACACCTTACCCCTGGGTGCCCTTTAAGTGGTCAACTAATATGTTTTTTTTTTTCAATGGGCTATGCAGATACAGATATCTACAGAGCAAGGTGGGGGCATTTTCTGTGCTGATTTTGTTGGAAAATCTTCTGAATTCTGTGGATTAAAACATGGTAAAATGTGATATTAGGGGTTAGTGTTGAGTGGATTTACATGCACATTCTTACTCCGATTATGGTTAAAAAGCAGTAAATATGGTCATATAGATGTGTTAAACGGTGTTCCTTTATCAGTGTAAGGTATGGCGTAAGAATAAACCGATCGAATTTTGCCCATTACCACGATTTCACGTTGCATGCAAACCCTTTTTCTGGCATTCTTACCGGCTTATTTAATGCAGAGAATAACACAGTTATTTCAAATCTCTTGCAAATATGCTTTTCTTGATTTGTCAGATGTTTTAATAAATTCATATTTTTGGGAGTTATTAAAGTATTGTGTGCATGTAAACGGGCTCACTGATAAAGATTTCTAGATTCGATTAAGATTCACAAGCTCTCGATTCAATTCTGATTAATTTGGGTTTATTTCAGTTAGATCCATTTTGCATATGAAATGAATTGTCCCAGCTAATGGTGTTAATTATACAGGGGACTTGGTGCATTATGAACATTTTATTTTACAGTTTTTTTTCATTTTGGTCACATTTTAGTTTAAACATTTTTACAGATTTCATGTATTTTATCAATAAATATGATGTCTTGACATTACATTTCTTATATTGTATTGCAAACATATATTTTGCTTCAGGTTTATTTTATTATATGCATAATATGTACTATTTACACGTATTTACATTGACTGTAGAACAAGTGCTAAAACCGCACTGGGCTTTGTTTCCCAATAACGATCAATCTTAGCGTTTAAGAGCATTTTCTACTAGCAATTTTACGAATGTTCGTTATTTTTCATGTACATTTCCCAAAACTGCACTTAACATGAACATGTGAGGACTTTAAGTGCTACTTAAGACAGTCCGTGTGACAGTTCTGAAATGTGATTGTATAGTGATGCTCGTCAATGTAACTTCATTATATTTGAGCTTAACTTTACAATAATTTGTAATTTACCTTATTAACATTTGTTTTACAATATTTTCTTAAATATTCAACCTAATTAACTGCATATATACATATTGTTTTCTTTTAAAACAATCTTTTTCTTTTACACAATCTGCTTCCATAATCAGGTGTTCATTAGTAATATTTTGTTTTCACAAATTCTTCTCGATATAAAAGATTCCAGGATTAGTGAAGACAGTGGAGGCCCTGTGCATGATCCTGCTAATATCAAGCATTCATTGAATATTACGAGTTTCAACATGTTCTCGCAGAGTGCAAAATAAGTAGACGCTTGGAAGAAGCTCTTTATTGGGACATTCACCAAGCAGGGATATGCTCTTTACTCCCAAAAGTGATAACGGTGACATTAATGCTGCATATCCGGTGCAACACAACTTGAAGAACTGGCGAGAGAGCCTTTGGGTTCACAGAGGAAGAGGAGATGAGGATATAAGTACCTGCCAGATGAATAAATGTAAATGTATGATGATAAACAAATATATACAGACAATTTTCATGCATGGCAGCAAGTTAATTGCTATTTTATTATCTCTCTAATATTAATATATACAGTTGTCTGCATCAATCATGCCACCACTTTGTTTTTACCAACTTGTCCAACTAGTCCACATAAATAACTTTATTTGTATACTAATTAATCCATTCATCCATTTATATTATCTATTTTAGCCTATGCATTTATATATTATTATTGTTATTGTTATTGTTATTATAGTTAGAAATGTCTTTTAAAATAAAATAAATAAAACACATATATCCTGATATTAAAGTCACAGCATGAAGTGTAGCTATTAGTATTTCAATTGTGTGAAGTGCAATTTCCCGATTGTCCTGCAGGTGTCTGCATATGTCTGTGTCCTTACAATGCTCTTAGTGCTGTACGATTACTCCAGAGCACTCGTAAATCTACGAGCATTTTCAAGTACTACTTAAATTACTACGCTTTTGGGAACTGGGCCGCAAAACCATGATGAATCATAAGTTGGATTCTACGATCTACTTAGGCTTACGATGCTTATGGGAAACTAGGCCCTGTCTCTTTAAGAATAGCGGCAGTTCAGCGAGTGTCTCTTGGTCACATATGCAAGTGATTTAATAGCAATGTAGAGGGTTCGCATAGGGTAAAAGACAGAGATTGGGATTTTAAGCTTCAATATCAGGATAGTTCAAACGAAGATCGTGATCAATCAGAAAAACAATATTTCCATCCAGCCCTATGCTTTACACTGAGTAGAGGGTACTATAGTCTTAATGGCTGGTGAAAGCATTATCAAATTAGCTAAAATATTTAACAAACACGCAAGGAGCATAGGATGTGTGGAATAATGAGTGTTTTTCTCCGGACTTCTATTCACACAGATTCTGTATGGGTATAATGCTATAATGCTGATTAACACATAATATGTTCATTACAGCAAATGAGATGCAAACACGTAATTGCTCAAATGAAATGAACCAAGGATGGAATATGTTTTTTTTAAGGCCCCAGGGAACCAGCCTCTTTGTCGGTCTTCTCTTGTCACCCAGCACACCATTTTCACGAGGAAGTAAACAAAAATGGAAATAAGATTTATGGTATATTGTAATTGTGACTACATTCCGCAATTGCAATCTAATTCTGCATGAAATAAAAATTTACAAAAACAATTTTCTTAATGCATGTTACTGGTCTTGTTGTATATGATTTATCCATTCAAATGAATCCAAATGTAAAGCTTGAAATTAAGGAGGAGAAATAGTGGTGAATTCCTGTTTGTGTTTGAGAATATAACTTTTATTCATATTTATTTTTTTTATTATTTATCAGAGGTATCTTGGGATGAACAGCACAAGTAAGTGTTCTTTATTTTTATATACAGTAAGCGCAACTGCAGCAGTGCAGGCAATGCACACAACAACAAACCACACTATCTGACAGTAGACAGTAAAAGATGAGGATATTCTTGTCCCATCCTTTGGATGAGACATTAAACTTAGGTCCTGACTCTCTGTGGTCATTAAAAATCCCAGGACACTTCTCGAAAAGAGAAGGGCTGTAACCCCGGTGTCCTGGCCAAATTCCCCCCATTGGCCCTTATCAATACTGGCCTCCTAATAATCCTCATCCATTAATTGGCTCTATAAGTCTACTCTCTCCTCTCCACCAATAGCTGGTGTGTGGTGAGCGTACTGGCGCACTATGACTGCCGTTGCATCATCCAGGTGGATGCTGCACACTGGTGGTGGTTGAGGAGAGTCCCCTGTTTACTGTGTAAAGTGCTTTGAGTTTAGTGTCAGAAAAGCACTATATAAGTGTAATATTCATTCATTCATTCTTGCGATTACAGCTGGACAGACTGACACTCTGAATGCAGGGGTCTTGAGATGTGTTTAACTTACACAATGTCCTAAAAATGCTGTGTTAATGAAGCAATGCTACTAAAGTGAGATGCTCCAAAAGCATTCATCTGATGCATGTGTACATAGATGTATCCAAATTCTACCTTCAGGGGTGGACTGGAAAGAGAAATCAGCCCAGGATTTTACATAGAAACTGGCCCAAACGTTGTTGGGTGGTGTTGCTGTCCTTTTCTGCATATCGCAGCACCATTTTGTGGCCCGTTCTGCATAACACGGCAGCTCATTTCAGCTTATCGGTCCAGTTCTCTCGATGACAATTCCGCCCCTGTTCAGCCCCAAAGTACATTGGCCCACTGGGAAAATGCCCGGTATGCCAGATTACCAATCCAGCCCTGTCTACTTTGGACAGATTGACAAAATTAGTAGCAAAATGAATTGCTGTGGACTGCAGGCCAGTGATAGGCTAATGTTCATTGATATGGAAATAAACAATATATTGCCTTTTAAATCCTCCTTTTGTATTGCCTAATTAATGCTTTACTTATCTGCCACATAAATGTAGTGCATTTTAATGATCTTAATTATTATATTTATTATATATTATATTTATAATTATTTACATATTATTTAAAAAACATTTTTTTATTGTTTTGTATTTGGGGGCCTTTCTCTGCTAATTTTGATATTCTGCGATAAATTCGATTAATTAATCAGCCTATTAGTAATTTGATTACAAATTTTAATTGATTGACAGTCCTAATATTTGGCAAATGCAACATTACTAGTGGCTAATACAATTTTTATTGATGTGGGTCTGCAGTATTTAAATAAAAAAATGTAATAAACACATAATGACAAATAGTCAAAACAGCCCACCTTTGATTTGATTTATGGCTTGTTTCCCTCTTAAAACCATGAATTTTATCATTTGGCAGATGAAAATCATAAATCTGATCACTTACAAAAGTAATAACACATGATTTGAGGTATCATTCATGTCTATAGCACAAACGTGCCGAACAAGTTATGCACCAAATTTAATGCATTTTTTTTAAATCCCTTAACCCTAAAAATAATAGTAATAGTAATGCTTGCCTTAGCAATAATTCAGACCATTTTGACTTGGTCAGTTGAATTCTTTTGAGGGAATAACTTATGGGTTCAAATTAGATAGAGCATTCATGATAATCTGACTATTCAATAGAAAGAGCATGTCACTTTTGTCGAAAATATTCAAAGAATGCTCAAGTAGGCCACTGAAAGAGATGCAAATGAAAATTCCAGCATCACATTGTGCAAACTGCAAACAATTTGCCATGTTAGGCTGGATCCCAGACCTCAGCTCACCCTTGTGGGTGTCACTGTGGAATGTCACTATGATAGCCTCATCCTCGGTGGTCCGATTATCCCTCCTCTCCTTTATTACCTTGCCTCATCCTTGTCCTTCACTCTTAAGACCTCCTTCTACCCTACATTGTCCATGTCCTGTCCCACCGTTCACCCTCTCATGCCCCCTGTCGACCCCTAACCCCTGTCCTTCTGTCTCTCTGCTATCTGACTCTTCAGTAGCTGCATTCTTGGAGTGGTTGCCCATTCAGGCTGCCTCCTGGCCTGATGGATGGCCTGTCTTAGTTATCTGGACAGGATAGAGTCTATTCTAGTTTTGGACCCTGACGTTCCCTCCCCTTGTCTGGCTTAATCACAGTCTGACTTATAGAGCTGTCATTTGTCTCGAGTTCCCAAATGGTCATTAGTCATGTGACCTGCACATAGACCTTGGCCTTTGCTGTTTCTTCACATGACAGTGGACATGTTAAGTCCTGGATATATCCAAGTTTATTCAGGTCAAACTTTGTCCTTAGATAAAAGTTTTGCAGAATTACGTGCTGTTCACACCGGACGCCTAGATGGACAACTTTGACCGTTATGCCGCATCTCCCTGTAAAGGAAAAAATATATATTTTGTGTGTGTGTTACTTTTGTGGGTAATAATTCTAAATGCTATTTGCATTAATGTTGATTTTTGCTTGTTACGAGAGCATGTTTTGATATACAGGATACTTCCAGCATTTATATGCACTAAACATGCTTCTGAATTTGCATGGCGTGATTGAAGCCTTGTTTTAGCCATCTCAGAACCACTCACGCAAGTGTTCTGATCTGCTGCATCCTACTATATCTCTGGAGCGCACACATGTCAACTGGGCTTCCCTCTATATCAAAACGCAGACCACAGAACTTATGAGACCCATTTCAGTTTTACAGAGACAACACTGTGCCATGCACCAAAATAAAGGTTTTTCAAATTACACATCATCACTCTTTATAAGATTTATCATGAATGTACAGTAACTGTGTCATTTTGACAACAATGTTACAGTTTCATAATCTGCGGTACTTGTAGTTGCATTTTGTAAAAGTATTTAAACAACTGTTTTTTTTTTATATCAAATTAATTATTTCACCAAACCACAGTAATGAAGAGCCATCCATGGTCATGCTTATGCTTATGGTATTGCACTGTTAAAGATACTGTTAAGAAAGTACATAAAGGGCTTTCAAGTCAATTATGGAACACTTTCCTGTAATATACACTCATTGAGCACTTTATTAGGAACACTATGGTCCTAATAAAGTGCCCAACATGGTCTTCAGATGTTGTAGCCCATCTGCCTCAAGGTTTGACGTGATGCGCATTCTGCTAGATGCTATTCTGCTCACTACAAATGTACAGAGTGGTTATCTGAGTTACTGTAGCCTTCTCGGTTGATCTCACATTAAGGCCTTTCCATCCACAGAACAGGTGCTCACTGGAAGTTTTTTGTATTTGGCACCATTCTAATCTCTAAACTCTAGAAACTGTTGTGCATGAAAATCTCAGGAGATCAGCAGTTACAGAAATACTCAAACCAGCCCATCTGGCACCAACAATCATGCCATGGTCTAAATCACTGAGATCACATGTTTTCCCCATTCTGATGGTTGATGTGAACATTATCTGAAGCTCCTGACCCATATCTGCATGATTTTATGCACTGCAGCCACATGATTGGCTGATTAGATAATCTCTTGAATAAGTAGATGTACACGTGTTTCTAATAACATGATCAGTGAGTGTTTGAATAATGTTTGATATTAGGACATAAACTGGCATTGTTTGCTTTCAGATATTCTTAAAGATTACTTAAATCATTAAGCGCATGATGAAAGAAAAACAATATCTGTTACTGATAAGGAAACAAACATTTTCACTAGCATAGTCCCAACACAGTAGTCTAGTCATGGGTGCAGACAAAATATTATAGCCAGTCCTATAGAAATAAGGTGTTAATTAAATTAAGTTTAGTTTGATTTCACATTACACCTTAAAGTAAACATTTTTGTATCAAATTCAAAAGGTTCCAGATGCTTAGATGATGAAAAAGAACTTATATCCATTATAAATTTGAAATGCAATTATGTAATAATGTTATATATTAATTAATGGCATTTATGTAATAATCCAACTTCAAGCATGTGGATGACTGTATACATCAAATATACAAAGCAGATGGCTATTATGAAGTCATGTTTATTTACATGTTGTAATACAGTGCCAATATTTGAGTGACAAAGTTCTCTATTTAATATTCTTTTTTTGTTTTTAGAAAGCTTGCACTTCGCCACTATTAACCCTTTGATGAGCAGTCATTAAAAGTTCAACATCACTTGTATGACTCCGTTCTCAGAAATCATGTAGTGGTCAATGCTTTATTGACTGGCATCTCATAATAAATTCATTTTAATATTTATATAAAATACTGACACATGTTTGGGGGGACACATAGCTTTTTTTGAAAGCACTACAAGTGTAGAATTTTGTAATTCCATCAAAAACTAATTCTACTATTAATCCAATCAAGCAGTACTAAACAGACAATGTTGATTTTATAGGACAATATTTGGATAACACCATGGAAACCACACCTACCGAGGACAATGTCTGTGTGTGTTTGCTTTATGTATCGTTTGTTGGTTGTCACATAATGGGAAGGATTAATAAATGTTCTCTTGCATCCGTTGGTTTTGAACAGCACTGTGGATTTAAGGGACGGATTTGCTTGAGAGGAAACTCTTTCTCACAGACATTCCATTCTCTTTATTTATCCTGAAACATTAGTAAAACATTTTCTAATGTAATTATCCCATTAACCATTCTCTGCCACACCTGTAAGTGGCAGTTCCTTTCTTTAACTCCCATTTAAGGTAAGGGGAAAATAAAATTAATGGAAAGTATACTTTGTGGTATGTCGCATCTGGATCAAACAAGGAATAATTACAGTACGTCTGTTGTTCACAGGGTATGCTCTTTGTGCTTTGCCCTTAAATATAGAAATGTAGAAAGAAGAATGTATTTTCCATTACAGTAATTTCCAAATGCTTAGGAACTAAGCAGAGGTGCCTTTAAAAGCGCAGAGATTTAAGCAGAGAGCGAAAATACAACCTGTTAATTGTGCTTATGTGAATGTTATTACTTTCTGGTTCCCATTGGATCCATGGGCGGCACTGAAGAGGGGATTGCAGGTTATTCAGCCTCCCCAAGAATGTCCATAGCACCCCCGTAGCATCCCCAACAAATTTTTGTGAGCCTATTCATTGTGATGAGAAACATTTTCCCGGATCGTTTTTCAGCAGTCATGTCCTGTGTAGGCTATTTCTGTCAGCTGTTTAAAATTAAATTCAGTCCGAGAATCACTTGGATAGCTCACGAACTGAAACATTTAGAGTGGGGTCTCACTCACTTATACAACGGAATAACCAGAACAGAGAAAAATAGCACAGGATGAAGTGGATATTTACATACAACAAATTGAAACTCGACCTGCAAATGCATCCAATCGTTTGCCAGTAATGAGGGTCTTCATTATGTTCCAGATATACTTGTGCAGTTTTTGAAAAACACAAGGTAAACATTTTTCAAACAAAAAAGTAGCACTTAAAGTAGCAAAAAGCATCATTGCATTAACATGGTTTTTAGACATGTTGGCTATATTGGAGTCACCATATAAATACCAAGTACATAGTATTGCCTAGTATCTGATTCCATCACTGCACCATGGTACTGCCACAGCAGGAAACTTTTTGAAAGGCAATTTTGAGAAACTTCAGCTAGTGCTGTCTTGTTAGTCTTTTAGAGATGCTTAGCCCATACATTAATGGTGCACAATGGACCTCAAGAATACGTACAAATGCTGCTCCCAAAGTCACCAGGATTGAATTCTTTAGTAAAATAAAAATAAAAAAGAAAGAAAAAATAAATCCCTCCTAGACAATAATGGTACACTATTTTCATTATGGAGAACCTCTTCGTCTGGAAATGATCTGTTATAGTGAGTGAGTTATAGTGGTTTATCGATTTCCAGTCACCACATGTGAACAGATATTAAAATTACATGTCCGTGCCCAGTTTAATATGCACATATTTCATGATTGTAGCTCAGCTCACTTTGTCAATGATCTGGCTGTACAACATGGTCCCATCATGTTGTACTTTCTCCTATTCCAGTTTAATGTTCAAAGGCAAATACTATAAGCCATTTGAAGGTAGATTTCCCTGAAGACTGTGAACACTGTTGATCTGTGGCAGTTTTAGAACATTGCTTTGTTTGTTTGAACAATCAACTTCGACATCAGCTTCTGACTCAATCAACGACTTGACGTTGAGGCGGGGCTACCTGTTCGTTTGAAAAATATTAGCCAGGGGTGCGCCGATGGTGGCACAAAAGTCAAAGTCCTTTTATTTGTTTTGTGCACAAATTACTATGGAGACACTTAGAGGGAGGACATTTATTTTCTAAAATACTTTTGTCTTGCATCACAACACTTTTTGCATTCCCTCGAAATCCCTCCCTTATGCAAATTAGTCATGACTGTCCTATAGTAACTAACAATAATCTAACTATGGTATTAGAAGTAAAACCAGAATAACCACAAAATTGACCATGATTTTACTCTAGTAACAATTTTTTGTTATGATATTCATAGTAAAAACCATGTTAATAATAGAAGAAAAGAAAAACTATTGTAATAAAAATTATAATAATTAAAAAGAAAAAAAAATTTGAAAAAAAAAACAATATAAAAATATATATATATATATATATATATATATATATATATATATATATATATATATATATATATATATATATATATTTTTTTTTTTCTTTACTATAGGATCACCATGGTCAGTTTGTTGTCACAGAAATGAACCATGGTTCCACTATTTAGTAAAACTGCAGTAACCACAACTGTAGTAAAAAATGTTTGTGGTAAGAACCATGGTTTTAAAAATCATGGTAGCTCTACCACAAATGAACCATAGTGTTAATATAGTCAAAACATTTTTTTTATGTTTTTAAACATAATGGTTTTTTGCCAATGTATGAACGGCTTGTAACGCAACTTGTAACAAAAAAATTCCCGGACTTCCTAGATTGCCTATTAAAGACTGTAGACTGATTTTTCATGTGAAGGGAGTGGGCTGCTTTTGCCAGGAAAATCCAAAGGATGTGACATTTATGCGCGCTCCCGACAGCTTTGCCTCAGTGCGTCTCTTCCGCTATTCAACAGGGACAACAAACTGCAACACTAGGTAACGTTATCTTAGAGATAGAATCTAGATAAAAACAAAAACATTTATCTTCTGAATCCTGTAGGAACGTGATCGTGGCCGAACGAAAACTAGAGAGAACATCGGCAAGGAATTTGTTTCCTGGAGGGATCTTCATTCGGTTTTGGGGATCAAAACTGACCCTGAATTGGCATTCTTCTTATTGGACAGGTATGCTTACATAACTGCAAAGCATGTGAAATATAGTGCCATATGGATTGATCTGTGTAATTTTAGCTAACTTGATCTTGCCTGCTAACGCTGATGAATTAAAAGCTACCTTGCTTCATAACTTGCAAATAATTTTCATGATCTTCTCTTTATACTAAAAGTCAGGTATACAGGATAAATAAAAAAAACTAAAAAAGCAAATACGCTGGTTTCTTGATCACAGTACAACATATGACATACAAAACATACAATAGTGCAACATAACGTCTCGGTTACTAACGTAACCTCGGTTCCCTGAGAGGAGGGAACGAGTATTAGCGTAAGTAGCTTACGCTATGGGAAAACTCCGTTTCTCGAGAAATATTGAAGTCTTTATGTAAAACGCATTGCAGCTGCACAGCAGACAGTAATGAGCGAGGCAGCTCGGTCATTGGCTGTGCTGCGGCAACTGCTCGAACCAATGACGGGCGACTCTGAACGCGCGACCAATGGGCGCTACGCCTGCGTTCACGGCTCAGAGCCCGCCGAAATTAGCATAGCCAGGCTATATAATGGGCACCCCGTCATACGAAGTTCCTTTAGGTTCAATCGACTGAAGCTGAACTGACCAAGCACAAGCACGGCAGCTTACGCAATACTCGTTCCCTCCTCTCAGGGAACCGAGGTTACGTTAATAACCGAGTCGTTCCCTATCGAGAGGTCTCTCCTATTGCGTAAGTAGCTTACGCTATGGGAACAACATGTAAAACGCCGTGCGTGCTGACTTCGCTCTATAAAGCCAGAGGCAGATGCCTGAGCCTTAAAGCAAAGTGATTATTCCACGAGCCGGCCAACGGCGAGCTACATAATGGGATAGTATAGAGCGCCCTTCCAAGGTGGTCCATGGTGGGGCGCTCATAGTACAAACAAAAGCACATATCTTATGTACTGAGTTTTCTATGTGCTGATATGCATAAAAAAATCCTTTAAGTCAGTCAGAGACGGACCTTGTAAGGGAGGAGATAATGCTCAGCATAAACATACTCCAGTCCATTCTACAGTCAGGCTGATAGAATGTTGGAATGCATTTTTCTATGTACTGGCATGCATAAAAAATCCTCTGAGTCGGTCAGAGACGGACCTTATAAGGGAGGAGATAATGCTCAGCATATACATACTCCAGTCCATTCTACAGTCAGGCTGATAGAATGTTGGAATGCATTTTTCAATGTACTGATATGCATAAAAAATCCTCTAAGTCGGTCAGAGACGGACCTTATAAGGGAGGAGATAATGCTCAGCATATACATACTCCAGTCCATTCTACAGTCAGGCTGATAGAATGTTGGAATGCAATGAGGGGACCTGTAGGTTATAAAACCTGATAAATGTCGAGGGCGAGGCCCAGCCCGCCGCCGCACAAATATCTTAAATGGGTATCCCACTCGACCAAGCCCACGAGGAGGCCATGCTCCTCGTAGAGTGAGCTCTGACGCCTAAGGGGCATTGAAGGCCCTTGGCTTCATAAGCTAGCGCTATAGCATCCACTATCCAGCACGATATTCTTTGCTTTGAGACTGCGAGACCTTTAGTGCGGCCGCCAAAGCATACGAATAATTGTTCCGTCTGTCTGAACAGGGCAGAACGTTCCAAATATACTCTGAGCGCCCTGACGGGGCAGAGTAAATTAGCGTCGCTTTCGTCTGCTGGGGACGATACCGCTGCCAGAGATATCACCTGTGCTCTGAAGGGTGTGGAGTGCACTTTAGGAATATACCCGTACTTTGGCCTAAGGACAACTCTGCAGTCGTTAGGTCCAAATTCCAGGCAAGCAGCGCTTGATGACAGCACGTGCAGGTCGCCCACTCTCTTGACTGAAGCGAGCGCCAGCAAGAGCGCAGTTTTGTTGTTTAAGGTGCACGGTTCGGAGAGGTTCTAACGGGGCACTCTTGAGTGTGTCCAGGACCGTGGCCAGGTCCCAGATCGGCACCGAGGGGGGGCGAGGAGGGTTCATCCTCCTAGCGCCTCTTAGGAAACGAATGATTAGATAGTTTTTCCCTAATGAATGTCCTTTATCAGGATTGTGCGACGCCGCTATGGCAGCCACATAGACTTTGAGCGTGGAGGGTGTGCGACCCGCCTCCAGCAGCTCTTGCAAAAAGGTGAGTACACTTTGTATCTCACACGATTTGGGGTTCAAACTCTTGGTATCACACCAGTCACTGAACACTTTCCACTTTTGGGCATATAAGCGCCTCGTAGAGGGTGCTCGCGCCTCAGTGATGGTTCTCAAAACTCCACTGGGGAGGTTCTCGGGAACCCGTTGAGGGGCCATGCATGGAGGGCCCTCCATAGAGTGCAGGGAGCTCAACCTAAGTCCACCCTGGCGATTTATATACGAAACTACCGTCGTGTTGTCCGTTCGGACCAGGACGTGTTAGTTTTTCAGGTACGGAAGCAGGGCTCTGAGAGCCAAGGCGACCGCCTTCATTTCCAGACAGTTTATATGTAGGCGCTTTTCCGGGTTTGACCAAAAACCGGAGACAGGCCTGCCCTCGTAAAGGGCCCCCCATCCTATTTTGGAGGCATCTGTCGTGATCATTTTTCTCCGCGTGTTCACGCCCAGACTCACGCCGGTTTGATACCAGTTGATGGCTTTCCAGGGCGTCAGGGCTTTTATACAGCCGTGATTCGCTCTGATCAAAAAGTGGCCCGAGCGCCACGCATGAGTGGGGACACGGCTCTTGAGCCAGCGCTGGAGAGGACGCATGTGCAACAATCCTAGCTGGAGTACAGCTGATGCCGAGGCCATGAGACCGAGCATTCTTTGAAATCGTTTGACGGGGGCGCGTGCGCCCTTTCTGAATGATGTTGCAAGGCGTCAAATAGAGAGCGCGCACTCTGATGAGAGGCGCGCTGTCATCTGCACTGAGTCTAGCACTATTCCCAGAAGATATATTCTGGCTGGGGGATAGCACGCTCTTTGCAAAATTGATTCTCAGACCCAGGCATTCTAGATGGCTGATAATCCAAGATCTGTGCGTCGTTAACTGACCCTCTGATTGTGCTATGATTAGCCAATCGTCGAGGTAATTTAGTATTCGCACTCCCCGCTGTCTCAGGGGGGAAAGTGCCGCGTCCATACATTTTGTGAATGTACGGGGGGCCAATGATAGGCCGAATGGTAGTACTGTGTACTGGTATGACTGTCCCTCGAAAGCGAATCTCAGAAAAGGCCTGTGATGAGGCGCTATCAGAATGTGAAAGTAAGCGTCTTTCAAATCCACTGATAGAAACCAACCCCGGGCGAACTTGCGCGAGGATATGTTTGGTTGTTAACATTCTGAACGAGCTGAATCATAAAAGCTTTGTTCAGATGTCTGAGATCTAGGATGGGGCGGAGGCCACCGTCCTTTTCGGGACGAGAAAATAGCGGCTGTAAAAACCGCCTCGCTCATAGAGGGAGGAACAGTTTCTATAGCGCCCTTCTCTATCAGTTCGAGCACCTCGGTGCGTAGAACATGTGACACATCTTTCCTCACTTTCGTCTCGACCACCGCTGAAAAGCGGGGTGGTCTGCGAGCGAATTGAAGTGAGTAACTGTGTTCTATTATGTTCAAAACCCATTTTGGCATGTCGGGGATTTTTTCCCAGGCTTTTGCTCACACAGATATGGGCTGAATGTTGGCTGGAGGCGTGTCGCAGTGACGTATGGGCCCCACCGGCAAATTGCCTTGTGCTAACACTGAGTTTACAGCTCCCAGAGGCGCAGGTGCACGCTGAGCAGCCGTGTTGAGTGCCGAGTGCAGGGGTGCGTGTGAGCTTACAGGCACGCACGCTATCTCCGTAATGCTCGCATAGTGAGCTGGACAAATGTTTGAAACTGTATAGACAGTGTTTACAGGTGGGGGTGCACGCGCCTCCCGCTCGCGGCGGGGTGTTTTTGGTCATGCATACAGTGTTTGTAACTGTGGGAGTGCGCACTTTAGTGTGGACACGTGACCCCTTAATGACACAGGCAGAAAATGTGCTAACACTGAGCTTACAGCTCTCAGAGGCGTGGCGCTGAGCAGCTTTGTTGAGTGCAGGGACGTGTGAGATTACAGGCACGCGCGCTATCTCCGTAATGCTCGCAGCAAGAGCCGGAGAAATGTTTGAAATGACAGTGTTTACGGGTGGGGGTGCATACATTGTAATAGGCACGCGCGCCACTTCCATAAAGCTTCCCGCTCTTAGCGGGGAGTTTCTTGGCTCGCGCGTCGCATCTGTGATGCTCACGGCGTGAGCCAGAGATCTGTTTGGAACTGTATGGGCAGCGCTTATGGGTGGGGGTGCATCTACTGTGGTAGGCACGCGCGCCACTTTCATAAAGCCTCCCGCTAGCGGCGGGGTTTTTGGCCATGCATACAGTGTTTGTGTGTAGGGGTGTGTAGGGGTGTGCAGGACAGCAGGCACGCGCGCTACATTTATAGTATTTCCCGCTTTTACTGGGGAAGTGTTTATAACTGTGGGAACAGTGCTTGTGTGTAGTGGTGCATACATGACAATAGGCACACGATCTACATTTACGTGGCGTCCAGCTCGAGCTGGGAAAGTATTCGGCACTGTTTGGACAGTATTGATATGTGGGAGTGCGCACTTTAGTGTGGACACATGACCCCTTAGTGATACAGGCAGAAAATGACTCTTGTGATTTCTGTGTGTTGCCGTTAAAACGGCATTTGATTGCAGGTGAGCGAGTTCTGTGACTGGCCCATTGACTGCTGTACAGACATTTCCAGCCGCCTGTAAGGGGACTGGGTAATGTTTTACATGTTTTGCTCGCTGCAGTGAAGCGTTCAGCGAACTCTCTTACCGTGCTGGTGCCCGTGCTCATGTCCGCTAATGTCGACGCGCGGGGTCGAAGGCCGAGCCCGGCCAGTCGTTGGATGCAGAGCCAATTGGAAAGGCTGTCATCCTTTTCACCGTCGTCCCCTGGCGTGCCGAACGAGATGAGACCCATCGCTCTGTTGGAGGGGTGCTGGTCCGTCTGCGGGAATTGGACTGGCGGCGGGGAGTTCTCGGGTGGTGATGAAGCACGCGGGGACTGGCCCGGCATGATGTCACTGTAGTCCACGTGCTCTGGCGGCCTCCATGAGCGGCGCTTTTTTCTTGCGCGGCTCGAACAGAGGGAACGGCAGCACGGTGGTAGCAGGCTCGTTCGCGGCGAAGGCGGCGAAGCGAGCGCGCGGCTCGTTGAGGCCCAGGGAGTCACATTCGGGGCATCCGCCTCGAGTGAAAGCAGCTTCTGCGTGGTCAGGTCCTAGGCAGCGAGTGCAGATAATGTGATGGTCCCTGTCAGGAAGAAGGCCTCTGCATGAGGCGCAGGTCGAAGGCATTTGGAACAACGCCTCGAATTTGCTCTATTACTAAATACAAAAAGTGTCGCAAAGGCGAACACTTGCAAAGTAGCTTAGTAAAAAGGATATAGTGATGCGCTCCGGATGGCGTAGCAGAAGGCTTCGAAGGCGGCTGAAGGCGCCAGCGTCCTCTTAGCAGTCCTGCTGTAGGCTTGTCAACGGCAGGCGAAAGACTCCAACAATCCGGAGTATCCAGCGAAGAGGAGGTCTTCGCTGAAGGAGATTAAATCTAAAGGAACTCGTATGACGGGGTGCCCATTATATAGCCTGGCTATGCTAATTTCGGCGGCCTCTGAGCGCGCGAACGCGAGACGCGCGACCAACAGAGTCGCCCCGTCATTGGTTCGAGCAGTTGCCGCAGCACAGCCAATGACCGAGCTGCCTCGCTCATTACTGTCTGCTGTGCAGCTGCAATGCGTTTTACATAAAGACTTCAATATTTCTCGAGAAACGGAGTTTTCCCATAGCGTAAGCTACTTACGCAATAGGAGACACCTCTCGATAGGGAACTGTGCAGTGCAACAGTAAACTGTCTAGTATAGTTTGATAGTATGTAGCTGTATGTCTGTGTGTATCAGTATGCTATGTTAGCTGATGAGTAGTTTTAGATCAGTCTCAAAGTTTGTAGTAAAACAATCATAACTTTGTAATTATAATTATGCTACCTCATCTGTCAGCATGATGCCAGTGGATCACGCTCAGTCTCTTTGATTGTTACGTCATTGTTTTGGCTGATGCTCGCCTCGCTTGCATCCTTATATATATATATATATATATATATATATATATATATATATATATATATATATATATATATATATATTAATGATTATGGTTTTTATTACCATTATTTTTGTTTTCTTGTATTATTTATGTGTTTTTACTACAGTATGAATATCATGGTTAAAATGTGATTACTGTAGTAAAAAAGTTGAGTAAATATTGTATTTCAGAAATGAACTCTGTTTCCTTTTAAGTGGCTTTGTACACAGGATAAAACTGAGCATTGAAATTCTTGTATTATGCCCCAACTATCAAAAACATTAAGACACATGGCACATACAGGAACAAATAAGCTAGTTAAGGTTGAATTAAGCAGTGCAGAAACTCTCAGTATATCAGTATAACATGCAGAAGAACCATCCAAAATATATTTTTAAATAGATTAATTTGTTAACTATTACACAATAAGGTAATAATATATAAAAATATAAATAAATCTAAAATTTTCATGTAATAAACACAATACTGAAAGAAAAAACACTTTTATCCAAGCCATAAATGGAGAAAAATATATTTTATGTTTCATAAGTGTAATTCTCATCTCCTGGATCTACATCAATGCAGCAGACCATAGACCATGAAATCTCTTAATACAAGTAAATAATAATTTTATGTAAAAAACAGAATAATTTATCTTGCTCTCTTTCTTTGGATGGGTGCCTCTTTTGATGAGCAGTAGACATTTAGAAGTTCAGGCATTTAGCATTTGGATTGCAGTTTAATGGTATTTGCTCATGCATACTTTCTTGGGCATTCTGTGATCTCTAAAGTGTTATCTGCAGATCCCACTTAACTGAGAGCTAAGAATAAAGGAAAACATTAATGAAAACAAACAAAAGCTTATTCATAAGACTGTTTTAAGCCCATAATTGCAGAAATGCTTGTGTTCTGGCATGAAGATATCAGGTCATTGTAATGTGCTCTGATTTAAAGATCTATTTGAGGAGCTCTGACTCATGATCCAGGTCCAGCAGTAAATGTTTATGGCCTTGCACCTTGGCCAGTGCTGTTGACCTAACTTCTGTGTTCTCTGTGGGATAGTGTGGCAGCCAGCACTTGAACAGCACACTGTACTGGCTCTGGTAAATGGAAGCTTCTGCCAAAAATACTCTATTAAAAGAAAGGAATCTTTAATAGACCTACCCAGAGTCTTTTTCTACAAGACTCCAAATCAGTATAAAACTAATATTGTGCGAATATATAAAATCATGCTTCCTCATTGTTCTCCTTCAAATCTCTAGTGGTTTATTCCCAAAGTCCTGAATTAATTTGTGACGACTGAGTCTGGTTTCATTTATGGCTTAGTTTGAGATATGCACATGGGACATTCCCTTGGGGGTTTTGGTACTCTCTCTTTCACTGTGTATGCTCTCTCTATCCCCTGTCTCCTCCTTGGTTCTTCATATAATCCTATATATGTTTTCTCTTATTCTCTTTTCCTTTTATCTTCTATTATGGAAAGTATGTGCAATATTGCTTAGTTTTTTTTGGTCCTAAATTACCCAAATGCAAAACAGTTTAAATCTAACCCTTTTGTTTCCGTGTAGGGAAAATTAGCAGTATACTTGATAAAGATAAATAAGTTACAAAATAAGGCTTTTCAATTATAATTCCAAATTCGAACATCCATTGAATTTAAGATAAAAATACAGATTAAAATGCACAACTGTGCAATTGAATTTTAGATGTATTCCAAGCACCATGGTGAATTAGGTGGTGTTCCTTGGTCTTGGGTCATGTAGGAAACTTTTTGAAAGGCAATTTTGAGAAACTTCAGCTAGTGCTGTCTTCAGAGTTTCCTCTATCAGCGTTTCGCAGCATAAGGAGCTGCTCATACAGAACTCAGGGCTGGGAATTGCCACAGACCTCCCAATTCAATATTAAAATGATATTTAGTTTCATATTCAATATATATTCCCTTACAAAAATTGAGAGTTCATCGCAAATTTGCTGCAAACTTGCAGCAAATTCATCACTGATTATTTTTTACATGCAGATGAGCTTTGTGATAAACTTGCAGTAAATTGTCCATTGTTGCCAAAGGTTTGCTGCAGGTTCACCACTGCCGGTGAAGAGACGCAAACTTCTGGCAAACATTTGTGGCATGAATTGCAGGTAAAATGTAGGCATGCGCAAAACGACTAATTTTCATAATCAGTCAAAATCCTGCAGATCACTGATTGGTCAGGAAGAATCGTCACAATCAGCGTCACTGAATTTCCGACTCGCAACATCAACTCGCTAGCGACTTTCGAATTGTGAAAAAAGAAATGGCTGTGCACAAAACCACGCCATGGTCAATAAACGAGGTGCAGATGGTCGACTCGTTTGTGATGAGCGAAATGAAAAAGTCCCTCAGGAAGTGTCTCAGCTGTTGGCTGCACACAGCTACCACCAGACTTACCAACAGTGTTGGGAAAAGTTAAAAACACTTAAAAGTGACTACAGAACCATCAAGGAAAATTGGAAGTGGTTCGACCAAATGGACACCATCTAAACCGGCGAGCAATGGGAGGGAGAGTGCCCTGGACTGGCGTTGATCCACGATGGAGGATGGTATGTTTTGTTATGTTAACTCTATACTCTGCTTGAAAGCTTCACTTTATTTAGTTGACCAGCTACTGGAAGCTTGCTTCTAAAACAACCAGGCCAATTTAACTGTTACACTTGTGTAAAATCACCATGCAACAACTGCTTTATGCAGCACAATGAGCTAGTAGCTAACAGCTAGCAGTCGTGTTATTGTTTTGGTCAGTTTGTGTCAAGATGATGTCACAGCAGTAGAGGCGACGCAACTATGACGATCAGCCTATAATCCCACCCACGTTGAGATGGCACTATACTGCAGTGGAAATGCAAGCACTGAAATGCAAAGCGAGTAGAGTTGAGGCAAGTCGAACTGTAACGTTCAGTGGAAAAGTGCCGTTCTTTATCTCCTGGAACAGAGCTTCTCAAAGGTGCTGGTATTACAACCAACATTGCCCACACATAGACACCACCATCTTCTTCATCAGACATCATGCCCATAAAATACACAATACTCCTGTGTCTGTCTCTGTTGACCTGGTCTCCAGCAACTGCAAAAACACACATTTAAAGAACTCCTAACAACATATGCATTAACAAAGATACATCAACTTTATAATAGATTTTAAACTTACTCTTTTCTCTCTTTGCCACAATCTTAATTGATTCTCTCAGCTCTGCCTTTTCCATGATGAAAGTAGGAATACTTCTTCCTTATAGTGTCATTATAAGTCTTGCAGAATGCTTAAAAGGCATAAAATATTGTTAGTAACATAAGACTGAATATGTAAACCAACATTTTAATAGACATTAAAAGATTACAACAACAGTTTGAATGTTACCCTATATAATCTCTGAAGATTAGTTGAGTCTGGTCGTGTGGGAAAAATTATTCTGTGGAAAAGAGGAATAATTATATGAGTGATTATAATGCAGTTAAAATCAGATGAAGTTAAATCAGTATTTAATGCAACATAAATCTTCCGTTTTACCTGTTTGTGGATTATTTTAACGAAGATTCTTCTTAGAATGTTGCAGTCTGACAGTCTGCCTGTAGCATCTGTAGGTGTGTTTGAAATTACTCAAGTCTGACCAGAGATCAGAACAACAAAACTTCTGTGCTGGAGGGGGTGGGGTGTGAGGTGTAGATGTTTGTGAGGGAATGAGGGTCAATCATGAACAGTCAACAATGGGGGAGACTGGCAGTTACACGTTTTACTCCAGTAAAGTATTTGCTGTATAATCACACACCTTAACCCTCTGTGGTCTTAGGGTATTTTGGGCCCTGGAGAAGTTTTGACATGCCTTGACATTTGTGCTTTTTTCAGTTGCTTAAAAACATATTAATGGCTAAAGTCTGATAACACAAGCTGGGCTACAATAATATGTGAGCAACATGTGTGTACAGGTTTGTATTTTTTAGAAAATAATGTTTATGCATGGTTTTTGAAAAAACAAACATTTTAAGTCACTGAAATAAGGCCATATAACAGATACTAAACATTTGTCCTCAAGACTTTTGAGAATTGGGTATTGTAGCCTAGAGTTTTTGCTACAAAATGATGTGAAAACCATCCTGATCACTCATTCATACAAAACAATATAGTAATTTAACTTTTATAAGACAATATTAGTGTTGAAAGGTAATATGCGAGGAGGCGTGAATGATCATGAATATTGAATGTGATTAACACCTGACGAGACAAAGAACCCTCCCCTGGACCTATCAATGAGGGATAGAGAATGAATGTGAGGAGACTTAATGATCAAAATCAAGTTTTAAGTTAAAAGAAGAAATCTGACTATACATTTTCTTTACAAAAAGACTTTACTTAATTTTAGACCTACACTACCATTTAAAAGAAGTCTCTTCTGCTCACCAAGACTGGATTTATTTGATCCAAAATACAGAAACAACATTGATATTCTGAACTCTTTTTACAATTTAAAAGAACAGTTTTCTATTTAAATATATTGTAAAAGGCAATTTGTGATCAGAGCTGAATTTTCAACATCATTACTGCAGTCTTCAGTGTCACATGATCCTTCAGAAATCATTATAATATACTGATTTTCTAATATGGGCATATTTAAAGTGCAATTTACTAATTTAACCTGAACACATATTTGCAAACACAAGCTTTGTTGATGATAATGAGGCATTATAATCTCTAGATGAAATATAATCTAAACATTCATATTATTTTTATATCATATCATATTACATACCATATTTATATTATACAGCATACAATTTAAATACCTGCTTTAGCCTAAACAGCATTTCAATGGAACTAAAACTTGCTTATTAGGACATATTTCAAATGTCAATACTCTGAATCCTGGCTGACAAGTCTGTAAACAGTCCCACTAGTAAAATATGTACATGTTTATATAAAATAGCATGTCAACTAATTAAAACTAAATGACTTACTCATCTGAAACTGTATCCTTGGCTGGATCAAGTCTCTCTTCAAAATACAAATGTTCATCGGAGTCCCGCTCTTCTTCTGAGGAAAATGTTAACTCTTCCTTAATATCCAGGAGTTTCCTCGCCTGTGTATTGTTACAAACGCGCAGAAAAATTAATGAAATAGGTTTTAATCAAACCTCACAGTCGGGGGCATGTACATTTGCGTTGATCGTCTCAGCACATTAGCGTATGAATGGCACGCTCTGCTGGTGGGTGGGATCACATTACAGATAATTAGATGGACCAGTAAAAAACTGTACATCGCTTTGTTTCAAACAGATTGCATTGCAGGAGAATATTTGTTTTAAATTTGAATTGTTTTATTTAAAAGTAGACATTTTAAACTTTCTTTAGACATATGTTTCATGTTTGTGTGAGCTGACCCTCGGGTCGGCACGCCCAGTCTGAGGCTGACACCCAGATGGCCGACATTCTTGCCCGAGCTGCTGTCAGCGTGTGGCTGGACCGGTCCCCCAGGTGCATAGGGCGGTTGCAATCCACCTGTGTCCCGAGAACACCACCACCTGGCGGGATCTCCCGGTGCTCCCCTCCAAGGCCTGTAGGATGATGACATCACTGACCTCCAAAGCCTACAGTGCTGCCAGACAGGTCGCGTCTGCCTTGCATTCCATGGCCCTCCTGCTAGTTCACCAGGCCTCCTCGTGGGCCCTGGCCAATGGCACCTCCCCAGCAGAGCAGCGGGTTGGGCAACACCCAATACTTTTACGAGATTTTACAATCTCAGGGTAGAGTCGGTTTCATCCCGTGTTCTCTCAGGTCCGAGTCAGTAGAACTCGGTAACGCAGAAACATCTGACCGGGTGTACCGCTTGCATCTAGCGCCTTTTGGGGCGGCTGTGGCTCAGGTGGTAGAGCGGGTCGGCTGCCAATCGCAGGGTTGGTGGTTCGATTCCTGGCCCACATGACTCCATATGCCGAAGTGTCCTTGGGCAAGACACTGAACACCAAGTTGCTCCCAATGGCAGGCTAGCATCTTGCATGGCAGCTCTGCTGCCATTGGTGTGTGAATGGGTTATTGGGATACAGTGTAAAGCACTTTGGTATCCTCTAAGGTTAAAAAAAGCGCTATATAAGTGCAGACCAGACCAGACCATTTCCCCTCCACTGAGGCGATCTCGTGTGCTCTTATCCCAGGAGATCCCACTAATTCGGCTCCCTGGATGACTCCTCCCTAGACCTCTGGTCCACGAATTCAGCGAAGGAATTCCCTGACCAGACCCACTACGAGTACTCAAACTACTCTGTATTGGAATATGTGCTCCACAGGACGGGGCCCTGTGTGGACTTATCCCCCTGTGTGTATTTTCCATATGGTCCCCTTGCGAGCGGACCCGCGTCTCCCTTGGGCAGTGCCCGCCCCCCAGTCACCCTGTTTGTAGCAACTCCTCCCTCTCAACAGGTAGGATCTACCACCGCAACATTCTCCACATGTGGCCTGAAAACCCATGCAATGTATTTCACCACTCTTTACCTCCCCAGGTGTGGTCTCTGCAGGGTCTTTTCCCCCTGAAAGAATAGGAATTGGAAAAGAACGCCTTCCCCGATGCGTGTGATATCGTTAAGATGGCCCCAGCCACTTTAACTCTTTATGTGAGAAACATAGAACAAGAAAAGGCACGTCTGGCCAGGCTTGCTCCCATGCTTGGCACGTCGCCTTGTTCCCCCTTCAGGGTGTAGGGAACCAGAAGGTTATGACGATTTTATGGGGCATTGGGGAAGGGTACATGCAGTCTGATGTGGCATGTTGCTTTGGCACGCAACTGCCTGCTTGCACCTGAATCAGCAACCCACATTCACATTTCAGCGCATGGCGTGATTAAATATATTAAATATGGACCCCTAGGGTTGCTTCTTCAACACAACGTCGAAGTGAGTGACAGACAGGGAACGTCTAGGTTACTATTGTAACCTCTGTTCCCTGATGGAGGGAACAAGACGTTGTGTCCTCCTGGCCACATCACTGAACTGAGCCACTGTTATGGCCTCAATCTCTGATCCTCAGGGCAAAATCTTGAATGGACAGATGCATTTCCCTCCCTTTATACCCGTATGTCCGTGGGCGGGACATGCAAATCCTGTCTGCCAATTTCTCATTGGCCTTTTCTCAAGTTCAGAGATGCGCTAGGCTCTCAAGAGAGACCCCTAGTGTCACTTCTTCGACACAACGTTTGTTCCCTCCATCAGGGAACGGAGGTTACAATAGTAACCTAGACATTCAGTGTTGACTGAATGTAGTTATGTAGTTCAGAGTTGACAGAATGTGCTTCATTATTATAAGCTGTTTGGTGTGAAGTAACTAACCTCAGTCTCTCTGCCTAGTTGGTTCTGTCTCGTGTATCTGTTGGTTGCCTGCATCAGCATCGACACCACTCTCCCGTTCCTGTTAGGGTTTACAATTGATTCTTCCCACTCAGTGATGCACCCACTGAGAATCATGTTGAAAGAGCCTTAGTAATAGGTGAATCTATTTTTAAGGAACATGAAAATAGAGTCAAGCCATTATTGTTAAATACATTTTGGGGGCTTGGTCAAATTTACAAGTGCTGGCTACTGCTAAACACATGTTGGCACTAATGATGTCTGGCTTTGCCAGTCGGAGATCACAAAAGATAATGTTAAAGAGGTGTGTGAACTTGCAAAATGATGTCAGACACTATAATATGCTCTGGTTTCTCCCTGCTCATTGTGGTGATGAGGTTTATAATAGATTAGTGTCAATGAACAGCTGGATGTGATGTCTTATAGTCTTAATAGTAATAGTATCTGACTAACTGGGGACCAAGTCAGAAAGCAGACAAACTGGTTAAACCGAAAGTCTGCTAGCTGCCTTGAGGTCACAGGTTACATAAACTACAACACATAGAGACTTTATCACCTAGATATGATATAGAGACTGTGTCTGTTTCCCAAAC
Source organism: Xyrauchen texanus (assembly GCF_025860055.1). Classification (NCBI taxonomy): domain Eukaryota; kingdom Metazoa; phylum Chordata; class Actinopteri; order Cypriniformes; family Catostomidae; genus Xyrauchen; species Xyrauchen texanus. The sequence goes on from NC_068307.1 coordinate 37,042,817, forward strand.
TACCAAACACAAGCCCCTCATTAAATCGTTTAGAAAAAAATGTATTATGTCGAAACTTGAAAAAATTTTTTTAACAATAAACATCATATCAATTTAGGGCTAATAAACATTAGATCTCTTTCAACCAAAGCACTAATTGTAAATTAAATTATTACAGATTAGTTAGATAGTTTGGATGTGCTCTGTTTGACTGAAACCTGGCTTAAACTGGATGAATATTTTAGTTTAAATGAATCTACTCCCCCAGGCTATTGTTATAAACATGAGCCTCGTCTGAAGGGTTGAGGAGGAGGTGTTGCTACAATTTACAGTGAAGGTTTTGGTGTTACTCAGTGTCAGGAGGCAATCAGGCTCACTCACATCCACAACACAAAGATCACACTCACCCCAATACTAATCACCTGCACCTGTCATCAATCCAGCAATCCAGCAATCACCAGCACTATTTAAGAGCACAACTCACCTCCAGTCTCTGTCAAACCTTGAACGAGGAAATATCCACTAACCTGCTCTCTGTGCTTTTCAGACGATTGTTCCTGAGACTATTCCAGTCTGTTTCCTCAGTACACCCTTGTGTTACTTACCTGTTTTCCCTCGTCCAGAGACTCCTCCATCTCCCTGGTGTTCATACTCCGCGTCCTTTGGATTGTGATACTTACCACACTCAAGCCTGCCGTTATCTGCAAGAGAAAAGACGGTCATTCATCAGTATTATACTCACAGCGCCCGTTGATGCATCTGAACTTCCCTACTGTCCTACGAAAGCTTCATTAAAAGTTATTCTGAATCCTTCTAACCTTGTTGTCCTAGTGTGTATCCTGACACTCAGAGGACAGGATATAAGTTTAAGTCTTTTTAACTAATAATGCTAAAGGTGACATCGCCAGATATGAATAAAAAATCTCTGTCGTCTTTTGCCCTTGTTACTGTATATAGATCACCTGGGCCGTATTCTGATTTCCTTGGTGAATTAGCAAATTTTCTAACAGATAAAGCTTTAATGGTTGGTGACTTCAACATTCATATAGATAATGAAAATTACACATTGGGATTAGCATTTATCAATATTCTCAACTCTCTTGCCGTAAGACAAATGTGACAGGACCAACTCATCGCCGTAATCATATGCTAGATTTAATTCTGTCATATAGGGTTGATGTCAATGCTGTAGCAATTCTACCACACAGCATTGACATCTCAGATCATTACCTAGTCTCTTGCTTGCTGCGATCAGCAAATGTCACTCAATCTACCCCACACTATCACTCAGGTAGAACTATTCTTTCCACCACTAAAGATAGCTTCACTGTTATGTAATAACAGAAAATATAAATACAGTCTTCACTAGCAATCTTGATAGTGTCGCCCCATTTCAGTGGTGGAAAGAGTACTGAAAAATAATACTCAAGTAAAAGTACTGTCACTTCTTAAAAAATGTAGTTTGAGGAGATTAAAAGTACCTGTCCTAAAAACTACTCAAGTAAGAGTAAAAGAGTAACTAATTTAAAAGTACTTATGAGTAGTGAGTATTGAGTACTGAGTTGCGTTAACTATGCCCCTTTATAATAAAACTCTATGCTGCAATTTGAAAATGTAGCACACATACCGTAATTTACATTCCCTTTCATGGTTGTTTGTCAGATCGAATAAAAAATATAGGTATTTTATAGGTGTTTGTGACTGACAATTTTTAAAATACATCACTTATCTATGATATCGTAAACGCTACATGAATCTGATTAAAAAAATAAATAAAAGGACGACATGATTACAGAAATGAAAAGATTTTTATTTTTTTCAATATCATAATGTATAAAACAATTACATTAAAATCAGTTAATGTGCAGTGTTTAAATTTCCCTTAATGCCAAAAATTTTAGTTTTTTAAAAGAATATTTCAGCTATTTTGGTTCATACAATGCAAGTGAATGGGTGCCAAGTTGGGTTTTAAGTTGGGTTTTAAGTTCCAAAAATCACATAAATCAGCATAAAAGTAGCCTAATCCATGTGACTCCAGTGGTTAAATCCATGTGTTCAGAAGAGATATGTTAGGTTGGGCGAGAAAGAGATCCATTTTTTTCTTCCTTTTTTGCTATATATTCTCCTCTCTGCTCTGTCAATCTCCACTTTAACTTTCACTTTCTTCTTTTGTTTTTGATGATTCACATTCTTCATGCATATCGCAATCTACTGGGCAGGGACATATAAAATTGACTTAAATATTGATCTGTTTCTCACCCAACCTATCACATAACTTCTGAAGACATGGATTTAACCACTGGAGTCACATGGATTACTTTTATGCTGCCTTTATGTGCTTTTTGGAGTGTCAAATTTTTGCCATCCATTCACTTGTATTGTATAGATCTACAGAGCTGAAATATTCCCTGATAAGTGCACTGTATAATATAAATATCCATGTACTGTACTGTAAGTGGACTAGCCATTCGTGTTGATAGATAAAAATTATATAAGGACAGGGAAGTAGTGAACACAGACGATGGGAAAATAGCCCAGTAAATGTACAGTTACAGCACTTAAAATGTACTCAAGAATATACTCTATGTAAAATGTACTCATAAAATATCATTTGACTCTTGATGGATGTACATCAGCTTCAACAGAGAAGAACTTAGGTGTTATATTTGATACCAACCTGTCCTTTGAAAATCAGATTACCAATGTTTGTAGAACAACATTCTTCCACCTAAGAAATATTGCTAAATTACGGCACATGCTCCCTGTTGCTGATGCCGAAAAACTAATACATGCATTCATGACCTCAGGACTAGATTATTGTAATGCATTACTGGGAGGATGTCCAACAAGATCAATAAAAAACTTCAATTGGTTCAAAATGCAGCAGCCAGAGTGCTAACGAGAACCAAGATATATGATCATATTAGCCCCATTTTATCATCATTACATTGGCTACCTGTTAAATTTCATATTAATTAAAAAAATCTGTTAACTACATACAAAGCTTTGAATGATCTAGCTCTGCAGTACTTAAGTGACCTTCTACCATGCTATAATCCATCACGTTCATTACGATCGCAAAATTCTGGCCTGTTAATAGTTCCTAGAATATCAAAATCCACAAAAGGAGGTAGATCCTTTTTGTATTTGGCTCCTAAACTATGGAATAGTCTCCCTAACACTGTTCGAGATGCAGACACACTCCCTCAGTATAAGTCTAGACTAAAGACTCATCTATTTAGCCAGGCATACACCTAATTTATCCTTCAACCCACTTAGGCTGCTTTAGTTAGGTCTGCCAGAACCAGAAACATTGATCATGATCTATAACTCTGCAATAAATTGAATGGCATCAATGCTAATATTATTTTATTTGTTTCCCTGTCTCAACATTGGGACTCCTATCCTGAGGTCACCAGATCCAGCTGGATCCAGCTCCATTCCTGCTTCATGTTGGACTCCACTCGCTGTGTGATGATGACTAAATGCAGCCGATGCCAGCCAAACATCACTTCAGTCTATTATGATGGACTTTAGAGGATGAACTGATTCCTACTCCAACCATAAGACATGGGATACTTCAAATACCATTGTCTGAACCTTGGACTTGAGATGGACCACACCGAACCTCACTGAAATTACCGGCCAGGTTGAACTGCGATGCACCTCACTAATCTCTGCCTGCATCCCCTCAGTCTATTGATGGACTACACGCTTGAAATGGAATACATAGACTATCAATTGCCAACAAAAGCCTTCATCAGCCAATTAACAAGGACAATTGCATATATGTGAACTTCTGCAGTTAACCTCTTAAGATCCTTGCCATTTTTGGGGATTTCCGCCTGGATTTGGCCTACCCAAATTAAAAAGCTTCCCATTCCCACATACTTTGGCCTAAATACACAGTTTTGGTGTCATTTTACAGGAAACCCTTTGAAGTTGCATAAAACACTGCTAAAAATTAATACAGGATGGACTTCAAAGACATTAGTCATTAATCTTACAGTTTATACAAAATCTATGTTTAAACACTGTCACTTAACACTTACTTAGTTTATTAATTTTAAACCATGACTTGCACTATACATAAGTAATATTTACATTATAATCATGATGTTAGCAAGTGGCGAACTGGCCCCCACAGTGAGTCTGGTTTCTCCCAAGGTTATTTTTCGTCCATTAAACAACATCTTGTGGAGTTTTGTGTTCCTTGCTACAGTCGCCTTCGGCTTGCTCACTGGGGTCATAAATACAAATATTATTTAATTACTTATTTTTAAAAAATTCACAATCGTATTTTATCTAATTACACAATGATGACTCATAGACATTATAACTATAACAGTTTATTTTTTGTTAATGCCTGATCTTCTGTAAAGCTGCTTTGAAACAATGTGTGTTGTGATACAAATAAAAATTACTTGACTTGACTCAAGTAAAAGTAAATGTATACAATTTTTAAACTACTTAAATAAGTAAAATTCTTAGGAAAAACTAGTTAATTACAGTAACGTGAGTATTTGTATTCGTTAATTTACACCCCTGCCCCCCTTTGATTTAAACACAGGCCCTTAACACTTAGGTTACAAATTTAAACCATGACTTGCACTGCACACAAATAACTAATATTGGCATTATATTCATGATTTTTAGCCAGATGGGAACTGGCCCCAACGGTGAGTCTGGTTTCTTCCAAGGTTATTTTTCTCCATTAACCAACATCTTATGGACTTTTGTGTTCCTTGCCACAGTCGCCTTCGGCTTGCTCACTGGGGTTCTATATACAATTATTATTTAACTATTTAATTATTTATTTTTATTAACAATTGCACAATGTTAAGACTTTATAGATATTACAGTTTCATTTTCTGTTAAAGCATGATTTTCTGTAAAGCTGCTTTGAAATTACGTGTGTTGTGAAAAGCACTGTACAAATAAAAATTACTTGACTTGACTTGCTTGACATTTGTTTGTGTTGGTCCTGCCACAATCCAGTCAAAATGGAGCCACCCTTGACAGTTTTGGAGGAGCTCTGCCATAAACTGTCTCTTTGAATGTCATCTGGTCTGATTGTTCACCACATTCCCCCTGCTCTGCTGATCGAGGATCTGAAATTGTTGATCAGGCATAGTTCCTGAGGAGGAACATCATGTACAAACACGCACACCTCACCTCATTCTTTGACCACTGGCATGAAGAGTAAACTATGGCTCAATATCTTGTATGTAGAGCTAAAAATAATGGCTATACGAGATCAGAAAGTATTCACATTTAAGGTTATGGTGAAACATTATGTGGAAAAGATGATGATGTTCCTATGGATAGTCTAAAGTAATCTAAGTTCTCTAAAGAACACTAAGGATAAACATTATTATTTTTTTTACTTATTTAGCAGGAAAACTATTTCTTATATGTCACGATTGACATGATATGCTATGGCACTGTCCAAGCTGTATGCTAATGTCCTTGTTACTTCCATAATCTCTGTTCCTTGATGGAGGGAATGAGATGCTGTGTCAATGTAGTGACACTAGGGGTCACTCTTGGGAGCCCGAGACACCTCTGATCTTTGATAAAAGGCGAATGGGAATTGGCGAGTGGTATATGCATGCCACTCCCCTGGACATACAGGTATAAATGAGCTGGCATGCATACCATTTGTGCTGAGGAGCTGAGAATAAGGTCCCGGCCATATGAGCAAGTAGTTCAGCATTGTGGAAGTAACCAGGACGTTCTCTATCTGTCACTCACTCGACGTTGTGTCGCTGTAGTGACACTAGGGGTACCGTACAAAAACGCCACAACTAGCTGAACTTTGTTAAGTGGATCAGAGGTGTGAGACGGGCAGACTACTGTGTGCCATGTAGCCAGTGCCTAACCTGGCACATAACATCCCCTGACACTAGTATGAGTGTCGAACATCCCTTTGGGGACAAGTCTACTGCCCAAAAGATAGGGACAGGCTAGCCCAGCTGTGCCTCTTCCCTCTTTTTTCTTTTTCTCCCCAGAAAATGAGAGAAATCTTTAACCGACTGGGACACCAGTGTCCGCATCAGGGTGTGTCACTCCCAAGGGCAAGACACCGCAGAGACCACACCCCGCCCGGGGGGGGGTGGGGGGGGGGTGGTATTTTGAGTGGAGATACGTCCCAAGGAAGATGCAGTTTACCAACAGAGAAACGTTTCAGCGGAGATGTGTGTCGTAAGTGGTAACCTACTGGGAACCAGCGCATGCAGAGCACCTATCCCAGTACAGGGCTTAGGTAGCACATGTACTGAGTTTCTCCGGACACTTTCCTGCCACAGGGCTACGAGGAAGTCAACCAGGGAACACATTTGTGAACGTTACTGGGAATCAAAAACGCACATCTTAAGCTCAAGGGAATGAAAGGTGCTAAGCGCAAGTGTTATACCTGGCCGGCTGAACCAGATTTACCTGTTCGTTCCTGCTAAGACAAGGGAGGAAACCGGCTCAACCCGGAGATTATAGAACCCCACAAAGGTGTTGGATGTAGCCCAGCCCGCTGCTCTGCAAATGTTTGTTGGAGAGGCGCCACTGGTCAGATCCCAGGAGGCCGCTTCACTCCTGATAGAATGGGCTCGTAGCCCTGCCGGGGGTGGCACATGCTGAGCTTGGTAAGAAATAGCTATGGTGTCAATGATCCAGTGGGCGATCCTCTGTTTGGAGACAGCGCTTCCTTTCCGCTGTCCGCCAAAGCAGACAAAGAGCTACTCAGAGGCTCTGAAGCTCTGCGTGTGGTCCAAATAGATGCTTAAAGCAAGCACCGGACACAGCAATGTAAGGGCTGGGTCTGCCTCCTCGGGCAGTGCTTGCAGGTTCACCACCTGATCCCTGAACGGTAATCGAACGGTGGACCAAACTCCAGGCACGTTTCACTGACAGAAAATGTTTGCAGGTACCCTACCCTCTTGATGGATGTGAGAGCCGTCAGAAGGGCAGTATTCAGAGAGAGTGCCTAAAGCTTTGCTGACTCTAAGGATTCAAAGGGAGCCCCTCGTAGGCTTTGCAAGACTACAGAGAGGTCCCACGAGGGAATGAGGTGCAGTCTGGAGGGATTCAACCTTCTGGCATCTCTCAGGAACCTGATAATCAGGTTGTGATTTCCTAAGGACTTACCGCCACTGTGTCGTGGTGTGCAGTTATAGCGGCTACGTACACCTTCAAGGTGGAGGGGGACAGCCACCTTCCAACCTCTCCTGCAGAAAGGAAAGCACAGAGCCGACTGCACATCTCTGGGGGTCTTTGTGCCGGAGAGAACACCACTTAGCGAACAGACGGCACTTCAAGGCATACAGGCGCCTCGTAGAGGGGGCCCTAGCCTGAGTGATCGTGTCTACCATGGCAGGTGGTAGGCCACTGAGGTCTTCCACGTCCCATCCAGGGGCCAGACATGGAGGTTCTAGAGGTCTGGTCGTGGGTGCCAGATGGTGCCCTGTCCCTGAGAAAGAAGGTCCTTCCTCAGGGGAATTTGCTAGGGAGTGGCTGATGCGAGGAGCATGAGGTCCGACAACCAAGTCTGGGTGGGACAGTAGGGTGCTACTAGGATGACCTGCCCCTCATCCTCCCTAACCTTGCAGAGGGTCTGTGCAAGCAGGCTCACTGGGGGAAATGCATATTTGTGTAGTCCAGGAGGCCAGATGTGTGCCAGTGCGTCTATACCGAGGGGAGCCTCTGTCAGGGCATACCAAAGCGGGTAGTGGGAGGATTCTAGGGAGGCGAACTGGTCTACCGGTGCCTGCCTGTATCGACTCCAGGTCAGCTGGACCACACTGGGCAAAGTCTCAGACGGTGTCGCCAAATAGGCCGGCCTGGGAGATGGGAGATGGGAGTTCAGGAAGCATGTCTTGTCAGGCCTCTCACATATTGACCAGGTTGAGCCATAGGTGTCGCTCCTGGACCAACAAAGTGGACATTGTCCGCCGAGAGACCACGCCCCGACCTTCGTTGCCAGGAAGGTGAGGTCGGTTGCCGAGCGCAGCTCCTGCATCAATCCCGGGGTGGAACTACCCTCATGCAGCTCTTTCAGTGCCTTGGCTTGGTGTACTTGCAGGAGAGCCATGGCGTGCAGTGCGGAGGTGGCCCAGTGACACCGTAGGGATGACATAAGCCTACAGCCCCTGGACGGGAGCTTTGGGTGCCCATGCCAGGTGGTGGCGCTATGCAGGCATAGGTGCACTCTGAGCGCCTTGTCCAACTGGGGGCATCGCCGAATAACCCCTGGCCGCCCAACCATCGAGGGTAGTGTGAGCGGGGGAGCCGAAAGATCAGGACCGGGCAGTGAAAGGTGCCTCCCATGACATTGTCAGCTCCTCATGCACCTCTGGGAAGAAAGGTACTAAGGCAGGGCGGGGAGTGGTGCCACGAGCCCAGATACCAATCATCGAGCCACGAGGGTTCAGGAGAGAGCGGAGGGTCAATGAACGCTCATCACCTTCGCGGGCACCGAACAAGAGGCCCAACTCGCCCTGAGACGGGCCAACGCACTCATCTGGGAGCCTATCCGGAGCAAACAAGCGTGCTGGGGAATGGTCCGTGGGGATTGACCCAGCAGAGGTGGTCCAATTGTGGTCCCCAAAACGTCCCCAGTGCTAGCAGTTCTGGCCTCATACCCGTGTGTAAAAGGGCCGAGGCAGGGAGCCGTTGGGGTGGCTCAGTGTGGGCAGTGCCCAGGCACGAAAGACAGCGATCGTGGCCATCTGAAGTCGAGGGATAACACCCGCATCCAGGAATAACACACAACCGGAAAGGCATCTTTAAAAAGACGTTCTGATGTGTGCCGTTCTAGAATATAGAATATTCTATATATATAGAATAAATTTAGAATATACTCTTTCAGGTGAAAAATAGTATTTTAAAATATACTCTAATAGATCTGGCGAAGTGCCCAGGGGCAATCTCTGCAGTGCAGCTGTGCAGAGAGGGGAGAAAGCCACTGTAATACGGTGTAAGGATCCAGCAGAGGTGAAATGGAAGCCGTGGGAAATTCAGCTCGCTGAATGATCGACTGCTCGGCTCCGAAGAGAAAATCTGAATGAGCGGTATGCACCCCAGCTCCTTTATAACCGTATGTCTGGCGGAGTGGCATGCAAATACCACTTGCCAATTCCCATTGGACTTTTATCAAAGATCAGAGGTGTCTCTGGCTCCCTAGAGTGACCCCTAAAGTCACTACATCGACATTATGAGTGCGTGACAGATAGGGAAGTGCACTTACTTTGGTTACATGGTTCACTGCATTGCCAGATTAAAAAGAGCCTCAACTAGCTCATTTGGTACCAAGTATGACGAGATTAATCAACTGCCCTACTATCAAGGTTGGCGCCCCCTTGTTATATAATTTGTGTATCAACCTACAGCATATTCAATGGGAGTGATCACGTTGTATAACATCCATCGTCCTGGCTACACTGAGTGGTGTAGTCAAAAAGGGTGTAGGTTGATTAACAGTGGGGATGGTGAATTTTAGTGTTCTGGGACCTAAAGGCTGCAACTACCTTTGTAGGACTGTGCCACAGATCCAATGAAACTATCTCTCTCTTTTGGAGAGGTGCCCTAAGAGAGAAATTGGATGTCTGAACTTGACAACAAATTAGACAACCCTAAAAATGATCAACAATATCTTGCTACATACATGAGTAGTGAACTAGTTGATGGAGGGTCTTATATGTTGAATTTGACACCCTTTTCTTTGGAATGGCAAAGGGTTTTTTGAGGGAATACAAGATCGTAACCTCCCTGTGGGCTGTGAAGAAGGGCAAACATTTTTCTGGCTGAAGGTGATGACTAAAAAGATACAGGGTCTATGTGTTGGCTGACTCTGACAGGAGTAATTAATAAGACCTGTTCATTAATTGGATGTCCCCCTTGTCCCCCCAACCCTGTGAGACATAGGCTGGGTGGAGGGTCCCCAACTAGTCATGCCAAACAAACCAGATCTCTGTTCTGCCAGGGTCTTTGCTCCTCAGACTCAATGCCTTTATTACTTCAAACATTTGTCGGATCTGTGCTAAATAGTCTTTTTCCATTTCTCCAGTTTTTCCGGATCTCATAATTGTATATACTTCCCTTCTGTCTTTGCCATGCCTGTTTTTCTGTCCAGGGGTATGTCTGCCATTGTTGTATCTCCTGTCACCTGAGAACTTTGTGTTTTGGGTACTCTGCTGAATATCAAAGGGCTTTGATTGGGAGGAGTGGCCATAATTACTGTAATGGGCAAACCCTTGGGGATATTCTGTCACTTCAGTCTCGAGGGGAGGCTTGCTGTCATGTTTAAGTTCTGGCACAGGAGGACTTGGTCTTTGTAATTTCTGTCTGTGTGTACCTTCTCACTTTCCCATGCTCGCAAAGCAAGCTGATTTAATTCACCTACAGACATCTGGTCAGTGTCTACCAAAAGTATAAGGGACTTTCTAATTGTGGGATACTGGTTGCTCACAAACAAACTCTTAAACATGACATCTTTCTCTACCCTGGGGAATTTTTTTTCCAGCAAAATAAATTTTTCATAAGCACTCATAATAGTCTCAGGGAGATTGATCGCGACCCGGTTTAATTTAGGAGGAAGAAAAACGAGAGGCAGATGGATTTTGATACAGGGTATTCTCTGCTTCTATCTGCGTCGTCTTCCTAAGGAGAAAGAGTTTGTCTGCCGTACTGGCCTCTAGGAAGTAAGCCAAAGCAAAATTGTCATTTGAAATACAACTCTATGTTGTTTTCAGGGGTATCAGGATTGAACACTTCAGTATCACATGCCAATTCTCTAAGTACATGCAGTCTTCTTTCTCTATTTGTTGGTAGGATTGGAAGTTTAAGAAGAGGGCAACACATTTTTTCCAGTGTTGTGGAGTCAGTATGTGATCCACAAGTGTGATAAGTACTCACGGTTAGACAGCTAGTGGCTGTGACATCCTCACTGTCCTGGAAACACCGTCTCTATGAAACACTGTCCAACAGGGTGTCCCTAACTACTGTGCCTAAGGAGTAGGGTACACAATTATCTCATATTCACTCATCCATCTTCCTTTTCCTAGAGGTCTCTACTCTGCTACACTATCTTTAGATCCCCAGTTATGAGCTCTATCTGTCATCTGTCTCTGTTTCTCACAGTCTGTCAAGACTGTACTGTACTTTTGACAATTCTGCATTTGTTCTGCTCAATTCTTCCCTAAGATTGATTTGGGCAGCATTCGAGTTGGAAATGTGTTGTTTCAATATTTCACATCTCATGTAATATGTGTAGATGCTTTTTCAGCTCAGATATTTCAAGCAAAGCTGATTTTATCTCAGCTTTGGTCCTTATCTCATTAGTGCTGAGAATACAAAGCTTTTCTGTCTGACCATCTCTGTTTGCAAAGTGCTCATGTCTGAATTCTGGCTGTGAATGACTCAGTGCAGATCTCTAACAGTTTCTGATTTGTCAGGTTCAGATTAACTGTGCATTGTCCCTACCCAAACTAGCCAGTTCATTTTTAAGTTCTCGGAATTGAAAATCCTTATCTTTGTCCTGCTCTTGGCAAGGGACATTTTATCTGTTGCTTGATTAAGTTGAGCAGGCCAATTTAGTGTTAAACTAGAGAGAATCTTTATTATGGAACTTTTCCACTACACGTTACAGTTCGACTCACCTCAACTCTACTCACTTTAAGTTTCTGATCTTGCATTTCCGCTGCAGTTTAGTACCATCTAAATGTGGGTGGAATTATAGGCTGGTTGTCATAGTTGCGCCGCCTCTACTGCCGTCACATTTAGTAAATGCTCGGCTCGCTTGGAACCTCGACCGAGGTGGTACTAAAAAAGTATCAGGTACCAGGTACTATCCACAGTGGAAAACACCAAAAAGCGAGCAGAGTCGAGTTGAGTCGAGTTGTACCATGCGTTAGCAAATCCAAGAAATTAAGACAATGAATGTCACTCACAATGGGGGTGAAAATTCCAGCACTCAGCTATAAATTGTCAGAGGGGGCTTCCCTTTCCTGACACGTTACACACAGGAACTCTAAAACAAATTTATAGGCTTAAAAGGTGAATCAAACTAATGCTTAATTTTGGTAGCAATTAGTTATAATTAATAATTACAACTTGTTAAACAGTTCTAAACAGAGTATTTGCAAGATCCATTTGCTAGACATTTTTTTTTATTTTGGTTGATGCATAAACAAACAATTTACTATTTTCAAAAAAAAAAAAAAAGATTTATGTTTATTATGCCCATAGACTACTCAAACACACAAAAGCAAAAAAATATGCAACAATTTAAAGTAAAATGTTGCAATAGGGATCTGAGTACGTGTTTGTGCGGGTCTCCATAAAATTACCTAATTTTACATTTGTTCATGAAAAAGTTCACTTCCCTATAGAGCTGGGCAATATGTAAAAATGTTTTAACAATAATTACCTTAAAAATATAGTGATATCTGATTATATCGTCAACACCCCTGCTGAGGGTCAGTGAATATTTTTGCTTTATTGATTTTGCTTTAAAAATTAAAAAAATTTATTGAAACACAAAAAACGTAAACAAAAAGTCATTTAAAAAAAAAAAGTGATTAAAACATCTTATAGAACCACCTTCCCAAATCCAAACATTTAATGTCTCCAACTGCCACATTTGTCATCACGCAAGCATCCATCAATGACAACAGATGAAAAATCCCTAATAGCCTATAAAAAGACAATTATAAATTTAAAGATAATGTAAAATTAGTTACCCATCCTACCAACCACCAGAGGGAACCCTCTCCCAAATACTGATCTTCACCCATTTCTTCTCTGCTCATTTCCTGTTTATATATAGCCAGGCAGTTTCATTGTTCTGTGCAAAGAATTGCCAGTTTATCCTGCCTTACCAACATTTTTCCATTGCCATTGTTTATTGATTCATGTTATGACCACTGCCTGTTTTTTATGGATTTCAGAGAACCTACCGCCTACTGCCCCTACTTCATCTTACCCAAGAAAGGCAGTGGGTTGCGGCCAATCTTGGACCTGTGAGTATTGAACCGGGCCTTGCAAACTCTCCTGTATAAGATGCTGATGCAGAAACACATTTTAGCAAGCGTTGCAAGATTGGTTCACAGTGGTAGACCTGAAGGCCGCGTACTTCCACCTCTCGATTTTACCTTGGCACAGGCCGTTTCTGCAATTTGCTTTCAAGGGCCGGGCGTACCAGTTCAAGGTCCTCCCCTTCGGTTTATCCCTGTTTCCGAAAGTGAGGCAGCCCTTGCCTCGCTAAGCGAAGTGGGCATCCACATCCTCAACTATCATGATGACTGGCTGTTTCTAGCTCACTCTCCAGACTTGTTGTGTGCACACAGGGATCTGGTGCTCAGGCACCTCAGCCAGTTGGGGATTTGGGTCAACTGGGAAAAGAGCAAGCTCTCCCCAGTACAGAGCATCTCTTTTCTGGGGTTGGAGTTAGACTCAGTCTCTATGATGGCATACCTCACGAGTGAGTGCACGCAGTCCTGTAAGCAGTAAACTGCCTTAAGTCGTTCAGGCGGAGAATGGTAGCCCCACTGAAGCAACTTCAGAGGCTCTTGGGGCATATGGTGTCCTCGGCGGCGGTCGAAGCATATGAGACCGCTTTAGCACTGGCTTCTGACTCGAGTCCCGAAGAACACCCAGTCACTGTGTTTGTAGACCTCCTCCCCATCAAGGCAGGACCTACCACCGCGCCACTTCCATGTGTGGCTGGTAAGCCCATGTGACGTATTTGCCATATGTTAACCTCCCCTGTTGGTCAGGATGTGGTCTACGCGGGGTCTTTTCCCCCTGAATGTATAGGATTGGAAAAGAACAACTTCCCTGATGCATGTTATTGCGTTAGATGGCCCCAGCCGCAACTAACACTCTATGGAGAGAAAACATAGGCGAGGCCTGCTCCCAGGCTAGTTACGTCGCTTCCCTCCTTCAGGGATGTGTAGAACTATATGACGTCTCTTGGGGTGTTGGGGAAGGTTATGTGCAGTCTGAGGCACCTGCTATTTTCGCACGCAGCAGCTTGCTTGCACCTCATGTAACATGTTCATTGTTGTGGCATTTTTAGATAGGACCGACACAACATCGAGTGAGTGACAGAAGGGGAAAGTCTCGGTTACTGTTGTAACCTCCGTTCCCTGATGGAGGAAACTAGACGTTGTGTCCCTCTTGCCACAACACTGTACTAAGCCGCTGAAATGGCCGGGATCTTACCCTCGGCTCCTCAGCTCAAAACCTGACTGAACAGACGCACGCTTCCCTCCTTTTATACTTTATACACGTATGTCTGGGGGAGGGGCATGCAAATTCTGTTCGCCAATTCTCATTGGCCTTTTCTCAAAGATAAGAGGTAACCGAGGCTCTCAAGTGAGACCCCTAGTGTCACTACATCGACACAATATCTCGTTCCCTCCACCAGGGAACGGAGGTTACGACAGTAACCGAGACGTTAGTACTGGCCATGGTGGTGTATGTAATTTGATATATATGATTAAGTATACTTACATTCTATAAATTAGCAGACTATCCAATTCGTCTCGACGAACAATGCCTTATATAAAGAGCATTTCATGGAGGTATACCTGACATTCAAGACATGTTTAAGAAGTTACTGCTAAAAATGTCATGGCCATGTGCACTGACTTTGTGCGTTAGGCCTATTGCATAGCAATGAGACAAAGACTCTATTTTACTCCCTCTTTTCCTTTTTACCTCTCACCTCATCAGTTACAGTGAAGCATTTCGTCCCATAACCCTTTCCCCTGCTGTGTGTGTTGCTATAACCCAGAGCCGACCACACCTCCCTCAGTCCACTCACAGAGGTCAGATGACACTACAGCAGAAGGCACAAAAGGGCCAGTATACCTCCTATGTCCTTGTTGATTAAGACAATACGAAGACAGGGAATCTGTTCAAAAATCAGCACCCTTCCCCTGAGTCACTTTCAACATATAAGTGCCTGTGCTGGGCTCTAGAAACGCCTCAACAGGTGAAAACAGAGACCAGATGTGGACGGCTTGGCATTGAGACAGCATCTGTCTGGACACAATCAATAGGGGTATTGTGTTGATGTGAATACGATATCATTACCATATAGATTAAGTGGAATGGAAAACTGTGCTAAATGAAACCTGGCACCCGTACGCATATGTGAGCCTTATTAATAGCTAATACATGTTGCTGATATATAATGTCTATCATCGGTTTTTCTACCAGAGTGTGGTGTGGATACAGTGTGGATTGTGATTTATTTTAAAGATTCAGGTTTCACTCAGTACAAACTAATTTGGGGTTAAGAGAAGACAGATGTATATGGAGTGACATGATTGATATCATAATAATGTGTATTAATCATGACTTTGGATCTCTGATGTGCTGATCATGGTCGCTCTCTCAGATTTTTAATAAGTAAATCATTGAGCCACAAAGAGTATTTGGTGACTAAGCCATACTTCATTTTTTTTATTTTCCTGGTCAATGGTTGTGCATGTATGTGATTTTCCAAAGTTTGAGTCCACACATATTTCAAATTTTTCCTAATTTAATTATTTTTCATTACAAATGATATTATCAGCATAACAGTTTGAGTGAAAAATGTGTGCAAAACCCGATGATTATGATATAATCATGATCCTGTATGTGAATTTTCCCAGAGCATCTTTTAAAAGTGATTTAATGAAAGAAAACCTGTCTTTTTGAACAAATTTAATTTGATTACTGATCATAAAATTGTGTGGAATCTTAAATATTTCTTATATTATGTCATTGTAATCATGTAATCCCTAGCATGCAAGCAACAGCGAGAGAGTTTTTCGCACCTGTATTCCAATCTACATCTTGATGAAATCCTGCCTCATTTCACACTGTAACATGGACTCAGGTAAGTTGGGATCCATAAGCAGTTTATTGAGAATCACAGGTTATAACAGGCGAGGGACAAGCAACAGGCAAACAGGGTAAACGAAGGCAGGCAGAGTCGATGTCAAACAGGCAGAAGATCAGGGCAGGCAGCAAACAACAATATACAAGTGACAGGCGAGAGTTCATTGAAGGCAGGTGGCAAACAAACGTGGTCAGATTAACAGGGAAAGGTTGGTACACAGCAGATCAGATAGAATAACCAATAATGCTCAGAAATGTAGCCAGGGCAAACAAGACTTCGCAATGAGTGAAACAACGGGCAGGGTTTAAATAGAGAGGCAGATATAGGGAAAAGCTGTAGTGCAATTAGACCAGGTATGTGGGTTTATGGGAATTGTAGTGTCAGAGTCAATATTCGGGTGATTCAGATCTCCGATGGCCGGTTGAGGAGGTGCCTATCTCGGCGTTCGTGACACACACAGAGTGTTTTCATCAGCTGTATGGGAGAATAAACACTAGTAAAGTGTGACGAGACTCGCGCTGCACGTACAAGCCATTCGTTCATCACAAGCCAATCAACTATTTAGCCCTTTTCGGTGAATATTACCTGCAAAATCCTAAAACTTAATTTCCAGGTATTTCCATTTATATTATGAGTAAACTTGAAATAGATTTTTGAACCCCACAATTTGGGTTTATGTTTTCTCTTTTAATTGTTTAATATCATTTGGAGTGTGACCATGGTTTAAGGATGGTGTACCTGTATGCTGGGTTGGAAATCTCATGGATTAAAAGTGGTATTTTCCTTATTACATCACATGTTGTGCTAAAAGCAAAAATAAATAAATGAAACACAGAATGTAGGCTGTCATCCACGCAGCCTGATCGAAGCAAAGCGGGCACGTTTACTCACACGATTAACTGAAAGTGAAGCGGTGCTAGCTTGTGACGCATGAATGGCTTGCATGCGCTGCACAAGTCTGTTTTATATACTGCAGTCTCATCACAGTTTAACTTTTTGTTTAGTCTCGCAACTGATGAAAACACATTGTGTGATCATGAGGAAGGATTACATCAAGATATAGATTGGACTGCAGGTGCAGAATTTATATAAATAAAATAGTCTCTTGCCGTTGCTGGCGTGCCAGTGATTACCCCTCCATCTTGCCAATGCTGGCACGCATGCCATAGGTTGCCGACCCCTGTATTATACACTACCAGTCAAGAGATCTAACACACTTGACTTGTTTCAACCTATTGATCTAAATCCCTATAATTAATGGTTTGAATTTTTTAGTCAGTAAAATATTTTTTTCCCTTTAAAAATTTATAAATTGGACCAGATAAGAAAAAGCAGCCAACAAATGCCCTGAATATATTGAAGAAGCTGTGTTACAGTATTATTTGTTAAACATTTTTCACTACATAACAACAAACGGATTCTGATATTTTATATTGAGTGTAGGAAAGGAAATAATTCAGCTAAAACTATGATGCCTGTTTTTAAAGACTACTGGCATCATATTCCGAGTTTAGCCGGGGATTACTGTTTCAGTAGAAGTATTCACATAAAATTCACTCTGACAAGCATTGTTGTCCTGTAAATGTGGCTGTGTGGTGGGGCTTTAGGGCAAGTCAAATTCTAACCCCCTAACCAAATCTCTAATACTACAAAGGTTACCATGCTCACTAGACAGGATACTTTGAACTCACATTAGAACACATATATATCATCACAATGACAAATAGACCCAAAGACTCAAATATCATGATTCATCTAATTTCAAAAATGACTTCACTTTATTGTCTCCCGTTGATCTGATCACCCATGAACAATGTTGCTTTGGGGCTTTTAAACTCAGGTTTCAAGAGTTTTGTACACCTGCATAGAGAGGTGATCTGTATTATCTGTAGTTCAGTCATCACAACTCCCTGAATAAATTTAAGATGTTATAATGTATATGGACAAGTTGGTATGCTTGGCAGACTAGATACGCTTATGCTGCTGCAGAGCAATTACTGTATGAAGTCTTGCTACTGCTAGAACATACACATATGTGCTGTGTTGAGCATGCACTGTAGGACACGCTGCTGCTAGAAAACTCTTGTAGTGCGATGGTGATATGAAATGATAGTGGCTTACCTGCAAACAACTGAGGAAATGTAAATGTTAGACAAAGAGAGAGTAGGTAAGTTGATTGGCTAAAAGATGGATGAATGGATCAGTTTTTTGCCATGTAGATTTTCATGATTTAACTTAAAATCATTTCTGTGATCTGAGATTGGTCTATGATTAATGATTTTTTTATTATGAGTAGAGAAACAATATGTATGTACAGCTTTACATAAACACAATGTATTTGAATATTTCGATCTTAACATGTCTTTTCATTATCATCATCAAGATTTAAGTCAAGTGGGGCTTGGGTTGCGAGTTCGAATCCAGGGTGTGCTGAGTGACTCCAGCCAGGCTTCCAAAGCAACCAATTGGGCCGGTTGCTATGTTAGGTAGAGTCACATGGGTTACCATCCTTGTGGTTGCTATAAGGTGGATCTTGCCAGGGGGGGACTGGGAAGAGAAATCTGCCCAGAATTATACATAGAAACTGGCCCAAAATTTGGGGCAGTTGGGTTGGTGTCACTGTACTTTTCTGCATATCGCTATCCCCTTCAGCATATCGCGCATACCAATTTGTGGCACATTCTGCATAACGCGGTGCCTCACGTGGCCCATTTGGCTGTTTCACATATGGCCCGTTTCTCCCGATAGCCAGTCCACCCCTGATCGGCCCCAAAGTGCGTCGGCCCACCAGGAAAATCCCCAGTATGCCAGATTACCAATCCAGCCCTGGATCTTGCTCTCGGTGGGGTGAGTTGTGGATGGATGCCGTGGTGAATAGCACAAACCTCCACATACGTTAAGTCTCTGTGGTAACATGCTTAAGTGATAAGATGCACATGTCTCAGGCTGACTCCTGGCTGACTATCTCAGAAGCGGAGGCAACAGAAATTCGACTTTCGCCACCTGGATCGAAGCAAGTCACTGCGCTACCACTCCACCAAGATTTAAGGTCTTTATTTACAATTATATGAATGCATATTTATATTAATGCATTTACATTTACATGGACGCATAAGAGAAATTGAATATTTTAGCCCATTGCTGTGTCTGGTCTTTTCCTTTTACATTTTTCATAGTTTTAGGGTGCTTTCACACTAGCACTCGGGGCGAATAACGTCAAAGTTCGGTTAGTTTGGATAATGTGAACACTGTTCCAAACTCGGGTTTCATGTGAACTCTGGTATGGTTCGCTTCTGATATGAATGCAATTTTACCATATTGTGGAAGTGATCCACTTGTGATAATGTATAATTAGCAGCTTTGCAGGCTCACGATCACAATTATTATGGTATAATGCATTTCTCATACCTGCATGTGTCCAAATATATTGTCTTCAGAGAGCAGCTCACATTCTTCACATCTCTTCCAATGCATGGCAGAGAGACACTAATGTTCATCACATCATTGCCCATTCAGTGCGTCT
The DNA here is from genome assembly GCF_025860055.1 of Xyrauchen texanus. NCBI lineage: Eukaryota > Metazoa > Chordata > Actinopteri > Cypriniformes > Catostomidae > Xyrauchen > Xyrauchen texanus. The sequence goes on from NC_068307.1 coordinate 37,062,202, forward strand.
TTTGGGACAAACACATGTGATTTCTGTGCATGGCATAAGTTTTTGTGGTAAATCCAAAGAGACAAACTTTAATACTTCACTGAACACAGTTATGTCACTTCCTGATCATGTTGCTGCTGGTGCTTAGCTCGAGTCTGTGTTTGTAGCCTGCTAGCCTTTTTAGTATTCTTATCTTTCTGTTTTCTGCATTTAATCTCTGCCATTTTTCAGCGTGCATAGTTTTTTTACACTTTATACTCTTATAGTCTTCATACTTTTAGCATGATTAAACTGCTGTGGCATGGGGGGGCGTGGTCGTGTGTCGGTCTGCGGGAGGAGGCGAGAACCGGCTTTCCAACATAAATAATATTTTAATAATAAACTGAAACAAAGGACAAACACACACATGACGGACATGTCCGTTAACGATCTCTCTCTCCTGCATGATCCTCTGCAGTCGACCTTTATCCCTCACGGAGGCCTGATTAGCCTAATACGGGACCGGGTGTGTAGGATCACGACCCAGCCCCGCCCTCCGCCCTGCCACAACTGCATGCATTTTACTGTGCACACCCATTTTCTCTTCTGTGTTTACATTAATTATTGCATTGACCTCAAAGCACTGCTGATCAAGAACTACGATAACAACAAACAACTGTGTGAGGTATTGACATCAATCTCAAACCCACTCTGCCCAAGAAGCACCACAACAACAAACGCGGTAAGTCTTAACATCAGCACACGTTATTGCTAATTGCACTGTATGCCATGTTTATCATTCATCATTCGTCAACAGTGAGGGATTTACATGTGATAAATATAAGGAATTAGTCAGGCTGACGGAGAAGATCAATGTATTAGATACATGCATCTAAACGCTAGTGGAGATCAGTGAGAAAGAGAAGCCTGTAGATATAGTTTTGGATGCGTGTCGTACAGCAAGCAACACACTTCGGTTCTGGCTGTAGAGCCCCTGCAGCATGGCGTTTTTGAGACGTGTTGGCGGCATACTGGTAGGGCTAAGCGATACCACTCTCCCATTTCTGATAGGATTTCCAATAGATTCTATCCACTCAGTGATTCACCCACTGAAAAGCCTGTTGGAAATGCCCTGGATATAGGTGATTTGATTGTTAGGAACGTGGAAATAGAGACTCCATCCACCATAGTACGATGCATTTCAGGAGCCAGTGCAAAATTCAAACAAAATCTAACATAAAACAAAGGCAATCTGAGTAAACACAAAATACAGTTTTTAAATTATAATGTCATTTATTAAAGCGAAACAGTTATCCAATACAAACTGGGCCAGTGGGAAAAAGTATTTGCCCCCAGACACAACCAAGGCTGATTACTGCCAGCCCTGTTAAATCAAATCAACACCTAAATAGAACTTTTTCAGGAGCAGGAAGTTGTCTCAAAGTCTCACCCAGTAGCACACTATGCCAAGGTCGAAATAAATTACAGAAATTATAAGGAAAAAGGTGATTGAAATACATCAGTCTGGGAAGGGTTACAGAGATATTTCTTCTGGCTCTGAGACTCAAATGGTCAAATTATCTCCAAATGGAGAAAACTTGGAACAGTTGTGAACCTTCCAAGAAATGGCAGACCTTCCGAAATTCCTCCAAGAGTACAGTGGCCACTCATCCATGAAGTCACAAAAAAGCCAATGACAACATCCATGCAAGCCTCTCTAGCATCAGTAAAGTTCACTGTTCATGACTCCACTATCAGAAAGACACTGGCAAAAAATGACATCCATGGAAGTGAGGCAAGACAAAAACCACTGCTAACCCAGAAGAACATTAAGGCTCATCTAATGTTCTGTGGACTGATAATCGAGTTGAAAGTGGAACTGTTTGGAAGACAGGGGTCCCGTTATATCTGGTGTAAATCAAACGCAGAATTCCACAAAAAGAACATCATACCAACGGTCAAGCATGGTGGTGACAGTGTGATGGTGTGGGGATGCTTTGCTGCTTCAGGGCCAGGGTGACTTGCAATAATTGAGAGAAACATGAATTCTGCTCTCTACCAGAAAATCCTAAAGGAGAACATCCGGTCATCAGTCCTTGAGTTGAAGCTCAAGCACAAATGGATTAAGCAACAAGACAATGATCCAAAGCATAGGAGTAAATCCACCTTTAAATTGCTCAAAATAAGCTAAATTAAAGTTTTGGAGTGGCCTAGTCAAAGTTCTGGCAGATCATACTCAAAAACACTCCAATGTTGTTGCTGCTAAAGGTGGTACAAACAGCTATTAAGTTTATAGGGGCAGTTCGTATTTCACATTGTTGATATTGGCATTGGATTACTGTTTTGTTTCAATAAAATATATATATTTTAAAACTGAATTTTGTGTTTACTCAGGTTGCCTTTGTTTTATGTTATATCTAATTTGAAGGTCTAAAACAATTTTGTATGAAAAATACACCAAAAATAGAAGAAATCGGGCCACGTGACGCCATGCAAAGGGCAGACATGTGAGAGACAGCTCTGCGCACTTTGCAAATGTTTAAAATTATTTTCATGATATAATCCGGGTGAAATTCGATACACCCAGTTACACATTTGAGGTAAACATGGCAAAGAAGTCAAAATCTTCATGCTCTGGAGACATTTAAAGACACTTACGTGTTCAAAATGAAGCCCAGACAGGCCTGTGGACCAGGGACTCGATTTGGATGGCGCTACTGCTTTGGGACATTTGTGGATGAATCTGTTAGTTCCTTGCGCTTATGCCTCATGTTGGCTGGAGTATGATTTGTGGATTATTTGAATTGGACATTGGAATGATTACGTCATCTGCACTCATCAGCTGGCTCGCTGAAGATTAGTTTGTCTGTCCGAGGAAAATGAATGGCTTTATATCAGCTGGGATTTGTTTTGTGACGGAACACACCTTCGAGACAGTTCTGTGAATGAGTCCACATATTCTTTGTTTTTATTCTGCCTATTGGCTGGGGTTTGTTTTACAAAATATTTGATGTTATGTAATTTTGCCGTACAAATTTGTGAGGCAAAATTGAGCAGTCCGATGGCAAATTTGTCGCGGGGGCTCTCGTAGGCGTACATAGACCTTTTGAGTTTAGAGGGATCGATGCCGGTTGGCGCTGTCCTGTGTGGTGTTAATACGCACCTTTTTCTTTTTTCTGTTTGCTTTGTTTGGGGGGAAGTTCAGTGTTTTATTATTGCATTAATGTTGAAATGTGGTCTTCATAATTTTGTTTTTGGAACACAATCTATTTTTTCTATTATATCAAAATGTCAAATGTTAATATGAGTGTACTATCTCTCTCCACATGGAATGTGAATGGGTTGGGGCACCCCATGAAAAGAAGGAAGGTTTTTACTTTTCTTAAACGTAAGACATATGATCTAGTGATTCTTCAAGAAATGCATCTTTCCAAGCAGGAAGCTGAACAATTTGGGAAGTTATGGGGTGGACGATTTTGGCTAATATTTATACACCTAATGCTGATGATCAGGGATTTTTTATAGATCTTGAAGGGAAGTTGTAAGCCGCTGGCACCCCTCATGAAATAATATTGGGAGGTGACTTTAATTTATCGATGGACTTTATCATAGTACTTGATCATAGTGAAGCAAAAGTGTGTAAGTCCCCTTGAGCAACATGAACATTTAACAGGATGTGTAAAAATCTTGGTCTTACAGATATTTGGAGACTTCTGAACTCATCTGGTAGGAACTATACGTTTTTTTCATCAGTCCATAAGATTTATTCTAGAATAGATTTAATTTTTCCAAATCCCTCATTTCATCTGTTGTCGATTGCTCAATTGGAAAAATCTTAGTCTCAGATCACACCCTGGTGAGTTTAGAGGTGTTGCCACATATAGATAAAAATAAATCATATAGTTGGTGCCTTAATGTATCCATATTGCAAAATCCTGATTTCCAACAAATGTTAAAGACTGAAATCAATGTTTATATGGAGACCAACTGGTCCTCAGTATCCACTTTGTGCCCTGTCTGCCAGCTGGTCATCCCCACCTTCCTCGACCTGGGAGGACCTCCTCCACCCTCTCAGGCGGATGGCAGCCGCTCCTTATCCGGATAGTTGGGCTAATCCTTCCCCCACCGGATGGCAGTGGTGCTCCCCTGGGTGGACGGCATTGTCAAGGACTCTGAAACGGGCATCCCTCCTCCTTCCAGGGCTTCGGCACCAGTGTAAGGGGGTTAAAGGGAAAGGAGGAGGCGAGAACCAGCTTAACGATATAAATAATATTTAATTAAATAAAAAGACACACACAAACACATAACTTCCCATAATTCTCTCTCTCGAACTGTCATCACCGGTCCCCTTTATCGTTCCAGCCCGGTCCCGCCCTGCTCCGCTCTACATCGATATTATGCTATTTTGTCACAGAAATTGGATTTTTGGTTATTCAGGGCAAGACAGTCATACTTTGAGTCGGGGGACAAAGCAGGAAAGCTTTTGGCTAGATATATAAAGCAGAGAGATTCACTATGCCAAGGTCGAAATAAATTACAGAAATTATAAGGAAAAAGGTGATTGAAATACATCAGTCTGGGAAGGGTTACAGAGATATTTCTTCTGGCTCTGAGACTCAAATGGTCAAATTATCTCCAAATGGAGAAAACTTGGAACAGTTGTGAACCTTCCAAGAAATGGCAGACCTTTTTCTACCATTCCCTCAATGAAATCGGCTGGTGGTGAAATATTTACCTCAGCCATTGATATTAATTATGCTTTTAAAGAGTTATATCTTGATCTTTATAGTTCTATCAGGAAGACTTGCAGACATGAGTGAAATTTAAGATGACATTTATTTGATGAATATAAAACAGAAAAGTAATGTCTCTCTTTGGCATAGGCCAAAGCGGTCCGAAGGTCCGAAGATGTTGTACTCGGAACCATATCCTGCCGGAGATACGAGGCAGGGGCGAGGAGCCTACCCCCATGAAGGATGGGACTCAACTGGTGGTGGTGGAGGTTGCCGTGTTAGCGCACTGAAACAGCAATGTGATAGATTGTGAGCAGACTTATAAAGCAACAGCTTGCATGTGATTGGCTGGGAATTACCCAGCTAATGGTGCGATGATGTACAGCTGCTAATCTTCCTGCAAGAACTATGCAGCACTTACATTTCCATGCCTTCATCTACTGATTAAGATGTTTGAAACTTTGTGTAACCATTAGAACTCCCTAAATTCACGACTGAGCAAAACAATTCTCTTAATTCTGAGATAAACTTGGGGGAGGTTGATGAGGTAATTAAGGCCCTGCCTACTGGCAAGGCTCTGGGTCCAGATGGCTTTGCCGTTTAATAGTTAATATTTTTTTTAGAACTGGTTCCACTTTTGTTAGCAGTTTATACAGAATCATTAAAGAATGGAAAGCTTCCTTCAACCATGACACAAGCCCAGATCAGTCTGATTCATAAAAAGGACAAAGATCCAAGTGAGTGTAAAAGTTACCGTCCAATTTCCCTTATCCAGATAGATGTAAACATTTTGTCAAACATTCTGGCTAGCCATTTGGCAAATGATCAGCCTCCGGTCATTGCCATCACACTTGATGCTGTAAAGGCATTTGCTATGGTAGAATGGGATTATCTTTTTAAAATTTTGGAAATGTATGGGTTCAGAAGTACATTTATTGGTTGGATTAATTTACTTTATAGACAACCTGTAGCAGCAGTAAAAACAAATGGATTAATTTCAGATTAATTTATTCTGAATAGGGGCACTCGGCAGTCTTGCCCTGGAACCATTAGCTCCTGCTATAAGAAAGGAGGATGATTTTACAGGGGTGATGGCGGGAGGTGTGGCACATAAACTTCTGCTTTATGCAGATTATATTTTATTATTTGTCTCTGAACCTACTTGATCTATGCCTTGCCTCCACAGAATTATTCATTCTTTTTCCAAGTTCTCAGGATACAAATTAACTTGGACTAAATCTGAAGCTTTCGCTCTGACAGCGTACTGTCCAGTAACAGCTTTCCAGCCGTTCTCCAGGTCCTTCAAGTGGCCCAAACAGGGCATTAAGTGTTTGGGGATTTTATTCCCAGCAAATTTGTGTGATTTAGTTAATTAATGATCTATACTAATAAAAACGACTTGACTTGAAGTCTTCTTGAGTTGTTACCTAGATACAGTGACTACAATGCCGCATGTAGTCATGTTGATTATGTAATTGGACCGTGGTTCGGACCCAAATAATAGCAGTGTGAGGGATAGGAAATGAACTCCGGTTCAGTCGAAGCGATCAAACCAAGTGTGAAAGCACCCTTACGTGGAGTAAAACATGTCACATCACAGGACATGTCAGCTTCTCAAAAGTATTCAGTTCAAATTTACAGTACATTGGGGGAATTCAATAAAACTGAATTGTGCCTGGTAAAAAAAGCAGGTTATTTGCACATGCTGTCTGTGCTGATTTAGAGCTCGATTCACTACAGGAAATATGCAGATCAGGCAATAGCGCAAACGTGCCCCCAAAATCTGTGCAATTGATTCTGAGTGCTATACAGTGGGGGATACAGCAGACCATTGTTATCTGACACACTCTAGAGCTTGACTACACCACATATCTGGATATATGCTATGTCATAACGCTCTTCTCCATCATTTGATAATCCTTTGATGAATTACTGCTGATATGATCGATTTAAAATGTACACAAAAATACATTTTTTTCTGCCAGCATTCTTCTGGTTTGAGAATTAAGTGCAATTACCGAATTCGCCCCATTATGTATTTACAGTAATTATATATTAATCATCTTTTGTGAGGGAGGATTTTGGCTTAAATTCTCATCTAGGTGATTTTGTAGAGTTCCAGCCATGGATTTCTCGATTTTGCATTTGAGAGTTCAGTGCCCAGTTAATGCAGTGTATTTGTAATACAGCAGACACCTGACTCTGAGCCCCTGCTGGCTTTGAGACAGGCCTCATTAAGTCCTCTTGTGTCTATCCATGGGTCTGCTGTTCACAAGCTGGCACAATGCCCTGTCTCTGCCAAGGTTAACTGTCACCACAAGCTTTGACATGTCCCCATCTAGCAGGGCTAATGTTGCCCAGGGGAGCGGTAAATGTGTTTGCACCTTGCCCGCTGGGCAGACTGGCAGAGCCGTGTTGCCCCAGCAGATTACTGGCATGAGCACCTGTTCCTGCTGTGGATAGGCATTATTCCTGCATTCAATTCTTACCGCAAGTGCATTGCCTGTGTAGGATTATAACAAATTATTTTGGATTATGTATAGGCCCTAGTTCTCTTTTACTGCATGTTTCTCTTTGTGTCATACTGCATCTGTTCTAAAATTGTCACTCTTAAAATTAAATTTACATTTACAGAAGACATTTTGAGTGGTGCTTGCCCTTGCAAAAGTCACCACCACAATGTAAGTGTTTTATGGGTGATTGCCAGGGTATTGCTGTGCAGTTGTTAGGGTGTTTTTGGTAGCTTCTAGTGCATTGCTAAGTTGTTGCTTGGGTGCTTTAGGTGATTGAAAGAGGTTGCTTACTGGCCCCAATCTAAAGAGTCCTCCCCAAGACTCTGATATTCTGGTATTTTGGCTTGTGTCCCTTCTTCAGAGTAAATCTTATTATTATTGTTTAAGCAGTTTTATAAATTATGTACCAAAGTTTAATTCTAAGGTTTATGGGGTTCAAATCCTTAACCCTACATATAAGCAATAGCAGTAAATGCAGGCAAAAACTTTCCATTTATATGTGACCAGTTGTTTTTATTATAAAACACTTCCTAACGACAATAGTCTTGTAAAACTATTTGGGCCTTTGGTATTGAAGTGTAATTTTTAGATTTGCGAGTGAACATTTTAAGACTTTATGAAATGGTTATATTTCCCCTTTCATGTATTTTATATGTAAAGACAGAATGTCAACCCTTTTCAAGCATAATAGCAATTTCCTGTATAGCGCAAGTCAAGTTCAGTTTTGTTTTTAATGATGAGCAGTTTCATTACATCGACTCTGGCTTACAAGAGCAATTTATAGTAATTTGTTGTTTTAATGACTGATTGATCTGATGGCGAAGGCTGATATTTAATCAACGAAATATGTATGTTTTTCAGTTGAGAAAATGAAGGAAAAAAAATATGTAAAAAATGTATAATTGAACATAAACACAATTTTATATTTGTGTATTGTCCCACTCCACTGTAGTGATAAATAGTACTGACAGTCTTAAATATCAAAGGGATAATTCACCCAAAAATACAATTACTGGAATTATTTACACACCCTAATGTTGCTTCAAACCCCTATGACTTTCTTGTGGTGAGTTTATCAAAAGTCTTTATATGGTTTGTTTGCCATATAATGACAGTAAATATTGACTCTGTCAAACTTGAAAAAGGACACCACCATAAAACCAGTGAAAGTCAAAATTACTCCGAAATTTAAGTCTTTATTCGAATAATATTAAATGTTGAAATCAAATATGGCAGCAGGATCAATAATGTCAAACCTTATTGGTTCTGGCAACACGAGGTCATGGCATTCGGTCTCGAGATGCAATGAGAACCAGTAAAGTTTGATGTAATTTACATAGCCACCATATGTTATTACAGTGCTTTATTAATGTTTTAATTCAATATGAGTGTGTTGAACAACTTAATTTGTCTTCTATTCAACACACAAAGGGATTGTATCATTACAAAAGATTTGGAAAATAGTCATGAGTCATATCAAGTGATTTTTGGAGCTTTACAGACCATAGTCAAAATTCAATTGCATTAAATGGACAATAAACCCTGTGAAGACCTTTTAAAAACTCACATTTTGTGTTTCAAAAAAGAAAGAAAGTCAAATTGGTTTGGAACGATATTATTCGAGAATGAGTAAACATTTATTTTCATTTTGGGGTGAAGTATCCCTCTTTAACCAGGATGTCCATTTGGCGCTACAATTAAATGTCATAGAACCGCAATTACCACATTGCAGTTTGTGGCTCAAAAGTTGCTCTACATAAACACAATGCCTTAAACATTCTTAAGTTGGCGCTCTTCACCATTTTGAACACTGGTGAATTTGCTAATTTTCTAACAGATCTAGCAGTTACTGTAGATAGAGCTTTAATTGTTGGTGAATTCAACATTCACATATATAATGAAAATGACACATTGGGATTAGCATTTATCAATATTTTCAACTCTCTTGGAATCAGACAAAATGTGACAGGACCAACGCATCACCATAATCATATGTTAGATTGAATTCTGTCATATGGTGTTGATGTTGATACTATAGAAATTCTACAGCAGAGCTATGACATCTCAGATCATTACCTCGTCTCTTGTTTCCTGTGATCAGCTAAAGTCACTCAATCTACACAACGCTATTGTTCAGGTAGAGACATTCATTCGACCACTAAAGATAGCTTCACTAATAATCTTCCATAATTGTCTCACATACTCAGTAAGCCAAAAAGTCTAGAGGAACTTGATGTAATAACAGAAAATATAAATACAGCCTTCTCTAGCACTCTTGATAGTATCCCCCCCTTTGATTAAAGAAAAAAGCACCGCACCATGGTACAGAGATCACACTCGTGCTCTCAAGCAGCTCGGAAAATGGAAGAATACAAATTTAGAGGTATTTCGTGGTGCATGGAAGGATAGTGTCTGTAGCTACAGACAGGTAAGCATATTTGAGCGAACTCATAGAAAATAACCACAACAATCCTAGCTGTACTGTGTTGTGGCTTAATTTGTTAGGAATAAATCCTCGACTGAAACAGATATTCTTCTGCACCACAATAGTTATGAATTCATGAAATTCTGTACTGATAAAATAGAAATCATCAGAAATAAAATTGGAAATATGCAATCAACTGTCACAGAACCTCAGAAAACACTGTTTAATAATTTTCCTCACAAGCAACTTCAATCCTTCACTGTCAAAGGTCATGAAGAGTTAACAAAGCCACAGCATGTAAGTTAGATCCAATAAAAACTAAACTCTTAAAAGAGGTGTTAACTGTAATCTCAGAACCTCTTCTTAATTTTATTAACTCCTCGCTCGCCTTAGGACATGTCCCTTATCATTAGGACACCTTGATCCTGGAGAATTGGCTAATTATAGACTGATTTCAAATCTCCCATTTATGTCCTCCCAACTATTTTTATTCCTACAGAGATATAGTTTTTTTTTAAAGAATTTATATCAGAATGTAATATATCATGGTTAAGGTGCTATGTATCAGACCACTACCACTTTTTATGTGTAAAAAGGAGTTTTCAAATTAAATAAAAGTTAAGAATCGAGTGCCACAGGGATCTGTTTTAGAGCCTCTGCCTTTCTCCTTATATATGCTTCCCCTTGGAGATATTATCAGGAATTCTGGAATAAGATTCCACTGTTATGCCGACGATACCCCACTTTATATTTCTTCTAAACATGACGAAATTTCACAATTGTCCACATCAAAGTTTGGATAGTCAGAGATGTCCTTTTACTCAATTCCGACAAAACAGAGGTACTAATTATTGGAGCAAAAACCTCTAAAAATAAATTAGACTCTTGATGGATGTACTGTTACATTGTCTTCTACAGCAAAGAACATAGGTCCTTTGAAAATAAAATTTCCAATATTTGTATAACAGCATTCTTCCACCTCAGAAATATTGCGACGCATGCTCTCTGTTGCTGATGCGTTCATGACCTCAAGACCAGATTATTGTAATGCATTACTGGGAGGATGTACTGCAAGTTCAACAAATAAACTTAAATTGGTTAAAATGCAGTAGCCAGAGTGCTGACTAGAACCAAGAAATATGATCATATTAGCCCCATTTTATCATCGTCACATTGGCTACCTGTTAAATTTCATATTAATTGTAACATTCTGTTATCTACATACAAAGTTTTGAATGGTCTAGCTCCACAGTACTTAAGTGACATTCTACCACGCTATATTCCATAACATTCATTACGATCACACAATTCTGGCCTGTTAATAGCTCCTAGAATATCAAAATCCACAAAAGGAGGTAGATCCTTTTCCTATTTGGTTCCTAAACTATGGAATATACTCCCTAACACTGTTCAGGATGCAGACACACTAATTTAGTTTAAGTCTAGACTAAAGACTCATCTCTTTAGCCAGGCATACACCTCATTTATCCATCAACTCACAATTAGGCTGCTTTAGTTAGATTCATATCCCGAGGTTACCAGAGCCGGCCAGATCCAGCTCCGTTCCTGCTTGGTGTCGGACTCCACTACTACATGTCCCTGAGAGATGATGACAAATTACAGCCGGTGCTAGCCAGACATCACTTCAGTAATGAGACATGATGGGCTTCAGAGGATGAACTTATGCCAACTACAACTTTAAGACATGGGATACTTCATATGCTACTTCCTGAACCTTGGACTTAGGATGGACCTCTTCAAAGTTTACCGAAATGTCTACTGATGGACTGCACTCTGGAATGGAATATATAAACTATTAATTAATTGCCAACAAAACCTTCATCAGCCAACTAACAAAGGACAACGCATCTACATATGTGAACTTCTGCATTTAATCCAGGATAGACTTCAAAGACATTAGTCATTAATCTTACAGTTCATCCAAAATCTTTGTTTAAACACTGGCCCTTAACACTTGCTTGGTTTACAAATGTTAAACCATGAATTGCACTGCACACAAATAACCAATATTGGCATTACATTCATGCTGTTTAGCCAGAGGGGATCTGGTCCTCACATTGAGTCTGGTTTCTCCCAAAGTTATATTTCTTCATTAACCAACATCTTATGGAGTTTTGTGTTCCTTGCCTGTCGCCTTCAGCATGCTCACTGGGGCTCTAAATACAATAATTATAAAAAATATATATTTTTATACAACATTTACAATCATAATTAATCAAACTACACAGTGATGACTCCTAAGTCTTTATAGATATTACAATTTTATTTTCTGTTAGAGCATGATTTTCTGTAAAGCTGCTTTGAAGCGAAAATTGCTATACAAATAAAAATTACTTGACTGCTGTTGGATGGTGCTGCCTCTATTTTAGGATTTGTCCTGCTGTTACTAGATCAAGGTCCAGGAAAGATGTCATATCAGAGACAGCTGTCGAGAGCGTGTATCTCTGTGTTCTGTCTGTTGCTTATAGTTTCTTACCTCATGGACAGCGGGTTATGAAAATATCAGCTCTGTTTATGCCTGCCCATATGGTTGGACTCAGAATGTGATTGAATGCAGGGCTAAATCAAGCGTTTGTGTGGAAATTGCCTTTTGGAGTTTGTTAGGAACCTTGTTTTTCATAGAACTGAAGTTGTAGTTTAGTCATTATGAGTAACTAGAGCATTTAACCTAATAACATTACGAAATTGTGTGCTGTTTGAATAGACAACCCTCAATAAACGTTTGATTCAGAAATACTGAATGGTTCAATTACAAAAGTCACAAATAAAGCAATAAGCCACAAGAGGCTGTGGATTACAGTAATTTTACAATGGTCAAGGGGTGTTGTTAGGCTTGACATGAGACAGATTTTACTAGTAAAGTCACTATAAAGCATGGCTTTCTTGTTTTACCTCTTAAACTCGGGTGCATTTTTGGCCGTCGTCTGCAAATTTTAACTCCTAAATTTAAAAGGGTGATACATATAGTGGACTTGTTGGAAAAAAATGGCTCCTTTTAAAAAACAGCCTAAGGTAAGTGTTGATATAGTGTTTGGGGCTATTTGCATCTTACAGAAGCAGTAATAAGTGCAGATATTAAACATTTATTTTGGTTGTCTCACAGAGATCATATTTTACTTCATGATTCTTTTGATAATTATTAAAACTGTGGTGTTAGGGCAACATTTACTGTATATTCATACTCATATTTCTACACCATCACCTCTAGATGGCGTTCATACTTTTTTTTGTATTTTTAGGAGTTTTTAAGGTGTTATTTTGTTATTTGTGCAACATAAATGCAAAACTGATGACATTCTATCAAAAATTCAGATTCTAAGCTTTAAATTGATACCACATATGAGTGTCCAGACTTTTACAAAAGCGTAAGCGTAAACTTATCGCATGCTTATGTCACTGCCCATGGACCTGCCGTATATATTAGTGAGTTGCATAAACCTCACTAATACAGATTAAATCTTGTTAGATAAAACTTTTAGATTAGAATGAGTTTAAAGATTAGGATTAAAGTTGGATGAAAGATACAAATATTAACGAAAGCTGCAGACATTTGTTTGAGGCGGCTCCAATGGGCGGCTCGTCTCATCGTACTGTTGTCCAGGGAGGCCCAGCTCGTGGCTCGACAACTGCCGGCAACAAGCCTCCTGGCATATTCAGACTTAAAGAAGGCCATCCTACAATGGTTTGTTCGGAGTACGGAAGGTAATGGCTAACTCTTTCGGAGCCCAAAGTTTGAGAGATCCGACCGCCCATTCGCCTTCACCCAATGGCTCCGAGACGCCTGTCGGAGATGGCTGCTAGTGGGGAACCGCGACGTCAAGGGGATTGTCAACCAAGTGGTACTGGATCAGTTCATTCATCGTCTGCCAAAAAGGATGGCAGAGTGGGTCCAGTGCAACTGCCTGGTGCCGCTGGAGGAAGCCGTCTGGCTTGCGGAGGACCATTTGGCGGCGATCCTGAGGGCGGATGAGCCCTCCTACTCTCTCTCTCCTCCCCCTATGTTTTCCCCTGTCTCATCCCCCTCCCCTCTTCCCTCTCGCTCTGCTCTCTCCCCAGGACCAGTTCCTGCCCCCCGCAGGTGAGGAGGATTCCTGAGGCCAGTTCCCCGGGCGTGTGAGGCAACACCTTCCCCTGCCCCGATGCCCTTCCCCTCAGGTGGGAGCAGCCACCTTTGCAAGTGCGGGTGTAGCGCCTGGGCCAGTGTGCTGGAGGTGCTGGGACCCGGACCACTTCCGGGATCAGTGCCCTTTGATGGAGATGGTGACGGTGGTGCGGGTCTCCAACATCCCGCAGGATGCCCCTGATCGGGCTAGAGCGTACCGGATACCGGTAAGTGTCAAGGGGGGTACTCTCCAAGCATTGGTGGACACCGGTTGTAATCAAACCAACATCCACCAACGCTTGGTTCAACCCGAGGCTTTGGGCACAGCTAAAACAGTGAGGGTGAAGTGTGTGCACGGGGATATTCAAGTATCCTGTGGTGACACTTGTGATTAAATTCCATGGAAAAAAGCATAGAGTGGAGGCCAGGGTTTGTTCCCGCCTCACCCATCTGCTGATCTTGGGGACTGATTGGCCTGATTTCAGAAATGTATTGAAGGGAATTGCGTGGATGTGTCCTGCACTAAATTAGGGAGATGTGAAATATGCGATGCTCTGGCAGGGGAGGCGGAGCCCGGGCCGTCCTCGACAGCTCCACGTCAGAATTCACAGGGAACTCCCGGAGAAGGACATCCCTTTAGAGCAGTTGAGAGACGAAACCCTGAGTGATCAATGGTCAACAACTCCAGCTGGACATCGCCCTTACATAATCCTATTTTGCCATTATAAAGGAGCGGTTGTATAGAGTGATGCAGGAAACTCAAGCATAAGAAAATACAACTCTCTTGATACCACTGAACCATCGGGAAAAGGTGTTCCAGACAGCTCATTATAATCCCATGGCGGGTGACTCAGGAGAAAGAAAAACACTACACCGCCTAGTGCCCCGTTTTTATTGGTGCCGTTGTCCGCAGGTGGTGTGCAACGTGCCGCGAATGTTAGTTGTTAAATCCACCGGCTACCCCAAAAGCGCCATTGCACCCCTTCCTCTAATCGAGGTCCCTTTCGAGAGAATTGGCATGGACCTCGTCAGCCCATTAGAGCGGACAGCACACGGACATCACTTTATATTGGTCCTAGTGGATTATGCAACACGATATCCGGAAGTAGTGCCTCTGAGCAACATCTTAGCACGTAGTGTTGCGGATGCACTCTTAAAAATAATCTCCCGGGTGGGGATTATGAAAGAAATCCTCACTGATCAGGGCACAACTTTTATGTCACGGATACTACGCGATCTTAATGAACTATTGAGTGTTAAATCGATTTACACCAGCGTTTACCATCTGCAAACAGGGCACTTGCACCTGAACTAAATTATGTCTAACACCTGTCTCTAATTTCAGTGCAGATGGGGAGAGAGTCTGAATCTGATGTTCATTATCAATCTAGAGAGTTACTGTGAAGCTGAAGTCGATTGAGAATCTGAAGTTTATTGTTAATTTACAGTGAAGCTGAAGTTTTGAAGAGCAGGAGTATTGTGGCGCCCAATCAAGCCAAGCATTGTAATAAAATTCTACTCACCTGAGTGAAGGAACCTGATTCTCCATGTCCTCCTTTAAGCATCTCCACAGACTACTTCTATTTAGACTATTCTAAATATGCACATGTCCTCCATGTACACTGAGTTAAGAAAAATTAATTAAATTGAACCCTCATTAATAAACCCAACTGCCCAAAACCCAAATCAGAAGTCCTCTGTCCTGAGTTTGTCCTTCAACTGTATTGTCTCTCTCTCTCTCTCTCTCTCTCTCTCTCTCTTTCATTTGCCTTTCATCGCTCTCTCCAAATGCTAAAATTTCACAGCACTTAAAGTATAATGAGGCGAGAAGGAGGTCTGTGGTGGAGCAGGTTTCTGTCTACACTGTGATAATGGTGTTAGAACTGCAGTTATTCTCAGCTGTCCCACACTCCCTTTGAAGAGACATGAGTTAGCAGTGTTCTGAAATAAGTTTAAGAGTTTCTCTTGGAAGACAAACAATGAAAAGGTCAAGAGAGATGGCCTGAGATCTGTGACTTAAAAATGCCACATTAAAGACACCATGTTATTAAAATAGGTGTTTGGTGAGATTCAGTCCATGTAGGTATTTTACATATATTTGTCTATATATTTTTTTCGAACACATAAAAGTTGGACACTTTAAGCAGATATATGCATTTAATGTTTAGTATTTCTCATCTGGGAAATTGCATTCAAATATTGATGATATCATCTTGCACCTAGGGGCATACAGTATAATTTATTTTTTTGTCCAATAAAAAGCTGGAGACTAAATTCCCAGCTTTAAAATATTCTTATTTCCTGATATATCGTTGCCTGCCCCATTGAATGTCTGACATTCAATGAAAATAGCCAGATATGGCTTAAAATTGGTGATATTGAATGGCTGGCTTTATTCCAGTCCGACTAGAAAGAAAGTTGTATAACGCATTGATATTATGGAAACCTTTGAGGAAGAAGTTATTCCAGTAACTAACTAATAACACTAACTAATGTAAAATAGGCAAACCCTCCACAAAAAGTGTTGTTCTTGTCCATAATAGGTTACAAAATAGAGCAGATTTTATGCTAATTACAAAAAGTCTAAAAGACACTATATAAACCCCAATCACACTAAGAATTATCCAGTCTTATACAACTCTGCTATGAAATAGAGACTTAAGCAAATACAGCACTGTTTGTAAAATTTATCACTGAGGCCTAATACTACTCTTGCACAACCAATGTTTTATTGCCATTATAAAATGCTAACAATACAAAGCCTGGTCACCTGCTGGCTATGATTGTATAAGTTGTAGAGATGGTGATATTTTATGAAAATTTTTGTCAGTGTGATAAAACAACAGAAGTTATTTCCCTCCTAAAACCCTCTGACCTTCTCTGCGGCTACCACCAAGCAGCCACAGACCGACACACATTCTCCTATCACAGTTAGCAGTAAATTATACCCAAAAGTCAACACCACGCTCCCAGCACTTCCTGCACCTACTACACCAGCCTCTCTTTCAGTTAAGGCCAGTATGGATGAGCAGGCTTGGATGAAGAAGTCCATTGAGGCCTTTTTAGGAACCAGGCATCAGGGAAGCTTGGGCAACAATAGCTCCAGAGCTGTGAAACTCTCAGCGGGGTTGTGTGAAACCAGAGCCGGGCAGAAGTGAGAGTAAGTGCTCCCCTGGGGGTGGAGGGGTGTATTTAGAATGCTAAGTAGTGCAGTTGCTCGCCCTTTGCTGTTTGAATGGGAAATGGAATGCATGGTGCGTCATTAAAGGGATCTCTTAAGCAATGGACTGGATCCAGGATCAGAGCTTAGGTGCAGATTAATTTAGAGTGTTTAGCACATGTTAACATCTTTGTATAGGCCTTTGTATTGACATCATCAGTCACTGTGACACATCACATATCTGCTAGTAACTCTGCCAGGCATGGTTCTTTGACTTTATTTAGCTCTTGTAAAATAGTTTGCAATGTGGGTTAGTGAATCTGGTTAAGTAGTTTCAGACAAGAGGTTTTACCAAGACAACTCAAGCTTGCTTTGGAAGGGCATTTGAAGTTTAAATATTACAGTCAAGTTTAAGCCAGTTGGATCAGAGCCAGTGAACTGATAGAGATACACATGACAGCATGATTTATGTTGCTCTTTGCCTGTCACAGTAAAGTCTTTCAGACACTTTGATCTGCCTGCAAAGCACATGAAACACAGAGAACAATCATAACATGAGAGGACATCAGTGCTGCATTACAATAAAATACAGCTTGATAAATAAATAATGAAATATTGATGAAAACAATTATGAAATATTGGTGGATTGACTTTATGTATTTATGTATCTTCTAGTTTGAATATATTTAAGAAGCATATCCTTTCAATTATTTTCTATATGTTATCTTTAGTTTAATAAGGTTGTAGACTACAGTTATGTGGCTGCCCTAAATAACAACCCTGCTGAAAAGCTAATTTAAACCTGATGAAAGTGGTTTGCTGGTTTTAGCTGGTTTAAGCTTTCCCAACTGGTCAACCAGTCTAGCCAAGCTGGTGTGTATCTGGTTGAATAGTTAACCTTCCAGACTAACAAGATGACAAGTGCCCAAACCCCATAATACAAATTAAACAACTTACCACCTTAAAGGGTTAGTTCACACAAAAATGAAAATTCTGTCATCATTTACTCACCCTCATACCATCCCAGATGTGTATGACTTTCTTTTTTCAGTAGAACAAAAACAAAGATTTATCAAGAATATCTCATTGAAATATACACACTGAGCACTTATTACATATTACTATTACTTAGTACTATTCATGTGATTATCTAATCAGCCAATCATGTGGCAGCAGTACAATGCATGAATGCCTGCAAATATGGGTCAGGAGATTCAGTTAATGTTCACATCAACCATCAGAATGGTCAATTTTTTGGATCTCAGTGATTTTGACCATGGCTTAATTGTTGGTGCCAGATGGGCTTGTTTGAGTATTTCTGTAACTGCTGATCTCCTGGGACTTTAAAGCACAACAGACACTAGAGGTTACTCAGAAAAGTGCCAAAAACTAAAATCATCCAGTGAGTGGCAGTTCTGTGGAGGGAAAGGCCTTGTTGACAGAGAGGTCAACGGAGAATGACCAGACTGGTTCGAGCTGACAGAAAGGCTATGGTAAATCAGATAATCCCTCTGTACAACTGTAATAAGCATCTCAGAATAGCATCTCAGAATGCACAACAGGTCAATATTGAGGCAGATGGCAGAGGACCGCATACACCAGTGTGTTCCTAATAATTGCTCAGTGAGTGTATACCAGACAGAAATCCTTTTACAACCAAAGATGAGTCTATTTCCAGTCTCATACATCCCAGTATTTTGAATCACATACAGTACCACTCTGTTTTGATTTACAGTATAAATATACAGACAGCATCGGATAATTAGTTTGCAGTGAGTAGTGCTATAGTTTAGAGGCAGTGTGTCTGAGTTACTCTTTGATTTGGTCTCATACTTTACTGCAGCTGCTTGCTCATATATCAAACTCAGTGGCATGATCAGCTTTTACTCACTGATGTTCATATTCTGACTGGGTCAGTCTCTCTCTCGCTCTCTCTCTCTCTCTTTCTCTCTCTCTCTCTCTCTCTCTCTCACACACACACACACTCTCTCTCTTTCTCTATCTAAATATCTGTCTATCCATCTATCTGTCTGTCTGTTGTTAGGAACAATTACACCAATATTGTTTGATTTTTGCTGTGGAGTCAATATTAATTGTCTGTCTTAAGTGCTGTCATATGAGTAGATTGGAACTAGTATGTGTATGTGTGTGTGACAGAATGAAAATAATACACCTCTGTCTCCTCCCTGTGTTTACTCAGTGTGTATTACAGTCTTAGTAAAGGTCAAGTGCAGTAGAACTTTGGCCAGTCGTGACCCAGCTCAAGAGTTTAGGTTTCATGACTAGTGTACAACTGGCCTTGCCCCCATTTATAAAAATTCCACTTACTGTCTTACTCTAAATCCCCATGACTGCAGTTGTGTAGTATATAATTTGACCTGACAAGACTTTAAAAGAGTCTTTTAAAAATAAAGACTTTAAATTACCTTTTACTTCAAGATTGCTATCCAATTTTCCTTTATTAGGATTAACTTGGGAAAAGCAAAGGAATTGGATTTCTCCTTTTTTGAAGAATTGGTGCAAGGCATTAGTCAATTGAACTTGTAAAGATTTCATGGTTGTTCTGACACAAATACAGAAAACTGTGAGAGACTATAAATTTGACATTTGCTCTCATTTCTGCTTTGCTACTATAGATATATAGTACTACTTTTTGTGACCGTACATCTCATTCACTGTATATAATAACAGAAAATGAGTCTGAAAATGTCCCAAAAAAACAAAATTGTTTATTTTCTAGATTTTATCTCCAAAGGTGTCAGATCACTTTCAATGTATACTTTCTGTGTGCTTGCAGTTTTTGGCCCCTGGGGTCGTGGTAAGTTGTTCCATGTGTCCTTTTGACAGCAATCTATAATGAAAGAACTCACATAGATTCCTCTCAGTCTGCAGACCTCTACAATTCCACATTTATGACCAATTGCTGTCTCCTCCTACTCAGAGGCTATTTTTTATTAATGTACTCCTTTTCATAGAAATAATACACAAGTATTTTAATCTTATGTCAGGTCCTCTTAACGAAAGCATGTGAACGAAAAGAAAATTTGAGAAATTAAATGGAAAGCTATTTTTTTTTTTATTCACCAGGGGCCGGATTCACAAAAGTCTTCCTAAGAAAAAAAAAAAGTATTATAAATTATAAGAAGTTCATAAGTACATAAAACAACATATTCTTTACTTATTTCTTATATAGAAAAAAAGAATAATATAGTAAAATGTTTTGTGAATCTGGCCTAGGACTATTTTCAGACAAACATATTAGACAAATTTTAATACTTAAATATAATTGAGACCTCCATTATTTAAAGAGTAACCTCTGAGCACCCCCCCAGGATAAAACAAATTTGCTTTGACCATTAAAAACTTGAAATCTTAAAAGGTATAAACTCAACAAACACCTGAAATAATGTTTCAAAAGTTTAATATGTTAGCATACACCATTAAAATACAACACCTCTTAAAACCATTTAATGGTCCACAGGCCATACATCCAAACAACTTTCATATGCCTGTTTCAGCATATCACCCCTGAGAGAAAGCTCACGGTGATGGATGACTTGTGTGAATTGTGTGTGGCGACACCACCCAAAAAAACTGACAATGGCCTCACCTCCTACAAGCTGCAAAGATTTAAATGCCTCGCTACAGTATTTTAATATGACATAAGTCCCTTTGTGTGTGAGCCACTGTGAGGTAAGCAGATAATTTCATGGCACCTTCGGGATGCAGCTGTTCCTGCCAAAACTGGAGTTGCAATTCTTTTTCTCTCCTCACTGTTTGAGGATGTCCCTCAGCGACAGACATGTCTCAGAGAACACTGTTCCTGGAACACTGCGGCACACCACAGCATTCCAAACCAGCTGTAAACTTGTCAACAAACTAGCTCGTCTAACAGCTGAGTGGAGAGAGCTAAATATAATTGTTTTTATGTAATTAATATTAAAATGATAAACATTGCATTTGAAAAACATGTTAATTTGATGAGTTTTAGTCAGCCCAGTCTGATACTCTTCACATGCTAAAATTACGGTACTTTGATGTCATGTCGCAATAATGTCATTAACGTTTGGTCACGAAATGCACAATGATCAACAGTTGAGTTATGGAAGTAAAAATAGGCAAAATTTCCATCAGCAAATTAAATTGTTTACAATAACTTATAAACCTGTAAAGACAGACCTACTGGAGCCCCGAGTTTGTTAATCAATGGTATAGTATATGCTTCTGTTGAAGCCATCAGTCCATTTTTTACAAATTGTGTTCAATAGCGGAATTACTCGTGAAGAACTACACTACCCATGATCCATTAGAGAAATATCCACCAAACAGAGAATCTAGTCCAACAAAACACACCAAATGAATCAATGTGTGTTTGAGTTTAACTGCATTTTGATTTACCAATCAGAGAGATTTGCCGATTGCAGTAAGGGGAGGATTTGAAAAGGGAGCCTTCAAGCTGGACACTTTGCTCTTCCCGTCGTGTGCTGAACCTACACCAGTCACAGAAGATTCCATGCTGTTTGCAGATGAAGTGGAATTCAGATAGACAGATGCTTGAAATGTACACAAAATATTCAGAAACATTGTTCATTTGAAAGGGTTATGTGCTGCTTAATAAAGTGCCTGTTGTGTGTACATGAAAAAAGTATAATAAAAGCCTGTATTATTTTAATACCAAAAAAGGAGTCAAGGTGTCAAACATTTTGAATGTTTTGTTTTTATGAATAAACATGATTTTTCTATAAGAAACATACTATAATATGATATAAACAGGATATATAAAAATGTCGTCATTCAGAGCTTGTGCAGCTGCTCTGGAAAAACTGCAGCGGCTGAGCCAGATAGCTGCTCTCGAATTGCTCTCACGGTATTTTGATGGCAAATGTCATGGTGACATGGTGATGGTGCTGTCTCAAGTCATACAATTCTAAACAACATGCCCTGCTTCAAGTCCAACAGCGATCTGTGCAGCGCTGCATGAAATGGAACACACCTTAGATCTCTGCAGAGAAATAATGGGTGTTTACCAATCTGTTTCTCAATTGCATTTCAAACCGGGATGGCCATTTCTAAATTATCTAATGAAAATAGGGAATCTCAATGTAGTAATCCATGGGTGTTTCCAAACCAGGTCAAAAATGGCAAAAAGGAACAGCTTTCTCCAGAAACTTGTCAGTCAATTATTGTTTTGAGGAATGAAGTCTCTACAATGCTTGAAATTGGCAAAAAACTGAAGATTTCATACAAAGGTGTACACTACAGTCTTCAAAGACAAAGGACAACTGGCTCTAACAAGGACAGAAAGAAATGTGGAAGGCCAGATGTACAACTAAACAAGAGGATAAGTACATCAGGGTCTAGTTTGAAAACTAGACGCCTCATGTGTCCTCAGCTGACAGCTTCATTGAATTCTACCCGCTCAACAGCATGTACAACAGTAAAGAGAAGACTTAGGGGTGCAGGCAAAGAAAGTATTGCAAAGAAAAAGCCACTATTGAAACAGAAAAACAAAAACAAAAGGTTAGAGTGGACAAAGAAACACAACAACAGACAACAACAGAGAATTGGAAAAGAGTGTTATGGATCTTAACCCCATTAAGTTTGTGGGATCAGCTAGACTGTAAGGTGCATGAGAAGTGCCCAACAAGACAGTCACTTCTATGGCAAGTGCTACAGGAAGTGTGGGGTGAAATGTCATCTGAGTATCTGAACAAACTGACATTTCATTGCTGCACGTGGATGATTTTTTGATGAGAACACCTTGAAGTAGTTTAAGTCAAATTTTAATAGTAATTTGTCATATTATTAATGTCCTGACTATACATAGTGATCAGTTGAATGCCACTTTGGTGAATAAAAGTACCAATTTATTTCCATAAGAGCAAAATCTGTTCATTATCCCAAACTTTTGGCCGCCAGTGTATATCTGAATATTTTGCAATGTACTTTAAAATATTGATTCTAAAAGTATAATCAACAACTTTATAGCAATTGTTTTACATATTTCTATCGTTTTTAATTCACATCATTATGTGCATGATCTCTCACTTGAACTTAGACAATGGGCTGTCAATTTCCCAGTGTAAGTTTGCTCAATTGTCATTCAGTAATTTAGCTCCTGGTTAGGTTTGCACCAGCTGTGCTTAAGGTCTCACTTAAGTTGAGATGTAAAGTTCACACTAAGGGCTTAGTAACTACTAGTTCACTTAGGCAAACTTATCTAGTAGGTCGTAAGCTCTCCATAAAGTAATGCGTAGTCACATAATATGATGTTTACATACCTTGATCCAATAACCAGCCTTCAAATTTGTACACAGAAGTGTCAAAAAGCCATGCATTTTCAGTTTCAATAAATAAATAAATACTAATACAACATGCTGGAAAAATAGACATTTATTAATTTTAATATTTTATATATTTCATATTGAAATTAACACCGGGCGGCATTCACAGGAAAGTGCACTGTTAGATCGGTTTCATGATGAAGAAGTACGTTTTTTACATAATGCTTTCTCCCGTAAATGTAAACGAGTGTAAATGCCAACACCATCATACGTCTAAAGTAATGAAGCCTGTTAACCAAAACATGAGCTCATTGATGGCATTAAATGAGTCTGCTTTTTTATTCCATCTGTTACTCTTGGTCGGAGGCTTCCATAACTATTTAGTTCATGCATAGGGTTACGTTCTACCTAAGTTATTGGCGCAACACTCAAATATTTAGTAGTGCATAAATTGTGTCTTAGTGACCATTTACTCCACAACTAGGCTAAGTTGTAACTTACGTATAGCTGGTGCATCCGGCCCCTGAGGTGTAAGTGTTTAGCTTAGGTATTTGTTAAATAATTAATCAATAGCAGTTCAGTTAGCTTAATGAACTATTGGTGAAAGAGCTTTTTGACACATTTCTGCCTTAATTTAGCAGCATACATATAGGACATTTTTATATATATAGATTTTAAATGTTTTAATTATCATATGTAAAATTATAACACTATTATTGTTGTTATAATACCCTGAAAAATAAAAAACACTAGTCAGCATTGCTGCAAAGAGGTTTTGAATACAGCTGCTAAGAGATTGACAGTAAACTTTGCATTTTTTGTCTTTTTTCAATCCATCTCTGTTTTATTTTCCTTTTTTTCCTTTTGTACAGTCATATAACGGTGGATTTCTTTTGTCTTGCTGTTGGAGCAAATGGGAATGCAGAAATAATATTTGCTATGGTATCCAATGTACCTGTATAGACATTTACTTCGCTATAGTTTACGTCAGCATTCCAAACCCTGAAATGTGAAAAGAGTCCATTGGAAATTGGTGTCTTTATGATTGTTGCTGATATTAAAAAAATGTTTTATTCTCTGTGATTTTAGCTCAGTTAAGGGCTGTTTTTGGGCAGCTTCAGTATACATTTAATCTTAAAGATGGTTCCTCCCATAATTGTATTTCTAAAAGGCATGTGTTATGTATCAACCTCCACAGACATGCTTAACCCAAACTTTCCCAGTGTGGTCTGAAAGGGTTTCTGTGGTTGTGTTTGACATGCCTTATTTCACATGTGTGTTCCAGATGCGGTCGTGCAGCCTTGCTGTGGCCCGGCATGTGTGTGGACTCAGGGTTCTGCTCCGTGAATGTCTCAAAAACCCATATGACAATAAACACAACTTTTCTTAAAGACCTGAAATCAGGGGCTATATGTATAAAACCTTTCAGAAACGTTCTAAAGAATAGTCTTGAGCTTTGACTTAAGTGTCAAAAAATTCGTAGCAAAGAGGACTTGTGTAAGGCTTTTTATAAAGATGCTAAAATATGCTAAAGTGTTTATAATATTTACAAATAAGCATATATCAGTTAAAGGTAAGCTATGAGCTTGGGTTAAATGTCTCTCAAGCACATTAAACAGCAGAAGGAATCTGTCAAAGCACCTGACACCTGTAACGAATGTGGGAGTGAAGGCAGACGAGGAGGTGCGGATCCAAAAGCAGGTTCTTTATTATAAATCAAAGTGAGGGCAAACAAACAGGAACAAAGAAATATCCACAAGGGGAAAACAACATGAACATGAAAAACATCCACAGGCAGGAGAAACGAACATAACATTCACGTACAACAACATTCAACGACCGACAAGGGAATGAAGGAACAAACAGGGTTTAAATACACAAGGACAAGGGTAACAAGGCCAATCAACAAACAGAACTCTGAAACAGGATAACAAGATAATTAACTAAAACCAATGACAAACAAGAACTGAATCAAGGTAATCAAACAATGAACCAATAAAACCCAGATACAAAACATGGAGGGAAAACAGGATGTGACAAAACTAGGAACTGAACAGGAATTTTCAAAATAAAAGTACACAAAAGAACAAAGGACAACAATGAACATGACAACACCCCACACAAAACAATGAACTTATTAAACATTCTATGTAGTGTTTGGGCTCTTTTCAGATACAGCTCTGTACCAACTGTAGCTGTTCGCTCAACTACAAAACATATTTGCACAAATTCCTCTATCATAAGTCCAACACATTCTTTCACTGTTGTAGAGTGTGTCTCCGCAGAACACAGTCAGGTTAGGATAACTCTCCAGCACTCTTAAACTATTTAGGAGCTGAGACGAAGTCTTAGCACTTATGAACCTTTATGAATCACGCTTATTCTTAAGTCTAGGAATAAGAGTAAAATTACATAATTCTTAGAATTAAGTCTTAAGTCAAAAAATTTACCCTGAGTGTATTTATACATATGGCTCCAGAATTAAAGATTTGCTGCTTTTAGTGTATATCTATACTCTTTAATGCCATCTTTATGCTAGTGCACTTTTAAACATTGACAAAATTTGTTTTCAGAAGATTTAAGCATTTAAAATTTGCAGTCTCTCTCTTCTGGCTAAACAGACCCAGAAACATGTGTGACTTACAATTATATGCATTCATTTTGTCCAATCAAATATTTCTGGAACTAAAACAACCATCTACCTACATCTGTGTTCTCACCTGAGCTTATAATACCTTTGCAGTGCACTTCGAAGAGAGCACAATCCATGCTGTAGTGTCCTTCCAAACATAATTTCCATTAAAAATTATTTGTATAATAACTCTCAAAATGGAGGGTAACTGTCTTTGAAGGAAATAGGGCATAGGGTTGATCATTTCTGAATGGAACACTCGCACTAGAGTTGGATGCGAGGAAAGTTTTTAATGCAGCCATTTTTCAGAGGTTACTTGGGAGGTAAAGCACGAGTAAATGTTCTTTGTTCATTTTATTTAGTGTATTGTAATTGTTTTACTCACTTTTTCTCATTCATCAGTGTTGGACTTGCTGAAGGGCTTCAGCCTCAGCCTCGTAAGCAAAGACTGTGATAAGCTGTGTTTGTTTGTGGGCTGGTTATGAATTGACGTGTTTAGTTAGATCATTGTTTCGTTGGGATGTCATAAAATATCGATATATTGATTTATTCTATTAATAGGCACGTTAATTTATCAATATATATTTGAGGCATTGATATATTAAAATTAAACAACATTTAAACTAGAAGCCCAATTGGCGTCACACACACAATCACGCACACACACACACAAACACACTCACAGGATGAGCTGAAGTGGCACAGATGGCTGTCCAAAGTTACAATGGTTTTTGTACTTCTTCAAGAATGAACAAAGTGACGTTGATGAGTTTGCAGGTTAATGAACAATTGTGCAACATTTATTATCCAATTTCTCTGTATGTAGCCATAAATGGGTCTTTCATTTAAGCTGTCAAACCACAAAAAGACATACTTGGTTCTGAAAATACATTGTGTAGGCTCTATGAAAGATACTTATACATGATTTATCATCCAGTTATACTAGAGTAAATAATATTTGTCCTTTGATAATGGTTTGGGTCGAATTTAATGGAAAACTATGAAACTTGTGCTCCGCAGCGGGCTGAGAGTTGGCGCTATGTGAATACCTTTCTAGAATTAATTTTTCTTCATTTTAGAACGTTCCATGTCATCTGCCAGACACATCCGGTGTGCGACCCCCTTTAATTAACCCTGCCACTCACAGTTTACCAAAGTTGTGTTGAGAAACATGTCTGAAGAGACAAAGACTGTTGTGCAATGAGCAGCCCTAGT
Source organism: Xyrauchen texanus (assembly GCF_025860055.1). Lineage (NCBI taxonomy): Eukaryota > Metazoa > Chordata > Actinopteri > Cypriniformes > Catostomidae > Xyrauchen > Xyrauchen texanus. The sequence continues at coordinate 37,089,245 of NC_068307.1, forward strand.
TATATCTGGAAAAAAATATAATCATTGAGAAAATCCTCTGATTATCGAACAAGGCATCGATCCCAAGCTTATCGTTCGGTTCTCAAGTCAGTGGAAAAGTGGTTGGACACAAAAGCAGCACGTGTGTATGTTTGTGTGGCTTTCACAGGAGCTGGGGTGTAAACTGAAGTCTATTAGCTATGTTTATAAAAGGCACGAGCCGTTCAAAAAGTCCTGCTTCAACTTCATGTTTTAAGGAAATGCATCACGAGGCTAAATACATCTTTTCCCTTAAAAAATAGCCATTAGGCTTCAGTTCACAGCAACATATATACATACCCCTTTCAACCGTACTGCTACTCATGTAAGAGCTGGTTAATGGGAAAACTGAGAATCGATCTTAATACTGACCTGCTTTTCCACTGACTTGAGAATCAAGCGGTGATCTAACTGACTATATTAATGCATAACCAGCCCACAAACACACACAGCACCTCGCATCCTTTGTTTACAGTAATGCTGGAGCTGCTGTCCAAGTCAAATGAATGAGAAACAAGTGTAGGGACATTATGTGTGTTAGGAATTCAATTAAAGTGTACATCTAATCACTGATATGACCATCTGTTAACTCTTTAGATTAATACATGGCTTGAAAATAATATCATAAATATGTTTAGATATGGTTTGAGCTTCGGAGTGCAGATATTTAAAAAATCAAGTGATGTGATTTTTTATCAAAACATAACACAGTCAAATTATCTTTAAATACAAACAAGACTTTACTGCTAATCTAAACATCAAAACTAACTAACACATAGACAAACAAGAAAACAGGTTGGTGAGTGATCTGCAACAGAGAACATTTTATAGAGTCTATAGACAATGCTTTGAGAGCCACGATATTTCATTTGGTTTACCTCAATTTGCAATCGGGTTACTCAAATTATATTAAAGATACACCAGCACTTTCAGTGAAAGTTGGAGATGTACTTGCGTTTCCTTGCATTGCGTTGGCTCTTTGTAGAAAGTTCCAGTTCTTCCATTGATGTCTTGGATCTCTGTTAAGATCATGGATTGGAATGATGAGGCAGGGCTTTGAAGCAAGGCCTCCAGCAATGGAACTCGCAACTCCCCGTCACTTTGGTGAGTCATAGCTCAGAGAAGAGAAGAGAAGAGCTTCCTAAGAACTTTGCATTCCGAGCTTTCCTGGACTCTACATTGTGCAGAACCTGGGCAGATGGGCTAAGAGCCATGAGGAAGAGGAGTTTGTCCTTGGTGGGTCCTTTTGTTGAGTTGAAATTGGCCGCACCCCAAAGGTGCCTTGAGCCACTGAGAAGTGTTTTTCAGATACCATGTGATCATCTCCCTCCTTCTGAAGTTGATTTCCGATCCTTTGTGTTAAGGATTCTTAAAATTCCCACTCAAAAAAATACATGTTCGAATCATACATTTTATATAATGAAATCAGTTCAAGAGACATGACACCTGTTAATATCATCATTCTCTACATAAACAGGCAAGCATTTACATATGCAACATGACGTTTCTTATTAAATTACATTTATAATTCAGTTCAAATGCATGTTAAAACTTCCTACTAATTGGTTTGTTAGTTTTAAACATTAATAATACATTACACATTAAACATAATTGTTAGGGTTATCATCAGGTTAAACCTTAAATGAGAGTATTAAGCACTTTGGCAGATTATTTGCAGGATACAATTACAGTAAATTAAGTTTTGTGATCGTGTCAAAGTTCCTGGATTAAGATGAGATGTCTTGATATGTGTTTACACTTGAAAAGTTAATTTTGCACATTTGAAGTTATGAGCAGAGAATTAGTTTCGTGTCCTGTTAAAAAGATAATACAAAGGGATACATTTCAAAGAAAGTAAGCTCACTTTTGTGCTCTTCATGCTCTTCCCATTGGGCTCTTATCCCTCCTTCAGCTGGCCTTGCTTCGGTGCCCCTCTGCCCAGGATCTGCAAATGTAGAGTTCAGGAAAGCTCGGAACGCAAAGTTCCGAGGAGCTCTTCTCTCTTCTCTGTCCTATGACTCAAACACATGAGGGGTAGTCACGAGACTTTGTTGAAGACCTCGCTTTAAAGCCCCAGCACATCATTCCAGCAACTACCTATCCACGATCTTAATAGAGGTCCAAAACATTGACGGAACAACCAGCACTTTCTACAAAGAGCCAAAGAACCAAAGCAATGCAAGGAAATGCAAGCACATCTCCAAATTTTTGCTGAAAGTGCTAGTGTCTCTTTAATATAATTTATGTGTATGCGAAATTAAGTATCAATTGTTCTCAAGGCATTGTCTATAGACACCATGAAGTTACATTTTCTCTGTAGAGATAATTTCCATTCACCTTCTGTTATAGCTCACTCACCTACCTGTTTATGTTTGTCTATGTGTTAGTTAGTTTGATGTTTTAGATTAGCAATAAAGTCTTGTTTGTATTCAAGGAGAATTCGACTGTGGTATATTTGGATAAATAATCGCATCAATTAATTTTAAAGGTCTACACTCCTATATTTGTAATATTATTTTCAATAGCCATGAGAATAGTATTATTTTAAAGAGTTGACAGATGCATCATATTAACTCAATGTGTCCGAGTGATCGGACATGTACCTTAATTCTTTCAATAAGTGAATTAATTATAAGTCCCTTATTAAGCTAATTCCTTAAATAAGCGGATACAACAAGCCTGTTTTATAAAATTTTTAATGGTTTGGAATTTCATTCAGATTTCTAATCTGATCGTTTGTCATCTATCCTTCTTCTAAGGGTGGTCACATGTGGCTAATTCCATTATACATATTATACATGTTGGAGATATGCAAAGTTGCTAATTTCCTACATATTAATTGTTGGAGGTACGCGGGCAATTTAATCCATACCATGTACATTTTTATTATGAAATTTCCCTACACAAGCAAGAAAAATATCACAATATTTCAATATTTAGAATTACAATATGCTAAATATAAAGAATAAATAATACTTACTCGTGCTGTACAGCTCAGTATACCTCTGAAAAATACCTGAATTAAATATGAATAAACTCATGCCACATTATCCCCAGCCGACTGATGCATCGGATGGAAAGTTTCAGGCATGAAATACTTCGAACACAATTGCGAATTTGCTATTATTCTTCAAGCCAGCAGGAAGTTACCCAAGGAAGTTTGGGGAATTGAACAGGGTATTGGGAGCTAAACAGCTGAAAATACTCCTCTGTACTGCCTCTGTACTGTGCTTGATTTGTGTACATGACAGGCTCTTGAAGGGGTGGGGTTAAAACTGACTAAAAACTTTTGGACTATTGAGCAATAATTTAACAAGTCACCGCCTACACCACCGTTGCAAGTGGTGGCAAAAAGATTGGCTCGAACAGTAAACCAAACCTGTTGTTAGCTAACCCAACAATCCATAGAATGTTAGCTGTTACCTTTAAATTGTCTGGTTAAGCTAAATGAAATGTCAAGCTGCACTGTTTGCTGTCAAAATTACAATGGCATAAACAGAGGGCTTCATTTTTATCAGATTCCATCAAGAGAGCTCACTGGATTGAGGAGATCATTTTCAACTCGTGGATTTGCAGCAAACATTTTATTACAGGTATTATTAAAGTTGCTGTCAGAGATTTTATCATGGAATGTATGCAAAAAAATGTCCTACTTCCTGAAAGATATTAATGAAATAATTGTTGTAATATATCTCACCTATCTCTGACAGCATTATACTTTAAATACAATACAAATGTGTCCACGAGCCATAATATTGTAGTATCGAATTATTGAAGCTTACTTCCATTTTAAGCCATGTTGTTCATAACAGTTGTCTGTTGAGGGCGCTACTTTGCTGCTGTTGTTTTTAACAACCATTTCTGCATGATGTCAGTCTCAATAAAGCTAATTTGTTATCTTTGGAGTGGTGTGGCTAATTCAACGGCTCAGTCTCATGGAAGTACAATTTCTGAAATCGCTTAAAGCACCATTAACTCATAGAATTATATGGTATTTAATAGTATAGCTTCTAATATTTCTGTTTTTATGGTGGATTTGTGTCATAATTTTATTTAATCAATGATTAAAGCTAGCATTTTTTACTAGCATTAGTGTACCAAAACATAGCTAGTTTTGAACCTGAAGGCTAGTTTTATTCTAATATTTTAGCTATACTTAGAAGAGCTAGTTAGCACTAGCTGTCTAATCTGAAGATTCTAACATAACAGAGCCGCTTTCTGCAACCACTTACAGCACTTGCACCACAATGTTTGTAAACATTGGGATTGGTCTATTGGTTACAGTGTCGCATACATCAGCAGAGAAGTGTCACCCTTACAGAAATCGAGAGTTCATGGCAAATTGGCATGTGAAAATAACGAGTGGCACCTGGTGGCAAATTTGCAGCAAGATTAGTTTTTTTTCAGTGGAAGAGCTATCAAATTGCTAACAACAAGAGAGGGGGACATCTATAGGGAAAGATTGTAGCCGGTAGTTGAATTTTGGAATGCAATTAATTTTAATACCATTAACCTTCCCAATCATAAATAAATGTAATGAAGCCCATCTACCCACATCGCTCGAAAACCTTTTAATGATCAAATTTAACTAAATCATACAAATTTGCTTGGAATAAAATACCCAAATACTTAATGCCCTATTGTGGCCACTGGAAGGCACCCGGCTGAAAAGCTGTTACCGGGCAGTACGCTGTCAGAGCCAAAGCTTCAAATTTAGACCAATTCACTCTGTATCCTGAGAATTTAGAAAAGGAATGAATTATTCTGTGGAGGCAAGGCATAGATCTAGAAGGGTGGAGACAAATAATAAAATATCATCCGCATAAAGAAAAAGCTTATGCGTCACGCTTATAGTCACTATGCCACCACGAGGACTTAGAGCGCATTGGGAATTGGGCATTCAAAATGGGGGAGAAACGGGGAGAGAAAAAAAAATAATACCATTCTACCATATAAAACGTCTTTTCAGCTACCAAGTGATGGCAGCGACCGGAGTCTGATCGCCACTGCCCACATGACATTAATGAAATGTCTAATGTTATCAACAAGTTACAGCCCTGCATAATGTCCACCTGATCTATATTTTAATGTCTAGCTGGATCAGAGAAATTGGAAGATAACTCTTACACTCGCTTGGGTCTGTGCCCTTTTTAAGGACTGATCTGGGCTTGCATCATGGTTGGCGGAAGCTTTCCATTCTTTAATGATTATGTATAAACTTCTAGCAAAAGTGAAGTCAGTTCTGTAGCATAAGATCTAAAAAACTTGGCAGAAAAGCCATCTGGCCTCTGAGCCTTGTCTGTAGGCAAGGCCTTAATTACCTCGCCAAACTCCTCCAAGGTTATCTCAGAATCAAGAGAAATGTTATGCTCAGTTGTCAGTTTAGGGAGTTCTAATGATTCTGCAAAGTTTCTAATGTCTAATAAACTGTGTATTATCTTATATATTAGAGTCTTATAAACAAAATTAGTGTGTCTCCAAAGTCTATCTTTAAAAAATGCGACATAGATTTATTTAGAATAGCAAAGCAGTGCAGTCAGATTTTGCGTCGTCTTGAAAGGCGGAGCCTTAATTTTACTCTGTATACCGGCAGCGAGTTTCAGAGAAAAAAGCTTGCAGGAACCTTATTTTTTGTTAGATCATCTTCAAATTTAAAACGTAACTTCTTTAGACATGTGGCTTTGAGAAACTTGTATTTCTGGGTTGTCTTGGCACTATTATTATTGTTTTTTTAGATTATAAAAAAATATTTCCATTACTATAAACTTCAGCTTCTCTAACTTTAAAAAACCCTCAACATATATTAATTCCAAAGTGTCTTCTTTCAAAAGATACTACAACTGTGTCCATACTCCAAAGGGTTCAGTAAATACAACCATTTAATTTCAGGTATGTCATTTTCATGGTTTGTGCTCAAAAAGGGGGTGCGTATCAACAGGTTAACATTTGTTGGAATTCAGGATTTGGCAAAAGTGATACATTAAAGCGCCAAATGTATGATTTCCTTTTCTCCATATGTGGCAACACCTCTAAACACACCAGGGTGTGATCTGAGACTAAAATCTTTCCAATTGAGAAATTAGCAACTGATGAAATGAGGGACTAAATCTTATGTACTGATGAAAAAAAATTATAGTCCCACCCAAATGGGTTCAGAAGTCTCCAAATATCTGTAAGACCAAGATATTTACACATCCTGTGAAGCGTCAATGTAACTCTAGTGGGCTTGCACACTTTTGCTTCACTATGGTTAAGGACCATAGTCCATCAAAAGATTAAAGTCTCCTCCCAGTATTATATCATGAGGGCCTAAAAAAGCCCTGATCATCAACGTTAAGTGCATAAATATTAGACAAAATAAGACTTTGCCCCTGAATTTCAGCTAAAAATATACTGACTCTGTTTGAGACATTTGAATTGTAGATGTTTACTTATCAGTGTAATTTCTCCCCATAACCTCCCAAATCTTTCAGCCTCCTGCTGGGAAAGATGCGTTTCTTAAAGAAACACTATATCATATTTCTTACTCTTAAGAAGAGAAATAACCTTCCTTCTTTTTATGGGGTGCAGAGAGACAATCCACTCATATTAATATTTGGAATTTTGACATATAAGAAAAAAATTGATTGGGTGTCAAAAACAAGATTATAAAACCACATTCCAACATTAATGTTAGGGTTTTGATATCCATCAAAACCCTAACATTACACAAGATCTTTATCGGATGATCTCAGAAATTTGGCCAGAATTGATCGGGGCCTGCCTCCCTCCACGGATCGACGAGCAGGATCCCTATGATTCCAGTTTATGGCCTGCTATGTCGAGCAGATTCGTGAGAAGCCCATTCAGGAATTTCACCATATCCTGTCCCTCTTCACCCTCAGGAATTCCGATGATACGGACGTTATTCTGCTGGCTACGGTTCTCCATGTCCTCCAACTTCTCTCAGAAATGCTCCAAATCCACCTTGGTTGCTAGCGGATTAGCAGATAATTCCCTCTCCAATGACTCCAGATAATCAATCCATTTCTCGACATCCCCCACTCTTGTAACCACCTCAGTGAACTTTGCCTCCAAGGCAGTGATAAATCGACATATCACAGCAAGATCCTTCAAGTCAGCAATGACCTTCGTGAGCATTGCCGACATGTTCAGCATCTCTCGCCGCATTTCCCTGACTAAGTCGAATCCCAGCGGCCTGCTTGGGGGTGTCAGCTTGAGCATGTAAGTGTCTTTTTTTTTTTTTTTATTCTCTCCAGAGCCTGAAAATTTTGAATTCTTTGACATATTGTCCTCCTAGAAGAGTTATGGAACAGTGTATTGAATCTCACCAGTTTATGTCATTTAAAATTAAAGTGCACAGAGCTCGCCATTCATACGTCCGATCCTCGCATGGGATCACATGACTCCTCTTTATGGTCCTTTTTTAAGAATAGTAATGATAGAAAAGAATTCAAAATTGTTACAAATGTATTATTTCACTCAATATTTGCTTTGTATTTTTGTACTTGGTAGAGTATTGAGCCTAAACTGAACATTAGAGTTAAAAATATTTGTAGTAGTTTTATTTTTGGCTGCCAGACAACTAACCTCTCCACATCACACTGGGAATTCTTTTTTGATCTTATTACATTATGCACATTCAGTGCAGCATGGACACACTTTTTTTTCAATATATAACACACATCTGATCTCTTCTGCAGCCTTCAGAGAATCTCCCTTTCTTCCAGACCTGCTATCAAAAAGATAAATAAAATAAAGTATAAAAAACACAGCCAGTCTGAATATCTTCAAAGTATAGAGAGAGGAGATCTATAGATGCTGCAGCCTTTCATCATGGGCCCATGCAACCATGTGTCATGGATGTGAAGAAAGCAGAGGCTGTTGTTTGCTGTCTTGCTGGGAGTTCGTTTCAGGGTTGAGTCGCTGGAGGTTCGAGAGGCAGTGGAAAACTGACTAGACTGTGATGCCATTGAGATTCTCACAGTAGAGCCTCTGTTGGTGTAGACAGTACACAGCTAATGTAGGACAATTCAAAGACTTCTGATCAGCAGGGCATATGAAGGTTTGCTGCAGGTGATGAGAGCGTATCAACAAAGACCTGATATGTTGTGTTCTTTTCTGAGTCCTTCACATAGAAACACTTGAGCTTGGAGACACAATGCTTTTACAATAATTATTTAATTCTAAAGCTAAGAAATTCTAAAGATTCTTAAATGCTAAATATTTGAAATTCTATACATGCTAATTGCATGTTGATTCTCACATGCTAAAGATTCTATATTCTAATGATTCTGAATCCTAAAGATCCTTAGTACTAAATATTCTATATTCTAAAGATTCCAAATGATAAAGATTCTAGATTTTAAATACAAAAGATCCTTAATTATAATGATTCAGAATTCAAAAAAGTTTATATTTTCTAAAGATTCTAAATCATTGGTGTAGAATTGGGGTTGTGAAGGGGGTGAATTTTCCCCCAATCAAACATCAGTCCTTGTAACATAACTCGATTGTACAAGTTGGTAACTAGTGTCGCACAATCTCCTTTAACAACACACATCATTACTGCTGTTTCATTGGGAACAGTTAGAATTTGGAGTAAAAAAAAACAGTTGATCAGATAAAAATGTCATCAGGAAATAAAATACTAAGGCAAACAAATACTATTGAAAAGACCAGTAATCAAGTAATCGTTTTTATTGGTATAGTGCCTTTCACAATACACATTTAAAAAAAAAAAAACTTAACAGAAAGTTATGCCAAATTTCTTAAAATGTATTAAAGTCCCCATGTACATATGCCAATATAATTTAATATGTCCAGCGAAGATAAAGGTGTCCATAGGATTAATCAGGCTTTTTTTTTTCAATAAAGGACAGGGAAAAGACTGCATCCAGGAAGGCATTTTAGATCCTGACTATATATTGCGATCAGTTGAATGCCACTTTGGTGAATAAAAGTTCAATTTATTTCCATAAGAGCAAAATCTGTACATTATTCCAGACTTTTGGCTGCCAGTGTATATATATCATGGGGAAGCATGCCCCACATCCATGTTCAAACCAAATCTATGCCCTTGTTCTAAATGCTATTAATTAAAAATTGTAAAGATCCTTAATTCTGACAATCCTTAATTCAAGATTCCATATTCTAAAGATTCTAAATTCTAAAAATTCTAAATCCCAAAGGTTGATAATGCTAAAAATTTGAAATTCAGAATTGTAAATATTAGAAAAGATACTACATTATTCTGAATGCAAAATTGTTTAAATGCTTAACAATCTAATCATGTTTAAAACTTTGAATAAATATATTGTCTGATCTGCTGGTGCTGTTAATGATCAGGGGGCCATTAGGGTGTCTCTCTAACTACAGAAACATAGAATAGTTGGACCTTTATTTGTCAGATGGGAGCAGGAGTGTAGAGTGAGATTATCTCTCTTTGTCAGTTGATGGGCTTGTTTTCTGCTTGACTGGGTGTCTAGTGTCCTGTGGGAAAAGGAGAGGAGCTGGGCAGAATGTCACAGTTTCTCTCTCTCACATCCCCCATTTTATTTCTGTGAAGCATGCAGACAGATAGTATGTTTTTAGTTGTTGTCTGTGATAATACTGTTTACACTTTTAAATTAGCTGAAGTGCATCTGTGTGTCTTTGTTTGTTATACATTTTTGCTGGGTGTATACAAGATAAGAATGGGTTCTTGCATTCAAACTGTATTTTCAAGCTCCTTGGTTAAAGCACAGCTTGATGTAGTGCAAATCCGAATGCAGGGATCTCAAGACGTGTTCTGCTAAGTTTCAAACTACATTTCCCCGTCTGTCGCTCACTCGACGTTATGTCGAATGAAGGGACACTAGGGGTCTTTCTTGAAGGCCTCGGTTACCTCTCAACTTGAGAAAAGGCCAATGAGAAATTGGCAGACAGAATTTCCTATAAAAGGAGGGAATCGTGCATCTGTCCATTCAGATTTTTTGTTCAGAGCCGAGCGGTTTGCAATCAGCGAGCTGAGATAACTTCAGTTCCACTCACCTCTGCAGAGCATTGCTGTTGGATCTACGGTTCGTATCGGTGGCTTTCTCCTTCTCTGCATGCCAGTGCAGCTTTGCCCCTGGGCGCTTCAATTGATATAGTGCCTTTCACAATACACATTTAAAAAAAAAAAACTTAACAGAAAGTTATGCCAAATTTCTTAAAATGTATTAATGTCCCCATGTACATATGCCAATATAATTTAATGTGTCCAGCGAAGATAAAGGTGTCCATAGGATTAATCAGGCTTTTTTTTTTTTCAATAAAGGACAGGGAAAAGACTGCATCCAGGAAGGCATTTTAGATCCTGACTATACATTGCGATCAGTTGAATGCCACTTTGGTGAATAAAAGTTCAATTTATTTCCATAAGAGCAAAATCTGTACATTATTCCAGACTTTTGGCTGCCAGTGTATAAATATCATGGGGAAGCATGCCCCACATCCATGTTCAAACCAAATCTATGCCCTTGTTCTAAATGCTATTCGCTATGTGCACAGGTGACGCGACGAACGTTCGAAATCTGTGTGGTGGGCGGGGGGACTTCCGGTTTAGGTTACTACCGGTATTTCTGATGTAGATGTTGTGGAAGAGTGAGTGGCAAGCTATCAGTGAGTACCGTATGTAAAATGTTAACAGTAAATAAGAAACGTCTTACATATCAGTATCAAATTGGCAACTCTAAATTACATTGTAGTGTTCCTCGATGTGCCGTTTCATCGAGGTATAATTCTGAAGTTTTCATCGTTTTCCGCATCAGCCTGAGGTACGAGCTCAGTGGCTAGTCAAGATAAGACGCGAGAACTTCACTCCTACCGATAACACCGGGTATGCAGTCGACATTTTAAGCTAGAAGATTTCATCATAACCACAGGACGCTTGAAAACTTGTTCAAGGAGCTGTGCCATGTCTTTTTGAGTGGAACAATTTTTGTTTACCAGCGCCAAGGACTGTATTTTTCTCTATGAGCTTCCATATACTGCTTATATATTTTGTAATTTACTATGCTGTTTGTTCTTTTGTATCTTGTGATATACCTTTCAGAAAATTGTATGAAATATTGACAATGTTTACATTTGTCATTTATTGTCTTTTACAGTGCCAGGAGGAACACAAATACATGAGTTAATTCAGACATTTATTATACAAAGACACAAGCTGTCATACTACACTCAACAATAACATGGCTCCTATAATTGTAACATTGTGATGCAACGTTTGACATTTTGTATGAGTTATGAGTTTGTAGATAACTAGTCCACATAACTGCACATAATACAGTACTCAACAGTACTTTAATGCTTCTTTGCACTTCTGGTTGGATGTCAACTGCATTTCATTGGCTCTGTACCTGTACTCTGCTAAATGACAATAAAATTTAATGTAATCTAATAACTACTAACACTGAATTCATAATAACAAAAGGTACCTTGTATAGGTTTGTTGTTTATGTACATACATGTGCATTTCTTAAAGAGAACTATTTACATTGATTTTCACACAAACACATGTTTTGTACAGTCTGATACAGTAATGCAACATTATGATTGCATAAGGCTCTGCCAGCCACACAGGAGCACTCGACCTCATAGAGCTGAACAGGAGTGGAGTCTTCTAGGACAATCTTTTAAAAACAAAAAAGTGTGTTATAATCAGCAGAGATCACAAACTGATCATATCTCAAAGTCAAAAGTGCATTTTGCATTATTTTTCAAGTTAGCTACTATGAGTTAGAGAATGAGGTTACTTTAGGGTTAGTAAGAAAGTAAGTTAAACACAACACAATATAAACAGCAAAGCAACTGTCTCAACAACCAGCTTCTGGGGTTTCATATAGGAATGGTAGGTCTACTAGAACACTAATAGGGCAGGCAAGTGTCATCATAGTGTTACCTACTTCAAACGTTTGGCTAGCTAGATAGTAGTCCAAGATGTTCAACTTGTTTAGGTAATTATACATTTGTTTGCCAGTTTAACCCATCATTGCCAAATTGAAGCCCCAGAACAGAACTGGTTGGATCAGACGAACAACTGAACTGTCTTTCATCCTATTCTGATGGTGTGAGGTTTCTCATGTTTCCTCAAAGATCTATGACAGGTAGCACGGATGCTGACTCTCCCTGTCTGTCTTTACTTGATACTGGGGATAACCAAATACTCTCAATACATGTAACTGAACAACACAAGTCATTAGTATATGGGTGATTCTTAGACTATGGGCACTTTTATGTACTTTGTAACCAAAAATGTCATTTTTTTAAAATATGACCAAAGTACAATTGATATGGATTGCAAGAGTAGATTTGTGTAATACTTTTTATATTATAATATTATAATACATTACAATACTTTTTATATTTAGATTATAATATTATTTTTATTTCTAAATTATACTTTTATATTAATTGATTTCATTTAGATGAATGAAAATTACATTTTGTTGCATCATTTATTGCTTATATTTTTGCCTTGCCATAAGTTGTGTCAGTTATTTACATGCACTGTAACCGTTCATCTGTGAGACAAATCAGTTGTATACATCAAACTCAGCACTACACTAAAAACAGTTGTGGTTATGTTTAATGGCTTTGTGAATTAAGTTTATGGAGTGTGATGAGTTTAATTGTTTTTCTAATAAACATCTCCACTGTTTCTCTACATTCACGTTAATTCATTGTAATTTCCATCACCACCCACATTTTTAAAAAATATTTAAAAAGTTCTCATCACACATTAAAAATGTATTCACAATTTACGAGATCATGCTCTACTTAATATAAAAATGCAAGTCATTTATTTTCTAATAAGCTCTTGCCCAAACCAATATTACATTTCAGAGTGTGACAGGTGTACATTTCACCGTTTGGTCCTTAGGGCAGTTAATTTATCTCATTGACAAATGTATAATTATTGTACATTGTGGAAAAACTGATAAAACTAGTTACAAAAATGATCCTAGACAATTCTTGGCTGACATAAGTTATTCTGTTTTTAAATAACAGCATTGAGATGTGGTGGAAATGACATTTCACTGCTGTTATCTAAAAACAGAATAACTCATAACTTCTTAGTTATGAGACTAACACAGTCTCATAACTTCTCTTGTAATCTAAGTTTGTCCTCTTACAGACCTTAAAACTAGACAAATAATTTAAACTTATGAGACGATGTTACTTGACTTTTGAACAAGTTTTTTATTCAACTTCACAAACCTAAAAGTGCCCCTTGTTGAAGAAACGCCCATACATTCATTTATTCAATGTCAGATAGTAAAATGAACATATAATAAACCACATGTGACCAACAACTAAAATTAATCGTTTAATAAGTATTTTGTAAAGGTTACTTTCTAGCCTAACGTCACCTAGCATCATCGCTAACGTTAGGGCTACAGCTAGCTAAAGACATAGCATAACTTACCTTCATAATTGTCAATGAATGAAGAGACGTATATCTTGAAACCCTTTTCCCTCTTGCTCTTGGGAGCCGATGATGACGCTTGAATTATTCGGTGTAAGTCATTTATCGTTATCCTTGGCAGATGTTGAAGGGATCTGGTGTAGAAAGCCATGTTTATCTGGTCCTAGTCTTACCTGACAGTTACCGGCGTCGTCGTTGAACCTAACGTAGCGTTAGACCGGAAATACCATCGCCCACCAGTGACGTCTGACAATCATGGAACGTTCGTAAAATCAACTAGCCAATTAATTAAAAATTGTAACGATCCTTAATTCTGACAATCCTTAATTCAAGATTCCATATTCTAAAGATTCTAAATTCTAAAAATTCTAAATCCCAAAGGTTGATAATGCTAAAAATTTGAAATTCAGAATTGTAAATATTAGAAAAGATACTACATTATTCTGAATGCAAAATTGTTTAAATGCTTAACAATCTAATCATGTTTAAAACTTTGAATAAATATATTGTCTGATCTGCTGGTGCTGTTAATGATCAGGGGGCCATTAGGGTGTCTCTCTAACTACAGAAACATAGAATAGTTGGACCTTTATTTGTCAGATGGGAGCAGGAGTGTAGAGTGAGATTATCTCTCTTTGTCAGTTGATGGGCTTGTTTTCTGCTTGACTGGGTGTCTAGTGTCCTGTGGGAAAAGGAGAGGAGCTGGGCAGAATGTCACAGTTTCTCTCTCTCACATCCCCATTTTATTTCTGTGAAGCATGCAGACAGATAGTATGTTTTTAGTTGTTGTCTGTGATAATACTGTTTACACTTTTAAATTAGCTGAAGTGCATCTGTGTGTCTTTGTTTGTTATACATTTTTGCTGGGTGTATACAAGATAAGAATGGGTTCTTGCGTTCAAACTGTATTTTCAAGCTCCTTGGTTAAAGCACAGCTTGATGTAGTGCAAATCCGAATGCAGGGATCTCAAGACGTGTTCTGCTAAGTTTCAAACTACATTTCCCCGTCTGTCGCTCACTCGACGTTATGTCGAATGAAGCGACACTAGGGGTCTTTCTTGAAGGCCTCGGTTACCTCTCAACTTGAGAAAAGGCCAATGAGAAATTGGCAGACAGAATTTCCTATAAAAGGAGGGAATCGTGCATCTGTCCATTCAGATTTTTTGTTCAGAGCCGAGCGGTTTGCAATCAGCGAGCTGAGATAACTTCAGTTCCACTCACCTCTGCAGAGCATTGCTGTTGGATCTACGGTTCGTATCGGTGGCTTTCTCCTTCTCTGCACGCCAGTGCAGCTTTGCCCCTGGGCGCTTCGACAGGACTTCTGAAAACAAATTTTCTTAAAAGAGTTTATTTTCTATAAAAGAGCACACACAGCTGGCGTTGAATGTCCTTTTCAGTCCTTTCCTACACGAATAGGCTGCCGCCTTCGGGCTGAGGCTGACACCCAGATGGCCGACATGCTTGCCTGGGCCACCATGAGCGTGTGGTTGGACTGGAACCCTCCGTCTTCCCACAGCCCTCGCGGCTAGACAATTGGTTACTCGGGTCCGAGCGACACACACAGCTCCCCCCCCCGTTCCTTTCTTCCCGGAGGTGCATGATGAGCTGATGAGTTCGTGGAGGGCACCTTTCACTGCCTTCAACCCACCTCCTTGCTCATCCGCTCTCACAACCCTCGACAGCGGGGCGGCACACGGGTACTCGGAGATCCCCCAGGTGGACAGAGTGGTTGTGATCCACCTGTGTCCGGAAAACACCGCCACCTGGCGGGATCGCCCAGTGCTCCCCTCCAAGGCCTGTAGGATGATGTCGTCACTAACCGCCAAAGCGTACAGCGCCACCGGACAGGCTGCCTTCACCCTCCATGCCATGGTGCTCCTGCAAGTCCACCAGGGCAAGGCACTTAAAGATCTGCACTTGGGTAGTCCTGACCCCGACCTGCTACAGTAACTCGCCCTCCGGGCCACGAAGGCCACACTCAGGCAGGCGCCGGCCACCGTCGTGGTCCAGGAACATCACCTGTGGCTGAACATGGTCGAGATGTGGGAGGTCGAGAAAGCCCACTTTCTCAACGTCCCTGTCTCCCAGCTCGGCCTATTCGGCGATACCGTCGATGACTTCGCCCAGCAGTTTTCGCCGGTGAAGTAACAGACAGAGGCAATCTCTCATATAAAGCCTCTCCGCGTTCCAGCATGAGCCATGCTCCGTCTGCTTGCCGAGAGCGTCCCCCTATGGCTTCCAAACGTCAGGCAGCTCCCGCTTGGAAATTGCACCTTTCTCATTGGTCAAGCCAGACTCGAGAGGAGGGAACTCCATCAGGAGTTGAAAGGACACGTCCAGCCTCTTAATGACTTTTTTTCCTCTATTCTCTTTCCCCATGGTCATGCTGACCATGAGGTTGCAGGCTGGCAGGCCTCAGCACCTCAAGCCATGTGCAACTACCTGGACCATAGAGTCAATTAACACCATCCTAATTTCTTCATTCAACACAGAAGAAATTGATTGCAACTTGAACACACCATCGACTTGAGGAACCATCGATGATCAAGTATCATACCAGTAACTAACTGAACTTAGTTTTGTATAAGACATGAAAACCCCTTTGTAACAAAGGTGCTTTTAAATTAAGAGCTCAATGGTTCTCTCAGATGGTCAAAATGACTTTTAAAACTGCATTTGCCCTATTCTGTTCCGGTTTCATTTTATTTTCACTTTTCCCTTTCCCATGTATGAGTTTTTTGTGTGTATGTTTTTGTTTAGATTATGTGTTTGTATTTTAGTGAAGTAAACATTTGTGTACATTCTTGCAAGTTGATGTAAATTTAACGATTCGAACTCAGCTCCATGCTAAGAAAGAGTTGTTTTTGTGTGGCCATGAAAAATATCCTTTCTGAGAATTGATAGATGATCAATACTGAGTGTTCGCTGGACATACAGATACATTTATTGTAATATTAATTTAGCTACATCAAGTTTATTCTATTAACCAATCCAAATGTTCATTATTAATTATAACGAGTCATGATTAATTATTAATGTTTCCCTTTTAATGATAGGTTGACTGTGGTTTATTTTGTATTGTATGAGGAATGTGATGCTCTCTATTGAGACTTCATTCTGCACAGTGAGGTGAGATTACTAAATTGGGGGATATGTCTTTACCCTGGCTTCTGACTTTACTCCCAGAGATGGTTTACTTTCTTAATGACATTGTGAGGGAGAGAGATCTCCAGACTTGAGAGACAAAGAATGGAAAACTGATCTTGCCTTTTTTGCTGACCTCAATGACTCACCTAAACAAGCTGAACCTGCAATTGCAAGGTGACGAAAAACATGTCAATGACCTTGTGGAGCGGAGGGGGGCGGGGCCGGGTCGGAATATCGTGCGCCCGGTCCCCAATCGGCCTGATGAGGCGCGCGAGGGATAAAGGCGGCCGGTGACGATTGTTCGGGAGAGAGAGAATTACGGGCATGTCCGCTTGTGTGTTTGTTTATGTTGTGTTTTAAGTTTCTTATTAAATTATTATTTATGTTGACAAGCCGGTTCTCGCCTCCTCCTTGCCCATCCTTTAACTGTTTTACAGACCTGTTTTGCTGTATTGCGAGTTTCAAAATGAAGCTAGGCCTGTACAGTACACAACTTAAAGACTGTGATTTAACTAATTTCCCACTAATGAACAACGCTTGTGAGGGAATGTTGAATGCACAAATGCGAGACAAATTTTCTGCAACAGTCATTCAGATGAAGAAAAATTCAATGCTTGTTTTTCAGATTTCGATAAACTGAAACTTGGGCGTTATATCAGAGAACCATTCACTTTTCCTGTGGAAAAATTAAGAACTTGGATACAACTTTTGGTTTGCCCTGCCACTCACTTGAGGGCTCACTCACATATGAATTAATGGATGTTCAAGCAAGGGGAAAGACTTATTCTGTGTAGCACGCATCCTTAGTCACAGAAATGTGGCAAATCATTCCTGGACAAAATGTAAGATTATTATATGTGAAAGTGCTCTCCATATTTGCATCTACCTACATATGCGAATGCACCTTCCCTGCAATGCCATGCATCAAGTCATGCTTCTGTGCAAGTTGCACAGACTTAAACTTGCAGTCTCAACTTCATTGTGCTGTCATTCCATTTAAGCCAAACTTTAATGTCTTGGTCAGCTCCCAACAACACCAGGTGTCCCATTAATTACAGAGTACAGTATAAAACTCTGTTTAAATGGTATTATTAATGTTTCAAATAATATTAACTGGTGTAAAATGGCCTAATATAAATGCCGGTAAGTTGTATTGAGGATATCATGTTTAAGCTTAAATGGTATGCGGCCAGTGAGACTTGTACCTTGATGGGTCCCTGTTGAGAAAAAGGTTAAGAAACACTGCTTTCAAGGAAGAGTTTACCTAAAAATGTAAATTCTGTTATCATTTACTCTTTATGTTGTTCCAAGCCTATATGACTTTCTTTGTTCTGTGAAACACAAAAGGAGATTAAGGCTAACATTCTGCCTAACATCTATGAAGTTCCAACCACACTTGATAATTGTGATATCAAATTAAATTAATGATATCGCAAATAAAAACCAGCATGCAAAAAAGTGTTAGTGTATATAAATAATGGTGCATTATTCTCTGTTACTGGTTGTACAGAAAATCCCAATATATATAAATTTTAAGTAGTTGAAGAATTGGGAAACACTTTGCCAACTGATAAAACCATTGCACTCTGACTCATTAATCAGATCGGAGCCGGCCAAGCAGATTGGAACTTGTTATTTTTAGTAATCTCTTGGAATTTTTGTGTTAAATATGCATCATTTGGTCCATGAATGGTCTGTTGGTGTGCTGTCTTATGCTGTGTTTTCCGTGGAAGATATTCTAATACAAATTAAGTAATTCTATGATTTAAAGATTGAGAATTCTAGATTAACACGTTGACTGGTATCCCATAGGTCAAGTGATTCACTTTACCAGATCCACCTGATCCACTATCTGGTCAAATCTTCCCCTTGTTCCCCAAACAAATACCTGCTTTTACATTCATAATCCTATCTTTTCTCTCAGTGTCCAATCATAGAACAGGAGACATTGTCCAAGAATGAGAGTCCGAGAGAGAGAAAAAGGAGGAATGTGGGGGTGTGGAGGTAGAAGAGAGGTTGTCTTTGTGTGGAACTTGTCAAAATATCCATCGTCTTCCATGATAAAAATCAACCAATCACAAGCTCTCATTACAGGAAGTAGAGCCCAGCTCAAGAGCAGAAGTCTCAATAGAGAGCTTATGGGAAAATTGAGGTCAAACAGAGTGATTGACAGAGTGGGAGACAAAGGGAAGTGTGAAGTTGTTGAAGTGAGTGCAATACTTGGGTCTAAAATTCACAGGGCCAGGGACGAACTTTGGAACACTTTACAGTAAGGTTGTATTTGTTAACAATATTAGTTAATGTCTTGGTTACTGATGTAACCTTAGAGGAAACATGATGCTGCTTCAGTAGCTGACACTGTGGAAGTTCTTCCAAGGAGCGATGACATTGAAACCCTGTACCATTCACAGCAATTTGATTGGCTGGTGGCTCTTTGTGCTCCGCCTTATGTTTGCGTACTCGCGGGCATATAATCCAGGCACAAAACCACACCATCAGGATTTTTCAACTGAAAAACTGAATACCTTTAAATCATAAGCGAGCATCAATGACACCATGGTAAATTATTTGCTTGGATATTGCCAAACCTTGTAAATGGCCTCCAAAGCAAGCAAAGAGTTGTTCAGACACTCTGAATTGACTTGTTTGGTCAATTTACATGCGTAATGCCCTCACATGGCAGAGCATGTGTAGTCTTTTAGCCTCGTCCAATTCAAAAGCCTGCAGTGTGTGTGTTTCAGGTGTGTACGTCAGTATAATTGACTCCAGACACATCACAAAAGTTCTGCCCTACTACAATTAGTATTTAGAACTCACATGGAGCTGAATAAAATGTCAGAATCTATATTGAAAATTGGTCAATTTGTTTATAAACTTAAAAAAAAAAAACCTTGTTAAAATGTTCCCCTTCTGTCACTCACTCGACGTTGTCACAATTTGACTGACTGACACAACACCAAGCTGAGTTCACCACTTTTTCACTCACCTCTATCAGCGAGAAGCATTGCTGTTGGGTCTACGGCGCATTTCCAGCTAGTGTTTTCTCTCTCTGCACGCTGTGCAGTCCACGCCCCTGCATGCTTCGACAGTGCTTTTCACTGCTTAAAAGAGCGTTCTCCTCCTAAAAAGTTTTATTTTCTCTAAAAGAGCTTGAGTTTTCCTCTCATAATAGAGCAATACACAGCGGGCATTGAGCATCCTTTTTAGGACATGTCTTTTTCAAGATGCCTTTCCGCCCCTGTGTAGTTCCTGGACGTGGTCAATTTCTCTCCAAGACCGACGGCCACAGACGCTGCCTCATGTGCCTGGGCAGCGATCGCACTGAGGTGGCATTTGTGGATGGTTCATGTACTCACTGCGAGAACATGACCATGGCAGCGTTGCAGTCATGGCTCTCCTTCCTTAAGGTGAATGCCACTTTAGCCTCCCCCCATGTTGCTCCTTCTTCCCACGGGATATAGGACCCGGCTGGTGATGAAGGTGATATGGTGATAACGACAGGCTTGGTTTCGCCGGGTAAATCCCCACGAACCACCCGCCCCCCGACATGCTCGCTCGCTTCTGTCCGAGCTCGGGATGAGCTCCGGCTCAACTTGGGCCCAGCTCTCAGACCCAGCGTCGAGCACCTCGCAGGCAGCGTACGCCCCCCCGTCTCCAGAACCCCTTCCAGGACCAGAAAAGCTCCGAAGCGCTCCTGAGACAGGCGACCCAGGCAGTCAGATGTTCGCTGCAGAGCTGGTACCAAGTCCACTCTGACCACTGGTGGAGGGCCAGGAGGAGAATCCTTGTTTCCTTTACTTTCATTTGCCGCACCGCCTTCGGGCTGCGGTAACCACATTCTCAATAAAAGAGCGATTTCCTCACTCCCTGGGTCATCTAGTCAGCGCACGCCATTCTCACGGCACCCCGGCCCCAAAATTCTACAGTCCCGGCAGGCCAGTGCTGACAAGTTCTGAAAACGCCTCTCCAGGACCTCTTCATCTGTCTCTAAGCCAGAGAGACAGATGAAGAGATAAGTGCTTTGAGTCCTTTCTCAGCACCCAAGCCTCGGGGCGCTCGTTTGCCTCCCGACGCACTATTACCTGCATCCCCAGCCGCGAAGCCCCACCCGGTACGTCAAAAGCGATCGTCCCGTTAGTGCCCCTTGCACGGAGTTTGGACGTATGACTTTCGCTGCCCAACCTGTCAGACTGGCTGGCCAGGACCATCCAACACGGCTACGCTATTCAGTTCACCAGGCTCCCGCCCTGTTTCGGAGGTATTCGCATAAACTCTGTATACATCGTAAAAGTCATCGCCTTATGAGCAGAGATCACGACCCTGCTTCTCAAGGATGCGATAGAGCCAGTCCCTCCAGCCGTGATGAAGAAGGCTTTCTACAGCACTTACTTCATCGTACCCAAGAAAGGCGGCGGGTTGCGACCACTGATCTATATGTAACTGGATTGCTCATAGAATTCTAAACTGCCAGCAGTAAGTGAAGCTACCAGAAGTACTCTGGCGGCCATCTTACTATTCCCTACTGACAGAGGGCATCGCGGCATTTGCAGCGTTTAACCGCGAAACAACACTCACTTAAGGATGTGGCTAAAGTAAAGACTTTGTACCAATTAAGCACACATTAGTCGTTATTCCCATGTAGAGTGGGGATAACGATCATAATCTTTAATAATCAACAGTAAAAATACAACACCAAAGTGTATTAACACCCCTTTTTAAAGCAAAAGTATCCAGTAGTGACATCTGCAGATTGTTACAGGATGCAATGTTTCTCTGGCTCCATAGTTTAAACCTGTTGATGCTCAATGTTCATAATGTTGACATATTATACATCTACATAATTTGCCAACATTATGAACTCTTTTTTGACTAGATTATATGGTAAATGTGAGGGGGGCTATGCACATCAACAAGTTTTAAAGTTGTTAATAAAAATGACTAGCTTTGTGTTGATATTGTAACTAGACAGTACCTCTTAAGAATAAATCCAGAGGAACCAAATATAAAAATGTAGTATAGTACACACACACACACACACACAGAAGTTTATATGCAGTATGTGTGTGTGTGTGTGTGTGTGTGTGTATACCCATATTTAAAAGAAACAGAAAAAACTTGTAAGAATTTCCTATTGCCTACAATAGTAAATGTTTATGTTTTATATGCATTATATGTCTTATGAGAGTTATATGTCTCATATTATGATTTACTCATGAAAGTGGCCACTTTCGCATTTTTCTCATACAACGTAATTATATGAATTAAGTATGAATCAAACAAACAATATATATGCTGTTTATAAGGAAATTACATGGCAAAGTATGTTTTTCGTATATGTTCCATATCATTTTAGCATTTTTAATTACTATGTAAAACATGTCTTAGTTATAAAGACATATACATTTTATATATTAATATTTACAATTACATATATCTTTCTTGTGCGTAAAGTATATCTAATTTAAACGTAAACTATGCTTTCTTTATATGTTTTTTATAAGTTTGTTTTATGTCAGCCAAGTAACATGTCCATGTATGTATAAAAGCATATACTTTTTATATATGAATATATACCATTCTATATAGGTTTTTTGTATGTAATGTCTATTAATATTTTCATGTAAACTATGCTTTCTTTATGTTTTTAAATAAAATTCTTACGTCAGCCAATGAACATAGCAGCATTAAAAACATACTTTTTATGTATGAAATTATATAATTTCATATGAGTTTCTACAGTCAAAAACATTTGATGAAGCGGAGTTAAAACTGGCAAGGCATGGTTTTGTCAACACCCAGATCAACTACTTTGTACCACACAATGACATAAATGCAGTCCGAATACATCTGTAATATTAAAAACAAAGCTGCTAGGATATCTTTTCAATAGTCTTTATTAACAGTTAAACACTTCTGGGATTACAGTGCTGACAGCAGTAGACCCTAATCCTAAGAACAATGTTTTCAAATATTACATTTAAATGAACTTGTGACTACATAGGAATATCTTTCACAATTTGATATTTTCACACACTACAAGCCTGCATACAAACCTGAGGAGCACATGCTTATCCTATTCCTATTCTAACATGGGAACAGTGTCACCAACAACTAAACATTGTCAATACAAACAGGTGTATTCACATTCAAGGAACGAGGCATGGGGCTTAAGTGCAATCAATCGCTCTGAGCATAATGCTAATACTGCCTAGTAACTCTTAACTTACCACTAACAAAAATGACAGTGCCTCTGTAGTGAGGCCAGCCTCCTCGTTGTTTCTTCCCATGGCGCCATTCAATTACGGCTGAGTAGGTGGCAAAGGGATTCCCATCCTGGTCCATATTGGAATCATAATACCCCCTTATGGCATCAGTTTTTATGTCACTGAGCTTCCCAAAATCCTCCCCTTCACTCCACCGCACCACTGCAAACTTCCTCTCCATGTGTTCTAAAATGATCAAATAAATAAAAATCATTGTTTGGCTTAGCAATCAATAAATGACAGCAGACAGAAACTGTTATTAAGCTAACATTTAACATCAGTATTCTGACAAAAAACACTTCTACTGTTAGGTATCTGGGTTAGGCAAGTTATATTTAAGATTTTATTGCCACTCAAAATGAAATTTAAGACCCATTTTGAATATATTGTGATACACAATTCTGTTGTCTAATTTGATAATATCAAGCACATATTAAACACATTTCTTTCTAAATTTGATCTGAAATATCCAAAGGAATATAATCTGAAAATTGCAGATTAGGGTATTGATAGGTTAAGTGATTTAACAGAGGTGAGCAGATAATGTGATATGTCTTTATGATTATTGTGATATTAATTTCTTTCATATAACATTAGCCCATCCTACCTGACAGGTGCCTCTATAGCCTACAACCAACCAGAAAGGGTCCGGTGGGTCCGGTGTTTCCTATTAACAGACAGTAACGTTAGAGAAATACAGAAAGCACATTAACGTTAACTTACTGACTACAAGATGTTCTTGAACATGAATATTTTGGCCAAAGGCTGTGCAACCAAATGTAGTAAACATATAAATAATCATTCTATTTACTGGTTTAAAAACCTTAGAATCAAAAACAAAGGTTCTGTAATATTGACATGGAAATAAAATGGTGGAGACCAAATATTTATGCAGACATTGAAAAAATTTTAACTTTGCCATGTTATCTTTGCCTTCTGCCAATGCTAACGTTACTGGATATGTTATAATCTAAGACAAGGCCTGTCCTGTACACTCATCCAACGTTACACTTGTGTAATTATCATACAAATATTATTAAAAATAAGGATAATTAACGTTAACTTAACTAATCTTGCTAAAATGCACCACTTGTGTACAATTACACAATAAGCTGAAAGTGACTATGAGCTAACTTAATTTAGCTAACCTTAGCTACAACAGTAACATGTAATGTTAAACCAGTTAACGTTTAAAAAAAATCAGTTGTTACTTAAATAAATGTATTTCAAATTTAAGCTCAAACATTGAAGCTTAAATCGTAATGTTAACTCCAGATTCACCAAACTATGTCGTCTGTTGGCCGTTCGTCGGTCGTGATTCAAAAGATGCCTTCTTTTTCAACCTTCTACTTTTTTCCCTCCATGTCCCTCTACGCCGGTCACGGTGTTCTGCAGTGTACTCGCTCTCTCTCTCTCTCTCTATCGCTATCTATCTATCTAGCGGCCCTGCGCATGAGCATTACCCACAACCTCGCACTGCTCTGTAGTCATTATTTTCGAGGAACGGGAACGTTAGCTAGCTGAAGTTTCCGGTAGCTTTCTAGCGGTAAAATGGTCACATCGTGTTGACAAGGACATTAGCTAGCTTCACCAGCATCCACTTTCAATGGATCGCAGCGAGTGAGCTGCTCTGCCACGCACGACACCCCGACCCAGAATCAGGTCGTCTACGAGTCATTTAGCACCAGGTTCTCCACAAACTTTCAGTGCAACTTGTATAATGTCATATACTAATTAAGTGCAAAATTAAATCTTTCTACGGCAAGAAATGAGTGACTGGGTCTTTTTTATTTTTACATGGCAATTTTGAATATTTGCTGCATACACAAGAACTTGAAAATCTAACTGTAAATAAAAATAAATTTTTGACTATTTTATTTGATAGAATTACTCATAAAATCTTAAATAACAACAAATATAACCCATGTAATCATTTTTGGAAAAATTCACTAATTGAGATTGAAGAAAGTGTGATCTAAAAACCTGAGACAATGCTAGTGTCATAAATCTTAGAAATGCCATAAATTATTTTTGGTAATCTCATCATGTGCTTTTCCATGTACTTTAATGTCTCATATATGTGACATCTTACTATTGTCTTGTAAGGTTTTTATACAATATACCAAAATTTTGGTTTCACTAATGATTGCCCAACTCATATAACTTTGATGAACGTGTATCTACTAAGAATATTGTATGTGGATTTACTGTCATATATAGTAATTATAAGTTCCCAAATTATCTTAAATCTCATATTACACAATTTTACTAAGGATTTTGTGTCTTGTTTGACTGTTATATATATTACTTACAAGTTTCAGATAAAAGATATAAACATTTAGTAAAATGTATCTATATCTTTTCCATATGGGTATATATATATATATATATATATACGCACAAACTAATTTACCTTTACTTAATGGAATTATCCATTTGCATTCATTTCTGGAATATGTACATCAGCTTGTGAGCTTTTAATTATTTCAACAATCCCCTGATCTTTTAAATAATATTCAGAAATAAGTTTATTGACAAATGCACACTCAAGGAAATCATACATAGGCCTGTTTATTTGTTCAATAATAAAAACTTCCAAGTACACACAAAAAATGTACTTAAACTGAACAATAAAATTCAAATTTGCAGATATGTGGGGACAAATCTGCTAATGGTTTAACATCAATCCCACATTATTCCAGTTTCAAAAGAATGGTAGCAAGACATGCCATCAGAGCTAGTGGCAACAGTTCTCCACCGGATAGCACAGTCACACTGGGGGCAACATCTTCTTATATGCATTTCAGGCAGTGACGTTCAGCCTGAAACAGAAGACACAGAGAAAAACATCAGTGTATTTCTTCCCAGCTTGTCCATGTTCAAAGAGGCTGTGGTGGGGTATATAGCAGGCTTTGCAGTTAAATCAACTATGAAGAAGATTCAGTGCACTACCTGTTTATCAGCACTCGAGAGCTCTTCCCAAGATGAATACACTGATTGACATGAAGTCCTGAGGTGGATTTATAAGACCGTCAGATAGCATCCTGAAAGTCTGCAAGACAGCTGAGAGATTTCTTCAACAGCACACACTCACAAGGCTCTGTCCCCACAAAGGTTCTGGATCTCCATGGTGGTTCTACATTCAAGGAACTTGAGGCAAACATGTTCAACCTAGAACCATACAACAATCACATCTTCATTCTCAAAGTGCATTGCAGAAAGCTGCACAAACATCAGGCTACACTTCATTGCCAAGGAAACATGTGCTGCATCACACTCCAAATGGCTTAGGAAAACTCTAGGCAAGCTTGTACTGCTAAAAAGAAGAAAAAATTAAAGTTTGATATAAAGATCAGGGGCCAGTAGCACCAGCTATACGAAAATTTAAACTTAGCCTAGCTGTGGCGTAAATGGGCACAAAGTCACAATTTACGCACTACTAAATATTTGAGCATTGCACCATTAAACTTCGGTAGAACGTAACCCTACTTATAAACTAAATTTTTACGAAAGACTCCGACAAGGAGTAACAGATGGAATAAAAAAGCAGACTGATATTTTATGACATAAATAAGCTCATGTTTTGCATGACAGGCATCAATCATATCGACATACATAATGATGTTGACATTTACAAGAGAGAAAAAACCTTACTTTTAAGCGTCTCTTCAGCATGAAACCGTTCAAACAGTGCAGTTTTCAGGATGTGTCGCCCGGTGTCAAGTTTCAACACAAAAGAAGGCTGCAACCCCAGCTAACCAAACCCCCCATTTCTCATTTGGCCACACAAAATACGAATCATTGTAATTACTCGATTCTGACTGGCAATTATAGTTTTATCAGTACATTTTGTGCTGTCGGCATTAATCCGCATGTAATAATAGTTTTAAAAATGCAGCATTTTGCGGTTTTAGTACATTTAAGTAGACCCTTTCAACCCTCTACGATCATGTTGGAGAAAGAAGCATCATTGGTTAATACATTTTAGTTTTTACTCGCCGGAATTTTGACAACAAGCAAGCATAATATAACTAAAAAAATATATTAAGCAAACTGAGGGGGAACACTTCATAAATATTCACCCAATATAGAATATTGCAATTTTTTTTATATTTTCCTTTATGATTTTAATATCATTTTAGCTTTTTAAAAATATACAAATTTCACATTTGATCAATTTTTAATGACGTCATGAAATCGCATTTCTAATAATGATACAAGCTGTTGTCACTTTTTGAAACTTCATACACATTTTTAACAAAACAATTCTCAAGGTAGGAACCTAATAATGAAAATTTGGGGTCACGATTGTGAGATTTGGCTGACATTTAATTGTCAAATAAATAATTGTGATTATGACAATGAATTGCCTGTTTTAGGTGTTTTCATGAATATGATGATTAATTACCATACAATCTCACTTATTCATTTATAAAAATTTAGTCATATTATAAAATAAGGGTATGATTTCCTTTTCAGGCTTCAAAAACATGAATGACAGTCAAATATAAAAGTATAAAATGTTAAATAATTAAAATAATATTTTAATTATCAAAATATGTCTCTCAAGAGAGCTGCTCTTGTGATGTCCGCAGTGACAGTTACGTGAGCAAACAAGGTTTGTACATCAACCGTAACAAAATCAAATTGAAGTTCATGGCTTTTTAATACTTCTGTGTACAAATATGAAGGCTTCTTATTGGATCAATGCAGGTAAACGTCATATTATGCGAATACGCATCACTTTACGGAGAATTTACAACTTACTAGTTAAGACTTGCCTTAAGAACAGGTGGTGCAACCAAATTAAGCACCGTCTTAGTTGCAAACTAACTAGTAGTTACGAAGTCTTGAACTTTCTACTCCAACTTAAGACCTTACGCACAGCTATTTACTCAACCTCATGTCCTTCCAAACCTGTATGATTTTTCTGTGGAACACCAAAAAATTTGTCCATATAATGAAAGTCTTTGGTTACCAAAACAAGCTATTTTGCTCACCATTTACTTTCATTTTTGGGGGGTTCTGCAAAAGAAAGTCACATGGATTTGGAAGGACATGAGGTTAAGTATATGATGACAGAATTTACATTTTTGGGTCAACTTTTCTATTAATATTAAATGTTATAACTATCTGAAACACAGTAATTGTATAAGACTATTGTTATACTGCATGTTGCAAAAGTATCTTCATTGCAAATAAAAACAGATAGTATAATATTTTTTACTCTGTTAAAACAGCTCTTCAGTGAAGCCAGGCTGACAATGTCTCCTAATACAGCTTTTCCTTCTGTTTCAAACCAATTCCAGTATTATCTAACATTCAGTGGGATGTTTATTGAATATCCAAACTGCAAACTTGCCTTGTTTAACTTCAACAATATCCATGTGCTCCTTGTCAGGGCTGGACTGGAAAGACAAATCGGCAACTGGCCCAAAAGTTGTTGGGGGGAGAGTGTTCGCAAACGCGGCTGCTCATTTTAGCTTATCGCGGCTGACACAGTGGCCCGCTCGGTTCTCCCGATGGCCAGTCTATCCTGATCCAGTCCCCCCCCAAATTGAGTCGGTCCACCGGAAAAATGCCCGGTATGCCAGACTACTCGTCCAGCTCTGCCCCTCATCTATTCCAAATGATCACTTTATAAATGATGTCCGTGAGCTGGGCCATATTCAGGGCTGCACTGCAAAAGTACAAATTACACACGGAGAATAAATTCAAGCCCACATAATATTCATCATATGTAACCGGTGTTGATCTGCAATTAGATATTCAACTTGACCAAAAAAGCTAACTTGGTGAGTTATACTGTTATTCATTGTGGTTATTTTCCTAAGTTAACGTTAGCTGCAGAGCTAATATTCATTTATCCTAAGAAAATATCCACAATGCACGTTCAAAGTAAACAAAAGCTACAAAGCATAATTATGTATTCAGAATAAAAACTTTAAAGCCTGCAATAAATATGTTTGAAAATGTCTACTGATATCTTACCTCAGTTTCTTAAACTTGTTTCTATTGTGGTAACAAGTGCGCCGCTGAACGTAATGCTGCTGCAATAAAGAGTAACATAACACGCTCACACTTACAATAAGCAGGGGGAAAATGAGAGTCCAAATAAATAATTTATTATATATTTAGGAAGATTGCATTGTGATGCAGTGTATGCAGACGTAAAAAATGTGTTTTAATGTGACTGGATAGGTAAACATTACTCACCAAAACAGACGATTTCCCATTGAGACCCATAGGAATACAGAATGTTAGGGATACCAAGATGGCGGCACAGTAGCTTCACTGTTGTGACGTCATGAGCAATCCAGTTATATATATATATATAGATCAGTGGTTGCGACCAATCTTGGACCTACTAGTTCCCAACTGGGCTTTGCACAGACTCTTGCAGAGACAGATTCTTAACTACGTTCGACAGCTAGATTGGTTCGCCACTCACATCCCTGGCAACAGCAACACAACGGCGGACGCGCTGTCGTGGCAGGTTTTGCCCAACGGTTAGTGGAAGCTCCACCCCCAGGTGGACCAGCTGATTTGGGACCTATTCGACACAACACAGATAGATCTCTTTGCCTCCCAGGACAACTCCAACTGCCCGCTCTGGTACTCCCTGACAGAAGCTCCTCTCGGGACAGACGCGTTGGCACACAGCTGGCCCTGGGGCTGCGCAAGTATGCATTTTCCCCAGTGAGCCTCCTTGTACTGGTACTGTGCAACATCAGGAAGGACGAGGAACAGGTCACCCTGGTGGCTCCTTACTGGCCCACCCGGACCTGGTTCTCTGATCTTACGCTCCTCGCGATAGCACCTCCCTGGAAAATTCCCCTGAGGAAGGATCTTCTTTGTCAGGGACGGGGCACCATCTGGCACCCGCGCCCAGACCTCTGGAACCTCCACATCTGGCCCCTGGACGGGACGCAGAAGATCTAGTGGATCTACCACCTGCAGTTGTAGACATGATCAACCAAGACAGAGCTCCCTCCACCAGACAACTTTACGCTCTAAAGTGCCACTTGTTCGCAAATTGGTGTTCTTCCCGAGCCGAATACCAGCATTGGTGCACAGTTCAGTCAGTGCTTTCATTCATGCAGTGGAGGCTGGAGGGGGACCTCCACCTTGAAGGTGTATCCCAGATAGCAATAAGTCGGCGGGCCGCTGGCGGTGCTCCGGCGGCAGTAGAAGCGGCAGAATGGCGATATCGCAAACACGTTTGATGGCGCACCGCCGGCTGCAGCCGCTTTCTTCCTACCGCCTTCGTTCCGCGGCCGGCCCGCTGGCTATCTGCCGTTCCGCCGCCGTTATATCGAAGGCGGATCGTCGGAGGCAAACGCTTTTTTCGAGCGATCTGCCGCCGCTTATTATATATATATATATATTTATAGCATGCAGTTTATCAAGAATAATGATTGATCAAACCAGACAAATTTCCATTTGGCGTTTTAATTCCACATTTCAAAGTACAGTAACTGTCACTGAAACAAGATGTCAGATCACTGAAATATAAATAACAGAAAAATACAAACATTATATATACACACACACACTAAAGAACATGCAGGTTTCCAATTCAATTTTGGTAAAAAAAAATAATAATTTTTTTAAAAACACTATTGTAACACTTACAATAATTGTTAATAATATAAAGAGGTCAGCTCTGGGATGAAAAGAATTACCAGTAAACATAAGCAATGAGGATATTTTGTACCAAATAAAGTGCAGGATACCAAATAAATTGAGGTATAACATCATATTTACAAGTCATTTCTAACAATAGCTTAAGTGCTAATAATTTAGAGTAAAGCTCTGGAGTAGAATATACCATTATAACTGCAATGCTGACCTGTGGCACAAGGATTTACAAGCTATATTTAACAATAGAATAACAGTTAAGCACTGTGACGGAATGAAAGTAGAATTTTTGGTACTAGTTAATGTGCAATATCAAATATCAGGCATGAAATAGGATTTACAAACTATAATAGAATCGTTAAGCACTGACGGAATGAAATAAGCCAATACTAAAGTCACGGTAAGTAGAATATTTGATACCAGATAATGTGCAAATATCAAGTATTAGATGTATAATCTAGGATTTACAAGCTATATTTAAAAATAATAATAATAGTTAAGCACTGTAACAATGAAATAAGCAGCAAATTGTATATGAAATAATTGAGATCTTTGGTATCAAGGAATGTGCAGGATAACAGGTATAATATACATTTTGACATTCAACTTACACATGACAACAAGTGGGAATAAATATAATTAACAGCAGAAAATCTGGCTGTAGAGAACACAGCCAATCAGAATGTCTGGAGAGGTTGGGGACTGCGTGGCGTAGTGGGCTAAGAATCACCGGTTTTCCCGACCTCCAGAATGAGGCAGTGCAAATTGGCATATCTTCAGTGATTCCTCGTGCGCCTGTATAAAAGGACAAACCATCCCATATTCATCCAAGGAGCTGCCCTCAAAGCAGGGTCACGAGAGAAAAGAAAAAAAAAAAAGCAATTTCCACAGTGAACAGTGTGGATTGGGTGAGTGTAGTCTGACACTTTTAGCAGGCTTTTTTAGGGGTCTTGCTGTTACTGACTGCAGGATAAAGAAAGGGTTCCAGTTGTCAGTGATGCTGGGGTGTCAGTAGTCAGTCTAGGTTTAAGGGGTCGGCTGTGGGTCCCTCTCAGGTTTTTCCACCTTCATGTTCAGATGCTCCTTTCAGGTAACGCATAACGTTAACCTGGATCGCCTCATCAGTGGCATCCTGGGTTGCCG
Source organism: Xyrauchen texanus (assembly GCF_025860055.1). Lineage (NCBI taxonomy): Eukaryota > Metazoa > Chordata > Actinopteri > Cypriniformes > Catostomidae > Xyrauchen > Xyrauchen texanus. The sequence continues at coordinate 37,120,910 of NC_068307.1, forward strand.
GGTTCTTCCGGATGGCTCCTGTAGAAAATAAAGATCTGGCATTCCATTTGAATGGCATAAGGTCATATACATCTACTTAAATATAAAAAAAATATCCAACTTACTTTGAACAATTGTCTTCAGGAACATGTCTCTAAAACATGCTTTATCCCCTACACCAGTCCAGGTTGTATTGATGGAAAGGTGATTAGAGAAGATACTCTGAAGCATTCGCCACACGGTTGTCTTTAGGTCCCTCCCACATTTGATTGCCAAAAACCGAAGCTGAAAATACAAAAAAACGTGTTACAAATTACATTTCTCTGAAGCTTCTCATAAATTTAAAATGTGACAGGCTGTGGATTCAGACTGTAGAATATGCAGTGTACGATCTTAATTTTACTTTTTAGATTACCCTATGGCGTTATAAACGAAATCGGCACACTTACAAATCGTTGCTGGAGCTCTTTATCCTGCCTCAAACTGTTGTCAAGCAACGCCAAATCTCCCTGGGTGTCTAGGGGGGAGTAACAGATCCCCTGGCAGGGATAACTCTCCAACAGACACATTGGCACTGAAATGTTGCAGCATAGCATTTTGTTGTCCATGCTACGCACAACATCGCCAAACTCCAAGACGTCGCAGCATTAGGGTTTGATCTGCACCTACAGGGGTTCCCAGAAGAAAAGAATAAAGTAGTCAGTCCTGGTCCTTCAACTACTAAACTATGACATTTATATCTAGGTCTACTACATGTACAGGTGGCCCCAGTGGGAATTAAACCAACAACCACAGGTGTTGTTTGCAAGTTGTACCCGATTGCCCAGTGCTGAGCAAATGTCTTCAACATTGTCCCAACTTGCTTCACCTGCTCTTGAAGTGAGCCGCTGTCACCTGGGAAGTAACAATATATTGATTAGCAATACACTAAATATAATAGTAATATAATATAACCACAATTATCATACCAGTAACTTTCCCTGTAATTTCTATCCACAGTATGTTATGCATGGCATACAAGTTCATAATGAAGAACCCTTATGATAACATCAATTTCATTTTTTTTATTTGAAGAAGAATATTTGTTTGTAAAAGGGGAGGAAAAAGAAAATAATGAAATATTGGTAGACAGATTTTGGTTGATATATCATACTGTACAGTGAAATTTGCTATTGTTGTATCCCTACTCACCTGAAGGACGGATAGATCAGGCAAATCTCCAGTCAGGCCTTTGTAGAGTGTGTGCTCCTGCATATCCACAGGTATTTTAATTCAAACATGCAACATATTGTAATAAATCTACAATATTCAGCCTTTACCTTACACCCTTGGTTGTTGCTCTACACTTTTATTATATTAAATACTTATTTATATAGCTTGCTCACTGTATAATCACGATAGCCTAACACTTATAACACAAGATTGCATCTTAAACGAATGACTGAGTTGAATTCTTGAATAAGAACGCATTTTACACCAGCTAGGGAAACTTACCTGCCTACAATAACTGTTTTCATTTGATTTAAGTTACATTAAACATGAATAACCTTAGCCGAGTCCCCTATTAAAGTAACAAGCCTGTAACTGCGGTCTTATCAATTCTAGCTTCACCATACACTCAAACTGTGAGGTTTATCTGTTTTCCTCATGGACCTGTAGCACAATGCCCTGACAGTGACTTCACCTGTGCCCTGATCTTTATTAGAAACTGAGAGGAGAGCAAGTTAATATAATTTATATTACAATTATCACAAAAATTAACAAACAGTCTGCTTTAAAACTAAGAAAAAACAATCTTCTATACTAACCTTACATAAAAAATGAACACGTGGCGAACTAGCTTAGCCGCTATCTGCCGGCACACCACATTAGATTAAAATACTTACACTTGTAGTTGTGCAGATAACTCGATATGTAGAGTTTAAAGCCCTTGTCCCTCTTGCTTGTCGGAGCAGGGGACCAGGCATCAACTATGCGATGAACATCGCTGACGCGTATTTTCGGAAGATTCTGGAGACATCGAGTAAAAACAGACATTTTGGGCATATTTTACATATATTACTGTATAATTGCTTCAGAGTTTCAAAGTAATTTAAATGTCATTTCCTAAACCTTACCTTATCATGGAATCAAGAGTCAAGCCTCTGTTATAAACCCTAATGGCTTTGGAGCAAAAAATAGCCAACATGGCTGGTCGATTTTGAGAGTAGAAATCCTTGTATTTCAAAGCGGCTTGCCGCCAGCCGCCTGCGGTCGATCAGCCCGAGGCAACCGCCAGAGAAAATGAAGCGGGTGGCCTGCCGGCTTTTCGCGGGCGGCATATCGCAAGAAATGGGAGTGACGAATTCGGCGGCAAACGTTTCATCCCTGCCAGTGGGACGCACCTATAGCCGACAGCTTAGGGACGGCGGCAAAAAGAAGCCGTGCGGATATTTTTTGCTATCTGGGATGTAGCTGCTATCGCAGCACACCATGACGCAATAGATGGCAAGTCCCTAGGTAAGCACGACTTCATTATCAGGTTCCTGAAAGGCACCCAGAGACTGAACCCTCCCCGGCCTAGCCTGTTCCCCTCCTGGGATCTCTCAGTGGTCCTCATGGGCCTTCAGAGTCCCCCCTTCGAGCCACTTGATTCGGTAGAGCTCAAGGCCCTCTCCCTGAAGACGGCCCTCCTGATCGCGTTAGCTTCCATCAAGAGGGTCAGGGACCTGAAACCGTTCTCTGTCAGCTACACCTGCCTGGAATTTGGTCCGGCACATTCTCATGTTATCCTGAGGCCGCGACCGGGCTACGTGCCCAAGGTTCCTACGACCCTCTTCAGGGATCAGGTCGTGAACCTGCAAGCGCTGCCCTGGAGGAGGCAGACCCAGCCCTTTCATTGCAGTGTCTGGTACGTGCTTTGTGTATCTATTTGGACAGCAAGGAGAGCTTTAGATGTTCTGAGCAGCTCTTTGTCTGCTTTGGCGGATGGCGGAAAGGGAATGCCCTCTCCAAGCAGAGGCTAGCCCACTGGGCCATTGATGCCATCTCACTGGCCTACCAGACCCAGCCTGTGCCCGCCCCCATGCGTGTCCAAGCACACTCGACAAGAAGTGTGTCATCCTCGTGGGCACTAGCCAACGGCACCACCCTAGCAGACATCTGCAGAACAGCGGGCTGGGAAACACCCAATACCTTCTTCAGATTTTACAATCTCAGGGTTCAGTCGGTCTCGTCCCGTGTTTTGTCAGGTCCGAGCTGGTAGAACTCGGTAACACGGCACAACTGACTGGGTGTTCCACTTGCACACAGCACCCTTAACCATGTTTATGCAGTGCGCCTTCTATCCCAGGTTAGCCACTAAGCATCGCTCCCTGAATGTTCTCCTCCCTAGCCTTCTGGCCTGTGAATTCAGTGGAGCAATTCACGTCCAGACCCACTACGAGTCACAGGTGCTCTGTACTGGGGTTGGGCTCCACGGGCTTAGATTCCTTCTCAGGCAAACTCCCCTTGATGTATTTCCCGCGGTACGGTCCCCCTGTCGGCGGACCCACATTTCCCTTGGGCAGCCCACTGCCCTGGTCGCTGTGCTTGTAGAGCTCCCCCCTCATTAGGCTGGACCTACCACTGCGCCACTCCCACGTACGGCTTCACAACCCTAATGGTGTATCTGCCACATGTTACCTCCCCCTAGATTGGGCAAGATGTGGCCTCCGCAGGGTCTTTTCCCCCTGAAAGAATAGGACCAGGAAAGGCCGCCTTGCCCGATGCATTTTCATAGCGTTAAGATAGCCCCAGCTGCTTCAAGTCCTATGCGAGAGACATAGTGAGAGAAAAGGCTGCGACTGCCGGGCTTGCTCCTATGCTAATCAAGTAGCTCCTATTCCCCCCCTCTGGGGTGCAGGGAATCTAAGGTCTGTATATGACATCTCTTCTGGGGGCGTTGGGGAGGGCTGCGTGCAGCCGACACAGTTGCCTTTAGCACACAGTAGCATGCTTGCACCTGACTCGACAGTTCATGTAACACAGTCTGTGCATGGCATTTTTGGATGGGACACCTTGTGTCACTTCATTCGACACAACGCCGAGTGAGTGACAGAAGGGGAACGTCATGGTTACTATCGTAACCTCCGTTCCCTGAGGGTGGGAACGAGACATTGTGTCCCTCCTGCCACAGCACTAGACCTACAACTGTAAACGGCCATGCCCTATTCTCGGCTCCTCAGTGCAAAATCCTGACTGACAGACACTGCCCCGCTTCCCTTAATACCCGTATGTCCGGGGCGGGGCATGCACATTCTGTCTGCCAACTTGACATTGGCCTTTTCTCAGATTCAGAGGTATGTTTGGTGTCCCACGTTTGGTGCCCCTTGTGTCACTTCATTCGACACAATGTCTCATTCCCTGTCTCAGGGAACAGAGGTTATGACAGTATCCATGACGTTTTAATTAATCGCATATTTTAACGCATTAATTTTAACAGCTCTAATATACAGTTGAAGTCATAAGTTTACATACACCATAGCCAAATACATTTAAACTCACAATTTTTCACAGTTTTTCACAATTCCTGAATATTTAATCTTAGAAAACATTCACTGTCTTAGGTCGGTTAGGATCACTACTTTATTTTAAGACTTTGAAATGCCAGAATAATAGTAGAGAGAATGATTTATTTCATATTTTATTTCTTTCATCACATTCCTAGTGGTTCAGAAGTTTACATACACTTTGCTATTATTTAGTAGCATTGTCTTTAAATTGTTTAACTTGGGTCAAACATTTTGGGTAGCCTTCCATAAGCTCCTCATAATAAGTTGCTGGAATTTTGAAGGAGTCAGGTTTGTAGGCCTCCTTGCTCGCACATGCTTTTTCAGTTCTGCCCACAAATTTTCTATTGGACTGAGTGCAGGGCTTTGTGATGGCCACTATAATTCCTTGACTTCACTGTCCTTAAGACATTTTGCCACAAGTTTGGAGGTATGCTTGGGGTCATTGTCTATTTGGAAGACCCATTTGCGACCACGCTTTAACTTCCTAGCTGATGTCTTGAGATTTTGCTTCAATATATCCACATAATTTTCCTTCCTCATGATGCCATCTATTTTGTGAAGTGCACCAGTCCCTCCTGCAGCAAAGAACACCCACAACATGATACTGCCACCCCCATGCTTCACAGTTGGGATGGTGTTCTAGGTAGGCAAAACAATACATCCACAGGTACACCTCCAATTCAGCACACCTCCTATCAGAAGCTAATTAAAGCTAAATTAGTCTAAAGGCCTGAATGTAAACTTCTGACCAACTGGAATTATGATATAGGCCGTAGTCCGAGTGCCTGTGTAATCACAGCAGTGCTGATTCAGGGCCATATAGCAGGATTGTAGAATCAGAATATGCCGTTGCTGGTTCAAACCAAATGATGCATCCAAGCCAAATGTTACTTCAGAAATAGTATCACTGCTTGTGCTGTTTCTACCAAGTTATTGGATAAACAAGGATGTGTGTTTGTGTGTGTGTGTGTGTGTGTGAGAGAGAGAGAGAGAGAGAGAGAGAGAGACACCTGTTTGCCACACCCAAGCAGAGATGCTGTCAGCTTTCTGAAGGTCAGCTTTCTCAGTTGATATATAGCGTCCAAGAGGGAGTATTTCTCCCTATTTTGCAGTAGCCGGTACCCAAGCGTCGATCACTATTGAAACCGCAATGTCCTCTGCCATTTTAAACAGCACCCATTGTGTAATTAATCTGTTGTGTCGCTCAGCTGTGATGAGCCATAATGCTGAATTTGTTCGATTTAAAACTGTTTAAAGCTATTTCATAGATTTAGTAGTGTAGTGTAGTAAGCGATCATGAATTTCAAGAATTGTATAGCCTTCATTCCTCAAAACAACTATTGACTGATGAGTTTCTAGAGAAAGCTGTTTCTTTTTTTTGCAATTTTTGATCTAATATTGACCTTAAGACATGTCAGTCTATTATATACTGTGGCAACTCAAACACAAAGACAATGTTAAGCTTCATTTATCAAACCAAATAGCTTTCAGCTGTGTTTGATATACTGGCAAGTGATTACCTAGTACCAAATGAGCAATTTAGCATGATTACTCAAGGATAAGGTGTTGGATTGATGGCTGCTGGAAATGAGGCCTGTCTAGATTTGATAAAAATATTTTTTTTCAAATACTCGTGGTGCTGTTTTTTACATCAGTAATGTCCTGACTATACTTTGTGAAAAGTTGAATGCCACTTTGGTGAATTAAACTACTCCTTTCCTTCCGAAACAGCAAAATCTGTTCATTGTTCCAAACTTTTAGCCACCAGTGTATATATTAGGGCTGTTGATTTAACATGTTAATTAAGTGTGATTAATTATTTAAAAATAGTTTAAAAAATGTAGGGAATAAATCATGCCCACTGACGCGTAATAAAAGTACAGATTTTCCTACCATTCGAGCATTGTTAATAAGTGGCAGCATGCCTCAACAAACCTCACAAGCAGCTTAGCCACAGAATGAGAATACTGAATACCAGTGAGACACCCTCAGCATGTCTGTCTGAGCCACGCACATGTTTATAGAGTGACAATTGAAAATAGCACAGACGGAACGCAAGATTGCGTACTGTGAGAACTGAACACATTGACGAAGATTGCTGTGAACTGTTGGCTTGTTCAATTAAATGAGAATAAAACTAACAATATATTCTTAAGTTCTTAAGCCACTTTTTGTATTGTCTAATCAATGATTTATTCATCTGCCACAATAATTCAATGTATTTCAAACTGAATTTCAATTAATATTATAAATTTATTATAGGTCCTACGTATTATAATTATAAAAATTTGAATTATTATGCGTTATTTATATGAATTATCTTTATTTGGGGAGCTTTCTCAGCAAATGATCATTTATGAGATTAATTGCCCCAGTCCAGCCTTGCCAAGGACCCTAAGTAGGGCTGGGTATTGCCAGCCTCCTGACTATACAATATGCATTGCTATACACCTGTCACAATTTTATTTATCGCAATACATCATGATGTTGGGTATAGTTCAGTTATATGTCCATTTTGCTTGCATACAGTATGAAATAAATTATCTTTCAGCTAATACTGTTATTCATTATACAGAGGACCTTCTAACTTGTTAAATTAAGGCTTGTTGAGTCTAAGACAAGAGTTTGTTAAGAATGTCTTAAATGTATAGTTTAAAGAACTTTTGACTCAAGGCACCTATAACAAATAAACCTAATTTATTATTTTATTAAGCTAATGTTGATTAAACAATATTACCAGTTGATAATAAAAATTTTATAAATGGCACATCCTAGGTTAAATTAACAAATTGGTATTACAGTTATGACATGTCAGTGTTTACAATATGTCAGTGAAAAACTCAAATTAAAGGTTCAAAGTGCCTATGTGGCTTAGCATGGCAATTCAAACTACAATCTTCTGTATACTATTATATTCCATTCAAGTCAAGTAAATGTTTCTGCTTTACAAAATACAATATTACTGTACTATAACTAAAGTGGGCCTGAAAAATAAAACATAATTTATTTAAATATGACAATGTTTACACAGAAAGTGAATATAAACATTTACATTCAATTTGTTAACAATTTTAACATTTAATATAACATTTAATATAATATTATATTAAATTCATTGTAAGTCAAGTAATCTTTTCTGCTTACTTTTGCCTGCAAGATTTCATCTCGGAGTACGTACATAAGCGTACGTTTTTTTTTTCTTCAGAAACCATTAAATTCTGATGTTCTTGAGATAAGTATTTTTACATTTTCTTCAGTATGTGTAGAATTCATGTAACTAATGGTTGGCTAAAGCATTTCTAAAAGACTAGAGGTTGTTCAGACCAACACAGTGCAACAAACCCTCAGTACATCTCTGAGATCCATCCATCCATCCATCGTCAACCGCTTATCCTGTGTACAGGGTCGCGGGGGGCTGGAGCCTATCCCAGCTAACATTGGGCGAAAGGCGGGGGACACCCTGGACAGGTCGCCAGTCCATCGCAGGGCCACACATAGACAGACATACACTCACAATCACACTCACCTCCACATCCACATCCACACCTAGGGCATTTTTTGGGAGACACAAATTAACCTAGCCTGCATGTCTTTTGGATGGTGGGAGGAAGCCGGAGTACCCGGAGAGAACCCACGCAGACACGGGGAGAACATGCAAACTCCACACAGAAAGGCCGGGGCAACATCTCTGAGATGTTTGTTTTAAATCATTTCATCTGGAAAGGAAAGCATGTAACATCTGAAAAACATCTTAAAAAGGGGGTGTCTTGGAGCCTCTACTAATAAGCTGATGAGTTGAATTAGATGTACTGTATTAAACAAGGGAGACATCTGAAATGTGCTGTTCTGTGGAGACTCCAGAACCAGGATTTAGAAACACTGCCAGAGATGACCTTAAGTGGCCCCCCATCATAGGGCCTGGGACAATGTTCCTCCTTGTTGCCTACCCCAATGTCAGCTCTGGGATAACTCACCTGTTATTGTAGACGCCCACTCACTCTCAAATAATCTTACACCTACAAGTTTTCAGCATGAAGCCTCATATAATAATGGATCAGAACTTAATTTCCCCCTTTTTTCATTTTCTGTCTTTGTTTCTTTATTTTTCATGGGTATTTGATCTTCCTTCTGTCTTTCATTCACCCCTGCAGTCAGCATTGGATGTCTGTTGACATTTCGTGACAGTCCATCTGTACATGACTTCATCTCTGATGCCTGAAACATCATCCCCTTTCACCAGTGGGTCCCCTAGGCACCATGATGAGAGAGAAAGAGCAATATATCTGAAAAGAGAGAGACAGATGGATAGAACAGGAAGATATGGAGTACAAGTGAGGACAGAGAATGAGTGAAAGGCTGGTGATGGATCAATGGTGTTGTGTCTACCCTGTTTAAAAGGCCAGCATGAATTGCCATGCTGATCCAAGCTAGTTTATGCTGGTTTGGTGCTGGTCTAGCTGTAGGGCCAGCATAGCCAGGTAGTTCGCCACCAGTTTCAGCCGTGCTCTGTTCCCTGTCAGACTATGTAAGGGGTTAGCAGAGGAGGCATTAGGAGCCTAGAGAGATCAGCAGACAGGAAATAATCGAGGGAAAGGGGCACAACCATTCCTAAGAACTCCACCCTTCTACCTCTGACATTGTTCAAGCAGGTTCTGTTTAAAGATCACTTAACCTGCCAGAAAACGTGAAAGCTATGACTGCTGGCGAAGTAACAATTATTTGCAATGATGGCGAATGATGTGGTTTAGCGGAGAGAGCTGGTGTCTGTCACTGAGAAGTTTTCCTGATGCTTGAAGCTGAAAATTCCCAGCTATGGATACGTGAACTGCACCGGTGACAAATCTCCCACATTCACAGAGTCAGCATTGACATAATCAAGATTGCAGAGTGGTATTCAGGCCACAGAAATGATAATATACACACACAATGAACAAAATGAACTCTAAAACACATTTGAAACCAACACATAGCCCCCCCACCCACTGTAATTTGTACCCTGTCCTAACTTATAAGAAAACAATCCTCCGGTTATGTAGTAGTCACTGTACTGTGTTAAAGGGGAGCTTGGTTACCCTGTAAGTTGATGTAGGTTAAACTAATATAGCTTTGAACCCAAGTTCTGTATGTTTGTCCATCTACAAAATCTGGACGTACTGAAGACCTCCTGATAATTTTAATCAATATTATTCACTTAGCAATTAATGCAATAATTAAACATTCCCTTAAAACCATGTGCAAATATGTTTAACTCATAATTTGGAATTTGCTGTAACAGTAAGCCGAGTAATTAGCAGTCTATTGAATATAATTTGCAGTTGAACCCATTTGGCAAGAATCAGCATGTTCTGAAGTCATTTGTTGTTGTAGTACCACTAATGATCTTCGGTTGGCTTTATGAACTGGATATTGACATAAAAAACAAGTGCGTAAATGAGAGTTGTTTTTTGTGTGAACCTTGGGCAGTTTAAACATATGTAATTGGTTAAAGTGGAGATAGATGACTTTCAATTCCTACTGTAACCCGATTCAGTCTTCTGAGAATGATTGCCATGGTTATGAGGTTTTAATAGAAGCAGGAGACAGGGTAAGTCCCACCTAGCTGTAAAGCTAACATTTTTAAAGAGTACATGCATTTCCTCAGTTCTCTCATAAAGTGCACATAGGATACGCACCATTGCACACTAACAATGACTTTTATACATTGCATGGCTATTAAACAGTCTTTTTATTTCAATTTGATACTGTGCAAAAATAATTGAACTTGGTTGCTTCACAAAAGTTGAGGAATATGCCCATTTTAAAAAAAGCAATCTATTCTTTTCCATTCTAACAGTAAGGGACGGTTCAGACTGAAAACATTAGTGTGCTAAAAAACTAGACACATTGCAAAAAGTGCAGACAGATGCAAAAATCTTTGACTGACACCTAATTGTGCTTGCAAACCAGAGAAAGCACTGACAGAGCGTTTACTGGATAGTGATGAATAAAAAAGAGCCAGGACAGTTTGAAATCTACAGGGAATTGGATTTCCTAAAGCACAACTAAACCCACCTCTCTAAAATTCTTATTGGTCAATGGATGCCTATGTCAGAGTGCGATGCAGGAAATTTTTTTACTTTTTTTAAAGCTGTGGTTGCATGATGTAGGAGCACTCTTGCAAATCCTTGCCATGCACCATCCCCATTGAAATCAGCGTGCTCTCTGATGCAGCATGAACTCTCAGCATCCTAATAATCCATCAGAGCCTAGACTTGGCTATATATCATCATGAATAAGTTTAATAGACCTACAACTTAACACTCTCCTGTCTTCTAATTAAGACAGAGTGTTCCCACTCTTACCTGAGTCATTAATTATAATGGGAAATAAAACTCCAACGAGAGCACAGTGTCACAGCCGCAGCCAGTAAAAGCATGGCGGGCAGGCCAACAGCAGGAAGGCACACAGCTTAGAGTGTGTATGTGTGTTTGGAAACCCTAATTTATGATGTATGTTACTGCATGGCGCCCCATCTTTCTCCTGAGCAGGCCTTTTCCATAGCTCGGCTGTTTTATATGCCGGGGAAGGGGGGCCCTAAGACCATGCACTCTTCACCGTGGGAAAGAGGAGCTGTTGTCAGGTCACGGTGGTTTTTTTTATGGTGCATTGTTCAGGAGATCATGAGGTGATCAGCACTTCAGCTCAGCAGGCCACTACTCATTTGCAATCTGAGTTGATTTGGTCATTTAAGTGTGCCCCATTCAAATCTGGATTGGTTATAGTATCACTCCTCCTTGTTCTCAGATACTAGACAGGTAAGAGTACTCATAGTGGGAGTAATCTTTGTGGAATTTGGGAGAAATATTGTAAGTAATTTATAGAATAAAACAAAAATAAAAATTTTACCCAAACACATCCCTTTAAATAGTAAATCCAATGAAACTGATCATTTTTGAAACTCTCTTAATTTTTTTCAGAACTATATATATATATACAGTATATATACATAAACACTAACTGAGCACTTTATTAGGAACTCTATGGTCTTAAGAAATTGCCAGAACGTGGTCCTCTGCTGTTGTGGCCCATCAGCCTTAATGTGTTGTGCATTCTGAGATGCTATTCTGCACACTACTATTGTATAGAATGGTTATCTGAGTTACCGTAGCCTTTCTGTCAGCTCTAACCTATTTGGCCAATCTCGGATGACCTCTCTCATCAACAAGATGTTTCCATCCACAGGACTACTGCTCACTGGATGTTTTTTTTGTTTTTGGCACCTTTCTGAGTAAACTCTAGAAACTGTTGTGCATGAAAATCTCAGGAGATCAGCAGTTACAGAAATACTCAAACCAGCCCGTCTAGCACCAACAACCATGCCATGGTCAAAATCACTGAGATCACATTTTCCCTCAATTCTCATTCACCGGAGCTTCTGACCCGTATCTGCATGCCACACGACTGGCAGATTAGAAAAATGCATGAATATGTAGGGGTACAGGTGTTTCTAATAAAGTGCTCAGTGAGTGTATATACATACTGTACTCATTCAGATACATAAGTATAGGGGCATTGGAGGCCTTGTAACTGAGGAAAGATACTGTATGGAACTTTCTTTTTGTATGAGGAAAGATCTTTCCTCAATCACCTCTCCAAATGTTAGACCCACCTTACATCTTACAGCTGGAGATGAGCCTGTAGTTAAGTATAAATGGTCTGACTATCAAATAATGGAAATATTTTCATAATAAGCAGAGAACTCGTAATTTACGTTTACATTTATTCATCTGGCAGACGCTTTTATCCAAAGCGACTTACAAAAAAGGAAAACATAAGCAAATCATCTTAAGTAGACAGTGGTACGAAAAGTGCCATTTTACAAAGTTTTACTATCATCAGAATAGTATACAAAACAGATTTAAGTGCAACAAGAAATGTAAATAATTTTTTTTTTTTAGTGACCGGTTAAGTGCTTTTGGAAAAGATGTGTTTTTAGCTGTTTTTTGAAGATAGAGAGTGCGTTAGCTTCCCGGATTGAGTTGGGAAGGTCATTCCACCACCGTGGTATGATGAAACTGAAAGTCCGGGAAAGTGTTTTGGTGCCTCTTTGTTTTGGTATGACAAGGTGACGCTCCTTAGCTGACTGCAGGCTTCTGGTGGGAACATAGCTCTGCATAAATGTTTTTAGGTATGCTGGAGCAGACCCAGTGACTGTTTTGTATGCCAGCATCAGGGCCTTGAATTTAGTATGTGCATGAACCGGCAGCCAGTGGAGAGAGACAAAGAGTTGTGTAACATTTGCTCTCTTAGGTTAATTAAAGACTGAGGTGCTGCTGCATTCTGGATCATTTGGAGAGGTCTAATAGCACATGCAGGAAGGCCTGCAATGAGAGCGTTACAGTAGTCCAGTCTAGTTATGACAAGTGATTGAACGAGCAGTTGTGTGGCATGTACAGAGAGGAAGGGTCTTATCTTCCTGATATTGTAGAGTGTAAATCTACATGATCTTGCAGTCTTTGAGATGTGGTCTTTGAAATTTAGCTCATCATCAATGGTTACCCCTAGATTCCTGACCGTTTTGGAAGGACGAAACTGTAGTTGGACCCAGCTGCACGGTGATGTTATGTTCAACAGCAGGGTTGGCTGGAAAGACAAGGAGTTCGGTCTTGGCTGGGTTGAGTTGCAGGTGGTGTTCCTTCATCCAGGCTGAGATTTCTGCCAGACAGGCAGCGATTGGAGCGGTCACTGTGGTGTCATTGGGCTGGAAAGACAAGTAGAGTTGCTTGTCATCAGCGTAGCAGTGGTAAGAGAAACCATGTGACTGGATGATGGGTCCCAGTGATGTTGTGTATATGGAGAAGAGAAGTGGCCCAAGCGCTGATCTCTGAGGTACCCCAGTAAGTAACTGTTCTGGCTTGGATACCTCCCCTCTCCAGGCTTCCTCAAAGGACCTTTCTGAGAGATAGGAGTTGAACCAGCCAAGCACAGTTCCAGTGATGCCCAGTTTAGAGAGGGTGGAGAGTAGGATCTGATGGTTGACTGTGTCAAAGGCAGCAGAAAGGTCCAGCAGAATCAGAACGGATGATCTGGATTCAGCTTTCGCCTGTCTCAGCGACTCAGTGACAGACAGCAGGGCAGTCTCAGTGGAGTGTCCACTTTTGAAGCCTGACTGATTGTCATCCAGCAGATTGTTCTGTGAGAGATAGGCAGAGATCTGATTGAAAACTGCCCTTTCAAGTGTTTTTGCCATGAATGGGATGAGAGAGACTGGTCTGTAGTGTTCTATCTGTGTGGGGTTAAGTGCAGGTTTTTTCAGCAGTGGGGTTACTCAAGCCTGTTTAAATGTAGTGGGAAAAGTGCCTGCAAGAAGGGATGTGTTAATTATGTGTGTAAGTGCCGGAAGGATGGACGGAGAGATGGCCTGGAGAAGGGGTGATGGAATGGGGTCAAGGGAACAGATTGTGGGGTGGTTGGAGAGGAGGAGTTTAGAGACCTCAGTGTCAGTTAAAGGAGAGACCATAGAGAAAGAAGAGTTGCATACAGGAAGTGGGTGTTTGACAGGGTGTGGTGCAGTGAATGTATTGCTGATGGCTGTAACCTTATTAATAAAAAATGTGGCAAAGATATCTGCTGTCAGTGACATGTCAGGTGGTGGAGGGGAGGGCAGAGAAGTGTGTTGAATGTTCTAAACAAGCTACAAGTGTCTGTGGTGCTGTTGATCTTGGTCTGGTAATATGAAGTTTTTGCAGCTTTAACGTTATCTGAAAAATTTGCAAGCAGAAGCTGATATTTACCTAGATCGGCTGGATCTTTAGATTTCCGCCATCTCCTTTCAGCTGCCCTGAGATCAGTCCAATTTTCACGAAGGACGTCAGACAGCCAGGGGCTGAGTTGTGTTGTACGTGCAGGTCTAGAGGAGAGAGGACAGATGTTGTCTAGACAGGTTGTTAAAGTAGAGCTAAGTGTGTCTGTGGCAGTGTTTACATCAAGCATGAAAAATACATTTATTGTGGGAAGAGAGGCAGAGACATCAGTGGAAAGGCGAGAGGGTGAGAGGGAATGGAGGTTATGGCAAAAGGAAACAAAAGGTGGAGTAGGTTTTACAATGGATGGGAGAATCATGTTGAATTGAACAAAGTAGTGATCAGAGACATGTAAATGTGTAACAAGTATATTTGAGGTGGTACAGTTACGTGTAAAAATGAGGTCCAGCTGGTTGCCTGACCTGTGAGTTGCTGTGGTGTGTAGTCTTTCCAAGTCAAATGAGGCCAGAAGAGTATTCCGTTCAATGGCCTGGGGCTTGTCTTGGTGTATGTTGAAATCGCCAAGAACCACAAGTGGCCTGCCACCCTCTGGCAAGGAGGACAGCAGGACATCCAACTCCTCAAGAAAGCTTGTCAGCTGACCTGGGGGCCGATAGATGACAACAACATGTAATTTTGTGGGTTGCATTGTAGTAATGGCATGGAATTCAAAAGATGTATTGTTACATAGTGAAGCCTGTGGTGAAAAAGTCCAGTTATTATGAATGATAACCTGTTCCCCCACCCCTACCAGTATGTCGAGGGGTGTGGGAGAAGGAGAAGTTGTTGGAGAGAGCAGCAGGTGTTGCTGTATCCTCAGGACGTATCCATGTCTCTGTCAGTGCCAGGATGCTGAGGGTGGACTGTGTCGCGAAAGCTGGAATGAAGGCAGCTTTGTTCACAGCAGACTGGCAGTTCCAGAGTCCAACTGAGAATGAGAGTGGAGCAGGTGTTGAAGTGCAAAGTGGCCGTAGGTTGTGTGGGTTGCGTTTTGTCTTGCATCTGTATCTTGTGAACGGTCTACAACAGATAACAGGGATGTGCTTGAAGGCATGTGTTATTAGTGAACTAGACATGTTAGTATGTATGTATGTATAAGTAAAATAATAAAAGAGATAGAATAGAAAAATTCTTAAGTGCCTTGGTGAGAAGTGCCTTGTTGGTGTCCTTGCTCGGTGGACTCGCACAGGTAGACTCGCTGGTCTTTACCCAAGTAGGTCTTCACACGAGGAGGGTTTTACACGAGGGCCACCACTTCCGCTTCCGCGTCAGCATTAAGTCCAATAAATACACACTTTAACGAGCCGTTCTGTGGAAAAAGCGGCCACGCCTTAATGCTACTTAGCACAATAAAGCTAGTCAGGTGGTCACCCGAAACCGAAACTGAGGGTTGCGCGGGAACAAACGCAACTTCTGTACATCGCAAATAAATTATGCTGCACAATTTAAAATTTCAGTTGTCTTTCTTGCCATCCATGCCAGAGATTATGACTTCTCTGACTCTTTTCACAAAATTAGTTTGATTAAGTTGATTAATAAAGGTAATTTTAGAGAGAAAAAATACTTTATTGTTTAAAGGCGCTCTGGAACAAAGATAAATTGTTCTTTTTTTCTTTTTGTTTTGCATGGATAATGTCTGTTCAATATATGTATGGTAAAACACTGGTATTTTTTGTTAGTAAGATGTGTGTGCATATGAGAACTAAAACAATTCTGCAACATTAGTATTGGAGAAATTAGTCTAGGATGAGGTTTAATTATAGCTGGACCTGGTCAGTCTCTAAAAGAATAGAACAGAGCAGGTGCATACTGTAGCATTTTAACAGAACTAAAGTTGTTCATTATTTTGTTCTGTTAATGTCAACTGGCCTTATGCTCAGACAAAAATGAACAATAAGCATGAAAGCATGAGCATGATAAATGTTGTCCCACATTGTCTCAAATGTTCATTACTATGGAAACCATCCATAATTACAGCTGCATGGGGAGAAACAAAAATGCCTCAATTTAGTGCATGATTAAAAACAAGAGCCCATCTCTCCATTCCATTACACAGCCCTTCTCTTCAGAGTTAACCAAATATTATGTTAGCAATCATGTGGGCTCTGTGATTTTTCAGCGGTGGGAAGAGAGGGATTTTGTATCATATGACAAAAAAATGTGGGTGAATGCTACTGAAAATCTTCACTTTTCTGTATTTTCACCAGTCAGAAATGGCTAAAAAACTGCATAGCTTTCCCTAGTGTAACGGTTACCCTGCCTTGTCTCACTGTTGCCCTTTGTTTGTAATTTTGTCACTTTTGTTATTCCTTAGTTTTCACTTTTGTCACCCTTGTACCTCCATAGTCTTGTTTTCCCTCGTGTTCACTGTTCATTGTTTTCACCTGCCCTTGTTAATTTGCCTTTGGTTTCTGTTAATCACCTTGTCACCTAGTTTGTGTTCTGTTTGTTCATTGGCCCCTTTTTCCCATGTTTTTGTATTTATATCCTGGTTTTTGGTTTAGTCTTTGTCTGTTCTTGAATGCTGTTGTACGTAGTTTGTGCTCGCTCCCATGCCTGTGTTCCCGTGTTCCAGTTCTTGTGTTTTGTTTTCATTTGCCCATCGTGGTAGTTTTGTTTATTCCATGCCTGTGTTCCCCGTGTTCCAGTTCCTGTGTTTTTGTGTTTTGTTTTCATTTGCCCATCGTGGTAGTTTTGTTTATTCATGCCTGTTTGTTTCCTTTAATCAATAAACCCGCATATGGATCCTCATCCCTTGTCTGACTCCGACCTCATTCGTTACAGAACGACAGACCACACAATGGATCCAGCGGTTATTCGGGCCAACTACCGGTTGCTCAGCCTCAAACAAGAGGACCGCCCTGTTGAAGACCACATCAGCGACTTCCTCGGCTGGCGAAGTTCACGGACTTCCGGACTCAGCCCTGGTGGTTTTCTTCAGGGACACTTTACATGTTTAGCTCAGGGGCGTTTGCGCCCGGCTACGCGTGATTGGACTCTCCACGACTTCCTAGAGGCGACCTTACTGGTCTGCGGCTCACCGTACACCGTGGGCTTCGCCGAGAAGGACCCTACCTCTCCACCCACTGTGGAGACCCTTCAGCCGTCCGGGGCTCCTCCTGTCACGCCTACCCCGGTCTGCAAGCCAGAGCCTACGCCTGCCCTGGCCAGCGAGCCTGAAGTCACGCCGACCAGGAACAGCGTTCCAGCGTCGCCAGTCGCCTTCCATGAGCCAGCGGCCCACGCCGTCTGCCGGAGGAGGGAGAAAGACGGGCTTCCGCCTCCCGGCCAGCGCCAGCCCCGGTCTGCAAGCCAGAGCCCACGCATGTCACTGTGAGCGAGCCTGAGTCCTCGTCAGCCACGGTGAGCGAGCTAGAGCCCTCGCATGTCACTGTGAGCGAGCCTGAGCCCTCGACCATCCCCGAGCCAGTGCCTGTAGCCTCAGGCGTCAGTGAGCCAGCGCCTGTAGCCTCAGGCGTCCGTGAGCCAGCGCCTGTAGCCTCAGGCGTCCGTGAGCCAGCGCCTGTAGCCTCAGACGTCCGTGAGCCAGCGCCTGTAGCCTCAGACGTCCGTGAGCCAGCGCCTGTAGCCTCAGACGTCCGTGAGCCAGTGCCTGTAGCCTCAGACGTCCGTGAGCCAGCGCCTGTAGCCTCAGACGTCCGTGAGCCAGCGCCTGTAGCCTCAGACGTCCGTGAGCCAGCGCCTGTAGCCTCAGACGGTCCCTGAGCCAGCGCCTGTAGCCTCAGACGGTCCCTGAGCCAGCGCCTGTAGCCTCAGACGGTCCCTGAGCCAGCGCCTGTAGCCTCAGACGGTCCCTGAGCCAGCGCCTGTAGCCTCAGACGGTCCCTGAGCCAGCGCCTGTAGCCTCAGACGGTCCCTGAGCCAGCGCCTGTAGCCTCAGACGGTCCCTGAGCCAGCGCCTGTAGCCTCAGACGGTCCCTGAGCCAGCGCCTGTAGCCTCAGACGGTCCCTGAGCCAGCGCCTGTAGCCTCAGACGGTCCCTGAGCCAGCGCCTGTAGCCTCGACCGTCCCTGAGCCAGCGCCTGTAGCCTCGACCGTCCCTGAGCCAGCGCCTGTAGCCTCGACCGTCCCTGAGCCAGCGCCTGTAGCCTCGACCGTCCCTGAGCCAGCGCCTGTAGCCTCGACCGTCCCTGAGCCAGCGCCTGTAGCCTCGACCGTCCCTGAGCCAGCGCCTGTAGCCTCGACCGTCCCTGAGCCAGCGCCAGTGGTCGTGCCCATCCTAGAGCCAGCACCTCTCGAGCCTTCCAGGGCTCCTCCTCCCGAGCCTCCCAGGGCTCCGCCTCAAGTCTCTCGAGTCTTCCAGGGCTCCGTCTCAAGCCTCCCGAGCTTTCCAGAGCTCCGCCCCTCAAGCCTCTCGAGCCTTCCAGGGCTCCGCCCCTCAAGCCTCTCGAGCCTACCTGGGCTCCGCCCCTCAAGCCTCTCGAGCCTCCCAGGGCTCCGCCTCTCAAGTCTCTCGTCTTCCAGGGCTCCATCTCTCAAGCCTCCCGAGCTTTCCAGAGCTCCTCCTCCCGAGCCTCCTGGGGCTCCGCCTCTCAAGCCTCTCGAGCCTTCCAGAGCTCTGCCCTCCGAGCTTTCCAGGGCTCCGCCCCTCAAGCCTCTTCAGCCTTCCAGGGCTCCGCCCCTCAAGCCTCTCCGAGCCTCCCAGGGCTCCGCCCCTCAAGCCTCTCCGAGGCTTCCCAGGGCTCCGCCCCTCAAGCCTCTCGAGCTTCCCAGGGCTCCGCCCCTCAAGCCTCTCGAGCCTCCCAGGGCACCGCCCCTCAAGCCTCTCGGGCCTTCCAGGGCTCTGCCTCTCGGGCCTTCCAGGGCTCTGCCTCCAGAGCCACCTGCGGCTCCGCCTCCAGAGCCACCTGCGGCTCCGCCTCCAGAGCCTTCCTCGGCTCCGTCTCCTGAGCCTTCCTCAGCTCCGTCCCCGGAGCCTTCCAGGCCTCCGCCTCGAGAACTGCCTATGGCGCCACCGCCCTCGGCTCCACCTCCTGAGCCTCCCTCAGCCCCGCCTCCTGAGCCTCCCTTGGCTCCGCCTCCTGAGCTCCCAGAGCCTCCCCCAGCTCTGCCTCCAGAGCCCCTCTCAGCTCCGCCTCCGGGACCTGCCCCTGTCCAGAGGTTGCCTCCCAGGCCTCCTGGACCTGTCCCTGTCCGATGGCCACCTCCCAGGTCCCCTGAACCGGCCCTTGCCTTGTGGCCAGCTCCCAGGCCACCCGACCTGGTTCCCAGCACACACCCCCAGAGACTGCTAATCTGCCCTCTCGCCCTCCTTTGTCTGTCTTCGTGTCCCTTGTGCACCCCTTGGCCTGCCTGTCCGCCCCTCGTTGCTCCCTGGACTGCCTGCCTGCCCCTCGTCGCCCCCCGGACTGCCGGTCTGCCTCTCGTTGCCCCCTGGACTGCCTGTCTGCCCTTTGTGCCCCCTGTCATTTGTCAGTTGTTCTTCCTGTTTTTTTTGTTTTGTTGATCGTCTGGTATCCGATCCTTGAGGGGGGGGGGCTATGTAACGGTTACCCTGTCTTGTCTCACTGTTGCCCTTTGTTTGTAATTTTGTCACTTTTGTTATTCCTTAGTTTTCACTTTTGTCACCCTTGTGAGCGAGCTAGAGCCCTCGCATGTCACTGTGAGCGAGCCTGAGCCCTCGACCATCCCCGAGCCAGTGCCTGTAGCCTCAGACGTCAGTGAGCCAGCGCCTGTAGCCTCAGACGTCCGTGAGCCAGCGCCTGTAGCCTCAGACGTCCGTGAGCCAGCGCCTGTAGCCTCAGACGTCCGTGAGCCAGCGCCTGTAGCCTCAGACGTCCGTGAGCCAGCGCCTGTAGCCTCAGACGTCCGTGAGCCAGCGCCTGTAGCCTCAGGCGTCCGTGAGCCAGCGCCTGTAGCCTCAGGCGTCCGTGAGCCAGCGCCTGTAGCCTCAGGCGGTCCCTGAGCCAGCGCCTGTAGCCTCAGACGGTCCCTGAGCCAGCGCCTGTAGCCTCAGGCGGTCCCTGAGCCAGCGCCTGTAGCCTCAGACGGTCCCTGAGCCAGCGCCTGTAGCCTCAGGCGGTCCCTGAGCCAGCGCCTGTAGCCTCAGGCGGTCCCTGAGCCAGCGCCTGTAGCCTCAGGCGGTCCCTGAGCCAGCGCCTGTAGCCTCAGGCGGTCCCTGAGCCAGCGCCTGTAGCCTCAGGCGGTCCCTGAGCCAGCGCCTGTAGCCTCAGGCGGTCCCTGAGCCAGCGCCTGTAGCCTCAGGCGGTCCCTGAGCCAGCGCCTGTAGCCTCAGACGGTCCCTGAGCCAGCGCCTGTAGCCTCGGACGGTCCCTGAGCCAGCGCCTGTAGCCTCGACCGGTCCCTGAGCCAGCGCCTGTAGCCTCGACCGTCCCTGAGCCAGCGCCAGTGGTCATGCCCATCCTAGAGCCAGCACCTCTCGAGCCTTCCAGGGCTCCTCCTCCCGAGCCTCCCAGGGCTCCGCCTCAAGTCTCTCGAGTCTTCCAGGGCTCCGTCTCAAGCCTCCCGAGCTTTCCAGAGCTCCGCCCCTCAAGCCTCTCGAGCCTACCTGGGCTCCGCCCCTCAAGCCTCTCGAGCCTACCTGGGCTCCGCCCCTCAAGCCTCTCGAGCCTCCCAGGGCTCCGCCTCTCAAGTCTCTCGTCTTCCAGGGCTCCATCTCTCAAGCCTCCCGAGCTTTCCAGAGCTCCTCCTCCCGAGCCTCCTGGGGCTCCGCCTCTCAAGCCTCTCGAGCCTTCCAGAGCTCTGCCCTCCGAGCTTTCCAGGGCTCCGCCCCTCAAGCCTCTTCAGCCTCCCAGGGCTCCGCCCCTCAAGCCTCTCGAGCCTCCCAGGGCTCCGCCCCTCAAGCCTCTCGAGCTTCCCAGGGCTCCGCCCCTCAAGCCTCTCGAGCTTCCCAGGGCTCCGTCCCTCAAGCCTCTCGAGCCTCCCAGGGCACCGCCCCTCAAGCCTCTCGGGCCTTCCAGGGCTCTGCCTCTCGGGCCTTCCAGGGCTCCGCCTCCAGAGCCACCTGCGGCTCCGCCTCCAGAGCCACCTGCGGCTCCGCCTCCAGAGCCTTCCTCGGCTCCGTCTCCTGAGCCTTCCTCAGCTCCGTCCCCGGAGCCTTCCAGGCCTCCGCCTCGAGAACTGCCTATGGCGCCACCGCCCTCGGCTCCACCTCCTGAGCCTCCCTTGGCTCCGCCTCCTGAGCTCCCAGAGCCTCCCCCAGCTCTGCCTCCAGAGCCCCTCTCAGCTCCGCCTCCGGGACCTGCCCCTGTCCAGAGGTTGCCTCCCAGGCCTCCTGGACCTGTCCCTGTCCGATGGCCACCTCCCAGGTCCCCTGAACCGGCCCTTGCCTTGTGGCCAGCTCCCAGGCCACCCGACCTGGTTCCCAGCACACACCCCCAGAGACTGCTAATCTGCCCTCTCGCCCTCCTTTGTCTGTCTCCGTGTCCCTTGTGCACCCCTTGGCCTGCCTGTCCGCCCCTCGTTGCTCCCTGGACTGCCTGCCTGCCCCTCGTCGCCCCCCGGACTGCCGGTCTGCCTCTCGTTGCCCCCTGGACTGCCTGTCTGCCCTTTGTGCCCCCTGTCATTTGTCAGTTGTTCTTCCTGTTTTTTTGTTTTGTTGATCGTCTGGTATCCGATCCTTGAGGGGGCTATGTAACGGTTACCCTGTCTTGTCTCACTGTTGCCCTTTGTTTGTAATTTTGTCACTTTTGTTATTCCTTAGTTTTCACTTTTGTCACCCTTGTACCTCCATAGTCTTGTTTTCCCTCGTGTTCACTGTTCATTGTTTTCACCTGCCCTTGTTAATTTGCCTTTGGTTTCTGTTAATCACCTTGTCACCTAGTTTGTGTTCTGTTTGTTCATTGGCCCCTTTTTCCCATGTTTTTGTATTTATATCCTGGTTTTTGGTTTAGTCCTTGTCTGTCGTTGAATGTTGTTGTACGTAGTTTGTGCTCGCTCCCATGCCCGTGTTCCCGTGTTCCCGTGTTCCAGTTCCTGTGTTTTGTTTTCATTTGCCCATTGTGGTAGTTTGTGCTCGCTCCCATGCCTGTGTTCCCATGTTCCAGTTCCTGTGTTTTGTTTTCATTTGCCCATTGTGGTAGTTTGTGCTCGCTCCCATGCCTGTGTTCCCGTGTTCCAGTTCTTGTGTTTTGTTTTCATTTGCCCATCATGGTAGTTTTGTTTATTCATGCCTGTTTGTTTCCTTTAATCAATAAACCCGCATTTGGATCCTCATCCCTTGTCTGACTCTGACCTCATTCGTTACACCTAGATATAATTTGGTTTGGTGATTGCGGGTAGACAGTGCACAATTCAATTATTTCCATATTTCACAATATCTTACACCAACAGTTACTTATGTATGTCATTCTGGGCTTGTATGAAATGGTTGTTTACAACATGTTATCCCTTAGCATGACTGTTTCACTTCTCTGAGTGGCTATACGAGACCTGACAGTTTAACACTCTGCGGGGATTAGCACAGTCACTTTCTGTCACGCTAAATATGTCTTCAAATTATTTAAGAGTTGACGCTCTATTAAAACTCATTAAATTTCCTCAACAGTGATGGATGAACATTTTCCTACCATTGTCTTCAACCTTGCATATTTTTAGGGTTTTTATTAGGTATAATACACTTTTTTAGGCTTTATAGGCTAAGGGTTTATATCACATCATATTGCAATTTAGATCTAGTTAAATTCATTACCTTAAAATTAATGCAAAATGCTGTTTGCAACCCATTTCATCAAACTTATCTATCTACATGTCTATCAACATTTCAATTATCTGCTAAAAAGAACAGGTTAACCAGCATGCAACTCCTATGCTGGTCTTATGGTAGTTAGTGCTGGTTTGGTGCTGGTCTAGCTGGTGGACCAGCCTAGCCATGCTTTTTATCAGCAAAACCTTGCTGGAGGAGCTGGTTGACCAGCATGGTCTTTCTGATGAAGTTGGTTACCCTTTGAAAACTTTGCAACTGATTATTTTCACATGCAAATGAGCTTTGCTGTAAACTTGGGGCAAATTGACCATTGTTGCCAAATGTTTGCTTTAGGTTCACCACTACTGGTGAAGAGCGGCAAACTTCTTGCAAATATTTGCAGCATATCACAAGCTCAGTTGCATGTGAAAGTAATGAGTGGCAAATTTGTGGCAAGTTTGCGGCTAGTTTGCCAGACCTCTGTGTAAGGGTAAGATGGGGACACTAACACACCAGCATTCAATGCTGGGGAACCGGCACCCAAAACACAGCTTCTGGTGACCAGCAATGCTAGACTTTTCAGCAGGGAAGGGCTGAAATCACAAACGGACATCCCCAGTGATCAGATATGGCCTAATTGTGTGCAGATTATGAGTGATTTTAAAGGAAAGCACTCTCGCAGAGCACAATGGAGTCCATTATTGTAACGTTACTTAGTATGGGGTTGATTTTGAGTCGTCTGGGGTGCGGTGACACACGGTCCTCTCACATGCCTAATTGTCGACAATATTGTTCCATTGGAATTTATCCTTTTAGTCAGACGAGCTGCCAGATTTTCGGAGGGCACTCTATACCTTCAGACACTGAACCAGTTTTTTTAGCTTGTCACGTCATTGCTCAATGATTCTTTGATATCAACGAGCATGAAGCTAGTCGTGAATTTGACCAAATATCTCATAGTTCTTATGTGTTGTTGTTTGTTGTATCCAGTTGTTCCTGTAAACGCTCGTCTGCCCAAATTTCAAGGAAACACTGCAACTTTGCCATAGACCAAAGTGATCCTTTTGCCCAGTTGCATCATTGATGTCATGTTTTGAGTTCTGTGCTCGGTCACAGTTAGCAATCACACTAGATAGGTACCGTGCTTGAGCCAAGTGAACGGAGCCTGAGCCCACCTCTTCAAGCGGGCCAAGGCACAGTTCAGAGTATCATGTCCGGGCATGGTACGGAGCGATCGCACTAGTCAAACAAATGGTTGGTGGTCAAACGTGCTCGGGCACAGTAAAGATTGCCTAGTGTGAGTACACCCTTAGAAAATTCATTTGACTTTATCTTATAAATTATTCATAAAACTAAAAGTAGGAGAGCTATCACTCTCAAATTAAAATTAGAACATGACAAGACACGTGACTTATACTTAATTGTGTTTTCAGGTTGTGGCAAGGACCATTAATTCCAATGAACCAATTTTGCAAGTGTCTTCGGTAACAATTTACTATAAGGTTCCATTCGTTAACATTACTTAACATTAGGTATCATGAACAAACAATTAACAATATATTTGTTACACAATTTATTAATCTGTGTTGATTTTTAGTTCATGGTGCCCGAAGGCGGCAGCCCAGACGAGTCATCCGCGTCAGATGTCGGACCGCTCTCCAATGCAGCGGCGAGCTCATCCAGCTCGGGGGGCTCCAGAGGATAGGCAGGCTGGCTGTGAGGCGAGCCGCTGTTGCCTCGAGCCCGGACGGAAGTCAACGAGCGTGCCGGGGGGCAGGTGGTTTGCGGGGGTGTACCCGGCAAAACTGAGCCCGCTGCCATCCCCAGATTGCCTCCATCACCAGCCGCGCCGTCCTTAATCCCGTGGTAAGAAGGAGCGATGTGGGGGCGGCTGGAGTGCCGTTCCTTCAGGTTGAAAGAAAACTGCTACCACAACGTTGCCATGGTCATGTTCTCGCAGTGAGAACATGAACCATCCACAAACGCTGTCTCGGTGTGATCGCAGCCCAGACACACGAGTCAGCGCCTGTAGCCGTCTGAAGCGGAGAGCACTCTACCGCATCCAGGAGCTACACAGGGGCGGAAAGGCATCTTTATAAAGACGCATCCTGAAAAGGACATGCAACGCCACTGTGTATTGCTCTTTTAGAGGAAAATACTCTTTTAGAGAAAATCACTCTTTTAACAAACATCTCTTTTAGTTTGCGCTGTCGAAGCGCCCAGTGGAAAACGAGAAGGAGAAAGCCGCTTAAGTGTGCCGTAGATCCAACAGCAGATCGCTCAGAGGTAAGAGGAACAGGTGTGTGACTCGCAGCTTGCTGCATACATTACCATCGGCTCCGAAGAAAATTTCTGAATGAAACGTATTTCCCCGCCTTTATCAGTCTGCCAATTTCTCATTGGCCTTTTTCATAGATCAGAGGTATATTCGGTGCTCAAGAGAGACCCCTAGTGTCGCTTCTTCGACACAATGTTGAAGTGAGCGACAGACGGGGAACTACTGTTTACAAATACAACTTTTGATTTTATGAATGTTTTAGTATATGTTCAAATTAACATTTACTAAGATTAATAAATGCTTGATAAGTATAGTTAATGTTAACTAATATTGATAACTATTGTTAACAAATGGAACATTATGTTAAAGTGTTACCGTGTATTCTTTCAAAAGAGACAAGCATTTATTAACTCAAACATTGTATTCAAAAAATTATTGTATTTAGAACCTTTATTATATTAAGGATCAAAATAGACGATTACATTTGTGACCTCAACACTCGAGACCGCTTGCACATTTATCCACAGTACTTTTGCTAACTTGTGACCTCTTACAGTTAGCACCCTGTTTTATTCCTTGTAACTGCCAGACACATGGAAAAGTTGAGCTCAGAGTGAAAGACACAACTGTGTCATGATTAAAGTAGGGATAACACAGATAGCTGTAAATTATAACCATTAAGGATTTACATGTCTCCTGAAGTCTTACAGAGTGATATATGCATGCTAGCTGTTTCCATGTGGACTCGATCATGCACAAAAACACACACATACATACCCTCACATCAGAGGTGCAGACAGGTGCAGGAACAGTTGCAGTTTTAAGATCATCAGCTGTAAATGTACAAATGTGTTTGATGTGTGGCCCTCCGAGGAAGCAAGTACACACACACACACAGACACACACACACGCATCTGCTTACATGCCAATAACAGAGTCTTATGCACTGTACTGTGTCTAATGCATGTGTTTATGCAGTTATTTCAGAGCAAGGCTAAACTGCACACTATGGTAGCAGGTGGTTTTTTGGTTGTTCAGGCCAGAATACACTTTTTCCCCCATCAGGCTTAATTACAACCACAAAATATATTTGGACACTGTTCAGACCATGATGTTTGGAACACAATTCGGTAGGCTTTCTTTGTAATTTGAGGCACGCATTAGAATTGTGTTTGTCTGCTGATGTGATATACAGCAGATACTGGTCATTAAAATGTCCCCTTGCAATCAAACCTGGAGTTTTGTGACATTTAGTCAATATTTCTTAGCTTGGAGGCTATCTATATGCTAGGTACACATAATAGTTGACAAAATAACCTTTAGCAGATTGTTGGGAAAATGGACCCTCTTTTTCTCAGGGAGCTATACACATTTTTGTCCCATTAAATGCTCTCTAAAATGAGAGTAACCCCTCTCCTAATAACACTGCCACTGTCTAGAGTAGCAATAGCAAGAAAGAAATCATGATTTCTCACAATCATGATTACTAACGGCTAATAAAAAAAGGACAAGCCATTCAGTGGGGGTTTTAAAGATCTTAAAAAAAACTGTCTGATCTGTGGTTTTTAATTGGGCTTTTGTTATACCAATGTCTGGACGCAAAAAAATTCAGTTGTCTTACATTTGTGAACAGTTATTGCCTACATCTCAAAATCACATTATTTTATTTATATTGTAATATTTTTCGATTAACAATATTTAAATAAAATATTTATGTTTGATACCATGATATCATCTCAAATGTAATTTTGTATATATGTTTTCACTAGAGTACTTATGTAGGGATACATACTGTAAAAAATCTAATTAAAAATGTTAATTTAAATATATGCTTAATTTGGTAACACCTAAATTAACTGGTTTTATTCAAATTAAAAATGTCCTTTAATCTGACAAAATTAACCTAACAAATTAGTTTAAAACAATAAATGTATTTTAGATGAATTAGAATCCTTGAGCTAACAATTGCATATTATCACTTTTTTTAAGTCTATGACTTACACAGATATATATAAAATCTAGTAGCATTTGAACATTCTTTAATATTAATTGAGATTTCAGTACTGGAGATGAGAACTTGTGTAATGAATTGATAATGAATGTGAGCTTCATTATCAAATAGTTTCAGTAATGCTGCCCGGAGAACTGGAGAGTTTATCGGAATTTCTCCCTAATTAATCAAGTGGAGGGTTTGATCCCACACTGAAAATGATTGTGTCCTCCATTAGAGCCATTGATCATGCTTGTGTTTGTATAATAAATTCATTTTGTTGTAGTCAATAACAGAGCCTGTGGAATGGATAAGGGGATTTGGTACAAAAATAGTATTGATCACAGACAACATGGGGGCTAATGAACTTGGCCTAATGACAAGAGAGATCTGATAAAGCTAGAGGGAAAACACATGGATAACTGTGGAACTGTGTGACCTTGTGTAAGTGGGCTAATGGGCCGAGGATCAGTCAATATATCAATTTTGAATGACAGAGATGCCAGTGTAGGGCAGGAGAGGTTTAGAAATGGGTTAAAAAAGAAAGTATGTCTTTTGGCACAGTAAAATCACTTTACTGAATATAGTATTATAGAATTCTATACTAATAAATACTGTAAAAATTCCAGTAAAACTGAAGTATGGGGGGATATGGAAAGTAGTAAATATTTATTCAAAATCTTACCATATGTACATTGAATATTTAGTTTAAATCTAAATGTGTAAATGTAAATCTTGAATATAATTATCCTGAATATTTAGTTTAATATATCAAACAAGCATAGGCACAAAGTATTGACAGTATATACATTATTCGAGTCATGGGGGCCTGCAGGATTTCATCTGCAGCAGACCGAAAGCCCGGGGGTCAATTTGGATGGTGAAGGAAATTCAGCATCAATTGATGAATGTGTTGGCAATGTTGATGAAGGTCATTGCAGACTTGGAGGATCTTGCTGTAATATGTCGATCGATCACTGCCATGGAGACAAAATTCACTGAAATGGTTACAAGAGTTGGGGATGTCAAGAAACGGATCGATTATCTGGAGTCATCAAAAAAGGAATTAGCTGCTAACCCGCTAGGGACCAAGGCAGACTTGGAGCACGTCTGCGAAAAGTTGGAAGACTCTGAGATTCGTAACCGGAGAATCAACGTCCGAATTGTTGGAATTCCTGAGGATGAAAATGGCAGAGATATGGGGAAATTCCAAGACGGGCTTTCCTTGAGTTTGCTCGACATAAGCTGGAAATTGAGTGAGCTCACAGAGTTCTGGCTCGGAGATCCGTGGAGGGAGACAGGCCCTGATCAAATTTCTGAGAGCATCTGATAAAGATCTTGTGTTACACAAGGCAAGGAGTAAAGGAATGCTTTCTTGGAAGAACCAGAGCATTTTCTTGTTCCTAGACTTTGCGAATTTGACAAGAGAGAAACGTGATCGATTCAAGAAATGCAAGAAACTCTTTCATCAATGGAAGGTTGATTTTGCACTGATGTTCCCAGCCAAACTGAGAAAAGGTACTAAGGATGGCCGCTAAATATCTACATGCCCACAGCAAGCAATGTCCTTCATGAAGTCAATGAAGTAAGTCATTTTGTGGTACTCTCGATACAGCCAAGTGAGCCTGACTCACTGAGCATTCTCTTGACCATCCGAGGAAGCTGAGCACTTTTTTTGTTTCTTTTTGTGCTGGTTCTGCCTAGCAGCTGGTGTTTGTTTTGTGGAATAACATTCCTTCGGGACAGTTTGTGGATGAATCTGCATGTTCTTTGTGCTTATGCCTCCTATTGACCAAAATTTGTTTTGTGGAGAAACACACCTTCGGGATAGTTAAGTGGATGAATCTACATGTTCTTTGTGTTTATTCTGCCTATTGGCTGGAGTTTGCTTTATAGATTATTTTCTGTTGTGTAATTCTGTCTCACAAAATTTGTATAAAAGCACCAGACTTGAGCAAAGAAATCTGATATAGTGTTTATTCAAGAAACACATCTATCCCCACAGGAAGTGGAAAAATTTGGGAAGATGTTCAGTATCATGTTCCCCTTCGGTCACTCACTCGACGTTGCGGTCGCGAGGCTCTCGCACAGATGCGCAGATGGCCGACATGCTTGCTGCCGTGAGTGTGGGCTTGGACTGGAACCCTCCATCCTCCCCACAGCCTTCGCGGCTTGACGACTGGTACCTCGGCTCCAGGCGCTGCTCACAGCCACGCCCCCACCCGCTGACGCGGCCGTGGAGGGCACCTTTTACTGCCCGTAACCAACCCCTCCGCTTGTCCGCTCTCACTACCTTGGATAGTGGGGCGGTACACGGGTACATGGAGGTCCCCCAGGTGGATAGAGTGGTTGCGATCCACCTGTGTCCTGAGTATGGCGCCACTTGGCGGGACAGTCCTGTACTTCCCTCCAGAGCCTGTAGGATGACGTCATCATTGACCTCCAAAGCCTTCAGCGCCACCAGACAGGCCGCCTCCACCCTGCATGCCATGGCTCTCCTGCAGGTCCATCAAGCCAAGGCACTTAAAGATCTGCACCTGGGTAGTCCCGACCCTGATGTGCTGCAGGAACTGCACTCTGCCACCGACCTCGCTCTCAGAGCCAGGAAGGTCACAGCGCAGGCACTTGGGCGGGCGATGACCACCCTCGTGGTTCAGGAGCGCCACCTCTGGCTGAACATGGTCAAGATGCGCGATGTTGACAAGTCACAATTTCTCAATGCCCCTGTCTCCCAGCTCGGCCTCTTCGGCGACACTGTCAACGACTTCGCCCAGCAGTTCTCGCGGTGAAGAAGCAGATGGAGACGATTTCTCACATCATGCTGCGGAGCCGCCCAACCAGCGTGCCCTGCGCCCTGCCTGCTCGCCAAGGGCGTCCCCCTGCGACCAAACAACAGGCAGCTGCGCCTCAACCTGGGCCAAGCTCTCAGCCCCAGAGTCGAACACCTCCCGGCGGCGTATGCCCCCTGTCTCCAGGACCCCTTAATATATCCCTTTTGCAAAATCCTGAATTTCAACAAATGTTAAAGGCCGAAATCAATGTTTATATGGAGACCAACTGGTCCTCAGTATCCTCTGTGGGCATAGCTTGGGAGGCACTTAGGGTAGTTCTTAGGGGTAGGATCATACAGTATGCCTCATTCATCAACAAATCCAAAGCACAAGAACTCGTGGAGTTTGAATGGAATATTAAAAGTGCTGAGGCAGAGCTGGAGCGCCGAATGTCATCTGATGGCCTCAGAGAATTTACCCTATTGAAATACAAATAAAACACTATTTTGCTACGAAAAGTGGAGTTTTGGCAATACAGGGCAAAACAGTCCTACTTTGAGTCGGGGGACAAAGCAAGAAAACTTCTGGCTTGATATATAAAGCAGAGAGATTCTTTTTCTACAATTCCCTCATTGAAAACTGCTGGTAGTGAATTTTTTAACTCGGCCATTTATATTAATAATGATTTTAAAGTATTCTATCTTGATCTCTATAGTTCCACATCTTCATCTACTGATGAAGATATTAGAAACTTTGTGGAACAATTAGAACTGCCTAAACTGACAACTGAGCAAAATAATTATCTTGATTCTAAGATAACATTGGAGGAGCTTGGTGAGGTAATTAAGGCCTTGCTTACAGGCAAGGCTCTGGGGCCAGATGGCTTTGCTGCTGATTTATATTAGATCTTATACAACATAACTTGCTCCACTTTAGCTAGAAGTTTATACAGATTCATTAAAGAATAGAAAGCTTCTGCAAACCATAACACAAGCCCGTATCAGTCTAATTCTTAAAAAGGAGTGTAAGAGTTACTGTTTATTTTCCCTTATCCAGCGAGACGTAAACATTTTGTCAAATATTTTGGCTGACCGATAAAGTAAAGTTATGACATCTCTTATGCATATAGATTAGGTGGGGTTTATTCAGGGCTGCAGCTCTGATAACATTAGGCATTTCATCAATATCATGTGGTCAGTGGTGAATTATCAGACTCCGGTCACTGCCAACTCACTTGATGCAGAAATGCCGTTTGATATGGTAGAATGGGATTATCTTTTTAAGATATTGGAAATATACAGGTTCGGGAAAACGTTTATTGGATGGATTAAGATACTTTATAGACACCTGGTAGTGGCAGTACAAATAAATTGATTAATTTCAGATTATTTTACTCTGGATAGGGGCACCAGGCATGGGCATAGAGGCTACTGAAAGTCTACTGAATGTTTGTTGAAACACTATTTACTAGCTATAGCAAGTCATTCGATTAGTGTTATTTGCCTACCGCAACAACCGCTCCACTGATGATGCCATTGCATCTATGCTACACACTGCTCTCTCCCATCTGGAAAAAAGGAACACATATGTGAGAATGCTGTTTGTAGACTACAGCTCAGCATTCAACACCATAGTGCCCTCCAAGCTTGATGAGAAACTCCGGGCTCTGGGCTTAAACAGCTCGCTGTGCAGCTGGATCCTGGATTTCCTGTCAGGCAGACGTCAGGTGGTTAGAATGGGCAGCAACACTCCACATCACTGACCCTCAACACTGGAGCCCCGCAGGGCTGTGTTCTCAGCCCACTACTGTATTCACTATATACAGCCTACAGAGAGGAGATGCACACTCTGACATGCTGGTGTCAGGAGCACAACCTCTCCCTCAACGTCAGTAAAACCAAGGAGCTTGTAGTGGACTTCAGGAAGAAAGATGGAGAACACAGCCCCATCACCATCAATGGAGCACCGGTAGAGAGAGTCAGCAGTTTCAAGTTCCTCGGTGTCCACATTACTGAGGAACTCACATGGTCCGTCCACACTGAGGCCATTGTGAAGAAGGCTCACCAGCGCCTCTTCTTCCTGAGACGGCTGAGGAAGTTTGGAATGAACCACCACATCCTCACATGGTTCTACACTAGTACTGTAGAGAGCATCCTGACTGGCTGCATCACCGCCTGGTACGGCAATAGCACCGCCCACAACTGCAAAGCCCTACAAAGGGTGGTGCTAACTGCCAGAAACATCATCAGAGGTGAGCTTCCCT
Organism: Xyrauchen texanus; assembly: GCF_025860055.1. NCBI lineage: Eukaryota > Metazoa > Chordata > Actinopteri > Cypriniformes > Catostomidae > Xyrauchen > Xyrauchen texanus. Next base: position 37,153,170 of record NC_068307.1, read on the forward strand.
CCCTCCAGGACAAATATATCAGGCGGTGTGTGAAAAAAGCTCAGGGGATCATCAGACTCCAGCCACCCGAGTCATGGTCTGTTCTCACAGCTACCATCAGGCAGGCGGTATCGCAGCATCAGGACCCGCACCAGCCGACTACATGACAGCTTCTTCCCCCAAGCTTGAACACTTGATCTATCAGGATCAATAATTAGCACTAAACTTTATTAATCTATAATCTCACACTGGACTGTCAACATATTCTCCTCAATACAACTACTATATACAGGTGAAACTCGAAAAATTAGAATATCGTGCAAAAGTTCATTAATTTCAGTAATTCAACTTAAAAGGTGAAACTAATATATTATATAGACTCATTACAAGCAAAGTAAGATATTTCAAGCCTTTATTTGATATAATTTTGATGATTATGGCTTACAGCTTATGAAAACCCCAAATTCAGAATCTCAGAAAATTAGAATATTGTGAAAAGGTTCAGTATTGTAGGCTCAAAGTGTCACACTCTAATCAGCTAATTAATCCAAAACACGTGCAAAGGGTTCCTGAGCCTTTAAATGGTCTCTCAGTCTGGTTCAGCTGAATTCACAATCATGGGGAAGACTGCTGACCTGACAGTTGTGCAGAAAACCATCACTGACACCCTCCACAAGGAGGGAAAGCCTCAAAAGGTAATTGCAAAAGAAGTTGGATGTTCTCAAAGTGCTGTATCAAAGCACATTAATAGAAAGTTAAGTGGAAGGGAAAAGTGTGGAAGAAAAAGGTGCACAAGCAGCAGGGATGACCGTAGCCTGGAGAGGATTGTCAGGAAAAGGCCATTCAAATGTGTGGGGCAGCTTCACAAGGAGTGGACTGAGGCTGGAGTTACTGCATCAAGTGCCACCACACACAGACGGGTCCTGGACATGGGCTTCAAATGTCAAACGTCTTACCTGGGCTAAAGAAAAAAAGAACTGGCCTGTTGCTCAGTGGTCCAAAGTCCTCTTTTCTGATGAGAGCAAATTTTGCATCTCATTTGGAAACCAAGGTCCCAGAGTCTGGAGGAAGAATGGAGAGGCACACAATCCAAGATGCTTGAAGTCCAGTGTGAAGTTTCCACAGTCTGTGTTGGTTTGGGGAGCCATGTCATCGGCTGGTGTTGGTCCACTGTGCTTTATTAAGTCCAGAGTCAACGCAGCCGTCTACCGGGACATTTTAGAGCACTTCATGCTTCCTTCAGCAGACAAGCTTTATGGAGATGCTGACTTCATTTTCCAGCAGGACTTGGCACCTGCCCACACTGCCAAAAGTACCAAAACCTGGTTCAATGACCATGGTATTACTGTGCTTGATTGGCCAGCAAACTCGCCTGACCTGAACCCCATAGAGAATCTATGGGGCATTGCCAAGAGAAAGATGAGAGACATGAGACCAAACAATGCAGAAGAGCTGAAGGCCGCTATTGAAGCATCTTGGTCTTCCATAACACCTCAGCAGTGCCGCAGGCTGATAGCATCCATGCCACGCCGCATTGAGGCAGTAATTAATGCAAAAGTGGCCCAAACCAAGTACTGAGTACATATGCATGATTATACTTTTCAGAGGGCCGACATTTCTGTATTTAAAATCCTTTTTTTTTATTGATTTCATGTAATATTCTAATTTTCTGAGATTCTGAATTTGGGGTTTTCATAAGCTGTAAGCCATAATCATCAAAATTATATCAAATAAAGGCTTGAAATATCTTACTTTGCTTGTAATGAGTTTCATATACTCTTTACTTATTGTATTGTATATTGTGTATTCTATTTTTGTGTGTATTGCTGTTGAGTAAATATGTTGTTTACTGTAATTGGTATATGTCTCATCACTGTCATGACTGCTATGTTGATCGGAACTGCACACAAGAATTTCACCTACTGTTGCACTTGTGTACATGGTAGTGTGACAATAAAGTGATATAAAATAAAGTGACAATAAAGTGAATAAAGTTTTTTTTTTATTTTGCTGCTGTTATACAGGCTATTGGTAGTCTACTGAATGTTTGTTGTGTGTTATGTGTGATGTATTGGGCACTCAAATTTCGTTTTGCCCCAGACTCTTTGTTTTGGTGGGGCAATGGGGCAAATATCTGCCGTTTTTGGAGGGCTCTTGGGGAGGGGCAGTGGAGAGAGAGGTGTAGTGGTTAATGTGTGTGATTATTATATTGTTTTTGTTTTTTGGTGTGTCTATAATCATGTTTGACCACTGGGGTGTTGTTGGGGTTTGGGGGGTGCTAACACCAGACTATTGAAAACAACTACAGAATGAGTGTTTGTGGGGTCTTTTGCGCATTTCATATAAGAAGCAAATTTTTGTGGCTCACTTGAGTGACTTTTAAAAAGTTGACCATGAACAGTGTGAATTCATTATCTGTGTGGGTATCTTATCTTATATTAACCAATTACATAACTTTCGTATTGGCAGAGGCTCCACCCACATACTGTCCCTTACAAAAATTGATAGTTCAAGGCAAATTTGCCTCAAACTTGGCACAAATTTGTCACTGATTATTTTTAACATGCAAATGAGCTGAAATTGTTCATTGTTGCCAAAGGTTTGCTGCAGGTTCACCACTACCGGTGGAGAGCTGTAAACTTCTTGCAAACATTTGCATCGAATCACAAGCTAATTTGCATGTGAAAATAATGAGTGGCAAATTTACCACTAGTTTGCCAGGGGTATATTAGGGATCTCGAGAGATATTCCTGCTGTTGTAGATGCCAGTTTATATCTAAGTGCAGTACATGCAGTATACAAAAAGTGTGTAATTATGACCAACATGTCTCTCTATCTTCTTGTGAAAATGTCCTTGTTAGCAGCCCCCGCCACTTAATGGTGTGGATGAGACAGTGATATAATAAAAAGATTGTATGTTGTTCATGAGTTGTCATTAATGTAGAGACACTCATAGGGTGGACATCAGCAAGCACTGTGAACATGAGGTGAGCGACCCTTTTCAGGCAAAGCGTCATGTTTCTGTGCATGCATGCCAGCATTTATTTACAGCATCATGCAACAAGTTGTAGTGCAACTCAATCTTGTTATAGACAGAGCACCGCTTGTCCACACACACACACACACACACACACACACACACACACACACACACACATGCACAAACCTTCTGATACATCCAGCCTAATGACATGGGCCCCGTTATATCCCATTGACCTATCATTCTATTTCTGTCATTCTTTTTCTTTTGCATTCTGACTGTCTTTCTGGGTGTCTTCCTCTGTTCTCTCTTGTACATAGTCAAAACGTTGTGGCTAGTGCTTCTAGAGCGATGACGGGCTGGGCGCAGATGTGTGAACGGTAAGGAGATCCTACACTGCATTCCAAGCATGGCATTCTGGGAATGCCTAGAAGAAAGGCGAGCCGACGAGGATCCACCCTTATCCATGTCTTCATGGGCATCCTGTCCCTGCAGGAACCTTATCCCAGAGATCCATTCAGAATCACTATCCGTCTCTCTCTCACACACACACACACACACACACACACACACACACACACACACACACACACACACACACACACACACACACACACGTTGGGTTTCCATGTTTAATGGGGACTTTCCATAGACATAATGGTTTTTATACTGTACAAACTTTATATTCTATACCCTAACCCTAACCCTACCTCTAAACCTAACCCTCACAGAAAACTTTCTGCATTTTTACATTTTCAAAAAACATAATTTTGTATGATTTCTAAGCTGTTTTCCTCATGGGGACCGACAAATTGTCCCCACAACGTCAAACATTTCGGGTTTTACTATCCTTATGGGGTCCCCACAAAGTGATAAATACACGCTCACACACACACACACACACACACACACACACACACACACACACACACACACACACACACACACACACACACACACACAAACATCCTTGCAAATCCAGACTTTTAAATATCAGCATAAAATCTGATCCCCACTGTGGTTTATTCTGGCCAAGAACTGCCCACAGGAAAGAGGAGTCTGACAACATTTAAAGCTGGCGTTAGGTAAAGGTACTCCATGAATCGCATCCTATATCACTCCTATTGTAATTTCGTCGAGCACCACGTGACAGGTTATCAGAGATTGAAAGTTGTTGGGAGTCGTTATGTCTGTCAACTCTCCACCATTTTGTATTGGTAAGTGTACATACCTCCGACTGAAGAGACCAAGATCTCAGCAAAACAGTCTGCAAGTGTGAAATCCATAACCAATATCAAGTTGTTTGGAGTCTGCTAGTGTGACACTGGCTTAAAGCGACCAACCACAGTTGTTTTAGTGCTGTTATATATATAGATATACAGTAGGGCTGATTATTGATTTCCAGTTTTGATTTGATTCTGATTATTTTTGAGTAGATTTAAGTTAAAATTTCCATTTCCCTGACTCTATGAAAGCAATTTGACAATTCTCAATACTAATATTATGTATGTATACGCATAAGATTGCACTTCTTGTCTCCAGTGTTTGGGTGCGTTTGAATGGGATTGAATGGAGTTATACACCCACTCACACCACAAACTACACCAAAACAGACTGATTTCATTATGAAAGATGAGACAGATAGTATGCTGTTTTCTTTCTTCCTGGGCACTGAGATGAAATGGCTGGAGGGGTGACCTCTGATCTTTCGGAATCTCTGTTACGTCTGAGAGAGTGTAACTCTACATCCTGGTATCGGAGCCAGATGGCATTGCTTCACTGGATGGTTAAAATCAGAATGTGACCTAAGTATCCCATTTTTCCAAGTCTGACTGCCGATCTTTTTCTAGCATGTTGCGTTGTTCCTTTATAATGTAATTTAAACTGGGAATGAGACTCAGAGTCCGTGGACTTTACCGGGTTCATTCATCATGGCACTCTGGCTTGGCCAGTCTGACATTGAGCAGGGGGGAGAGAACACAGCTACATTTACCAGCATGACAGTTTGAATGGCTATGTAAGCGATTTTACCATTGCGAGAGCATTACCGCATAAAACTGCCAGATATTTCTATTGATGTTTCCATTTTGCATTACAGTTCGAGTTAAGAGTTGTGTCATTGTGAAAGATTGGATGGACACTGATAAAAGATTATCAGTACAATGTTTAAGGAGTAAATTAACCACAGACGGACGCTTAAAGGGGCTGTTTTCTGGACAGCTTCAATATGGGAAACTCAGAGCATATCCCTTCCCTACCTCCATTTCTCTAAGAATAACAGCTATGCTAGACTTGGGTTTCCCTCTGGATTCAATCACAGCTAGATTTATCAGGTCAGGGTTATCTCTATGGCGTGCCATTGGACAAAAAGAGCAATGGTAGGGCTGAGAGTGCTTTCCCCTAAATAGACTAGCGTTCTCTCGTCCTGTAAGCGGTGTTGCCTCAAGCTGAGGGACAAGTGATTAGATAGGGTGAGGTTTGACAGTGCTGTATGGTGTGATACGATTTATTTGTGTTGGTTCAGTGGGATAGACTCATAAATGCAGCGAATGTAAACACATATGATCACATATGTGCAGTAAACATGGGCTGTAAGTAGAGGTCAATCCTGTTTATGTAAAAAAATATGGCATTAGAGCCTTTGTTTTAGTCAGGCATTTGTGGAATCTGTGAGATTTGTGTCAGTGTGTCATGGCTCACATACATATATAATGTATTGATTTGTCGAGAAAAACGATTTAACCCAAAATTCTGATGAAAATGTATATGAGAAACTATTTTTTACATCTATGACAAAATGTATACACATTTATTAAAATACATAGTGTAGTCATAAAGTCTGAGACCACCACAGCTCAGATTTTTGAGTATTCGTAAGTCCTCCTTTTGCTTTGATGACTGCATGCACTTGAGCTGGCATGGGCTCCACAAGTTTGTGCAAAACCTGATGATCCATGTTATCCAGTATGATTTGAGAAGTTCCATAGTGCATCTTGGCTGGAAATCAGAACTTTTGTTCAAAGAAATTAACTACCAAGAAATAGTGCAGAATAATGTTCTTTTTCATTTGGCATAATTGATTTATTTGGAAAAAATTGGATAAAATACAAATCTAATAAAATCTAAAAAAATATGAGATTTACAATGTGGTCTCAGACTTTTGGACCCCCCTTTGCTTTGAATTATGGAATGCTAACTTGCCACAGATTTGCCACTCATTTTCACATGCAAAAAAATTTAGATATATATTTAGATAAATAACAATAGCAGTTCGTGTAATGTCAGTGTAGTTTTGTGTTACACTGCATTTGTTCAGATAAAGCTATAGAGAATTCTCAACAAAAGCTTGATGAAATCTGTGGATTCTGTCTGTCTCTCTCTACTTTCCCACATGGTTGATAAGATAAAGTATTTAGCCAGAGAAGAGACAATCAATCTAGCAGTCATGTACCTGAGTCAGGTGGGCTGGAATCCACACTGTCCAGAATTATACAATCCAGATCCATCAATGTGAACAGGCCAGTGATCAGAAATGACAGAATTTATTGCAATGTCAGGAAAAAAGACAAAGTGTAGCCAATGCAGAAATGTTTATTCACCTCAGAAACTGTAATGAGATTTATAAATTTTCTGAAGCAAATTTTAGTTCTTTATTATATACATCTTTCCGCCATACTAGGTTGTTGGGGATGGTTGCCAGGACATGGCTAAGTAATTGCTAAGGTGTTCTGGGTGATTGCTAGGGTATTATCTACTGGTCCTAGTTGAAACAGCTTATCCCTGAATCTCTATTAAATTCTGGTCGCTAGATATAGCTTGGGTCCTTTCTTTAATGTAAGTCTATGGGATTTATTTTCCTGTTTTTTATTATCCACCAAAAGTCACAAATCACTTATAAAAATAGCACACATCTCCTCAACAAGCCACATAATTGTATGTATTATGTAATACATACATACATACATACATACATACATACATAATACATACAATTATGTATTATGTAATAGCACATAATGCATCATAGCACAAATGTGGATGAGTTGCATGTCAAAATTTAATATTTTGGGTTAAGAGTTTGTTCCGATCTAAGTATGAACAAGTGTAATATTGATGCAGCAAAGCAAAGATGGGTGATGCAGATTTGCATGCCATCTGTAGACACAGCTGATGAACAATCGGCCCATCTTACTCAAATACATATTCTCCACTCAACCACAACAAAGGCTCTTCCCAGAAGGCTTTTGCTTTCTCGTGCGAGAAACAACAGAGAGCTGAGTGATGCACCCGGGAGAAAGCAAACAGTAACCTGCACTTCTTTCATAGTGCATTGTTTCTTTCATATATGCTTTTGGTTTTGAAGACGACAAGATAAGGCCAACAAAGGAAAAAACGGCTTTTCCCAAAGGGACAAATTAGTAGAGAGATTAAGATAAATTAAAGAAGAGTGATATCGCTGACTAATGTGATTTATCTCAAGGGAGGGGTGAGACAATCAGAGTGTACCTCAGACATGCTGGTAATTAGGAGAGGGCCAATTTGTAAACACTCGTGACCCATGAGAGTACCGGTTGCACACACGCACATCAACACACACGCAAGGCAGAGACGCACACTCCATAAGTTTAAGCATTCTCTTGGGCCTTAGTACACACACACACACAAACACACACACACACAAATGCTGGTGCGGCTATCCTTAAAATGATTCTCCATAGACATAATGATTTTTATAATGTACAAACTATAGATTCTATCCCCTAACCCTACCCTAAACCTACCCCTCAAAAAAACTTAGCAAATTTTTACATTTTCAAAAAAACATAATCTAGAATGTTTTTTAAGCTATTTGAATTATAGGGACACTAGAAATGTCCTCATAAGCCACATTTATAGCATAGTACCCTTGTAATTACCAGTTTGTAAACTAATATAATTTCCTCTTAAGGCATGTCCACATTAATCTGGATAAATCTGAAAAAGACATTTTAATTTTCGAAACTCTCTGTCCACACTGGCTTTATCAAGACTTTTCCAAAAGATTCTCATCCACACTGAAAAGTATGAAAACTCTTAACTCTTTACAAAGTAAAATTTAGCTTGAGATTTGCCGCAAATGTTTGCCAGATGTTTGCAGCTCTTCACTGGTAGGGGTGAACCTGCAGCAAACCTCTGACAACAATAGACAATTTACCACAAGTGTGCCGGAAAAAAGGTATTTGCATGTGAAAATGATAAGTAGTGAATTTTCGGCAAGTTTCGTCCCGCAAGTTTTGTCATCCTTCATCTTGTCATGTTATTTTGGGATGAATAGATCACATAACTCCATCACATGTAGGGTGACCAGATGTCCCCATTTTCCGGGGACAGTCCCTGTTTTTGAGGGTCTGTCCATGACTGGAAATGTCCCCGTTTTTACTACGTTTTCAAAACAGTCCGCAAAGTGAAAATACATTGCAAGAAAGCCCCTATTAAAGCCTGCTGGCAACAAGGTTAGTCGTGTGCTGTTTATTATGACCAACAGAGGTGGGTGCTCACTATAGCAGCTTTCAGTCATTCGTCTTCCTTTACTATTACTTGTTTGCGCCAGTTTTGCCATTAAGAACTGTACCAAGCACATTTCAACACAAAATGCAAAAGAATCATCATCATCATTATAATTATAAGCTTTGAGGTGGAGCACATACTAGCTATGTTATAAAGAAGTTATTTTGTTATATATTATATAAATGTTATGCATTTAAAATTAGAATACAACATTAATAACATGGAAAAATAAATTAAATGTATAATAAAAGTATATGCAAAGAACAACAATAAATGTAAGTCTGCACATTACAGCATAGATTACAATGCACCTTGCTGGGAACCAAATGACCGACTGACCGATGTCCATAGGAGATACCATATGAGATAACTGATACAGTTTAGTAAAGTAGTGTAGTAATAATAATAATTATTATTCTCTATCTGTCACTCATTCAACGTTGTGTCGATGAAGTGACACTAGTAGTCACTCTTGGGAGCCTGAGACACCTTCTGATCTTTGATAAAAGGCCAATGGGAATTGGCATGTGGTATTTGCATGCCACTCCCATGAACATATGGGTACATAGAAGCTGCCGTGCATACCGCTCATTCAGATTTTCTCTTTGGAGCCGAGCGGTCACTATTTTATTGAGAAATAAGCGAGCTGAATTCCCACGGCTTCCATTCACCTCTGCTGGTTTCTGACGGCGCCTTACAGTGGCTTCTCCCACTCTCTGCACTTGTGTACTGCAGAGATGGCCCCTGGGCGCTTCGGCAGAACGAACTAAAAAGTGTATTCTCAAAGAGTATAATTCCTAAAAGAGTATATTCTAAAAGAGCGGCACACAATGGAACGTCGTTTTAAAGATGCTTCTTTTTAAAGATGCCCTTCCGTTTGTGTGTTATTCCTGGGTGCGATTGTTATCTCTCGCCTTCAGACGGCCATGATCGGTGTCTTTTGTACCTGGGCGCTGCCCACGCGGAGACATCATTCATTGCGAGGACATGACCATGCCAACATTGCGGTCACGGCTAGCTTTCGTAAGAAAGCCTCGGTCCTTCCACCTACGGGGTATGAGGTCAGCACAGCTAGCACTGGGGGTGATTTAGGGACCCCATTGGGACCTCCACAGGATAAATCTCCACGGACCTTCCATTCCCCACCACGCTCGTCTCAGGGCGAGTTCGACCTCTTGTTTGGTGCCTGTGAAGGTGATGAGCTTTCGAGCGCAGCATCGGAGAGCGGTTTTGTCCAGTCAGACAAGGAAACCTCCGCTGGGCTTGCCCCTTCGGGCGTGGTCACCCAGTCACAGGCGGACGTGGAGATGATGGACATGCTTTGCAGGGCAGCCACGAGCATCGGGCTAGAGTGGAACCATCTGCTCTCCAATGAACCCTCGTGGCTCGATGATTGGTTTATGGGCCCGCGACACTGCTCACAGCCACAGCCCGCCCCAGTTCCTTTCTTCCTGGAGATGTATGAGGGGTTGACAAGGTCGTGGGAGGCACCTTTTACTGCCCGGTCCCGCTCTTTCAGCTCCCCTGCTCTCAATACCCTATACGGTGGGGCGGCCAGGGATTACTCGGCGATGCCCCCAGTGGATAAGGAGCTCGTGGTGCACCTATGCCCGCAGAGCGCCACCATCTGGCATGGCACCTGAAGCTCCTGTCTAGCACCTGTGGGTTTATGTCGTCCCTGGCGGCCAAAACCTATGTTGCCGCTGGACAAGCTACCTCCGCCTTGCATGCCATGGCTCTCCTGCAAGACCACCAAGCAAGGCACTGAAAGAGCTGCACGAGGGTTGTCCCGCCCCAGGATTAATGCATGAACTTCGCTCGGCGACCGACCTCGACCTCAGTAGACCATATGGCATACTCAGCGGTCGCCACTCCGCTTGGGTTGATGCATATGAAACCCACTAGTGTCCCGAGATGGGCATGGCACCATGGTCACCACCTCTTCAGCCCTAGGACCGACCTCACTTTTCTACGGGCAGGTGTTCCCCTAGAACAGGTTTCCAGATGCGTCGTGGTTAGGACCTTCACAATTACTCAGGTTAGGGCCCACTCTAGAAGGTCCCTGTATGCCTTGAAGTGACATCTGTACACTAAGTGGTGTTCTTCCCGAAGCAAAGACCCCCAGAGATGCGCAGTCGGGTTGGTGCTTTCCTTCCTGTTGGAGAGGTTTGAGGGAAGGCTGTCTCCCTCCACTTTAAGGTGTATGTAGCCTTTTTAGCAGTAACCCATGACACAGTGGATGATAAGTCCTTAGGGAAGCACAACCTGATAATCAGGTTCATGAGAGGCACCAGGAGGTTGAATCCCTCGTTCCCTCATGGGACCTCTCCATAGTCCTTCAGGGGCTATGGGGGGCCCCTTTGAACCCAGGAGTAAGCTGAGCTTAAGGCACTCTCTTTAAAGACTGCCCTCCTGACTGCGCTCACTTCCATCAAGAGGGTAGGTGACCTGCAATTGTTCACTGTCAGCGAAATGTGCCCGGAGTTCGGTCCGGGCTACTCTCACGTGATACTGAGACCCCGACCGGGCTATGTGCCCAAGGTTTCCACGACCCCATTCAGGAATCAACTGATGAATCTGCAAGCGCTGATCCAGGAGGAAGCAGACACAGCCTTGACGTTGCTGTGTCCGGTGCATGCTTTAGACATCTATTTGGACCGCACGCAGAGCTTCAGAGCCTCTGAACAGCTCTTTGTCTGCTTTGGCGGACAGCAGAAAGGAAGCGCTTTCTCCAAGCAGAGGATTGGCCACTGGATCATTTATGCCATAGCTATGGCATACCATGCTCAGCACGTGCCGACTCCTGCAGGGCTACGAGCCCATTCCACTAGGAGTGTGGTGGCCTTCTGGGCCCTGACCCGTGGCACCTCTCTAACAGACATTTGCAGAGCAGCGGGCAGGTTAACACTCAACACCTTTATGAGGTTCTACACTCTCCGGATTGATATGGTTTTGTCCTGTGTCTGAGCAGGAACGAACAGGTAAGTCCGGGACAGTTTGGCTGGTGTATTGTTGCGTATAGCACCTTTCACCTTCACAGAGCTGAAGACGTGCGCTGTTGACTCCCAGTAGTGTTCACAGAATGTGTTTCCTGTGATGACTTCCTCCTAGCCCTGTGGCAGCCGTTTTTTTGGAGAAACTAATTAACTAAGCCCTGTACTGGGGTAGGTGCTCCGCATGTGTTGGTTCCCTGTATGTAACCCCATGCGATGTATATCTTCCGCTAAATCGTTTCCCTGTTGGTAAACTGCGTCTTCCTTGGGCAGAGGACCCTCTGCACCAGTCACCATGTTTGTAGTAATTCTTCCCCCGTTGGGTAGGACCTACCATTGGACTTCTCCACATGACTCACTTCCGACTAAAAAGTCGGCAAGACCATGTGACGTATTTCCACTCAAAATACCCCCCTCTCTGCTGTGTCTTCCCCTTGGGAGTGTCATCCCCCCGACATGGTCACTGAGGGTCCCAGTTGGTTGAAAAATGTTAACACTTTTTGGGGAGAAAAACGAAAAAAGAGGGAAAGGGCACAACTGGGCTAACATGCCCATATTTATTAGGCAGTCGACTTGTCCCCAAAGGCCGTTCGACGCTCATAGCAGCATCGGGGGAGGTGCGCTGGCTACAGGGCACACAGTAGTCTGTCCGTCTCGAACCGCCAGTCCACTTAACACAGTTCAGCTAGTTGTGGTATTTTTGTAGGGGACCCCTAGTATCACTTCATCGACACAACGTCGAGTGAGTGACAGATAGGGAACGTCCTGGATATCTTTGTGTCATGACTACAAGGTCGAAAAAAATCCCCAACATCATGAGGCATCTAAGAGGGGCAATCTCTCCTTCAAAAATTTCCATTGTGTAAGTGTTTCATTTGATCTCAGTTGTAATGCTGAGGGAAATGGTAGTCAAGTGAGCTCATTTCATTTGAAATTTCTCTGCCAGTTTGCCAGCAAGCAAGTTAGTATCCTACCATTTACATAGGAAAGTGCTAGGTAAAGGTGAAGGAAAAGAGAAGGAACTTTAGAAGAGAGTGAGAAGAGTGATGCAAAGGTGTCCCTGTGCTGTGGAGTCGGCTGCAAGAGTTCCTATATTCAATCATTGTTTATATACATTTGTTAAGTTCACTGTAATGCCACAATGTCATCTACAGTATACAGTGTAGAAAAGAATGAACTCATATGTAACAGAAAACAATTAAAAACGATACATTTTACCTGCATATCGGAATTTCATTGAGACATATTCAACAGTGTATGATATAACATGATTACTACATTCTTCAGCTCAGATGAAGAGAGCGTTTTCAAATTTATCCACTAGGGAGAGTGTTTTTGAAAAACTCAGTTTTCGCTGTAAAAATATCAGTGCGGATGGAAGACTAAAACATAAACAACAAGATGCATTCTCAAAAGAAAAGAGATTAATGTGGATTTGGCCTGAGATGGCCAGACAGAGAGTTTTCACAGTAATAAGAGTATGAAGATCAGTGTAAATTAGGCACACTATCAAAAGAGTTCCATGGTAATACCATGTTTATAGACATGGCACCATAGTAATTACATGTTTTTGTGGACATTTATCATGGTGGCCCCATTGTGTTTTTTAAAGTACCTTGTAGTATCATGTACAGTAAATGAATTGGTATAGTACTAATGTAATGATGGTAATCATTACTTCAACTGAATATTTTAACTACCATGGTATTAATGTATAGTATATCTGACACCATCACTGTACTGTTCAGTAGTAACACCATAATGCATTTTTGTTAGGACAATCTAACTCAGGTCTGGCATGATACAAACATTTTCACGTTGTTTCACTCTGCTGAATCCCTCCAAGCTCACCTATAAAATAGGTACAAGAGGTATTGATTTGAGGTAATAATAATAATACTGTTAATAATGATACTGATTAATGGTAATTACTTGTACTTCAGAATTTATATTTATACTTAATAATTACTAATAATTATAATTATACTAAATATTTGACTGCATAATTCCCTTAATGACCAATCAGAATCAAGTATTTCACAGAGCTTTGAACTAATAGAGGTTAAAATGATAAAGTTAGAGTGTTGTTAGATAATTGATATGGTCTCTTAAAAATAAGTCTAAGCAACTCTGCATATATACTTCCATGAACAGCACCCATTAATAGCTCCTGGTTTGCATGAAGTTTATGTTGTCCACAGACCAGGGCAGCAATCTTGTAGGAAACATAATCTTCTTATATGGCAATAAGTCAAAAAGACAAGTACTGTAAGTGAGTGCACCTTGTTAATAAAGATTATTGTTTTGCTTTTCAGCTCATTAGCTGTAAAGCCTTTTAAAGCTATATTTACATTGTATGAGATTTTTTGTAGATGTACTGTACAGATAATAATCAAAACTGTTAAACTGTTTTAGCTGTTAAACTTGATTAAACTGCTGTGCAAATAGTGTCAGGCTGCCAGTGACTATGACTGATTGAGATCCGGGCTCTTCGCTGGCCATGGCAAAACACTGACATTCCTGTCTTACAGGAAATCATGCACAGAATGAGCAGTATGGCTGGTGACATTGTCATGCTGGAGGGTCATGTCAGGATGAGCCTGCAGGAAGGGTACATAGGCGACGTTGTTGCCGGTGATGTTTGGTAAGGACCTGCCTTACAACAGGCCTACAAGCCTTCAGTCCAGCCTCTCTCAGCCTATTGCTGACAGTCTGAGCACTGATGGAGGGATTGTGCATTCCTGGTGTAACTCGGGCAGTTGTAGTTGCCATCCTGTACCTGTCCCACAGGTATGATATTTGGATGTACCGATCTTGTGCAGGTGTTTTTACACATGGCCTGCCACTGCAAAGATAATCAGCTGTCCTTCCTGTCTCCCTGTAGCACTATCTTGGGCATCTCACATTTTGCAATTTATTGTCCTGGCCAAATCTCAAGTCCTCATACCTCCATGCAGCATGCCTAAGGCATGGTCACGCAGATGAGCAAGGACCCTGGGCATCTTTCTTTTGGTGTTTTTCAGAGTCAGTAGAAAGGTCTCTTTTGTGTCCTAAGTTTTTATAATGTGACCTTAATTGCCTACAGTCTGTAAGCTTTTAGTGTCTTAATGACCGTTCCACAGGTACATGTTCATTAATTGTTTATGGTTCATTGAACAAGCATGGAAAACATTGTTTAAACCCTTTACAATAAAGAGCTGTAAAAGTTATTTTTCTTTAAAATACATTGTCCTGAAAAGGGATGTTTCTTTTTTTGCTGAGTTTTTATTAAACCACTTGGGTTGTGTGGATTACTTTTATGTGAACTTTATATGAGTTTTGGAGCTTTAAAGGTCTGGCCACCATTCAATTGCATTGTATGGACCTGCAGTGCTGAAAAATTCTTCTAAAAACCTTTGTTTGTGTTTAGCAGAAGATAGTCACACACATCTGTCATGGTATGAGGGTGAATATTATGAGAACATTTACAAGAATGATCCCTTTTTAAAAATTATTCTAGTTTTGAATCAGTGTTTGTAATAGCCTTTTTATCATGTCTCTTTAATTACATTTTAGAAATATGGGTTTCTAAACCCATATTTACATCACAATGTAAAATTTGCCAGAATTTCACTTAATCCTTTCCCCAGACCTTTGAGCATCTCCTCCTATAATTAAAGTATTAAAATAAGGAAAATGTGGTATTTATGTGTACAGTTTGTAATTTCTTGTAACAAAGAATATTTCTGTCATTACCATCATGGCAACCATTATTGAGAACAACTGAATTTTTCCAAAGCAGTTTAAATTTGTTTATCATGCCAGGGCAATGTACTTGAAAATATAATTTAATTGAATAAAAAAATACAATTAAATGAAATGTAATGAATCAGAAGATTTTTAGATCCTAATCTGAAAGTATCTTTATTAGGTGTCATTACCAAATCGCTTAGTATTTGTGTATTATACAGTAATTCAGAAACAATCGATTTCTTTTCATTAACACAAGTTTATAGGTAAATGACTGCTGGCTAACTTGTTGTATTAGCGAGCACAAGACTTATCAAAATGTTTCTCCAAAAAATTAAAATGTCATTACCATTGTAAGCCATACTATATTCAGTATATGAGAAGAAAGGAAAGGACCACAATCCTCAGAGATTTTTGACATACAACTGTTCCCATTGTTATGGGTGTGCGTAGAATTAAAAGTCAAAACGACCTATTGCCAGATGTCTTGGCTTGGTCCTTGAATGTCTTGGCTTTGGTCTTGGCCACACAAGATGATGCAACAGACCGCTCAATCTTAAAATTCTAGACCAATAGAAATTAATTTGTATTGAGCAGTGAGTGACATGCAATGGCACTGCATCAGAGAGCCTACACATTGCTGCAACTTGAGAAAAAATATTACCAATGCCGAATTTATGACCAGCTGGATAATCTTTTAAAATCCCGTCTTTAGTTATGATAGAACCAAAACACCTGTATGATAAGCCTATAGTAAGAAACCTAATTTTCTGAAAGATCTTTGATATTTTATGTTAGTTTAATGGTCATTAATTACATGCTTTTTATATTTGTCACTAGAGAAGGGTATTGTGGTAATACAATGTAGCCAGTTCAGATTTTTCTTCCTGTTATAGTATTTAGGGATCTAAAACCCACCTAAAGCCCCTCATTCTATGTCAATAACCTCATATCACATTCGTTCAAAAACACACATATATAAAACAACCACAACCCATCTGGGACTCTGCACATTGTATTCAGAGCATTCCAAAATATTCGTGCATAGGTCCACCGCAGAAAGATGTTGTTTTGGTTGATGATCATGAGCGTGGCAGAAAACAGACAGGGACAGAGCATCTCTCTCTACTGTGATCAGAGGTGCAGAAATGGGGCATTTTAGACTCAGATGAGTTCCATGACAAGTGAGAGACAGTAAAGAGTCAACCTCAGCGACTGCTAAACTAAGCTGTGCCATATTGGATCATGTGATACCTAAAAACAAAGCAGTCTTAAAATTAGGATCTGGCCATTTTTTTTTTTTTTTTTACTTAAATGGCTAGTTCAGCCAAAAATTTTAATTCTGTAATAAATTACTCACCCTTAATTTGTTCCTAATCTAACGGACTTTCTTAGCCTCAGTCACCATTTACTTTCATTGCATTTTTTATTTTTTTACACAATAAAAGTAAATGGTGACTGAGGCTGCAAGTCCCTAACATTTTGTCTAACATGTCCTTTTGTGGTCCATGGAAGAAAATCAAATGGGTTATGAAAAACATGAGGAAATCAACATGTAAATAATGACAGAATTTTCATTGTTGGGAGAACTATTCCTTTAAGAGGTTAGAAGTGACAGTGTTTAACTAATGCATTCTGTTCAGCCCAATCATGGTTCAAAAATGTGCATTCCAAATGGAAACAGCGAGCGTGCCACCATTATAAAAAAAATGCACTTCTATGATTTTCCAGAACAAAACAACCTGGATTTGAATTGATTCTTTCACACAGAGCAAAATTTTTAAGATGTTTTCCCCCCTCCTGTACATACATATTTAGAAACTATAATATATACTTTAATTAATCAAATTTGGTTGATTTTTCAGGCACCTGGGGCTGTCATGTCATTAAGGTTGAAAACAGAGGTGTAAAAGTATTGAGAGTGAACCCAAAGCCTTTTTTTCTACATACCGACTAAAAAGCAACAACATTCATATCAAAGACTTTCATCTTGACAGCAGCACTAATGCTGTACATGTATGCCACTTCCTGATTGATGTCTTGTCTCTATATATTTGTTTTCATGTACCTGGGACCTGAGCTTTAAAAGACAAAAAATGAAAATGAAAAGTTAAATATTTTATAATTGAAATATGCATTATTCCAGCATGTTCTAATTGAAAACATACAAAAAAACTCCCAGAGGTATTAAGATTGAGTGAAATCAAGTGTAGAGCAATTAAATCTGTTAATCCATGATTCACTGTTTTGTTTGAATTTCCTTTTGCTCTATATCTAGGACAATTATTATGAACATGGTGCTGCTTTTGAACTGTAGTTATGATTGTAGTTCAATTTTAAGTATACCGCAGACAGATATACAGGTATGTGGAGGTAAGCAGGGAATCTCAATCACTTTATGTTTATCTTTTATTTTGTATGTTTAAAAATATCTTCATATTGATATCTTAACCTGAGAGCAATTCATGTTTGGTCCACTGTAATTGTGTTAACACTTTTATAATACTTTTATGGTACTTTTATAATGTAATTTTGGAGCTATTATGGATCTATTCTAAACTATTCCTTTAAAACATAACACAATGTGTGTAACCCGCACACACACACACAAGATGAGACAGTCACAATGTATGTCAAAACTGCGTTTATTTGCAGGCAAACAAAAGTACAGCACGGAAAATCCAGAGGGAGAATGGTCAGGGTAGCGTAGGGTCAAAAGCCGGGGAATCAAAGTGGAGTAAAGGGGCAAATCCGGGAGAGAGTGGTCAACGAGTGTGGGGGGGGGTCGAAGCCGGGAAAACAGTTAACAACTATGGCATAGAACAAGACGGGACTAGCGGGATCAACGACAGGGGAACAAGGGGAGCTGGCAAGCTAAGGGGTAAACAAGAGGAGTTCAAAACTAGGCGAGACTAGCGGGGGGCAAGGACACGGGAAACTAAATACAATAACCAACAAGCGGGAGACGAATGTGCTGTGATATTTATAGAGACGAGTGCAGGTGTAAACAATGACAGGTGATAGGGACGAGTGCAGGTGTATACAATGAACAGGAGTGCAGATGACGCGAGTGCAGGTGTACATAATGTTCTGGCGATAGAAGTGGGCATGTGAGCCCGAGGGGGTGAGATAGTGTACGAGCATGTGAGCTCGTAGGAGTAAAACGAGCTTGAGGGGGCGGAGCTAGGGAGCGGGAAGCGAGCGAGTATGCTCGCGGAGTGCGTGTGTGTGCTCGGTGAAGCCGAGCGTGCGCGTGAGCTGGACGAAGGGGAGCGCGTGTGCGTGCTCGAGGAAGCGGGGATGGGGGCAGAGGAGCGGGGTTCGTGACAATGTGTTTCCAAATGATAATGTTAATATGAACATTCTAATAAAGGAAATATGCTTTCTTAGTGCTGCTTCCATAAGGAAAGGCTCAGTAAATAATCTTTTCATTTCTGACACTCTTAATATAATATAATATAATATAATATAATTATATTATATTATTTTATATTATATTATATAATCCTAGCATGAAACACCACAAACTACAAACTGTTTTACCCGGAAGCAGAGAAGCACAGTATTTTTGGAAATCACCAAACCACCAATAAATGGAGCTCCAACACAACATTATTGCAATTAGGAAGATCCTTTGTAGGCTATTAGGAATAATACAAATAATAAACCTAATAAATCAATACAATCAATCAAAACATTCCTATTTAAAGGCAGTATTTTAAATCTGACAATAAACTTCAAACCATCACAGCACACTCCCCACCTGGCGTGATTAAAATGTCACTACCTTGATTGGATTGTTCTTGGGTCTGTTTCTCAGGAGCAAGTCGAAGAATTATCTCAGTGATAGGCCATATGAAAACTTTAGGACCTTCCTTTTTGAAGAACTTGATTTCTACCCCATGGACTTTGTTGTCTTTACTTGGGAAGACATGAGTCACAAGTCCCATAGGCATTCATTCCTTTTTTGTTGTCATCCCTCAGGAGAACGATGCTTCCTGTTCAAGGTTAGGCTTACTAGAGGGCCACTTTCTGCTAGGTTGTAAAAGGGGCAGGTATTGCTTTTTCCATTTGTCCCTGAACATTTGTGCTAAGTGTTGAACCTGACACCAATGCTGTTTATGGAGGTTTTTGGCCCATTCACCAACTGGAACAGGAGTAATGGTCACCTTTTGAGTTAAGCGTGTTGGATGTGAGTATGTATGGGTCATCCAGGTCGATTGACACTGGGACAAGAGGTCTGGCATTGATTATAGTAGCAACTTGGGTCATTAGAGTAGAGAGAGCTTCATGTGTCAGCTCTGAAGTTCCAAACTGTCGAAACTGAAAATTGCATCCAGAATCCTTCTAGCGAGTCCAATAATCCTCTGCCAATATGAGAGGCCTGAGGAGGGTTAAACTGCCAGACACAGCCCTAATCCAGAAGAAACTTCTCAACAGAGGTACTGTCATTGCTGGAGGGAATGTTGAGCTCTTTGCAAGCATTGCCAAAATGTGTTCCTCTGTCTGAGCGGATGAGCTTCATAGGCCCTCGAATAGCCAGGAAACTCTGCAGAGCGTTGATGAAGCTAGATGTATCTAAGAACTCGATAAGCGCGATGTGCACAGCTCTCACACACATGCAGGTGAATATTACAGCCCATCTTTTGCTCTGTGCATGGCCACCTCTGGTACATTGTGCCGACATTATCCACAGGCCAAAAACATCTAAGCCAACATTCGGGAATGGAGGTTAGTGGAGACACGATCTGCTGGGAGGTTGACCATCTTTTGAGTCTGTGGTTCTCCTCGAAGCTTAAGGCATGTGACACTCTTGTGAATGCCACTACAGACACGCCTCTGGCCACGATCTATCCAAAAGCCAGCGGTGCGCACTGCACCCTCAGTGAAATGTTGCCCATGGTGTTGCACCTTCTCATGATGGTATCTGATGGTATCCGCAGGACTCAATTGCTGACATATACAAGAAGTGTCGGGTCTCATTATAGAGGTTTTTATACTTTTACTGGGCAAACAGACATTGCTTAGTTCACCTACAAATGAAATGCAGTGATGTTCTGCTAATGTGTTTGTTATGTGAGATTTATCCTGTTCACGCACATCTCTGAAATTCTTGATCTAGGAGAACTCGGCTGGTCACAGAGCATTGATGAATGGCTAAAACTAATCGTAGGTGTGGTTGGGACTTAGTATTTTTTATTTACAATCGCGTGTGATGGCTGAGGAGTTGTTATCTTGGTTACTGTTTTTAAAATTGATAACTTTGAAGCCTGTCTCTCAGAGATTGTGCAGAAGTATACTTTTTTTAAATGATTTGCAACACAAACTCTACAAAGACAGAGCATCCCATACAAATTAGTAGAGAGAGATTGGAGTTTTTAAAAGTGGAAGGGGCTGTGACAAGTTTAATAAAACAAAGAATCAACACAGCATTAAAAGCAGAAGTCCATGGAGAGAAAAACCTACATTATTGGCTTTAATTGTGGCTGGAACAGTACATTAAACATTGTGACATCACCCTAAACTAAACATTTTAAAATGACGCCATGCTTCAGTATAAATTCCATCTTCGTTTGGCTACTTCCAAAGTATAAACCAGGCTTTACACTACATTACTACCTGTACAGAAAGTAGTGACATCTATGGGCATGTCATTTCTGAAGTGAAGAACTCAAGCTAGTTCTACTGCTAAAACTGCAGCACACCACTCAAGCTGGGGAACTGTATGTTCAGGGTGTGAACTGAGTTTTGCTTTACCAATGATGAAGCCAGTGTGGTTGTTCCACATGAGCCTGTCAATATGAGGTAAGCAACCACAGCTATCGCCTTTGTTGATGCATTAGAAAACACAAACAGCTCCTTTTGTGTAGCTGTAGAGGGTGATATGTCTGTGTAGAATCTTAGAATGTGAAGAATACTTAAATCTTTGAGAGAAAGTCACCATACATCCCACATTTTTTCCATATTTTTGGGAAGGGGCCAGTCCCAGTCACCTTTTTGGTTAATAAAAACTCTCAGGATTGATTTGCCCTGGATCATAACTGGGGCAACAAAGCAAAGGGGGTCAAAAGGTTGTTGACCATGGATAAGATGCCTTGACAAGTGCAGGGTATTTCTTCATTGGTGATTTCAAAGGTAAATGTGTCAGACTTTATATTCCAATTCAAATCTAGAATGTGCTGTGTAGGGAGCATGTCAGATCCTAAATCTAAGTCTTTGAGATCACTGGCATGGTCTTTGGATAGGAAAGCATCTAGAACTTCCTTGTTATTAGAGGCAGTCTTGTTAAGCCACAAGTTGGAATCAGAATGGGTGCTCTGTTTTTGAGCAGGTCCACTGTAGCCTGTAGGAAGAGACTTCAAGCCATCATCAACGTATAAGTCACGGTTCACAAAGTGCTTGACCTTAGCATCTTTAACAGACTGCCAGAGACAATAGATGGCAATGGCTGGAGAGGGACTGTTCACAAACATGGACCCACATGCGATATTCAATTATGTTTTCTGATGAGTCATTATCGCAGAACCACAAGAACCTTAGGAAGTTGCGGTCATCCTCTCTCACTAGAAAAAATGTCTGTTGTTATGGCCACAGATTCCTTATAGAATCACAGAAGCACTCCGAGAAGGGTGTTGTTTAAGTCTGTCCCAGTCAGAAGAACATAACTGAGTGAGACACCCTTGTGACGGGCACTGGAGTCAAATACCATCCTGATGTTTCTGGGCTTATTAGGGTGGTAAACATTAAAGAGAAGTAAGTACCAGCATTCTTTACCTTCTTTGAGAGGGGGAGCTTCTTCAGTATGGTTGTAATGAAAGACCTTTTCCATAAAGGTAATGACCCAATGACCTTCTGATTAACAGCCCTGTGCTTTAGCCACTATGCCACCACCACTCACAGTCTGCAGTCTGTTTACACCTTGTAGCTTTGAAAGGCAATATGGCCACCCAACTTCCATAATGTTGCATTATGCAGAGGAATGACAAATAATTGATAGATGGGGTCACTTTGTCATCATCACATGTCCTCTTGAACACATCATGGCCTAAATGAGCATGTTTGTGACTGCAGACAAGTTGCTCTGTAGGACACATTCCAATGCTGTCAATAAACTGATAGTTGCTATGCTTCTCTGTTACATGAAAAACATTTGGACAGGAAACAAAGATGGATGTCATTCTGTCAAGTTGATGAAGAATGTCCTCACAGTGGTGGACATGTGAATGACATTCAGGCAGACATTGACAACAATCTCCCATCCTAGGTCAAGCCGTTGAGCACATAGAGAGCATCATGAGGACCGTTCACCTGTTTGCGGATCTTATGCACTCTGATAATGTCATGAACTAGAAGAATCAAGATAGATTCACTGGGACTAACTCTGGAATGAATTGAGCTATTGGCCTAATGTGAGAGTGATAGAGAGCAGCACTGGGTGTGTGAATCTCTGGGTTTGCTTGAGCTGGGAATGTCAATACACTCCAATAGACTTGTTAAAGGGAGGATCACCTTTCCATCTTTTATGGCCGGCTCGTTAAAGACTGCAACATAAAGGGGAGTCAGACACAAAATGCAATTAAGAAAATAGATTTATTATAAAATAGTTTAAATAAATATTTACATTTTCTAGGTGTTTAAACACAACAAACATTATATGGAGCTGATGGTTGCAGGTGAGTTTCGAGCAGAGTGTCGTGACTCCTATGAAGAGGTGATACTACCCCAAAGAGAGAGCAGAGACCGAACAAAAGAGGGTTACTTAAATACCACACCCCCTAACAAATCAATTAAACACTGCCACTGTAGGACAGAGAGAAAAAGACCAGGGTTGTAACAATCTATAGACTCAATTTGATAGCCAGATGCTTTACGTTCTATTGTCTCTGTCACACTAAAGCAGGTTCTGAGAGTATATGGAGAGGCTGGGCCATTTTCTTCGAACGCATAAAAAGACCTTTTGCTTTGCTCGTCAAGGTAAACAGACTTTCAGTGCTTATTCACGATGGCCATTGAGGGTATGTTTTAGTTAAACTGATTTTAGAGCATGATCTATTACTAAGGTCACCTCAGCAAACATCAGTGCAATGAGCAGCCACTTTTGAAGGTGGTGTGGGATGTTCCTCCCTGCCATGCTTTGGTGATGTGGCTGGTTCTTGAGCTTTGGGTGCTGTACCTGAGTGCAGTGCAGAAATATGTTTATCACTTCCGCACTCAGAACTTATGATTTTATTGGCTGTGTGTGATATGGCTAAGCAGCATTTAAAGCAGATCCATTTTTCCTTCAAATATTTTCTTCCAAGGGTTTTTCATGGAAGGCAAGGCATTTATAAAGCAAGATGACTTCCAAATGGCCTTGTCTGCCTCAAAAAGTGGGTTTGCTTGAGCTGAGAGGTTGAAACCTGGATTGTTTCTAATTCTAGCTTGCAGAGTGATGAAGACTTCAAAGGGGGGAAATGTCTCTCTTTTTAGCCAGATCTATTTGATTCCACTTTTCCTATAAATTAAATGGCAGCTTTTGGGTTGATGCCCCTTGCTGTGTCCAGACATGAGAGGCCAGGAAGATCTCCATCATCTTTAGCTGACTCTATTTCATGAGGAGATCACTCAATCGTGCAGCTTTGAGTAGTCTATGCTAGAGATTCTAGGAATATTATCAACACATCTGAAAAGCACTCTTTCGATAACCTCTGGAGCACCATAACACTCCTTGAGTCTGTCCCAGATCATCGCAAAACCCCTTTCTGGAAGATTAATGTGTACTGAACTCATGTGTTTAGCATGCTCAGCTGATTCTTTCCCCAACCATTTTACCATTTCTTCATTGGGTGTCAATTTCAAGCCTCTTACCGCATTTTGAAATGATCGTTGCCAGGCTCTGATGCTTTCTGGTCAATTAATTCTGCTAAACAGAATTAGACCAGTGTTAACCAGCTCATGGCAGGCAAAGTATCTGACAAAGTCTGAAATGTTTGTGTTATCTTGTTGTGGAGATTAAGGTGTATAGCTTGGCATTGAGAATGTTGGAGGGTTGCATTTTGCAAACTTTATCTGACCATTGCACTGGTTGTCTGGCGTGTTTCTAAAGGACTGATGCATAATTGATGTGAATTGTGATGGTTGAGCTTAACCTCTCGTAGGCAGAGTGTAACAAAGTTCAGCATGATCTGTCTTATTCTCTGTCTTGAGACCTGTAGCAGGAACAGAGTTTGAGTATAGCTCTGTGAGAAGCTATATGGTCTCATCTAGTGGGACTGGGTCTGCTTCCAAAAATTACCTGAAATAAACAAGTAATAACCTTATTTATCCCTGGTTGTAGCAAGATTGGTGTGTGTGTGTGTGTGTGTGTGTGTGTTATGCATTGTGCCTGATTGTTTTTTTTTTTTTTGACAAATTTCAAAATAATTGTTTAGTTTTATAGTCTGACCAGTTAGGCTTGTGTGTTTGTGAATGTGTGTGTGTGTGAATGCCTGTGTGTGTTTTGCACTCTTGATGTTTGGTAGTCTCACTCCTTCGTGTGTGTGTGTTTACTGTGGCTTTTTCTTTTTGATTTTACATAATTATGCAAAAACAAAAATCTGATTTTTAGTGTTTCCCATTCATTTCCTATTGTGGTCACTTTTGACCAGGAACAGTACAAGTGTGACTTTCCAAACATGATCAACTGGGCACTGTTTACCAAGTGCAGCACAGCCTCTCTCTGCCTCTAGCAGTGGTGAAGAAACACCAGCATTCTATCCAATTATGTGCATTTATGCAAATTAGTTTTGTGACAAAATCCGTGTCCTATCCATTAGGCAATAGTAAATTAGGCCGCAGCAATATTGATACTGGCATCTATCGCTAAAACACACTGCACAAAACTGGAATGAAGCAAAGTGATTTTCATGTGTCTGAAATGAATCTGACCATTCAGCTAAACCACGTTTGTGATAGGACAACGTACTTCCAGAGCGCCTTTAAACAATTATATTTTTTCTGTCTAAAATTGCCTTTATTATGATCAGCATGCATAAAGTCTTTCACATACAGATTATTTTTGTGAAAATTAATCAAATATGCCCTCATCTCTTGAATAGATGGCAAGGAAAAACAACCAGAAATGTGATATTACTGTGCAGTGGAGTTCTCATGAGATTGTTTCCATTATACAATATTTATATTCCATTTATAGGCCTACTTAGCTTTAGCTAACAGTATTTTAAGCTTTACTATGGTGATGTACTTTGATTCTTGTTGGTAGATTTTCACTTTAAGGAAAGTATAAAAATGGTCCATTCAGACTTTTACATTTTCCACATTTTCTTTCAGGGTGTACCCCTGAATACTCATAATGTCTCTTTCTTTAGTCACAAGGCCTGCTATGCCCCTTAGGTATCTAAAAATATTCAAACACAAATAATGGATTGCTGTCATTCAACTTCAAAACAAACAGTTGATTTTATCTTTTAATATTCATATCAAAGTGCTCTCGGTTGATAAACGTATTGAAATATTTTAATCTTTTGGTAGAATATTCCCCAACTCTACTACTTTAGCTTTGTCTCTAGGGCCCCAATGTCATAATCCTTGCCTAATTTTGAAGAGACTGTATTGACTTTTACTTTTTCTTATTTCTTTTACAAAGAACTATTGCTGCCAACTTGTAAATGTATAATAACTATTTCATAAAATTGATTAAGCATTCACACCTTATGTCATTTCATAGCTACAGTATACTGACAACTGACACCATGTAAGTTATTGTCCAGAACTTTGATGGGAAGGAGATGTAGAGACCGGACCTCTTGGAAGTTTAATTGAATACCTCTGGCCAACTTGTAAATGTATAATAACTATTTCATAAAATTGATTAAGCATTCACACCTTATGTCATTTCATAGCTACAGTATACTGACAACTGACACCATGTAAGTTATTGTCCAGAACTTTGATGGGAAGGAGATGTAGAGACCGGACCTCTTGGAAGTTTAATTGAATACCTCTGGACTAACTTATAAAATAAAAGACTTATTTGTCTCCCCCTACAAACAAAGCAGGGAATGAATGAACAAATCAGGGAAAGACATGAAAAGTTTAATAAAGAAATATCACACAAGCAAAAGTGCTGTTAGAGCCATATATCAGCACAGCTGTGATTAAGTCGTAGTGGCCTTGTGCCACAATTAATAACAGCACGATTGCGAGTATGCTATTGCTTTTATACAACAGTTTAACTAAGAATTAAATAAATAACTAAGGAAAAACTAAGCAAAAAATGCAGATGTGTGTGGAAGTACTTTCTTATGCCACAGATTAGGATCTGCCATTGCTAGTTCAAAACATGTGGCCAAACCCACGTTACTAATTGAAAAGTGGCACTTTAGAACTAGTAACTACAGCTTGGGCTGTTTCTAGCAAGTTATTGGAGTGACAAGGATGTGTGTGTGTGTGTGAATATATATATATATATATATATATATATATATATATATTGGATACATCACTCTACTCTCCTATGTACTAACAGCTGATGTGTGGTGGGTCTGGTGCACTATGGCTGCCATCGCATCATCCAGGTGGATGCTGTACACAGATGGAGTTGAGGAGTATCCCCCTATACTATTTAAAGTTCTTTGAGTGTCTAGAAAAGCAATATATTAATGTAAATGTTTTTTTATTATTGTGTGTATGAGAGAGAGAGAGAGAGAGAGAGAGAGAGAGAGAGAGATTGAGTGTGTGCGATTATCTGCATCTGTCACGACTCGCAATCAGTGATGAACAGTAATACTGAAGTTGTTAGTTTAACTCTATTCCTTAGCTGTAGTGTGGTAGTAATCCATTCCGAGCAATCATGGAATGATGTTGCCTATTAGAAGTGTTATCTGAAATATTCTACCAGTAGTTCACTCACATTCAAGTGTTTTGTGTCCGAGAGAATACATGGAGGACAGCACTTTCATTCTTGTATATTTCTTGGGGAACTCTGATTTTGACACCGACACTCCTCTGCCATGTTAAAACTCAACTCAAGTATCAGGTCAAGTCGTTCAATCATATAGAGTTAGTACAGTACACAGCGAAACAAAACAACGTTCCTCCAGGACCATGGTGCTACATAAATCAACATAGGACACACACAGAACCACATGAGACAACACACACTAAATCATATTTCTACATACTATGTCTTACTGTACTGGTCGAGTTTTTATAGTCAAAACAAGTGAGAATATCTACCAGTGCTAAGAAGTAATCCAAAGTATTTAGAAAACGTTACTGACCTTGAGTAATCAGGGTCAGTATCGTTTGAGCATGTATTCTGTAATCTGTAGCTGAATACATTTCAAAAGTATCCCTCCCAACCCTGTGTACAGATATTGCCGGTGAGTGTATATGTGTGTCAATATGAGTACTGTATATGTGTGTGTGCTCAGACAGAGGGAATCTTACTCATCTCTATGAAGCGGAATATCCACACCACATTGATTACAGGATCATTCTGTCTTTCGCGGTCAGTCTCATAATGAAACTCAGTTCTCCTGTTCTCTGCATTCACATCCAAACCTTTCATGGCATTTTTGTTTAATTTTTCTACTCCACAAAACCCTCATCCTGTGCTGGCTCCTGTTCAAAACTACTCTTAGAGTCTTTTTTTGGCTGCTGTTTCGGACAGGAGCTCCCCTAAATCAAACAATGTGCCTTCCTCCTCTCTTCTCGAATGAGCGTTGGACTTTCCAAAAAGGCTAAGTGTTCATTTATATGCCTCAGGCTTAATTCTGGCATTCGCCCTTGTATCCTAATCAGATTCAACCATGAGCCTGTTTCCTCACAGCTGGTTTTCATTCGATTGGGCCGTAGAAGCTCTAATGTTCCTCTATTCGATGGATTTAAAGGCTAGGGTTAATTGCAGCACACCGTTTTACCAGACATATCAAATTACTCTCGTAAAACAATTAGTTAAACTTGAAATGGGGAGACATACCAGCATTGGTCCTTGTGCTCTCCTCAATGGAAGGAACACAAGTATCTATCCTGTACAATACATAATTTCTTCTTTTTTTCATTCAGCTATCTGTTCTGTCTTTCCTTATCTCTCTTTCTAAATTGTTGTTCCACCTTCCCTGTCAGTGCACCACAGGGTTTTTGCACATAAATTCTGCTTTGGGAGTGTCCGTGCACAATGTTTTGTTTAATGCATAATAAATATCATATCCTTATATGATGCTTTGTTTTGGTGGAAGCCAGGCACAGGTGGAGGGAAGACGCTTTCAAAACCCCCTTTTAAATGCTTCCAAGTATTTTGGAAGCTTCTCTGTTTTTAAAAGGCGAGGGGAGGGAGGTATTTTTGGCAAAATCAAAATGTATTCATAGCTGCAGCAATGAACCATGACACAGGGATGGCGTTCCTGTCTTCTGAATAATAAACGCCTAGACACTGTGAAACTTCAAACAAACTGCAACTAACTCTTCACAACAGGCTGTTATAAAGGAAATATTTGATATTGTGTGTTGCTCTACATTAAAGGAATAGTTTACCCCAAAATAAAAAAACAATATTTACCTTTGTGCCATTTCAGACCAATATGAATTTCTTTCTTCTGTGGAGAAGAATAAGGAAATATCCCATAAGGAAAGGTTTCTTAAATAATGCTCTTATTATTTAATGCTCTTATAGCTTAAATTTATTTCTGTGATAAACAGCATTCTGGTGCAAACTGTATTTTTTTTTTAATTCTCAGAGTGGGGATACAAAGCAATAAAATGTTGCAATGTTCTAAAAAAAAAAAAAAAACAATGTCTGTGTGCAGGATATAGGTTCTTTAAAATCTCAGAGGAATTTCTTGGAATCTTAAAGTATGGTCAGAATCTCATTTACTCTCCTTGTTTCATTTTCTTTAATATCCACTCAGAGCTTTGGCAATAATATTTCTCCCTTCACGCTTATTTTGCCATTGTTTTATGAATTGAACTAGACGTCTTAATAAGAGCACGGAGTGGAGTTGTAACGTGAGGATGTTTTATAGTGTTGTTGGTTTTATAAGAAGCTGAATTCCACTGTTCCTATGAAGAGGTCTGGGACAGTTTATTTAGCGTTCAGGTTTGAGGGTAATCTAGGGGTTTTTGGATGTTGGACTGAGTAATGCAGCATTTAAAGGAATAGTTCTCCCAAAAATGAAAATTCTGTCATCATTCACTCATACTCGTGTTGTTCCAAACCCCTATTACTTTTTTCTTGAGTGTAACACAAAAGGAGTTGTAGTAGAATGTTAGCCTCACTTTGATTGTATGGAAAGAATAAAACATTTTCCCAGAGGAAAGTAAGGAAGGGTTTGGAACAATGATGAACGATGACAGAATTTTCATTTTTGGGTGAACTATCGATATTAAGCAATATTGAATACATTAAACATGCAAGTCACAAAACAAAATGTGGAAGTAGCCAATTCAAAACAAAACAAATAAATAATAGACGACCTGGCAAAAGCTCATGTTTCTGAAGAACCAGTGGATTAACATTACTGAGTACACCTGCATCACTTTTACACAGCCTATATAAAGTATGACATTTTTACATGAGTTATGTAACAAAAAAATATTAATTAGCACATTAAACTGCAAGTGATTAGAATATTCAACTTTCTTTTTTACTGCAATTAATAAAAGCTGATATCATTATTAGATTGAGTCTAAGAAGAGATATAGATGGCTAAAGAGCTATAAGAATTTTGTAAAAAAAAAAAATGAAAATAGGTGCTTATATTTCTGAGATGTTAAATGTACATCACTCCCAGAACTACATACTTTATGCACATGAATGAGGTAATTTGACAACAATGTACCAGACTACAATTTGAAATTGTATCTGTTCCGAAATGCATAGGCCACGTCCTCACTAATACGTTTTCATAAAAAAATAAATTAAAAAAAAATTACACATGAATTTACATTGCATTCATTCAAAGGCAATGAGAATCCTAACTTTTGAATTGTCTAGTGGCAGAACACGACAGCAATTGCGTTTCAGACAGTACATGGTAATGATGCATTTTTTGTTTTCCGAATGTGCAGTAAGGGAATTGAAGCATTTTCAGACGTTTTAATGTGGTAAGCAACTTTTGGAAAATGTTTGTTTATCCGGATTGATGTGGACGTTTCCTCAGTTTCACATACTATTTTTCATAGTAAGCAGTATTCAGTGTATACTGAAAACTATGTAGTAAGCAGTATGCTACTACTCCATTCTGAAAATATCCACACTCACTATACTGACGGCATAGAAATGACCATGTCAATGACCCAATAAAATATCTTTCCTATGTTTGCTCTTTAAAAACAAAAGCAAAAAAAATACCTTTCATTCTGTTTGATTTATCGCCCCCGGATCCGCTGTGATCTGATGAGATTTTTCCTTTTACAATGATGTTAGATCAAATTTCCCAATCCAAATTCATTCTTTAACCATTATAAGAATAAAGGCTAGAGGTTAACGTAGAAAGGGCAACTTCTGTGATCACTGTCAAAGCTGTCTACACGTATTCCTCTTTGCTGTTTAGATGCAAACCAGTCATAGCCAAATAAATCAGTGTATACAATGTTCTCTCAGAGCAGGTCAAGGGGCCGTTCACATGGGCTGCTGCCATATATATATATATATATATATATATATATCTTTTTATTATTTATATTTTTATTTTTTTATTGTTGGTCTATGTTAACATGCACTAGCTGTTTTCCAAGCATATTGCATCATAAAAATTATGTTACCATATCAAGTTTGGACACAGTGCAGTTATAGAATGGACCAATCAGATAATGAACTGATTGTTTTCAACACTAGAACAAGTCCTGCGTGAATGGCTGCTAAATCTTTATTTTTAAAGATTTAAAGATTTTCTGTGGAAAGAGGGGTAGATTTTTTCCTTTGACAGCCACTTTCAGGGTGTGACCTCTCAAGGGTTCTTAATGACTTTCACCATGTTATTGCAAGTTGGGTTTTATAGCCACCTATATGGTGTGCAGCATTGAATGTGTGTTTGTGTTTGTGTCTATTTATGTGTATGTGTAAATGTGTACATTTCCAAATATACTGTTGGAAGTACAAGCCAATCCAACTGTTTGGGTAATGTCAGTGTATCTTTAATAAATGAAAATTTATTAGTACTGGGATTTTGCTGGAGACCCAGGGGTCCGAAAACACCATGCACACAGTCAAATAAACACACAGTACTGGAGGAAACTGAGCCAGAACACATCTGTTACCTGTTAAAATCCCTCCAACTGCAGCATACACTCAAATGCATCTCTTAGAAAACTCTGCAATATTCCTAATGCAATATTTCACATTTTATCGGTTTTATTCTTTTCCCACAGAATGTACAAGTAGTAATATATTTTTAAACCTGAACATTTATTTGAATTTTATTTAATCGATTTTCCATTTACACCATTCAGAGCATTTTTGTAATCATTCAGACTAAAGGAAAAATATGAGCTGACTGGCTTTCCAAACAGACCATGGATGGTTGGATGGTGCTTTTAAAGTGGTACTATTCCTGTATATCCAATTAAGTAGAAATCATTGGATTTGCCAAAGAATAAAATGTTGAAAGAGTTTTGTTTGAGGCAAGAGTTTTGCTTGGTGGTTATGTAACCATATAGTATATCCAAGAGCAGAACCATTGGTTTTTTAATAATCTTAAAGAAACTGTACTTATTCCATTTGGAAAGTTAGAAGAAATATTTGTAAAGTAGCATTTGTGATAAGAAATTCTGTGTTTTCTGTAAATCTGTTAATGGAGACTGAGCTCGTTACATGGAAAACAGAAAGAAGTTTATTGTTAAAAAGCTTCTTAAGACTTGAATGTAGCATTTGCGTTTACATGTCCCATGAATCAGTAAGTGCCATACTCTTTACACCTTATTACTGTACTTGCGGCTTGGTCAGAAATCAACTTTCTTTACAGCATGTAATTTCCCTGTGATGTTGATGTAAATAACAACCACGCCATCTGAAAAATTGTTTGCTATTATTTATACTGTGTTGCTTTTCTTTATTTCCAGACGTTCTAGAGTTGTTGCTGTGTTGTTTCCTTAACTTTCCATCGTGTCCTGCAGTGTCGCAGAATCGCTGCAATTGTGGGGTTTCTCTCTGATGTCAAAATCCGGGATTTCTCCCATTTACATTAGTCAATATTTTAAATAAGTGTTCATAAATTGGTATAGTTCTAGTGTATGTGTGGGATTTTTCCTTTTACCACTGTACTCCCAGAAATGTTGAATTCTTTCCATTGTGTTGACATGTTGATATGCTTTAGGGCTACATCCTGTAGGTTATCAGGTAAGAACACCACTTATGCATTTACATGGACACATTAGCAGTGTACTCCGGGAGAAATCTAGGTGTGTTTAACAGTTTTCCCTTAATCCCTTAAGTGTAAAAAGGAAAACTGTGTTCGTGTTTACATGTTTCAGAATGCCGCTTTATGCAAAAACCCTGGAATAAACACTTTTCTTAAGTGCATACAAACTTGGTCACTGTTTTGCAATTTTCATGCCAATAATTATTATATATGGATTTTAAATTTACAATAAATCTATCAACATATATATATTTTTAAACTTTCATTTGAATGACATGTAATGTGACCACTAGTATCTTCCTATCTAAGTGGACAGTTGGTTGCCAAAAAAAAAACTGCTAAGTGGACCAGAATTTATGTTGATAGTCAAAAGTCAGTCTTTACAAGACTAATAAGACACTGACCATCTTTGTGCTTCTGTAGCCAGTGTTGGGCAAACTACTCCAAAGATTTTGCAAGCTAAGCTACCAACTACTCCACAGAAAAAATTGTTAAAAGCTACACTTCAGAGAAAGTAGAAAGTTACACTACAAGCTACACATCAAAAGTAGCTTGCTACATTTAAGCTACTTCATATTTTATTCAACCAGATGCACAGAGCATAATGTCATAGACAAAATATCTCAAATACTTTTTCACATGACGTTTATCAAAGCCATGGTACACATTCATTTTTGCATGCTATTTATACAAACCCATGTGTTCAAAATAAACAAAACAAAAAATACATTTATATTTTCATATGTATACTACTTCCTCTACAAATCCACATGTTCAGTATGAAAATTCACTATTTTTACTGTGTGTGTGAGCACATCTGGGCAATAACAATGTGATATCTGACGGTATCAGATGGTAATACCATGGTACTCTGAGATACAACAACCATATTTATGTAATATTCTGTATTTACATAGTGCTTCAAAGTACTTCAAAGAATAGCATGTTACTCCCAAGGTAATTTGATATTTGATTTATCACATGCATATACAATTGAATGTACTTGATGCTTCAAGGTAATTAAAAGAATACCATGGTACTACTATGGTACTTCACTGTCCGACTACCTTATTTGTATACCAATGAATTAACATGGTGCTCTCAGGTAATGGTACATGTCCAAAAAACATGGTAATGCCATAGTCATTTTTTCATTGTGTTTTCATGTAGGCTACACGAAAGCAAGTCTTTTGATACTCTTTTGGTGGTAAAATCTTTACCTCCAGTGCCATTCAAGCTGTACATGTGTTGAACTTAATAAATATCTTCTTCATCACTGGCAAGTGTTAGGATGCCTTTGCATGTTTGGTTTATTTATAGATCCACTGCAACCTGCGTTTTCTTTGTTTTTCATGTTTTAAAATATTACGTGAGCGTTTGGGAAGTGAGAGTGTGCACCAGATGATTCAGCAGCAGGTGTGTGAGTCATTCAGATTGAATCACGAACCGATTCAGACCGCTTTGTTTTAATGTGTGACTAATTTATTGTAAAGATAAATCGCTCAGATGAGCGATTCATTTTTGAGTTGGACATCTATAGTTCTGATTCAAAACTGGCGATAGTAAACACTGGTGTGATGTACAGTATGATATAGCGGTGTAGCTTTTGTCTAAGCTACGCGCTACTTAATCAAAAAATAGCTTCGCTACTGAAAAGCTACTTAGTAAAACACTAGCAAATCTTCCACCTCACTACTCAGAAATGTAGTTAAGCTAATAACTTCGCTATTTTTTGTGAAATTACTGCACATCACTGCCTTTAGCCACGTATTTAATCAAAAGATTCTACTACTTAACAATTTATTTTTCTTGAACTTTAACTTAAAGTTCATAAAAATCCAAATTAAAATTATCATAAAATTAAAGTTCTTAAATCTATAGTGTTATGCTTGGATTTCCAATACATTTTTTTGTCTGCAAGTTCTCTATTTAGTGGTCTACACTAAAAATAAAAGCCTTAAACTTAACTTTTATGTGTAATTAAAATGTTAACATAACATAAAAGATAAAAGCTCAGGTAAAATGAGAAGGACCCATCTCAGATTGAAACGCTGTGAAGAATCTGTGGGATTTACATGTTTGCATCCTCACCAGCTGGACCTCCCCTTTGACTGTGGATGTGTGAAGTGTGAGGGGCCAGACTGATAGTCTGTGGAAGTTGTCTAATTACAGGGATCTGATCTGAAAATGGCCATAGGGAAGTGCGTTTTTGTCTCAGAAATATTTGCCCTCTCTTATATTTATCGGTTTCAGGGTGAGCCGTAGAGGGCATTTCATCAAATGATTGCTTATACACACATGATTTCTCACAGTCATTACTCACATGCTGTCAATACCATTCTCCTTTTAACGACAATACACATGTACATTACTTTACTTAGTATGTTAATATTTAAATTAGATAGTATAAAAATAATATATATTATAATATTATATTATATGGGCGGGCAGGTGGGTGGACAGATGAACGGATAGATATTAATAGGTACTGTTAGTGCAAATACTAATAGGGAGTTAGCCACAGTTAGTATCTATTAATAAGATGCTTGCATTATAAGGGACCTTGCCCACTATATAGTGGCTGTTGGTCTGTAATATTTTACTACCAGTTGGAAAAGTGATAGATAGCACTAGTAAGAGTAAAATACTGCCACTGTGTATGTAGACAGCTTAAGGCCATTGTTAAGTGCCATTCATTAATTAAAAGCACAAGCTGGGGTCACAGGTCATATCCTCTCTGGAGGTTTGACGCCAAGGTCACAGCCAGTCTGACGCTCGGCTTATAAGATCTGCTTGACTTGTTTGGTCTGAGGGGGTTTGGAGATCGGGGTTTGACAGAGGAGACTTATGCTGAAGTTTAGGGCTATAAAGACTAAACACATAAACATGATCCCAGTGGTACCCTTATCACCAAACCAAGTTAAGCTTTAATAATAGAATGAGTCCCAATTTAGGGCTTTAGATTAGAGTAGCTCAGAAAGATTATGTAAGACATTAGGGAAGAGAGTTTCAATTAGACAGTGTGTCACAGTGGGACTGACTAACTTGGATGTCAAATCACACATATTCTGAATTTGTCATGCATCCTAAATTTGCTTAATCTAATAGATTACCAAAAATTTTATTCTCTCATCATTTACTCATACATACCCTCACGCTCTCCCAGATGAGAAATCAGTCAGCTTGTTTCAGAGGGGTTTAAGGGTGACTATCTTGAAGGTATAGTTCACCCAAAAAGAAAAACAAAATATTTCATCACTACACACCCTCATGTCATCTTATTTGTGTATGAATTTCTTTCTTCTGCAGAACACAAACAAAGATTTTTAGAAGAATATCTCAGCTCTGTAGGTCCTCACAATGGAAGTGAATGGTAACCAGAACTTTGAAGCCCCATAAAGCACATAAAGGTAGCACAAAAGAAATCTACGAGACTCCAGTGGTTTAATCCATGTCTTCTGAAGCGATCCAATCAGTATTGAGTGAGATCAGACCAAAATGTAACTCCTTTTTCACAATAAAACTTGCCACCTGCTGTCTCCTTGGGACTCATGATTGCTTGACGCAGTGCGATAGATGGCGTTAGGAAGTGTAATCGAAGTGTAAACATGTAATCAAGCTTGAAGGCAAGAGTTTAACTTAAAGTTAAAGTCACCAAGGAGACTGCAGATGTCAAGATTTATAGTGAAAAAAAGAATAGTATTTTGGTCTGTTCTCACCAAAACCGATTGGATCACTGTGTACAATACATGGAGTAAATACATGTACTTTTACATTAAACTATTGTTAAAATTACGGTGAAAAACAATATTTTTTTTTTCCCCAGACATGCCTACATGACCCATCACATTTTATTATTATATTAATGAAATATTTACATTTCTTATTATTATTGATATCAGTTTTGTTCCTTGGAGTGTTTTATGTTACATTTTATGCTAAGTTCATGTTCATTTAAATTATTGTAGAATCACATGTGTTACCCTATTTTGTGTGTGTGTGTGTGTTGTGTGACACTGTGCACTGTCTATAAACTGTATATTCATTGGTAATTTTTCATGGAAGGGCCTCTCTTGATGAAATTAAAGTCATCATGTGGCCTTTTGTTTTACCGTCTGTGTTTGGTTTTTAAAAGTACATTTTCATGAGCAAAGCAGCATTTTGTAGTTCCAGTAAGTTGGTATGTTAACATGATATCACTGAATGATACATACAGCAGTGAACAGTAAAATATACAGGGACCAAAAAAATATCCCATAATGCCAGAAACATGGTCAGTGTATTTTTACTGGAAATTTATGGCAATCACATCTGCCAGTTTTATACATACACACATTTTATACGTATTATATATATATATATATATATATATATATACACACACACAGGCTTGTGGTCTAACGGATTACTTGTAACTTTGTTTAGTAATCAGGATACAAAAATTTGGTAAATGTAATCCAATATTAAAATGTGTTAAATTGAGTTAGCATTATTGCTCAAAGAAAACTGTGGCCCTCATAATTTGGCAGGAGCAGGAATAGCTGCCAATACTGACACAATTTTTGCATCACTGCTGGTACAGCATAGAAATACCATTGTTTGCATGGTTGCAAATGCTAACTCTACTATATGTGGCATCGTGAGAGGGTGTGTCATAGAAGGGAGGTATGTGTCGACTGTGGCTGCAGCACGGAGACTACAAACCAAGGTGGCTGCCCGGACCCTAACTACAGTTCCCAATTTCCTCATCAGGAGGGGAAACACAGCTGTTGTGAATTAAGAAGAGCTGTTGATGAGCTAGTACACAGATAAGTGTTGGTTCTGTAGAAAGACTAGAGAGAATCTGAAAGTGTGTTCTTTATGTTGGAAGTTTGAATTTTGAATTAATGATTAAAAAGAAACCAGCTGCTTGAGCTCTGCCTGGACTCACACATTTGGTGATACCCTACCTCTCACAATGCATCATATATTATCTAGGGCATCCTGTAAAAAACAACAAAAATGACCCCTCCCCCAGGTGAATAGTACTTTAACCATCATTATTTAAGAAAAAAGTTTTGAATACAACAACAATACAAAATTGAACTAAAAAACAAAAAATATTAATAAATAAAAAAATAAAAATACCCCTGGAAAACATGAAATATATATATATATATATATATATATATATATATATATATATATATACATATATATATATTTTTTTGACAGAATTACCCACTCCCAAAATTTTTATTGTGCTTCTGTATATTCAAACTTGGCATGTTGCAATCAGTTGCAAGACATGTGAGAACTAATGTCATTTGGCATCATTTATGTCAGAACCTGGCATGACATGTCCACAGAACTACATGCTTTCATTGTATGGAAAATAGCAGTGTAAAATAGCATATTCTGCAGACCATCTCCTTTTGTTTTTTACAGAACAAGGGGTTCCTGTAGCTCAACTAGTAGAGTATGGCACTAGCAAAGGCAACATTATTGGTTCAGTTCCCAAAGAAAACACAAACTAATCAAATGTAGCCCATACCTTGAATGCACTGCAAGCCACTTTGGATAAAAGCATCTGCCAAATGCACATATGTGAATATAAAGAATGTCCTATGGGATCAGAACAACATGAGGGTAAGTAAATAGTCAAATAGATTTTGGGTTGAACTACAAGCAATCACTGCATAACTATTTCACTGTTAGTCATATAATTGATTGTTTAACAAGTGAACAATATAAATATACAGGTGATAAACAAGTGATAAACAAGTGTAAATCTGTTTACACATGGCTGATGGTGTGTTTCCAGTTGATAGCTGTATGGTTAAAGCTCACTCTGTAATGTTAAATGTGACAGACTGAGATGGACAGGGCTGTTGTCCACAGCTGTCTTCAGTATGAAACGAGCCACTGACAGAGCGAATTGTCTGTCATGCTTAGTATGGTTCAGAGCGTGGTAAAGCACACAGAGTGCAGGTCCTGAAGCCGCCCCATGCAACAGTGTGTTGTCAGCAACTTGTCCAGAGGTCAACACATGTTCAATGACAAAAGCAAGACAATCAAACAGTCAATAAGCTTTTATTTTAAACTTTTTATTTTTATATTTGAAAGCTCAGAGCATCGCTTTTTTTATGATTTTATCTATAATTTATGTTGGTGTATCAACAGTATTCTATTTACATATTAATTATGTACAGTATGTATTAAGCATATTTGTTATGTTAATACAAAAACTCACTGTGGCCACATTTAACTTGAAGCTTTGAAACTTGAGTGGTGACTATTCATTCGTCAAGTCACGGCCTCTTTCTCATCTTCTCCTTGTAGTCATGAACAGTTGAAAGCATTGCTGGAGAGAGTTCAAAGTAAATGTCAACCTGTCCACTTGTTCAGTGGCTATATGCTCCAGAGTTTGATAGATCTGATCTTGATAGATTAAGAACTATGAAAAGATGACAATAATGTCTCGGTTACTAACGTAACCTCTGTTTCCTGATGGAGGGAACGAGACGTTGTGTCGATGAAGTGACACTAGGTGTCGCTCTTGGGAGAGCCATTCATCTCTGATGTTTTGAGAAAAGGCCAATGAAAATTGGCGAGTGGAATTTGCATGCAACTCTCCCGGACATACAGGTATAAAAGGAGGGAAAATGCAGTCACTTATTCAGGTTTCACACTGAGGAGCCAAGACAAGGTCCCGGCCATGTCAGCGGGTAGTTCAGAGTTGTGTCAGGAGGGACAAAAAGTCTCATTCTCTCCATCAGGGAACAGAGGTTAATTTAGTAACTGAGACATTCCCCTTCTGTCACTTACACAACGTTGTGTCGATGAAGAGATACTTGGGGTCCCTATGGAAAATGCCACAACTACTGAACTATGTTATGTGGACTGGTGGTGCGAGACAGGCAGAGCTCTGTGTGCCTTGTAGCCAACACACCAGGCCATCACAAAAGTACCCCCAATGCACTGGAAGGCGTCAAAATGGTCCCCTGCACCTCAGGGACAAGTTGACTGCTCAAAAATTAAGGACTGGCTTCTCTTTTTGGTTCTCCCGAAGAAATAAAACATTCAGCTTGGGGCCAAATGAGGTCTACGTCTGGGGGTGTCCCTCCAAAGGGGAGAACAACGCAGAGACCATTCCCCACCCATAAGGTGGGCTATAAAATGGAAATACAACACATGGTCTAACAACATGTGGACGGGTCCTTAGGTAGATCCTACCCAAGGGGGGAGGAGTAACTACAAGACACGGTGACTTGAGGCAGAGGAGCCTCTGGAAAGGGAGATGTGGTTTACCAACGGTAAAACAAGGAAAATACATCACACAGGGTTATCAACAGGATAACCAGCGCATGTGGAGCCCCTACCTCTGCACAGGTCCTAGTTGACGCATGTACTGGGCTGGCGGTTAGCTTCTCCGAAGACTCACCAGCCACTGGGCTAAGGAGGAATAACATACAGGGTTCACACTTTTTTGTGAACACGACTGGGATTGGTACACACATCTCAAGGAGGGGAAAGGCGTTATGCGCAAGCGGTACACCCAACCAGCTGTCCCAAATGTACCTGTTTGTGTCACCTGATAACTAACGGGATGAATCTGGCTCAACCCTGAGGTTGTAAAACCTTGCAAAGGTGTTAGATGTTGCACAGCCCCCTGCGCTACAGATGTATGCTAAAGAGGCGCTGTTGGTCAAAGCCCAAGTGGGCGCTACGCCCCTGGTAGAATGGGCACACATCCCAGCAGGCGGCAGCACATGCTCAGAGTGATATGCCATAGTGATGGCATCAACGACACAGTGAGCGATCCTCTGTTTTGAGACAGCACATCCCTTCCGCTGTCCACTAAAGCAGACAAAGAGCTGCTCGGAGCTTCTAAAGCTCTGCGTGTGATAAAATGATGCACAAAGGATGCTCCAGACACAGCAATGTCTGCCTCCGCCTGGGGCAGCGCTTGCAGGTTCACTGACAGAGAACTCCACTGCAGGTGGGCAGTCTTCAAAGAGAGAGCCTTTAACTCAGCTGACTCTAGGGGCTCAAATGGAGCTCCCCGTAAGCTCCAAAGGACCACGGAGAGATCCCATGAGGGAACGAGGCGCACCTCTCAGGATCCTGAGGATCAAGTTGTGCTTCCCCAAATACTTACCGTCCACTGCATCGTGATGTGCCGATTTAGTGGCCAAATACACCTTCAAGGTGGAGGGGGACAGCCGCCCCTCTAACCTCTCCTGCAGGAAGGAAAACTCTGATCTGACTGTGCAAATCTTGGGGTCTTTATGTCAGAAAGAACACCACTTAGCCAACAGACGCCACTTCAGGTCATACAGGCAGCGATCGTGGCCATCAGAAGTGGAGAGATAACGACCGCAACCAGGAATAACACACAAATGAAAAAGCATCTTGAAAAATACACTTTCGTAAATGCCACTCTTTTAGTAGGGAAATATTCTCTTTTCAGGAGAATAAACAGGAAAATCAGCACTTTTTCTGTTGAAGTGCCCAGAGGTGATTCTCTACACAACACCAGTGCGAGAGGGGTAGAACCGCTGTAATGTCCAACAGCTCGTAAGATCGATAGATGAAAATGGCTTGGCAGAGTAGTTTCAGCTCTGTGAAATACAACTGCTCAGCTCCAAAGAAGAAATCTGAATGGCTGTATTTTCCCTCTTTTTATACCGGTGTGTCCGGGGGAGTGGCATGCAAATTCTACTCGCCAATTTTCATTGGCCTTTTCTCAAAAGATCAGAGATAGTGTCACTTCATCGACACAACGTCGAGTGAGTTACAGAAGGGGAACCAAGGATATAAATCACTGATGATGTGTTGGGTAACCCTGATTTTGCCAATTAGGACATATACACTCACCTAAAGGATTATTAGGAACACCATACTAATACTGTGTTTGACCCCCTTTCGCCTTCAGAACTGCCTTAATTCTACATGGCACTGATCCAACAAGGTGCTGAAAGCATTCTTTAGAAATGTTGGCCCATATTGATAGGATAGCATCTTGCAGTTGATGGAGATTTGTGGAATGCACATCCAGGGCATGAAGCTCCCGTTCCACCACATCCCAAAGATGCTCTATTGGGTTGAGATCTGGTGACTGTGGGGGCCATTTTAGTACAGTGAAGTCATTGTCATGTTCAAGAAACCAATTTGAAATGATTTGAGCTTTGTGACATGGTGCATTATCCTGCTGGAAGTAGCCATCAGAGGATGGGTACATGGTGGCCATAAAGGGATGGACATGGTCAGAAACAATGCTCAGGTAGGCCGTGGCATTTAAGCGATGCACAATTGGCACTAAGGGGCCTAAAGTGTGCCAAGAAAACATCCCCCACACCATTACACCACCACCACCAGCCTGCACAGTGGTAACAAGGCATGATGGATCCATGTTCTCATTCTGTTTACGCCAAATTCTGACTCTACCATCTGAATGTCTCAACAGAAATCGAGACTCATCAGACCAGGCAACATTTTTCCAGTCTTCAACTGTCCAATTTTGGTGAGCTCTTGCAAATCTTTTTCCTATTTGTAGTAGAGATGACTGGTACCCAGTGGGGTCTTCTGCTGTTGTAGCCTATCCGCCTCAAGGTTGTGCGTGTTGTGGCTTCACAAATGCTTTGCTGCATACCTCGGTTGTAGCGAGTGGTTATTTCAGGCAAAGTTGCTCTTCTATCAGCTTGAATCAGTCGGCCCATTCTCCTCTGACCTCTAGCATCAACAAGGCATTTTCGGCCCACAGGACTGCTGCATACTGGATGTTTTCCCTTTTCACACCATTCTTTGTAAACCCTAGAAATGGTTGTGCATGAAAATCCCAGTAACTGAGCAGATTGTGAAATACTCAGACCGGCCCGTCTGGCACCAACAACCATGCCACGCTCAAAATTGCTTAAATCACCTTTCTTTCCCATTCTGACATTCAGTTTGGAGTTCAGGAGATTGTCTTGACCAGGACCACACCCCTAAATGCATTGAAGCAACTGCCATGTGATTGGTTGATTAGATAATTGCATTAATGAGAAATTGAACAGGTGTTCCTAATAATCCTTTAGGTGAGTGTATGTGGATGAACATTCATATCGGCCAATAAGATTTTAAGGTTAGGTTTAGATTTAATTATGCTGGAGTAAGGACTTGAATAGCATTTTAATTAACCATTCTTATCACTTTCAGTTTTAGGGGTTATTGATGGTTAGGGTTAGAGTATGGACCAAGTGCATTTAATATACCTGCCAAAAGCTATCCGTTAGCACCTGATATCTTTGCTTCATTAGCACACAGTTCCAGAAACATCTTGTGACTGACCTATAAGCACTCCAAACAATCATTCACTGAATACATGGTTACTTTTGAATGGCTGTGTGGCAGGGCGGAGGGCGGGGCCGGGTCGTGATCCTACACACCCGGTCCCATATTAGGCTAATTAAGCCTCCGTGAGGGATAAAGGTCGACTGCAGAGGATCGTGCGGGAGAGAGAGATCGTTTACGGACATGTCCGTCCATGTGTGTGTTTATGTTGTCTTTTAAGTTTATCATCGGCACCAGTGTAAAGGGATCAATGGAAAGGAGGAGGCGAGAACCGGCTTTTCAATATAAATAATAGTTTAATGATAAACTTAAAAGTAAAAAGTGGGGTCCAGAGTGATTTTTCCAGCCTTTTTCCTCACTCTGGAAGTGTATAGTTCTTGAAGGGAGGGCAGAGGGCAACCAATAATCCTCTCAGCAGACCAAACTGTTCTTTGTAGTCTTTTGATTTCGTTGCAGCACCAAACCAGATAGTTACTGTAGTGCAGAGGACAGACACAATGACTGCTGAGTAGAACTGTATCAGCAGGACCTGTGGCAGGTTGAACTTCCTCAGCTGGCGAAGGAAGTACAACCTCTGCTGGGCCTTTTTCACAATGGAGTCAATGTGTGTCTCCCACTTGAGGTCCTTTGAGATGGTAGTGCCCAGGAACCTGAATAACTCCACTGCTGCCACAGTGCTGTTTAGAATGATGAGGGGGGGTCAGTTTTGGGGTGTTCCTCCTAAAGTCCACAATCATCTCCACCATTTTGAGCATGTTCAGATCAAGGATGTTTTGACTGCACCAGACAGCCAGACGTTCAGCCTCCCTTCTGTTTTCAGCCTCATCATCATCTCAAATGAGGCTGATGACAGTGGTGTCATCTGCAAACTTCAGGAGCTTGACAGAGGGGTCCTTGGGAATGCAGTCATTGGTGTAGAGGGAGAAGAGTAGTGGGGAGAGCACACATCCCTGGGGAGCACCAGTGATGATTGAAACAGGTG
Organism: Xyrauchen texanus; assembly: GCF_025860055.1. NCBI lineage: Eukaryota > Metazoa > Chordata > Actinopteri > Cypriniformes > Catostomidae > Xyrauchen > Xyrauchen texanus. The sequence continues at coordinate 37,197,033 of NC_068307.1, forward strand.
CTGGAAGTGAATTTCCCCTGTCTCACAATCTGCTGCCTGTCTGTCAGAAAGCTGGTGATCCACTGACAGATAGACACGGGAACAGCAATTTGTTCTGAAGTATAGCTGGGATGATGGTGTTGAAAGCCGAACTGAAGTCCACAAAACACATTCTTGCATATGTCCCTGGTCTGTCCAGATGTTGCAGGATATGATGCAATACCATGTTGACTGCATCATCCACAGACCTGTTTGCTCGATAAGAAAATTTGAGGGGATCTAGTGTCCAGTGATGTTTTTCAGGTGGGCCTTCAGGTGAGTACAGCATCGATCAGTAGACAATACAAAAAGTAGCTTTAGAAGTCATTATTTTGTTATATTGTAAATTCCCATGTTATTGAACACAAACCTATCACTGGCATAAAGTCCACAAGAATCCATATTATTCTTTTGCTTTTGGCGATTCGCATTCTTCGTGCCTAGCTACTGTGCAGGGAGTAGAATTTTGAGTAAAAAATTACTTAAATGTTGATCTGTTTCTCACCCACATCTATCATATTGCTTCTGAAGATATGGATTAAACAACTGGAGTCATACTTTTTACTTATATGCTGACTTTATATTCTTTTTGGACCTTCAAAGATCTGGCCACCATATACTTGCATTGTATGGACCTACAGAGCTAAGATATTTCTAAAAATCTTTGTGCATGTTCTGCAAAAGAAAGAAAGTCATTCACATCTGGGATGGCATGAGGGTGAGTAAATGATGAATGAATTTACATTTTTGGGTGAAATATTAATCATTTATCAACTATAAATTAATGCACTGATTCAACAGCCACATTCAACTTGCAAAATCATGCTTAACACTGGATTACAACAGGATTTTGTAGAGAACTATTGCTCTGCAAATTACCAGTGCAGGGAAGAGGACCAAGTTAGCTCAAGTGTGATCATTTGGGCTGTCGACAAGTGGCTGGTCTATGTCAAGATTTATAAATGAATAAATCCATTCATCCTAAACTGAATTGTTCCATGTCAGGGATATGGACATACTTTAATGACTTCACATCTCATCTTATGACATGTCTGTGGATATTTGTGTTTTCGCTTTGAGTCCACGTCAACGGTTGATACACATGCACAAGTTCATAAAAACTCTCTCCCGTGGTGTTAAGACTTGTCAACTCATGGTCTCTAGTGCGTGAGGGGGAGCGAGAGATGACAGGGTTGTAAGTAATGAAGGTTTACTACAGACAAAATGCAAAGCTCTTTAACTGAAAAGGCCATAAATTAAGAGCTATTAAGTCCCTTTGAAGTGTGGAAGTCAACGCGGTGCTTGTTTGGTCCCAACACTGAGGTGTCAAGGGCTTTACAGTTTTGATGCCTCAAATGTGAACTTGTTCCCTCTTGACAAGGTCTTGTCTCATCTCATGGAACTTGGAAAGTCAAAACAAGGCAAACGTTTGAATGAGAGATGAAAAATATTATCCATATTTATCATTTTAATAGTCAATTCATGCTAAAGTGAAACCTAATTACTTAAGGAAATTAGTAATGAAAGATTCTGTATCCATTTCTTTTACAAGCCTCTATCCAGACAGTGTTGGAAATAACATAATGTCATACTACTAATGCATGCTACATGACTTATTATTTGACTGAACTCACAAAAGTTTGACTGTTCAGTCACCATTCACTTTCATTGGATGGTGGAAAAAAGATGCAGTGGAAGTGAATGGTGATTGAGACAGAATATTTTGCCTAAAGGCACTGACACATACCTTCGCACAGCGAAATGAAATTTCAGGCAATGGACTTCCAGTGGCTAAGAATTTCCCCTTGTAGATTTCGGTGAATTTTTTCGTTGACCAGTAGGAAGTTGCCTAGTTTGGCCATGAGTGACCTCTGTGTGGGTGGTGCTTCTTACACAGCCATACTGATTATTCACAATGGACAAGTATATAATTTTAGTGGTGATTTTCTTTTTAACGTAAGACTCACAGAGTATAAAGTGTAGCATTAAAAAGAGGCTTAACGTCCACCCATGCCATCTTCACCTGTGGAATTTCGCCATGCAAATGTATGTGTGACCACGCCTTTACATCTCCTTTTGTGTTCCAGAGAATCAAGAAAGTCATATGGGTTTGGAACAACATAAGGGTAAATGATGACAGATTTTTCATATTTGGGTAAACTATCCCATTAATCCTCAGTGGAAAAACGTCATTTTTGACTTAAAATACAATCTGGGCTTCAGGTTACCAGCTTGGCCTGAATGCACACTCGGGCCCAGTAGAACCCAAGGTCCTTCGGGACACTATGTGACCCATTTTGATAGACGTGATGATTCATGTCTATGCTTGACTTTTCCGTCACCTTTCCAATGAAACAGGCATGCCTACTTTTAGCTCTGTAACTCCTTGGCACTGACAATACTGAGTGTCAGCAGATATCTGTGAATGTTGTGACGATATTTAGTTCATGGTTGTTTCAAACAGATTTGGCAGATGAGTGCTGTGTACAGCTGTCTAGTATGAGGGGCTGCTGCAAACACGTTTCACAGGCAGACTAAGCTTGTAGTGAAAATACTCATGCTTGAAACCCTATCAGGCCACCAATACAGCACTCGAAGGGGACAACTGTGTCTTCCTTGGCCCACATACACAGTGCTTCTGGTGTCTGACTGGCATTTGATTTCTGTGTCCATGGCAGGGGTGCTGGAACTTATAACCGCTGCTGTCTTCTTTTAACTCCTTTTATTCAGCTGACTTGAAGGAAATTGTTTTTCAATACACAAAATACTTTTTAAAGATACCCTAATATATTTGGTATTTCTCTATATTTTCACCACAGAAATAAAAACCCTTTAGAAAACAAAAAACAATATAGCTGCAATCAGCAATTACAGTCGAAGTCCCCATAATCAACTTTGTATTTATGTACAATTTGATTCGAGAAAAGCTCAGCAACCATTTAGTAAGCCCAATACAAAGATATGGGCTTACACAACAGAACACATTTCTGTGTAACAACAGAAGTTTTAACCGCATGATTTGTCATGGTGGGGATTCGAATTCACAAACATTTATGCTATAAAGCAGTGCTTTAGCACACTGAGCAACTCAATATAGTTGCAACCAGCAATTACAGGGCCAATCACTGAAATTGCAAGAATTGGACAGCATTAACCACAACCCAAAGGTCACATATGACATAAAGCACAAACAAACACAACATTACTCATCACCTCAGAATGGATTTGAACCTACAATTTCCCATTCAGAAGGTCACTGCACAGTCCACGGCACCAACAATATTGACAGTCTCCAAAGGGACATACCAAGCATAGAGCAATCACAGCCAATCATCGTAGTCACCATAATCAACTTTGTATTCATGTACCTATAAAACAAATTTTAATAAAAATGTTATTCGAGAAAAGCTCAGCAACCATTTAGTAAGCCCAATACAAAGATATGGGCTTACACAACAGAACACATTTCTGTGTAACAACAGAAGTTTTAACTGCATGATTTGAATTCACAACCTGATGCTATAAATCAGTGCTTTCACACTGAGCCACTCAGTTGACACAGTAGGCTGATGGCAGAGAGACATCGCAAGGTTAGAGACATTACACAAGTGTGGATTATCTTTTAATCTATAGGTGGCACTGTCTTGAAACTGATTAAGTATAATCAGGACATGATGCATACCAATTTTCTTTGAAATCTGCCAATGTATTTAAAAGATATATCACTTCTTTTTTTTATATAAAATTCAAAATGGCTGTTACGTCCCTATTTATGTATATGTATGCATGCTTGTTTTTCTTTCCTCTTTGTTTCCCTCTCTTTCCCATTTTCTAATTAAGTTGCTGTTATTGCTTCTCTGAGCTGCCAATCTTCATTACCATGATGACATCATCTCTCTCTCCACCAATGGATGGCGCTTCCTACCCTTTAAAAGCTAGTTGAATTGATGTTTGTAGCCTTTTTTGATTGATTACAGCTTTGCCTGTTAGCTTCCGGTTGTGTGTATTGTTGCTGGCTCATTGCGACTCGGCATATTCATTTTGTGTACTGAATTAATTAGTCACTCGTTACCCGTTCACTGTTTATGGGACTTTTCTTTGGTGTTATTTGTATTACTCTCTGCTCTTCTAACCAGAGTGGAAAAGTGGACATGTAAGATGTCACGTGACCTACACTATGCAACATGTAGACAGTTATATTGCTATTAAACACCCTAGGTTAGGAGTGAATGCCAACCCCTGTACTTTTTGATGTTTTTGGATGTTTAATTCTTTATTGTGGTTTTGTTTGAACTGACTGAACTGATTAGATTTAAATTAGTTTTGATTATTTTCTTTGGCTCCACTCATGTCCCTTTTCCTTCTGGCATACTTAATAGTATATACTTTGTATTATACGTATATAAATACTCTTTACTCATTTATCATTTACCTTTTTCATTACAGTGTTATACAAAATAAATTACTTTTGCACCATATACTTACCTGGTTGCGTTTGTCATTTGCCAACACAAACAACAATCCATTCACAATTAAAATTGTGACCCTAGACAACCACTGGGGTTATAACAATGGTGGAGAGACAATATAGCTGATATGGGGAACATTAGTATCTTTGAAGTTCTCATGATCCACAGAATACACACCATCCCCATGATTTTAGGACATACTGTTAAAAAGTTAAGGGCAAAAATAAAAAATGTTGCTGTCAAGAAACACTGCATGTGCCCTCAGATCATGGTGCTGATGACGCATAGCAAGTTTAGTTTCAGTAGGATATCGTGTTCCCGAGGTACACCCTCAAATCGGTTTTCACGGCCACCTAGTTAACTATGATTTTGTGTAACTTTTCAACAAAGACAAAAAAATAAAATAAAATATGTATTTATTTAATCTAAACAGAATTGTGTCTCTGGGCCAAATGGTTCTAAAGATACACGCAAAAGAAGTAAATTTTTTGGCATGGTAGTGGCCCTATAGAGTGTATTCTAGAGACTCCAAATTTGGTATGACCACGGTGCCAAATTTCATAATTTTTCCTATGTGCGGTTCTATGGGCTGCCATAGACTCCCATTGGGGAGGAATAATAATAATAATTCTAACAAAAACAATAGGTGCTACAGCGCCTTCAGTGCTTGTCCCTAATAATACTAATGGATACAATAGGGGCTACGCACCATCAGTGCTTGGCCACTAATCATTTAGCTAAAGGTGGTGGGGCCAAGCTGCACTCAAAACAAATATTTATTTCAATTGTGTGACAAATTTCCATCAAACAGACGAAATTGAGTAATCTTTAACAAAATTTACATATGAATTAAGCACAATGTGCAGTATTTAAAGGGGTCAGGATTTGCCTTATTTTATTTTAATGTTCTTTGAGGTTCGCTTATAATATTAGTAGTGTTTTTGCATAAAAAAAGTAATATATTTGTAAAACATTATAATTTTCCACCCTTATTCTGACCCACTGTCAGAAACGCTCTGTTTTGGTGCTGCTTCTCTTTTAAGACTTGACCATAAAAGCTCTCTGCTCTTGACTGACCTGCTCTCTTCTTGCCATCTCACTGCTCACCGCTGCTGGGCAAGCTATAGAAGTGATTAAAGGTAAAGTAGGCTCTGATGAGTAGTTGAGGAGGTCAAATACAAATGTCAAATGTTTTAAAGTAGCAAAAGTAAAAATTCACATGAAAGTACATTTTCATCTTTGTTTTTACTGTTTATTTAAAATGAGGCAAAGTTGGTATCATTTTAATCTCCAATCATTTAGCTAGTCTTTTCATTCTTAGATAGCCAGCAGAAATGACTGGCCAGGTTTAAATCCCAGTTGCACAGACAGGGAACTTTAAGTGTGTGTGAGTGATTTCGGTCAATGCTGTGGCTTGTGTGTTTATTGTCAAGTGGCAAAATTATTGCTATATTATATTTGACAAAGTTAATAAATGGCTTTTATTTACATGAAAATGTAGTATCTTCTAGACTTTTTAACTAGATTAGACACAGTTGTTAGAGGGGGATTTTAAGCTGTTATATGGTCTTGTTACTATGTGCCCCTCACCTGTTCCAACGTGCCCTGCTTATGGGGCACATTGTAATATTTCACTTTCTTTGATTGCAAAAAGTACAAGCTGTATTCATGAAACAAGACCACATATGTGTAATAGACACGTGTGAAATTAATGTGAAAAAAGAAAAATACATCGAACCCTAAGTACATTTATTCAAACTTAAGAAAAACAAAAAGTCTTAGTTTTTGCCCCACTCTCCCATACTTAATTCCTAAGGAATTGTTTAGTGCAAAACATGTTGAAGATTAGCAGACAGTCAATTCATTAAGTGATGAACTGCTTCCTTACAAAAAGCTTATTTAGCACACTTAAGCACCTCCTCCATAAGAAAAAATAGCCTCTTGTCTCTTCTCCAGAATACTGGCCATAGAATATTTATGGGACTGCCACAATACGCATTGCTATGCTATGTAGGCTCCCCCTTGGTAGAGAGGCTCTGGTGTGACATCACAATATGGAGGTAAGTGGAGAACAAGTTTTGTCAGCTTGGTTTCAACAAATTATCTTTTTGCAGTAAGGAGGAAGTTTTGAGTTCTGAAACTTACAGTATGTTTTTAAAGTACAATGACCTCTTGTATATCAAAATATTATGGAAAATCTGATTTCTCATGCCTAGACCCATTCAATTAAATTTAAATACTTAATTTGTAAGCAAATTCGATTCAGTTTGAAGGAAATTAGTGATTCAATTGAAATACATTAATCTTAAAAATAGACTGAAATCTTTTTTGAGAGCTGTTTTGATGGTTTTAGAGGGGTTTTGGGCACATGTAAGCTGGTTAGGATGGGAAACCAACTGTTCAGCTAAATAAGCTGAACACCCCTTTGGCCAAATTTGGGGGACCAGCTAAAACTGGTTAAACCAGCTAAGAAAACTACCTTAGGCTGCAAGTGTTTTATTTTATTTTTTTCAGCTGGATGGTTAACAATGTTTTCATTTATTTGACCACCATGCTAAACCACACTCCCAATATATAATGTGCTGCCTACTGTATCTATGGCTTGGCTTTTGAATATTAATAAGGTAGTATGAAGTTCAGAGTTTCAGAGAAATGTATTTATATTACTTCTGGCCATAAATGTTACTATAGTTGGGGATATCTGGCAGTATTGTGTAGTTTTGGCTGTCAGTAGAGATGAGAGATTGTGAGAGAAAGAGAAATACACATAGATATACACACTTGTGCACAAAATGTCTTCATTACTAATTCACAACTCAGCCGGCTTATTGTGAAGCCGGCTGAGTTGTGCTATTTTACCAGCTATACCTTTTGTTGGTATCCTCTTTAGTAGAGAGAAATATGGAGAGACAGACGATGGAGACTGTGAATGATGGAGAGTAAGGAGAACCTTACTTTTTTCAATCTATGAATAATGACTTGACTCTCCACTCAGGTCTGAATCAAATTCATAAGAACACTATGGTCTTAATAAAGTGCCAATTATGGTCTTCAGTTGCTCTAATGTAGTCCATCTGTTTCAAGGTTCGACTTGTACAATGTACATTAAAAAATTCTGTTCTGCTCATTACAATTGAGCAGTTATCTGACTTACCGTAGACTTTGTCAGCTCGAACCAGTCTGGCCATTCTCCTTTGACCTCCCTCATCAAGGCATTTCTGTCTGCAGAACTGCCGCTCACTGAATGTTTTTGGCACCATTCTGAATAAACTCTAGAGACCGTTGTGCGTGAAAATCTCAGGAGGTCAGCCGTTACTAAATACTCAAACCAGCCCGTCTGGCACCAACAATCAAGCCACGGTCGAAATCATTGAATTAACTGAAGCTTCTGAACCATATATGCATTATTTTATGCATTGCACTTCGGCCACAAGAGTGGCTGATTAGATAATTGCATGAATATGTAGGCGTATCGGTGTCCTTAATAAAGTGCCTAGTGTGTGTGTGTGTTAAAATCAAATTTTATTTTAATAGCATTGTCATTTTATTTAAGTCATTTAAATGAAGTTAATACATTACCAAAATAAAATACATTTTGATTAATTAAAGGGAGGTATTGCAGGCATAAATGATGATTTAGAATTTAAGTATTTTTACTTTACACATTATTTTGCAACAACCAAACTTTCAATAACATCTAAAAAAAAAGAGCTAACGAAATATATACATATTTCTTTATTTTACATTAGTTAACATCTTCCAAGAACGATTTTCTTGTGACATTTTGCTTTTATAAAAAATGTAATCTTTTAATGGAGACCCCTAATTTTATATTTTGCTTATACCAATATAATGTTTTTGATTGTCAGCTGGTTATTGCCAAAATTTATCTTTTTCTTGGCAAAGAAATGTTGTTCATAATGATGCATTAAGTGTTTTATTAATTATTGTTAGTAAAAACAAACTTTTATAAAAAGAATAACAGTGTGTCATGGAAGTGTGGGGTCACTCCGAGGCATGTTACACGGGTTTCGTTAGCCGTGGTTCTCTGATTGGTGGATCTTTCTCTGCCATGGGTAATGTAAATTTTTTTACCATGAATTCTGGTATCAAACACTATTTTTAAACATTGAAGATGTTTAAAATTCGTAACACGTAACAAATTCAACATACATAACCTAAACAAAGAAGACAGATCATGTGAACTCAATGAACTTGAATTATGACATGAAACACAAATTTTCAGGACAAAAATGCATCAAGTAAATGTTGAAAACATGTATGATTAAATTAATTGAAGTTGAAATAACGCAGATGGACAGCTTCAACAAAAGCATGTACCATAGATGAACAAACTTGTAGCTCACGGTAGGCCTGTTTTTAAAGGATTATAAGTTATTTTGAAAATCAGATCATCTATGGGATAAATTAATGAGATTTATACTTCCGGAACCAGAATGTTGCGCTCTTTTGCCAACCCGATTTTGCCAATTTATTGATCACAGTAAGAATATAAAATAAAATGTCACGGTCCTGTTAATGTCAGTCTGGGTTTTTGTGTAACAGGACTCGATTGTGTTTTGTTGTCTGTCTTTGTGTGAACGCACAGCTTCGGTTTTGATTTCTCTGTCATGCTCTCTTCGATCTGTCTTGTTTTTCATGTCCGTGTCACATTTCGTGGGTTTTTGTTCATGTGTTTTATTTTGAAAACGTCACGGTTACTATTGTAACCTCACGCGTACCTCTGAAAAGGCCAATGAGAAATTGGCAGACAGAATTTGTATGTCCCGCACCCGGACATACGGGTATAAAGGGAAGCGGGCGTGCGTATGTCAGTCAGGTTTTTGCACTGAGGAGCCGTGATTAAGTTACGGCCATTAACAGTGGTAGGTCTAGTGCTGTGGCAGAAGGTGACACAAGGGGTCCAATTCAAAAGCACCACGCACTAGCCCTTGTTTTGTGAACTGCTGAGACAGGTGCAAGCAGGCTGCTGCGTGCTAATGTCAACTGTATCGGCTGCATGTAACCCTCCCCAACACCCCCAAAAGAGATGTCATATACAGACCTTAGGTTCCCAGAACCCCTGAGGGGGGAACAGGTGCTACATGACTAGCATGGGAGCAAGCCCGGCAGCCGTGGCCTTTTCTCCCCCTATGTCTCTCGCATAGAGTGTGAAGCAGCTGGGGCTATATTAGCGCTATGAAATGCGTCGGGAAAGGCGGTCTTTATCAGTCCTATTCTTTCAGGGGGAAAAGACCCTGTGGAGGCCACATCCTGCTCAGACTAGGGGGAGGTAACATGTGTCAAATACACCATTAGGGTTGTGAAGCCATACGTGGGAGCGGCGAGGTGGTAGGTCCTGCCTGATGAGGGAGTAGCTCTACAAGCACGACAACTGGGGGCAGTGTGACTGCACAAGGGAGACGCGGGTCCGCAAACAGGGGGTCTGTACCGCAGTAAATACATCACAGGGAGTTGCCTGTAGAGGGAAATAAGCCTGTGGAGCCCGACCCCAATACAGAGCACCTGTGGCTCGTAGTGGGTCTGGACGGAAATTGCTCCAATGAACTTGCAGGCCAGAAGGCTAGGGAGGAAGAACATTCAGGAAGCAGTGTTTAGTGGCTAATCTGGGAGAGAAGGCACACTGGATCACCTTGGTGAAGGGCGCTGGGTGCAAGCGGAACACCCGGTCAGTTGTTTCTGCGTTACCAATTTCTACCGGCTCGGGCCTGTCAAAACACGGGACGAGACCGACTCAGCCTTGAGATTGTAAAATCTTACAAAGGTATTGGGTGTTGCCCAGCCCGCTGCTCCGCAGATGTCTGCTAGAGAGGTGCCATTGGCCAGTGCCCACGAGGATGCCACACTTCTCGTTGAGTGTGCTCGAACCCGCAAGGGGGCGGGCACGGCCTAGGTCTGGAAAGCCAGTGAGATGGCGTCAACGACCCAGTGAGCTAACCTCTTTTTGGAGATGGCATTCCCTTTCCGTTGTCCACCAAAGCAGACAAAAAGCTGCTCAGTGTGCACATCTAAAGCTCAGCGTGTGGTCCAAATAGATAAGCAAAGCATGTACCGGACACAGCAACAAAAGGGCTGGGTCTGCCTCCTCCCAGGGCAGCGCTTGCAGGTTCACGACCTGATTCCTGAAGGGGGTCATAGGAACCTTGGGCATGTAGCCCGGTCGCGGCCTCAGGATAATGTGAGTATGTGCCGGATTGAACTCCAGGCAGTTGTCGCTGACAGAGAACGCTTGCAGGTCCCCAACCCTCTTGATGGAGGCTAACGCTATCAGTAGGGCCATCTTCAGGGAGAGGGCCTAGAGCTCAACTGAGTCAAGTGGCTCGAAAGGGGGTCTCTGAAGGCCTCTCACTGAGAGATCTCAGGAGGGGAACAGGCTTGGCCGAGGAGGTTTCAGTCTCCGGGCACCTCCTAAGGAACCTGATAATCAAGTTGTGCCAAAAAGGAGCCACCTAGGTGACCTGTTGCTCGTCCTCCATGATCTTGCACAGCACCAGTGCAAGAAGGCTCACTGGGGGAAATGCGTACTTGTGCAGCCCACGGGGCCAGCTGTGTGCCAACATGTCTGTCCCAAGAGGGTCTTCTGTCAGTGAGTACCAGAGCAGGCAGTAAGTGTTGTGTTAGGAGGCAAAGAGATCTACCTGTGCCATGCTGAATTGGGCACAAATCAGCTGGACACCTGGGGGTGGAGCCTCCACTCTCCGCTGGGTGAAACATGTTGCGACAGTGCGTCCGCCGTCATGTTGCGAACTTGAGTCACTGATGACTCCAAAGGAGGAGATTGCGGGCGAGTTGTGACATATGACGAGAGCGCACACTGCCTTGGCGATTTATGTGCGCTTCCGTCGCGGTGCTGTCTGAACAGATCAAGACGTGCTTGCCCTGTATTAGCGGGAAAAACCTCCGCGGGGCAAGGAATACAGCCAGCAACTCTAGGCAGTTGATGTGCCAACGCAGCCGGGGCCCTGTCCAGGAGCCAGCGGCAGCAGGCCCATTTAACACGCCGCCCCAACCCTGTTGAGAGGCGTCTGTGGTGACCACGACATGTCTGGACACCTCGAGTCTGTAGCCAGTGCTGAAGCTGTCTCATATGCATCAACCCGACACCATGGCTGAGGATGCCATATGCCCCAAGAGCCTCTGGAATTGTTTTAGAAGAACTGCTGTGGCGGGCTCGAAGAGAGCGAGACATCTGAGCACTGAATACCGCTGAAACGAGACAGGAGCCGGGCGAACTGAATCGCGTAGCCGAGTCGGATGGTCCTGGCAAACCAGCGGGATGGTTTGGACATTCAAAGCCACGCGGCTAAATCCACGCAAGGGGCACATAGAGGACAATCACTTTTGATGTACCGGGAGCGGCTTCGCAGCGGGGGGAGCAGGTAATAGAGCGTGACCCAGGGAGTGAGGAAATTGCTCTTATTTTGAGAATATGGGTACCGCAGCCTGAAGGCGGTGCGGCAAACGAAAATAATGTAAACAAGGATTCTCCTCCCGGCCATCCACCGGGGGACAGCGTGGACTTGGTACCACCTCCGGAGCAAATGTCTGCCTGGGTCGCCTGTCTCAGAAACGCTTAGGAGCTTTTCTGGTCCTGGAAGGAGGGGTCCTGGAGACGGCGGTCGTGCACTGCCTGCGAGGTGCTCGACGGGTTGAGGCAGAGCTACCTGTTGTTTAGCCATAAGGGGACGCCCTCGGCCGGTTTGGTGACGACATGGCATGATGTGGGAGATTGCCTCCGTCTGCCTTTTCACCACTAAGAACTGCTGGGTGAAGTCGTTGACGGTGTCCCCAAAGAGGCCAAGCTGGGAGACGGGGGCATTGAGAAAGCGTGCCACGTCATGGCTATCCTGGACCATGAGGGTGGTCATCGCCTGCCCAAGAGCGCAGTTCCTGCAGCACGTTGGGGTCGGGACTACCCAGGTGTAGATCTTTGAGTTCCTTGGTTTGGTGGACCTGCAGGAGAGCCATGACAAGCAGGGCAGAGGCGGTCTGTCCGGTGGTGCTTTAGGCTTTCAAGATCAGTGATGACGTCATCCTAGAGGCCCTGGAGGGGAGTACCAGGCTGTCCCGCCAGGTGGTGGTGTTCTCGGGACACAGGTGGATCGCAACCACCCTGTCCTCCTGGGGACCCTTCGTGTACCCGTGGGCCGGCCCACAATCCGGGGTAGTGAGAGTGGACGAGTGAAGGAGTCGTTCCGGGCAGTAAAGGTGCCCTCCACGACCACGTCAGCTCGTCATGCACTTCTGGGAAGAATGGTACCGGGGGGTCATGGCTGGGAGCGGTGTCCTGAGCCGAGGTACCAGTCATCAAGCCTTGAAGGCTGTGTGGAGGACAGTGGGTTCCAATCCAACTCACGCTCACGGCAGCCCAGGCCATCTGCACGTCAGCCTCAGCCGAACTCACGCCCGCTTCCCTTTATACCCGTATGTCCTGGGGCGGAACATTCAACTTCTGTCTGCCAATTTCTCATTGGCTTTTTCTCAAGTTCAGAGGTACACGAGGCTCCCAAGGAAGACCCCTTATGTCACTTCATTCGACACAACGTCGAATGAGTGTCAGAAGGGGAACTAAGTTCCTTGTTCCTGCCATGTTTTCATGTGTTTTGTTCTTACTGGTTCCTTGTCATTTTACTGTCATGTGACCCTCTTGTTCCACTATGTTTATTAGTCCTGTCTCTTCACTGGTCTATGTTTAATAGTCTTGTTATCAGTTCTGTTTTATCATTGGTTCTTGTTTCATTGGCTTGTTCATGTTTTTTAGTTAGTCTTGTCATTGGTTGTCTCTGTATTGTAGTTACCCATGTTCATGTATTTAAGCCCTCATGTTTGCTGTTGTCATTTGTCAAGTATTGTGTTATTGTAATGTTATGTCATGTCGTTTGTTTTTTTTGTTTTTTTGGATTCAAGTTTTATGATATCACTCATGTAAATAAACTGCACTTGGGTTCTCACTCTTCATCATCTTCGTCTGCTCCTGTGTCTTCAGCCTGCCTACACAATACAGTTTGGAACATAAGAGTGCAATGCACTCTTATAACACTCAATAACTGACAGAACATGGAGCATAAGTGTCTGGATCCTGACTTCCCTGTCTGGTTTTTGTCTGTATCGGGATCCGGACACTTATGCTCCATGTTCTGTCTGTTATTGAGTGTTATAAGAGTGCATTGCACTTATGTCATCTTGGCAGCATGCACTCGTGTCAATAGTTTGTCTGTTGTGATAAAGGGGGCGCATTGTGACCGAACTCTCTCTCACAGGTGTCCTGTCTCCTTTTGTCGCCTGTTGCGTACATCACGTGGCGTTTGCCTCGCGATGTACACTCAGGCTTTGTCTAGTGTGCGAATGCGTGGCATTGCTTTGTTTGGCGTTGCTATGCATTCTCTCGTCTGGTCTGTTGGTTGGCATGAGTGTGCACTTCCTTATTGTCTTGGGAATGTGGTCTCATGCCATTCAGTTGTTTGTGTCTTGTGAGAGAATGTGGTTTTGTTTCTGTAGTTCATTGGTAACACCTGCCCTGTTTGTTAACCTGTTTGAGTTCTCTCCCTATTTTAGTCACATGTGCGCTGTCTAGTGCCAGTTCGTGTTGTTTCATGTCTCATGTCAGTCCTGTTTGTTACTCCTTCTGTCAGTTCTAGTTGGTCCTGTTCCATGTTCGTGCCCAACTTCATTCAGCTCTGTGTTGGACTTTGTGTTTTTCCCCAATGGAGTAGTTTATGTTGGTTACTGTTTTGTATTAATACATTTGTTTCACTCTGCTTTTGGGTCCTGATTCTCTGCAAAAATATAAATTCATCATTCACTAAACTAAAATTATAAATGTATTTAATACATATAAAACAATTCATTTTTTTACTTTAAAATATCCCTACTTCATCACAAAACAAAGTAGTAGACAATAGGGAACAATGGCTGTTCACCTGTAGCACCCACTTTAAATAATGAAAATGGAGAAATCCATCTTATTAAACATGCCATTTTTTAAGAATAAGAAATAAGATATATTGAAAACTACCTTTGTTATCATCTACCTGTATGTCATCAGGTCAATGGGTCAAATTTACTCTAGTTGATGCCTCAGGCAATATCACTTGTCAGATTCAAAGTAACAAAGCTTTAGTTAGTGTGTCACAGGGAGAGAAACATTAACAGGTCTTCATGTGAATGGGACAAATGCCAATTAAAGGCTTTGATTAGTGAGGGCTGACCACAGGACATCTGCCTCAAATGATTCTCTGTCAATGCCTCTTGCTCCTGTGGATATTTCTTATGTAAATAATGACAGCATGTAGCAGCAGGGAACTCACACACCACCTTTAAACTTATCTTAAACTCATTCAGTGTATGTCTGTGTGTACTTGTATTGCTTTTGTGTTTTCATTTTGTAGAGAAATGGGGGTCAGAATTATTGAAGAGTCATGCATGTTATCTTTTTTTCTTTCTCAACATTTGAAAGTCAGTTTAACACACAACTGAAAAAACAAAACAAACAAAAAAACAAGCTATTCGTAATGAGAAGACCGTAACATTAATGCTGCAATACAAAGTTTCACTGTTGTTGATGAACTTACAAGCTAGTACTGAGATGCAACTGTAATGAGAAGCAATTTGTCATTTAGGTTTTAAAGTAGAGTAGAAATACTAGGAGTACTGTGAACATTTACATCAGTTTGAGGTTTATTTCACTTCGGAAAAAGCCTTACATTTTCTCTCTCTCTCTGCTACAGGCATTTATGGAAAAGACTGGAATATTCTGGGTTTAATACATGTGCATCTCTGTTTACAGCATTTGTTGCATAATGTCTAAACCACAGAAAACTTCACCTGTACACCTACGTATTCACCTACAATTGTGTGGCAGCAGTGCATTGCAGAAATGGGTCAGGAGCTTTAGTTAATGTTCACGTCAACAATTGGAATGGGAAATTTTTTTGATCTCAGTGATTTCGACCGTGGCATGAATGTTGGTCCAGGCGCCTGAATGAGTATTTCTGTATCTGCTAATTTCTCCTGGGATTTTCAGGCACAACAGTCTCTAAAGTTTACTCAGAGTAGTGCTAAAACTAAAAAAAAACATCTAGTGAGCGGCAGTTCTGCGGACGGATATGCTGTTGATGAGAGAGGTCAGCGGATAATGGCCAGACTGGTTCGAGCTGACAGAGAGGCAACGGTAATTCAGATAACCACTCTGTACAATTGTAGTGAGCAATCTCAGAATCCACAACACTTCAAACCTTGAGGCAGAAGGGCTAAAATTGCAGAAGACCTCAATGAGTGTATTTTAACATGTATTATCTCACCCTGTTTACATTCAGTGTAAGTGCCTTACTAAAACCACTTTTTTTTTTTTATTGAAATTGAGTTGAAATTTCTATGATTCACTAAGTGTTGTTATGCCACAAATGCTGTGCAAAGAGGTTAAATTCTATTGAACCCAGAACATAAAAAAAAAAAAAAAACATTTCTTGCAAATGGAACCTTTTATTTATTGTAAATTGTTTGTATGGCAATTAAGCTGTCTTTAATCAAAAACTGGAAGGATAAAATGCCCTGATATGACATCAAAGAGTTTTATGTTATTGAATGGTTAGTGGCCCTCCTAACTATGAGTGAAGACAAACAGATGTGTTTTGCTGGTGTTAAACAAAGAGCCATGAGATAATATCTTAGCAGACAAGCTGATAGCATAAAGGATGAGGGCGATTCGTTGCAGTGGTCGGGGTGGTATTTGGGAGTGTTTGTGTGATTGTGTGTGGTTGTGTGAGTGCTGAGGGTCTTTTCTGACACTAATGCACATGTTGTGCATGTCTCGCTCCCGTCTCCTAAGACCTCAACATTGTTCACATGCCAAGCACCAATTTGCCCCTCCCAGCCCTTTGTTTGGCCACATCACTGCATCTTACGGTATCATCTCCATCCCAATTATCTCCTTAACATGTTTGGTCCCATATCCGAAAACCATGATCCTCTCACGCTAATACCATCATACCGCTTTGGGATATGGGTGTCTGAAGAAAGACTAGCAAAAGAGCTTTTTGGAAACGGCACTTTCATAAATAGGGTACAAGATCTTTATTGCAAAAAAAAATCTTTATTACAGTGAGAATTTTTTGGATGGTGTAAAGGCAGAAATGCAAAGCTTAGAATTTTATAAAAGCCCTACATTGATTCTTCTGTTAAAACTTGTGTATTTGAGCTGTAAAATTATTTAAATCATTGTTTTGATGGTTGTTTTAGGGTTTACAGCCTTTCATCATCACAGCTACAAAGTTGTAAAATTCTATATCAATTTAAAGAGAAGTTTTTAAGGGTTTTTATCAAACTAAAATCATATTAACCCACATGTTGTTTTCATCTTGTGACTATACTTTTGAAACAGTGAGTAATTTAATGCATACGGATTGGCCCCATTCACTTCCCTTGTAAGTGCCTCACTGTGACCCACATTTTCTTTTATTTAAAGTAAGGACAAGTAAAAAAAATGTTTTCGTGGTAATCAACATTATGCCACAAATGCTGTCGATTGAGCTTAACTTGAATTGAACCCGGAATATTCCTTTATAATTATACCTTGAGAAAATCATTGTTTGTCAATCTCAGGAGGTCAAAATAAATATTATATGAGCGGTTTTATTTAAAGTTTTTGACTGCACCAGAATAGCCTAAATTAAATGTATTTATTTATATTGAATAAACTAACTCAGTAGGGGCTTGCTAGTTTAGGACCAAATGTTGGTTTGTAATTATTGCTAAACTTATATTTCTAATAAATTATTTGTTTGGCCTTTTTTCTTTCTTTCTTATAATAACTTGAATAGTCGAGTTTGATTATTGCAATCAATACAAAAATATTTGTAAAAATTATAAAATGGAATAAGATAATTTACTTGATTTCCCACCATACTGTAGAAAGGGACCAAATTATGTTCTTTCTTGTAATGGGGGAAAATCGTGTGGTAACAGGGTTGACTGCAAAATGTATGTGTGTGTGTGTGTGTGTGGGGGGCACATATCCATTGAATATGTCAAATGTCTACTGAAATTCCAAAATTTCAGCTAGAGCCTACTGACTGCCTGGTCTCCCTCGTCTCTTGTTATCAGTTCAATATCTCACTCTCTCCTATGTTTTTATTCTAAACACCTGTCATAATAGACCACTTCCTTTCTACTTTTTGTAATCTTATCTCTTGTTAGAAGAACACTGATTTTATCCCCACATTGTCTGTGCTCATCATTATGGGCTTGTTTTAGGGAGGACAGTATGACCTGGGGCTATAGGAGAAAAGATTTATACTATTGGGTTTCCAGTATTTTCAATGCCCTGGAGGGAAACAACAAAGCCCTTCTTTCATCTTGACTTGTTGGAGGGGAGGCTCCTATCTCAGCTTGTTTACTGACACATCCACGTGGGAAGTGATTTCCTGTAGTTGCACCTTCACTAACGACTTAATAAACACATGCTTTTTATACATGGTCAAATGCATCGAGTTGACACCTGTAACTGAGGAACAATCACAGAACAATGGAAAAGACTGAGGAAGGGAACTTAAATAATGAATAAAGATGTTGGATTATTTAGACCTTTTCCAAAGTCCTCTTATATGATCCAAATAAATAATAATTTGGTACTATCCTCCTGAGAGCGGGACTAAGTTGTGAAATTTTAAATAATTCTTAAAGTCAGATTTCTTTAAATGAAAACATTAATATGTTTCCAAGAGTGTTGGTTATTCGTGTTATTGAGACGTTACAGACATGTAACTAATATTCTGTAAAGCTGCTTTACTGTTTAAAATATAAAAAGCACAAAAAATATATATATACAAATAACAATTATTTGATGATGTGACTTATGTTACAATGTTTTTATTTATTTTTTTCTACATTGGCAACAAAATCTCCACATTCTATCAACGTTCACAAACAAGTGATAGCAGGAGCCGAAGCATTTTACCAGTCAATAATTAATTCTGTAATACTGGTCAGCGTCATCATTGGCAACCAAGTTGAAATAAAATTATGCATTCTGAATTCTGAAGCGAAGTACCGATTACCATTGTCCCATGTCTGCCAAACATTTTGAATAGTCCAAACATAATTTTTCGCCAGAAACTTTCCTTTAAATATGAAGTTTTGATTGAATGCACTTGGCTTCATAGGAAAGCTAGGACGCTCCCTTGTTCCTTATTTAGTGAATGACTTAAAATCCAGTGTGCTGTCATCCTAACTCCATATAAAGCCACTGAAAGCATTTTTTTTTTTTTTTTGCTCAATGTGAAAAGGTACAGTAAATATAAGATTTCTAATAAAAACCTTGTGCTTTTTTTCCACAACATTGTGTTTAGCAGCTGGGCGTTTCATGATAAATCGCTCAAATTTAAAACATGGCATATCGGATGATATGATATCAAATGTAAAATGCTTTACATTTGACTCAAACAGGTTTCAATGTAAAAACTTAATTAGGTTTCTATTAGATGCAGTTTTGTTTGACTCTACTGTGATCGGCGCCATGTTGTTTTGTCACATGACTTTTCACCCTTTACTGGCAGGCCAGAATCTTCTGAACTGAGATATGTTGGTTTAAATTAATATAAACGATGTGTTGTGTGTAGCGAAGCCAAATACAATGTCCACACATATACATATATGCTGGGTCGCACTAGGCTACAACATTATTGGCAAAGCAAGATGTTATGGATAAGAATTTGCTTACCAATGGTAGTAATGTTAAGGCAAAACCCACTAACCCTAGCATTAAACTTCCTGCCTGCATCGTTTGTACTATGAACATAAATTATACCTAAAGTCGTGTGGAAGAGGAGTGTCATTACTTTTTTAAATTACTTTTTTGTCTTACACTGTTCACCTGGCAGACCATTAAAGAGGCTAAAAAAAGGAATAGATTTACACCATTTAGAACACCTTAGCAACCACATAGCAATGTCCTGGCAACCACCATCAACCAAGCATTGTGGTGCACAAGCAAGCACCACTCACATTTTGTAAACATCTACAGTACTTTGTAAAACTATACTGGTGTGCATGTATATGTATAAAGAAGTTTGCACAAGACTGCATTATATTCAATCAAATTACCTCTAAACCAGAAATAAGTTTTGCATCCCCGTTTGCATTTAAGCTCCTTCAAGCTCATATTCCCAAATGGTCCATTAAACTGAGTTTTAGATTCAACATTCATGGATTGCTGATACACATTATTCTGCATGTATCTTTTTATTGATACCACATGTTGAAAACTTAATTAATACATCAGAAATATCACATCTCTGTGCTCTGTGGTGATCATACATTGTTATAACCCAAAACATTTGTGGGGCGGGATTTTCAAATGACTTTAACACATTATGATTGCAAACTGTATGTGAACTTTTTGCAAATGATTAGTTTGAAGTGTGGAAGGCACAACTTGTTCTTGCATGCGGAAAAATCATGCCAACATCATTACATTTTGTTTGTGTAATGCAAAGAACAGCCCATGTCAGGGGCGGACTGTCAAATCAACCAATGTTGCTGTAAGCCATCTATGCCAATATGCCAGTGGTTGTGATGGCATGGTGCCCTAAAATAGGAGTTTTGTGTTTGTATGGGTTCAGTCGGAGGTCATTGACCCTGCCTGCACTCACTGTCTATCAATAATTGTCTATCCTAACTTTGCTACAGTGAAATAGGAGGATTTAACAGAACCAAACATAGAGTGAATCTCAGAGAGGCTGAGCTTACTTTTTAAACTAATCTTTAAACATAATTTACTCACCTTTATGCTGTTCTAAACCATACTTTGGAACAACCCAAGAGAAACTAATAAACTGACCACAAATAAAAAAAAAATCTTTAAAATCCCTCAAATATTACTAAAACAGTGTTCTGTTTATTAACACCTCACTTATATTTATATTCCATTTATATTCCAACTGTTCAAAAGTTTTCCCACTTAAATGCTATAATTACATATTTTATCTCAGCATTTAGTACAGTGTATTCCTCACTTATGTGCCTTTGATGTTACAAGGAAATTACTTCTAAATTGTAGTGGGTGAAGACTTTTTAATTTGTGTGAAGGTTTTTCTAATTTATAAGCTTTCGGGCTCATGTTTAAATGCCAGGTTTTGAACGAATAAGCAGCCATAAAAGAAAACAATCCAACTAACTGTTAAAACTGTATGTTGAACTTGAAACCCCAGTCCATGTCTGTTAGCTTTGAGGCCACATGTTGGTCCACTCCAAAAAGCTGGCAAAATAAAATTTTAGCAGATATACACATACATACATATACAAAACAGACCAAAATATTGATAACATCGGGCTCTATTTTGGTGAGCATGCAAAGTGCAACTGTATACACTAAGACCATGTGCAACGTCTTGTCCAATTTTCGTGAGAACGCTAAGCGGAATTTTCATGCCAATGCAGTGAACCAGTGGGTGTGGGTTGGAGTGTTTGTGCTATCTGTGGGTGAATGCACTCAAACTGTGGCTGTGTTGTATGTAAATGAAATGGTGCAAAGCACAATTTGCTATTTTCCTAAAAATAGGTAATTGTGCTGAGACGTTTCAAAAGCAGGTCTTATCTTAGCACAAAGTCTAAAGTCAGTTCCTGCATTTGCAGTTTGTAGATTCCACCAGCAGATGGTAATAATACAGTTCATGTCCAAACTCTTAAAATATAGTGGAACATCAAATGATGTCCCTGACAATAGCCGTTTTGTGAAACAAAAATGTGTTAGATTTGGTCATGGTTTATTTTTCAATTGTTATTGTTATGTTTATATTTACAATTGTATTTGTGATCTAATATGTTTTGGTATTTTTCCACCTGTTGTCGTAGAGTGATTTTTATGTCACTGCAAAAGGGGCCGGTGGAAGAAGTTGGACAGAGTAAAGTTTGGATTTACCACTTCATTAATTTGATTATATTTTCATTTAGTTCGAAGTGTAATTTTAATTTAGTAATATTTTTGGTTTAATTTCTTTGTTTTACTAGTTTTTCAAAACTATTAATAATACTTACATTCTCTATTTAACAGAGCCTACACATCCTGACGAGAACCACATTTTCCATGCAAATAAAAGGAGCATGTCACTGTCAAAAAAAAAGAAAAGAAAAAAGCCTGACATTCAAAAGAACACAGTTAATGCATTAAAGAGGTAAATCCATATCTCTATTCTTCGAATTCACTGCATACAGTCCATTTACACAACTAACTTCTTATGAATGTGCTGTCTTTGTTTATATTGCTGGTGCTTGACAGGGAATGGACTATATGATAGGATGCAGATGGTGGAATAACAGAAGAACCTCAACATTTTATTGAACTTGGCCCAGCCCATTAGCGCTTTGTGCACGTAATTTTGCTAAACCCATTTGTGCCTAGACTTAGCTCATGTTTGCACAAAAATAGCAAAAATTCATGGTCATGCCCACTGACTTTGCGCAAGTAACTAAACCTCCTGAGACCGAGTGTGACTGCTGTGTGTATTTTCCATTCCCCTTTTTGATTTGTAACAAGTAGCCCATAAGAAACATGCCAAAAAAATTGTTTTCCAAAACATTGTGGTCATCAATTTTACTGATTACTGCACTGCTAAGCAGAAGATTGTTGGTTTGATCCCCACAGCCACCACCATTGTGTCCTTGAGTAAGGCACTTAACTCCAGGTTGCTCTGGTGGGACTGTCCCTGTAAAAAGTGCACTGTAAGTCGCTTTGGATAAAAGGGTCCACACTGGGACCGCCAGTGTGATGTCTGTCTGCACTGGTCTCAGAACAGTTTGAAACGCAGTCATTATAACTCCATATACAGCCTCTGAGAGCAACATTTTCCAGCTTTTGGTTGCATAAATTAATTCTCAATGTGATGATGCACAGTGATTATAGGATATTTTAAATGAAAATGAGCATACAGTCCACATACTTGGTCATTGTGTTGAACAGTGTGCCGTTTCCTGATAAATCGCTCAAATAAAAAAAAAGACACATCGGATGAAACTAGAGACTAATCTTTTGATTCAGATATATAAAAAAAACACTTACCAGATGTAGTTTTGTTGGTGTTTCTCCCAAAGTCGAACTCTGCTGTGGTTGACACCATGTTGTCTGGTCACATGACTCCACATGTCAAAAGTTGAAACTTTTACTGCCAGCACAGAAGCTGCATCTCGTTTCGAAGGCTGCGTGCTAGCTAGGACAGTATACCGAGCAGTATACAGAGCATCCTCCTTTAAACAAGCCTTTTTTGAATGAGATGACCTTTCATTGGACAAATGGAAACTGAACTTATCAGTGTTGCTATGACAACACGACACTCTTTAACAAGTGCAAGCGCTTTGAGTGAGAAGGGAACAAAGTCCCTTTGGAAGGGAATGTAAGAGGTAAATTTTAGGAGACTTATAATGAACATAGATTTTACAGTTGTACTTTTTGACTATAATACTTTATTTTAATATCATATTACTATAATTATACATATTATATACTCTGCACCCGTCTACTGAGGTTCTTCAACTTCTGAATTAACATTACTTTTAAGCAAAGCATTGTGTGTTGTGAGTGCCCACAAAGGATACACAATGTGCATCCTCTGAATTCCCATGAAAGAAGGTTGCAATTGAAGACTGCATTCCGAGTGTCCTACTTGCTTTTCTGAAATGAGACGGCCTCAATGACGTATGCAGCAGACAAATGCGACCTCTTAAGGATGCAACCTTTGAAACGAGACACGGCTAGAATCTCCTGAACTGAGATCAGTATGTTTATATTAAATTAAATGATGGGTTGTGTATAGTGAAGCCAAAATACAATATTCACGCATGTGGATGTGAGGTCATAGCATAGCATAGCATAGTGCTGCGCTTAGCGCTAGCACTCTTAAAATAGGGCCCATCATCTCTAGTAATGTCCAATAAAATGAGAATGATTTGCTAGCAGCAGTTTGTGGTTCTCTTACGAGAGGTTCTCTCGTATTGCGTAAGCTAGCTTACGCTATGGGAAAGATTCATCTTTTCTGAGATATTGAAGCCAAAAAATTATCCTTAATTTTTGTATCCATTGTCAACGCAGTGCGGCAGCTGCAGACCTTGAGCGGGCTATCTAGCGAGCTCATAGGTTGCTCTGCGGCAACTGCTGCAGCCTATAGACGAGCTTGGGCGAACTCGCATCCAATGAGAGGCGTCCGCGCTCACTGCATCAAAGCCCGCCAAAATGGGTGTGACTAGAGTGCATATAAGCGTAGTTCGTAGGCTGGAACCCTGATTTTCATCTCTTCAGCGAAGCTCTTCGCATCACTGAACTGGAAGCCGCGTCGCCGTTCGAGGGGCATCAAGCAAGCGTGGACAGCGCTCGAAGAAGCCGGCCGTCTTCGTCACCTTCAGCCGAACTGCGAGCTACGCCATCCGGCGACGTATCCTTTTTAAAAGCAAGCTAGTTCTTAAGAACTTCACAAAAGAGTACGAGCGTCTTTTTTAAGATGCCTCGCTCCACTTGCGCCTCATGCCGCGCTCCTCTCAGCACCGGAGACCGCCACATCATCTGCGCTCTCTGCCTGGGACTGGGGCATGCAGAGCTCGCCTCGCCGGCGGATGTGATCTCTGCAAGGAGCTGCCGATGTCGACTCTGCGGGCTCGACTCGAAGTGCTCAGGACCGAAGCCGCCGCCTCCTTCCGTTCAGCCAGCGAGAAAAAGCGCCACTCTCAAAGGCTGCCGGAAACAATGGTAGAAGCGATTGCCTCGCCGGAGCCCATCCCTCGAGCATCGCCTTCACCCTCCCCGCCCACCCGGACGCGCAGTTGCCGCCGGCGGCTGCTCTGCTGCCATCTCGGACGAAGAAGCGGAGGAAAGGGCTGTTCCATCATGGCTTCGACAGCGAGGAGTGGTCAGGCTCACACGCCCTCCTCGCCCAGGAATCCAGCAGGACCCGCGCCGAGTCGAGGGGAACTAACACGCCTCTCACACAGGCCGCCGACCGCCTTGGGCTCGAGTGGTCACCGCCCTTGAGCAGGCACCCAACAGACTTGACGGCTGCTTTCTACAGAGCCGCCGCCAGCAGCACCCGCTACCCGGCCGCTCCCTTCCTGCCGGAACTCCACGCCGAGCTTCCAAATCATGGAACGCCTTTCTCGGCCAGGGTCCGATCCCACGCCTCCACCTCTCTTGCTTCGGTGGACGGCGCCACTGAGAAGGGCTACTCTTCCATCCCTCCGGTCGAGGATGCGGTAGCAGCACACCTTTGCCCGCCCTCCGCGAGATGGCGGTCTAAACCAGTGCTCCCGCCTAAGGCCTGCAGAACAACTTCCGCCTGTGTTGGCCGCGCTTATTCCACTGCCGCCAAGCTGCATCTGCTCTGCACTCTATGGCCGTCCTACAGATCCTCCAAGCGGACCTTCTGCGGGAGTGGGATGAGGAAAGTAGGAATCCAGAGGCGGTTGCAGACATACGGAGTGCTACGGACCTCGCCTCCAGCTACCAAAGCTGCAGCCCAAGCTATAGGGAAGTGCATGGCCGGCTGACTGTGACCAGAGATATCTGTGGTTAACGCCAGCCGACATGGGAGAAGCAGAGCGCTCTACATTCCTCAACGCACCGCTCTCTCCATCCGGTCTCTTCGGCTCAGCGGTGAGTGGTATCATTGACCAGTTTTCAGAGGTACAAAAAGCCACACAAGCCATGAATCTCTTTCTGCCTCGTCGCGCTAGCTCCTCTGCAGGCCGCTCACGTGATCAGCCTCCTGCACGAGCCTCTTCACAGCGCCCAGCTCAACAAACTCAGACTTCTCAGCGTCGACAGGGCGGCCGCCTCGATCAGCGCTCAGACAGCCGCCGCAGACCGCCCCGCTGGCCTCGATTTAAGGTAACGCTGAAACCAGAGCAACCGAAGTCTTCCTAACTTTGTTGAACAAATGACGGCTCAGTCCCGCCAGGCCGGACCACCGTCAAAGCTTTGCCCCTGTCAGTCCCCTTCTCTCAGGCTACTACAGTGGTGAATTTAGCAGCCAACAAGCCGGTGACACTGCCCGCTTGCCTGCACTCAAACGCTGTTTTCACGGCGACCCAAATAAATCTTGTAAAGAGCAAACATGTCTTATGTGTAGAAAATGTGCCCACAACCCAGTGTTCGCCCCTACACACAAGCATAACACATCCCGTGCCCCTATCAGAGCACGCTCTCATAAAGCGGTTACTGAACCGCTCGAAGCGCCAGAGTCAATGAAGGTGCCCACAAATGCGTAGCGCTACCATTCTCTGGCCGCTCTGTCACACCGACCAGCCCTATGTGTAGAAAATGTGCCCACAATCCAGTGTTCACGTCTGCACACAAGCACTGCATGTCTCGTGTCCCCACCAGAGCATGCTCACATAAAGCGGTTACTGAACCGCTCGAGCGCTAGAGTCAATAAATGCGCCCACGAATACGTCGTGGCGCCCATTCTCTGCCCGCTCTGTTACACGGCCAGCAAACATTCCTCTGTGTGTAAGTCCCGTGCCCATGACTATGCTTACGCATCACGTAACAGATGTGACTCTTTCCCCATTCATTCCAATCGGAAGTCACTCACAAAACAGCCTGTTCATGCTGTCTGCGAGCAATCATGCATGAACACACTAAACGCAGCTCACACATTTTGTTCAGCTCTGTGTGCGGCAATCAGAGCACATTGGCCATTCACCCTCTAGCGTTACGCTTCAAAGCGTGGGAAGCTATTCCAGGGATATCCAAGCGGGTGTTAAGCACAATACAACAGGGCTATTTGCTACAGTTCGATCGCCGCCTCCTCGCCTCAGAGCGTGCTCGAAACCACTGTGAACACGGAAGCAGCGTGCATGCTTCGCTCAGAAATAGCAAGCCTTCTGTGCAAAAGGGCCATAGAGAAAGCGCCACCCTCTCTGAGTGAGTCGGGCTTTACAGCCGTTATTTTCTTGTTCCCAAGAAAGACGGCGGCCTCAGACCCATATTAGATCTCAGGGTTTTGAACAAGGTGCTTGCAAAAAGACCGCTCAAAATGCTTACAATCAGAAAACTCCTCGCGCATGTGCCTAGAGGGACTGGTTTATTTCTCTCGATCAGAAAGATGCATACTTTCAGATTCAGATAAATCCCGTCACAGGCCATTCTTGAGATTCAGCCGACGGCCAGGTTTATCAATACACCGTCCTCCCGTTCGGCCTGTCCTTAGCACCCCGTACTTTCACGAAGTGCATGGATGCGGCGCTCGCACCCCTGTGGAGTCAGGGTTTGCGAATTTTGAACTATTTGGACGACTGGCTGATTATGGCACAGTCACATATGGAGCTTCTGTCTCACAGAGCAGTTCTCCTCAGCCATCTGAACAGTTTGGGTCTTGCAGTCAACTGGACCAAGAGCTCACTACAGCCCAGTCAGACAATTTCCTTCCTTGGAATAGAACTAGACTCCGTGGCAATGACGGCTCGCTTATCTACACAGCGCACGGCTGTTCAGCGACTAGCCGCATCTTTTCAGATGAACAGCCTCACGCCTCTGAAGAAATTCCAGAGAGTGCTAGGTTACATGGCCTCAGCTGCAGCAGTACTTCAGCTGGGTTTACTGCACATCGCCCGCTTCAGCATTGGCTAAACACCAGCGCCTCGCCGGGCTTGG
Source organism: Xyrauchen texanus (assembly GCF_025860055.1). Lineage (NCBI taxonomy): Eukaryota > Metazoa > Chordata > Actinopteri > Cypriniformes > Catostomidae > Xyrauchen > Xyrauchen texanus. Next base: position 37,224,171 of record NC_068307.1, read on the forward strand.
GCCACAGGCCGCCAGCCCATCAAGGTGACTCAGACCTGTATATCAGCTCTGCAGCCCTGGACAGTGGCCGAATGGTATCAGCGGGGAGTGACAATGGGAGCTGTATCTCGCCGAAAAGTCATCTCGACAGACGCGTCCAATACGGGTTGGGGCACGGTCTGCGAGGGCTCTCCGGTTTTCGGCCTATGGTCAGTTCAGGAAAAGCTTCACATAAATTGTCTGGAAATGATAGCGGTCGAGTACGTGCTCGTGCGCTTTCTTCCGGTCATTCAGGGTCACCACGTCCTGGTCCGTTCGGACAACAGATCTGTGGTATCCTACCTAAACCGTCAGGGCGGTGTCAGATCCAGGAACCTCTTCCATCTGACGAAACGCATACTGAGTTGGTCCCAGTGCCACCTGCGCCGCTGAGGGCGACGCGACGTGCCAGGCCACCTGAACGACGGCCCGGACAGACTGTCCAGAGACAATATTCCCCAGGGAATGGTCCCTGCACGCTCAAACAGTCCAGACGCTATGGCACCTATTCGGCAGAGCAGAGATAGACCTCTTTGCGCCCAAAGAGAACTCTCACTGCCCAATATGTTTCTCGAAGCGAGGACGCGCTGGCCCAGGACTGGCCCAGACGCACGCTTTACGCCTTCCCTCCCGCCTCGCTATTGCCACAGGTAATGCAGAGGATCAGGGAACGCGCCACTCGGTGCTCCTCATAGCCCCGCGATTGGGAGAATCAGACATGGTTCCGGAGCTTACGCAGCTGTCACTGACAGCGCCGTGGCCCATCCCAGTGAGAGCAGATCTCCTCTCTCAAGCTCACGGCACAATCTGGCATCCCCACCCAGAGCTGGGTGCTGCATGCGTGGTGATCAACGACTACCCGTCGCTCTGCCAGAAGGAGTAATAAACACCATCATACACGCTAGAGCCCCTTCCACGAGAAGACTCTATGCGTCAAAATGGTCTGTGTTCTCAAAATGGTGCACCGACAGAGACCTGGACCCGCGGACATGTGGGGTGTCGTCGCTGCTCGTATTCCTACAAGAGCTGCTGGATAAGGGCAGATCCCCATCCACGCTCAAAGTGTATGTGGCAGCCGTTGCGGCGTTCGCTGAACCCCTGCACGGCCAGTCATGGGGTAAAAACGAGCTGGTCATCTGCTTCTTCAGGGGAGCTAGAAGGATGAACGATGCCAGCACCCGATAGCGAACGCAACGCCAATCTCCTTTGCCCGGTCAGAGCACTGAGATTGTATACTGCGCGCTCCGCCGCTTTCAGACGCTCTGAGCAGCTTTTTGTTTCGTTCGGAGGGCGCACCAAAGGTCTCGCCGCCTCGAAACAGACACTATCTAGATGGATAGTGGACGCTATTGCTGCTACATACGCGTCAAAAGACCTGCCATGCATGTTGGGCATTAGGGCTCACTCCACTAGAGGCATGGCATCCTCGTGGGCATGGTCCAGCGGGATTTCCATTCACGACATATGTGTGGCAGCGGGATGGACTTCCCCCTCCACCTTTGTCAGATTTTACAATATGGAAGTGCCCGCTCTGCAGGCAAAACTACTAGCGGTTTAATACGCTACAGCTCCCCTGGTGAGCTGCACTGATGGGTCACATTCCACACAGACCGGCACCGCCGCTCTGTCGTTCCCTTCCCACTATGTGCTTATGTATTACACAATCAATGACCCGCATTCTTGCCGGCCAAATATTATTTCCCCACTCATAAGGGCTCCCCGGGTCCCCCTTAATTCCCTGGGGCTCATACAGTGGATGCTTGGCGCGACGGCGTTGACAATGGGTTCCCGTAGCGTAAGCTAGCTTACACAATACGAGAGAACCTCTCGTAAGAGAACGTATCGGTTACCTAACGTAACCTCGGTTCTCTCTAGATGAGGGAACGAGTATTGCGTAGCCGGCCGTGCTCGCGCCACGAGCGACTTTTCGCTTCAGTCAATGAAAACCAGGGTTCCAGCCTATGAACTACGCTTATATGCACTCTAGTCTAGTAATTTTGGCGGGCTTTGATGCAGTGAGCGCGCGGACGCCTCTCATTGGATGCGAGTTCGCCCAAGCTCGTCTATAGGCTGCAGCAGTTGCCGCAGAGCAACCTATGAGCTCGCTAGATAGCCCGCTCAAGGTCTGCAGCTGCCGCACTGCGTTGACAATGGATACAAAAATTAAGGATAATTTTTTGGCTTCAATATCTCAGAAAAGATGAATCTTTCCCGTAGCGTAAGCTAGCTTACGCAATACTCGTTCCCTCATCTAGAGAGAACCGAGGTTACGTTAGGTAACCGATACGTTTGTTGTGTGTCTACGGTACTCATACTTTATTTCCTTTCTCTAAAATCAATTGGTTGTGAAGAAAGTAGCCGAATTGCATATATGTTGAAAGTGACATAGTAACTTTTTTCTATAGTACTGTTAAATGAGGTTGTAAAGGTATTCAATGGAAAGGAGGAGGCGAGAACCGGCTTGACGATATAAATAATAGTTTAATGGTAAACTTAAAAGACAACATAAACACACATGACGGACATGTCCGCTAACGATCTCTCTCTCCCGCACGGCCCTCTGCAGTCAGCCTTTAAACCTCACGGAGGCATAATTAGCCTAATACGGGACCGGGTGTGTAGGATCACGACCCGGCCCCGCCCTCTGCCCTGCCACAGAGGTATTGCATGGCTGTTGCATAAACTAATGACTATTAGCTATTTTAAAAAAATAGGACGAGCCTTTGGAAATGTCCCGTATTAATTTCCTGTTTTAATATGAAATACATCAACACAGGTAAATAAATATTGCTAATCAAACTAATTCATAGTGTCTTAAATCCGAAACAACTGGGCAGCCTCCCCTCTCTTTTTTTTTTAAAACAATCAAAATATTTTCATTAAAGGACATTTTTATGTGTTTTAATTTAATGATCTAATAACATTACTATTTATAGGGGTTGGTTTTACCACCACCAATTCCCGATCAGCACCACAAATCAGTTTTAATATAAGGTGTATTTCAACAGTGCTAATTAGCTGCTGTATATTGGATTGAGGAAATTGTTCCTTGTTTACCAACTAAATCTAATTAACATCTTAAGAAGTTTTACATACACTCTAAATCACATACGTCATGAAAGCATCTGCTGAATGTCATTGAAACATCTGAGGGCGAACGTTTTTGCCACGTATTGCAGATGCTTTAAATATTAGGCGTACATCTTCCAGAAGAAAATACATCGACGTACGGCTTCTATGGGAAGGTACAACATTACAGTCAGGTAATTCTCAGAGGAATCTTTCACTGGCGAAAGAAACTCGACACACCCTCTGTCAGAATCCACTCTCATTCTTCATAGTGGCTTCAAACTAGCTACTTGCTGGCTGTGACAGGCTTACTGCCTGCCAGAATAATGAGCTAACACCTGAATTCTGCTCAAGAAAAATGATGGCTGATTTATTTATCCATGTTAGCATGTCTTGACCTGGCTCATAACATCCTGAATCCAGTGCAGTGGGGTTTGGAGGATTCATGCTAGCTTATACCCTGGCAACAGCAGAAGTATAGTCTGTGAGGAAAAGTGAATATTAAAAACATCCACAGTCCTTTCTAATATTGTATCTCTCAGTTTCTTTCCCTGTCTATATATCGCTCACTGCCTCTCTCTCTCTCTCTCTCTCTCTCTCTCTCTCTCTCTCTCTCTCTCTCTCTCTCTGAGCATACATTATATGTGCTCTGTTAGCCAAACGCCACTCCCATGACATCATTAATACTGTACTTAGACCACTTTTTTCATTATGCTGGATTTAACAATGCAGAATTTATATACTCAAGAAACTAAAAGCCCAGACATGCATGTTTTCCACTCCCTCTAGCATTATTTCAGATCTTGCAATCATTCTCTTAACATATTCAAACTAAATCTCTTTTGCTTTGACAACTTCCCTCTGTTTTCAGATATCCTTCCTGCCTCAGGCTGGTTTTTTGGTAATTACATTTCGGCAGCTTTAGCTTTTTTATGTTAAAAAGCCTGCGCCAAAAAAAACAAATACACTGAGAAACTAATGAAAAGGCCCAAGCTGAAAAAACAACTTAAACCAACCTATAGGTTGCTTTGCTGGTCTGTCAGCCTGATGGTTTTAGAGGGATTTGGGCTCTTGTCAGCAGGTCAGGCTGGGAGACTGGCTAGTTGACCAGATAAACCTCAGCGTGTCTGGCTGTTAGACCAAATAAGATCAGTAAACCACCTTAGCAAGTTCATATTTACTGGTGGGATGGGTGGGACCTACCAACCATGTGGTAACAATTTTCATGTAATATTCGCCTATGTGTGAACAGCTTGTAATGCAACTTAAAATATTTGCCCTTCCCGGACTTCCTAGATTGCCTATTAAAGCCTGTAGATTGATTTTCATGTGAAGGGAGCTTTTCCTCTGTGCGTCTCTTCCGCTATTCAACAGTGACAACAAACTGCAACACTAGGTAACGTTATCTTGGAATCCAGCAAACATCCGGCTCCCAACACAACACCGACCCATACACAAACTCTGAGTAAGCCAGAAAAACTACAATTACAACAAAAATCATTTATATTCTGAATCCCATCTGGCTAAGCAGGAACATGATCATGGTCGATCGAAAACTAGAGAGAACATCGGCAAGGTATATGATTTCTGGTGGGACCTTTGTTCGTTGTTGGGGATCAAAATCGACCCTGAATTGGCATTTTTCTTGTTGGACAGGTAATCTTACATAACTGCAAAGCATGTGAAATATAGTGCCATAAGGATTGATCTGTGTAATTTTAGCTAACTTGATCTTGCCTGCTAACGCTGATGAATTGCAAGCTACCTTGCTTCGTAACTTTCAAATCATTTTCATGATCTTCTCTTTACTACTAAAAGTCAGGTATACAGGATAAATTTGAGCAAATACGCTTGTTTCTTGAACGCAGTACAACATATGACATAAAAACTTCCATCATAACAGTGCATCATAACTGTACAGTGGAACAGTAAACTGTCTGGTATAGTTCGGTAGTATGTAGCTGTATGTGTGTATCAGTATGCTATGTTAGCTGATGAGTAGTTTTAGTTTAGCCTCAAAGTTTGTAGTAAAACAATCATAACTGTGTAATCTTAATTATGCTGCCTTATCTGTCAGCATGATGCCGGTGGATCACATTCAGTCACTTAGTTATGTCATTGTTTTGGCCGATGCTCGTCCCTATGGAGTGTGCATGATCAACAGGTAGATGGCTGCAGTTCACTTAACGGCCACAAGTGACATTAATAACAAGGGTTTCTGAATTTTACCTACTGCACCTTTATTATTAAAGGACTTTAATTCTGAAATTGTGCTTTGTGGAACTGTGGTGCATAAGAGACCAGAAGAGAACGAGTCCTGAAGAGAGAGACCCAAAGAAAAAACTTGTTTGAAGCATGCAGAGAGTGCTGAAAGTGAAGTCAAAACTAATTGGTTTGTGTGTCACACACACTCAGGTATGTTGCCAAATGCCAGAAAATTGGTCTGATAGGTTTGTGACATTCATTGAACATTGCTGATTGAACTGAACTGTTCATTATCTGAGCACTACATTTTAATTGCCTGAACACTACAGTACATTTGAACTCTGACCATTTGAACATTGAATTTGAACAATTTGTTAATTGAATATAGAATTTCAGTCATACTGAAGAGAAAAGGTTGGGTTTATTGCTGAATTAATTATAATGACTATTATTGTGTTCATTTATTTAGTTTATTGAAGTTTTTCAAGAAATTCACAAGAGTTTCAAAGCAAAGTAACATTTCAAATCTAACTTGTCTCATTATCTTGGAGTAGGGGCATTCATTCTGCCTTGCTGTTACACACACTCTGGGGTCCAAACTGAATTCTAGAGCCTCCTTTTCACCTGTTGGTAAAAAAAAAAAAAAAGAGAGAACACAATTGCACAAGGCAGACAAAAACATACTTATTGCTTGAGTATGGGAATTAATTGTGCTAAAAGGTGGGGAACTAGCTCCTGTTACGATTTTAGCACATTGTAGTGAGATATCCCCTCTACACTTAGGCTGATTTAAGTGTTCATTTTTATTTATTTATTTTCACAGCAGGGGCTGAAGAGTTTCTGATGTCCCTCTGGGAGATTACAAAACAAAACAAAACAAAGCACAGGTAAAACTAGCCTATCCTGCTTTGCTTGTCTTATTTAGTCTCTCAGCCTGGTCAAGTTGGTCTGGTTTGCTGGTTTTGAGGGATTTTGGACATTGGTCAACTGGTCAGGCTGGGAGACCAGCTAACTGAAAAGGTAAACCAACTGAGGCTTGAGGCTGTCTGCACTGAGTGCGTTGTAACAGATGCTTTAAAGTATTTATATGTCTTGTTGGTAGGATTAGCGCCAGTGCGTGTAGCACAAAATGGCCATTTACTGTCGGCACAGCACTTGTGAAAAAGTGTCTAATATCCCTCTAAGCCTAAACTGTTTTGCTGATCTCACACTATGGTCAGGATAATCTGGTTTACTAGGTTTAGAAGGGTTATGGCCACTTGTTAGCTAGTCAGGCTGGGAGGCCAACTGACTGACCAGATAAACCAGCTAAGCACCAGCCTGTCCGGGCTGTGAGACCAGCTATGACCAGCAAACAACCTTTGGCTGGTTTAAGCAGAATGTCCCTCTGAAAGATTTGAAAACCCTTGCTAAATAAGCTGCTTTAACCAGCCTAAGGTGGTTTTCTGGTTTATCTGGTCTCGCAGCTCACAGGGGTTCTGGGAACTTGTCAGCTTGTCAGGCTGAGAGGCCAGCAAACCAACTGAGCAGTAGCTTGGCCAGCTGATGAGACCAGCTAAAACCAGAAAACCTCTTTAGGCTGGTTTAAGCTGTTTTTTTTATTTATTACTATAATTCTTTTTTTTCAACAAGGGCTGAGATTTGGAGACCAGATGGACTGTAGCAAATGGACACCCTCTTTATGATAATGAATTATGTCATGACCAACATGAGGTCTGTACCAGCGTCAAAGGAAGTGACAAATCAAGGAAGTCGCATGGAAGTGGACCTGACCAAAGCAGTTTGAGAGGAAGCGGGTGGTTTCAGGAAACAGTTGTATAACACTATATCTTTTCTGCTTTAACACCATGTATGAATGTCTCCAGGATGCAATGATCATTAAACTTGCGCACATGGTGTATCAAAGCCCTAAAAATAATATGCAATGTGGAAGAACATTGTGACATCATCAGGGTACACCCGGCAACCGAAGGACCCTTGTTTTTATCCTGTGGGCGGAGAGGAAGGGAAAGTAAATGGCAAACAAACAAAGAGTGCCGAACCATTAACGTGCTGCTGTGCATCAACATGCCTTCATCATCTATTAGTGCCATCGACAACAATGGCAGGGCTCTCGCTGACATTTACTGTTCTAATGCAACCAACCCGAGGCAACCCATGCAGAAGTGCCGAAGTCAACAGCCTGGTGCCTTGGTAACAAAAGCATTTCAACACGCCTAATCCTCCTGGCTCCTGGCTGCCAGAGCCCTGAGGTTTCCATTCACTCTAGACCAAAGAGCCAGTCACCATAGAGCGCCTTAATTTAGTCTTTGTTTCGAAGCAAAACAATGAAATGCAATCATACAAATAAATGGAAGGTGGGCTAGTACCGCTGACTGTTTTTATTTTGTTGCTGTTGCTTGGTTTCGATGTTGACAAATTTTTTTATTCTAAAGTTTAAGCATTTTTTTTTTGACTTAATTAAAAAAGAGCAGGATAACTCAGATTCTAAACACTTTATACGAATGTACTCATATTGATTTAATGAAGCAGTATGCAAACAAAACAGCACTTTTTAGATTTGGTGCCAAGGTAGTCACATGTTTTTTTTTTTTCACATAGAATATACCTTGGTAGTATTATGGTATTCTTTAAAGTACAATGGAGTATAACGTAAATACCATGGTACATGAATATGGGATCATTTTTAGTAATACATTATCAAAGTACCATGGTAGTACTATGGTGTTATTTGAAGTACATTGGAGTACTATGGTATTCACATTTGTTTGATATACCAAGATGGTAATTTTTCAGCAATGTGGTATATAACAAAGTACCATGGTATTGACTTCATATTTTGGTCATCTACCATGGTATTCTTTGAAGTTCCTTGGAATACAATGTAAATAGCATGATATATAAATATGGTTGTGGCAGCGGGAGCGTGGTCAAGCGCCCGTCCGGGAGAGAAAAGCGGTAAGGGGGCTTACACCTGAGCTAAATTATGTCTAACACCTGTGTCTAATTTCAGTAAGCATGGGGAGAGCGGCATATAAAGCAGTAGCGACAGAGCCTCGGGGAGGGAGAGAATGACAAGGGAACCCAGTGTTCCCACGAAAGACATTATTGTGTACCCTGTAAAAAGAATATTAAAAACCCTGTTACCTGTGGAAGTTTTCCTGTGTTTTCCCTCTCTCAGAGCGAGAACGTTCCAAACCCGGGAGTCAATATATATATATATTTTGTTGTTGTTGTTGTTGTTTTTCCGCTCTGTTCGTTCCCGAGACGATGGAAGGTGATTGCCCCGTAGAGTCCTCCCAGTTGGCAGGGGTCCTCCAGTCCCTCGCTGTATTACACCAGAGCCACCAACAATCCCTGCTTGAGCTCTCATGGATAAGATCCTCAGACCTCACACCGCGTATGCCGCTGCCTATTTAGATGATATCATCATTTATAGCAATGACTGGCAGCGGCACATGCAACATCTGAGGGCCGTCCTGAGATCGCTGCGGCGGGCGGGGTTCACAGCAAATCCTAAGAAGTGCGCGATTGGGCGTGTGGAGGTACGGTATCTGGGGTTCCACTTGGGTCATGGCCAGGTGCGTCCCCAAATTGACAAAACCGTGGCGATTGCGACTGGCCCTAGACCCAAGACCAAAAGGGGGATGAGGCAGTTCCTGGGGCTGGCTGGCTATTATAGGAGGTTTGTGCCTAATTATTCAGATGTCACCAGCCCGCTGACTGACCTCACTAAATGGGGGCTCCAGATCCGGTCCAATGGTCGGAGCAGTGCCAACAGGCGTTTATACAGATTAAAGCTACACTTTGTGGGGGGCCGCTTCTGCATGCACCTGACTTCTCTCTCCCTTTTGTATTGCAGACGGACGCTTCAGACAGAGGGCTGGGGGCCGTACTCTCGCAGGTGGTGGAGGGGGAGGAGCGCCTGGTGCTGTACATCAGCCGGAAGCTCTCCTTGAGGGAGACCAAGTACAGCACCATAGAGAAGGAATGTCTGGCCATCAAGTGGGCGGTCCTCACACTCCGATACTACCTGCTGGGGCGGGCCTTCACCCTCTGCTCGGATCACGCCCCACTCCAGTGGCTTCACCGCATGAAGGATACTAACGCCCGGATCACCCGTTGGTATCTGGCCCTCCAGCCTTTTAAGTTCAAGGTGGTCCACAGACCGGGGGTGCAGATGGCTGCCACTGACTTCCTCTCCAGAAATGGGGGGGGGGGGGAGTGGTAGGCAGGCCGTAGGACGCCCCGGCTTGAGTCGGGCGGTGGGGGAATGTGGCAGCGGGGGCGTGGTCAAGCGCCCGTCCGGGAGAGAAAAGCGGTAAGGGCGCTTACACCTGAGCTAAATTATGTCTAACACCTGTGTCTAATTTCAGTAAGCATGGGGAGAGCGGCATATAAAGCAGCAGCGACAGAGCCTCGGGGAGGGAGAGAATGACAAGGGAACCCAGTGTTCCCAGGAAAGACATTATTGTGTACCCTGTAAAAAGAATATTAAAAACCCTGTTACCTGAGGAAGTTTTCCTGTGTTTTCCCTCTCTCAGATCGAGAACGTTCCACAATGGTATTCTTTCAGTACAATGGTATATAAGAAAGTACCATGGTATTACCATCTAAAAACATCACACTTACATTCGCATTTATACTTTTACACTTTCAGTCCATATATTATAAGTAACAATCATAGATAAGCAAGCAAGCTAAGGCACACAGAGGTTTATGATATTACCCAAAACTTTGTTTTCTGAATTAATGTCTTTATGTTCCTTCAGTTGTCTTCATCTACAGTTTCTAGGGTCATTGTAAGTTGCATTACAATTTCTTCGTAATTTATTTAATGATGACTAACACAAGTCACGTCAGAATGATTGAATTTATGAAATGACCACATGAACAGCACCTGAAATCAATTCAATTAAATCAATCAATTAAAAAATCATGGCAATTTGTACGCATTTCGTGTACTGTTGATAAAGCAAAGCTACAAATTTACCAGAAAATACTACTATTTTAGCTGGTTTATGTGGTTATGCAGGCATACAAGACAAAGCTCAAAGGTCAAACATGCATGCATCCAATTTCATTTTTGGTTTTAAGATGATCTTTGTTTGCAATGCTTTTGAGCAATGAAGTACAACAGCTATGATGATGTTAAATGGTATGCATGATAGTGTTTTATGTGAAATAGCTCTGTTATTGAGGTTTTATTGCATGCAGGAGTTTAGGTTTTCTCCCAGGCATAGTCCAAGTCTTTGTATTGTAGGTTGTGGTAGATGGTGTCATTTGAAGAGAAAAAAATTTACAATAAAACCAGAGACAGTGAGTGATATCCACTTAGCACTTGTTCCCACTCTGTCTTTTCTGGTAGTGGCATAAAATCATGGTTTATGTCAGCAAACGTTGCTTGTTTAGTTTCCAGTTTGTTCTAGATGGTGTTCATTGTAATCTACTTCATTTTGTGTTGTAACAAACATGATGTCATATTATTTAGATGACCTTATATTCACAAAAGAGTTCCTTTGTGAATGCTATCAGGCGTAGATAAGACAATTTTAAAACCTCAAACACTGAGGTCATTGTGTTCATTTCTTCATTCAAACCATTCTAATTGTGCACGCTTAATTATGCAATTTAAAAAGCACTATCTCCATCTATCTGTCAAATGTTTCTGGGATGTTTCTATAGAAATAATTATTGTGTTCTTTAAACTAATGCTATGTTGTCTGCCTGCTCCTTTGTTTGTGGTATTTTATAAATGAGTTTCATGTATTTATATGATATTTACAATGGCAGTAATGATGGGAGGTTTGGCCCATGGTAAAAGTGCCAGCCTTATTCTTCATTGAAACTGGCATAGTTTATCACTTGCATTAGCATTGTTGTACACAAAAGTATGCCAAAGCTTTTAATGTTGGAGTTCTGGTTACCCACATGTACACAAAGCAGTAAGGGAGGAAGTCAGTAGCTGAAATGCTACTGAAATTAATTACAAAAACCCACACACATACTGTACTGCAATTGCATGAGCCTGTGCTCCCTTCCGGGTCTTGCCCCACACACTGTATCCTTAGGAAGTTGGTAGACATTGGGTTGTGCCAAGGTTGCAGCACAATAGACACAAAAGTTCAGTATTCCACTTCCTCTTTGGTTTTGCTGTAAGCAGGGACAGAATACAGAGAAAATACTAGGTCATCTAGGCACAATTTGAGAGCATCAATCCATCCACCTATCTTCAGTATCTATCTATCTATCTATCTATCTATCTATCTATCTATCTATCTATCTATCTATCTATCTATCTATCTATCTATCTATCTATCTATCTATCTATCTATCTAACCGTCTGTCCATCCTCTCCTTCCACAACAAAAATGTCTTTCTTTCATCTGTTCATCCATCCTTACTGTAAACAATGCCCTCTATATTCTCTATGTTGCTTGTCAGAACAAGAATTACACACTCTCCACCGCTTTTACATAATGAGACCACACACATATTTATTTCACTACAATCCTTAATATTAATGTGTGTCCAAGTCTTTACTTATTTCTGCTATGTACTTTCATTTTATCATACATCATGCTTACATATGTTTGTTGACTCTATCATTGAGTCCAAATCTGCTATTTGACTTGACCCCCATGACTTGAGAAATGTCTATAGTGGTGGATCATTATTTGTTTACATTTGACATTAGGGAGATCCTACTGATGAAACAAGGCTACACAATGCCAAAAACATTGTTTAACACATCACCGCACAATACAGCATCCTCCACCCATTTTAAATTCTCTGTGATGAGGTTGTCACAACTTAGATTAAAAGCAGAGTTGGATTAGCCTCCTGATGGTTCTTAATGAGAGTTTGGGAGGAGCACATAATGATGCATATAATGGCGAATGTTACTGCATAAAGAAAATAGCATGTACACGGCTGCTTACCTCACTCTTTACATGAGTAAGTCCAGCATCCCTTCTCTACGTCAAACTCATGTTTTCTTAGCATAGTGTAGTTTGTTTGTTAAAGATCTGCTTTCTTTGTTAAAGATCTTCTTTTTCTTGATCCAAGATCTTCTCGGATGTTTGTCATGGTGCCAAACATTTTTCTTAACTAGCTTGACCAGCAAGACTTCAGCTAGACCAGCACCAAATGAGCACTAACCAGGATAAACCAGCTTAGACCTTCATAGAAATCTATGCTGGATTAAGCTGGTCTTTTCAGCACAGTTGGTGATTTAAAGATGTTTGTGTTGTAGTTTCAATCCACACTAGGATTGATCTATGACGATTTGTCCCTTGAGCGAGATACTTACTCCTCAGGTTTCTCCAGTGGGACTGTCCCTGTAATAAGTGCACTGTAGGTCTCTGGATAAAATGACAGCTAAATGGCTAATTAGTAATTAGTCTTTCTATAGCAATGTCCAGGGTGGAAATGCTCTCATTTTGGCCTCTCCATGTTTGGACAAGTAAAACCTGGTCACCCTTTTCCCCATATGGATTTTGTGAATTATATAAACACTTGAACTGAAGCTTGAAAATGCGCTGATGAATATTACACTGTGTATTTCATGCCTGATTTACAAAAATGTGTGGTTTGTTTTGCAGTGATTTCTATGCACAATTTCAGTTATTTAATCTTGGCAAAGTTGCCAAACTTTTCACTGGAGCTTGACATAAAACTGAAAGTTAACACACAATATGATTTCCCCTGTGATATAGGTAATGTTGAATCCAAAATATCAGAATAGTTCTTGAACACATGTAGATAGCCTCCTCAAACATGGTAAAATCACTGTAATGCACAGCTTTTTATGAATTATTGCTTTAATAGAATGGAGGCAACAGCAGTGTGATAAGTCTTGAATTCAACTGAATTGAAGTTACACATTTATGTGTATAATATGTAAGGATTAACTAATGATGGATTATTGAAAATACACCCCGAGGTGGTAATGCGGACACACGACGTGAAGTCCGTTGACATCAAGGCTTTGTGTTAAAAAAATCGACAGTTTTGGCCTCAAATTCACAACTCATTATTTTCACATGCAAATTAGCTTAGCAGAAAACTCTCCATTGTCGCCAAAGGCTTGCTACGGGTTCACCACTACCAGTGAAGACCTGCAAACTTCTGGTTAACATTTGTGGCGAATCGCAAGTTCATTTCCATGTGAAAATAATGAGTGGGAAATTTATGGCAGATTTGCTCTAGATTTTTTGTAAGGATTGCTTGCAAATATCTATGTGTGTCTATGTGTGTGTGTGTGTGTGTGTGTGTGTGTGCATGCGTATGTATGTGTGTCCATTTGTGAGAGTGTGCATGACAGCAAAAGAGAGAGATGGTACATTCCACAGTTATTATTGATTAAGTCACCGGGTGCATTTACATCAAGGCTCGATTTGTTTCTCGCGAGTCTCTATTAATGTGTTATGTATGTGTGTGAGTATGGGTGAGAGCAAGAATGAAAGGGTACATGAGGGTGCTTTCAACAGAAACTGAAATTAATGTAGGATATTGTAGAAATTGTTTGTTATTCTTATCCGATGTACTTCGCCAATGCCTTTGTTTTAGTTGGTTATCTTGCTGTGGTAGCGTGTACAGCTCTTTGAAATAACTGATATAATTTGAAATCATAACTTTAGCATTACAGAAAGTAAAGTCTCGTTAAAACATTTCACACTCTGTTTTTTTTTAGATATATATTATACATTATTATAGATATATACATATAGATTTTTGTAATTTTTTTCTGAAAGCAATGAAAATTTCCACCACAGTGTCATTACCAGCACATAACAAATTCTGTATGATTTTTACTATAATTCTGTGGTGGAAATTACATTTTTTAAATAAAATGTCAGACTCATAGCTATAATATCATAGCTATATATAGTACACAAAAATAAATGATATTTTCACACTTTTTGCATAATTTGGCAAAATTACAGCTTGATTGGAAATGATGCTGGTTAAAAATCTCAGAAGGGATATTTACCACTGACGCTTTTGTTGACTTGTTAAATAAGTACACTAACTTAGACAATCAATTCAGCATCTTCATTCACCCTTATTAGTCAAAATTACTTGTACATTTCATCACACATCTGCCCTTCTCTCACTTCATCATTCTTCTCTGCTTTGAATCTACCTTAAATAGCCATTTTTATACTTAAAGGATGTTATTTTAGCTCAGTGGGCAAAGGACGTTCCTGCAAAACAGACCCATTCCTCCCTTGGGCTCGACCCAATTCCTGACACATAAATGAATCATAACCTAACCCACCTATGATTTGTACATGTGAAATGATGTGTTTGCCTCTGTCTGTCAAGTTTGTTCCATTCCCACTGAATTAAATCAGTGTTTGAACTTTGGCGAGAGGGTTTATTTGTTTCATATCCCCCTAACCCACCCCTGCCCAGCCCGAGCACGTGTGTTCCCAGAAAACGGGCCAGACTGAGGTCTCAACAGGTCCAAAAACAGAACATCATGGAGAAATGTTGAATTAGCAGTGCTCCAGAGAGCTCTGGTTTGTGGTTTTATTCAATTAAGGTGTATTTATTGAAGACATTTTTAAACATTGATGTAGTATTGCTGAGGATGAAAGTGTAGTTTTACATTAGAATCTGCAAGTGAGTGAACTGGCATGCACACACACACATACAAACACTCAGAGATGGCTAAGTTCAAGAACTCTCTGGACTGTGGTTTGTTTGTGCTGGTCTGTGGACAGTGGATAGACCTTTTTCTTCTATATATACTGATTAAAAAGAAAGTGTGATGAAATAAGAGAGAGGGAAAGAACAGAAAAAACATCCAGACAGTTTTGGAATCTCCAACCGCTTTGACAGAAATATTAGTCAAAATATACATTTTCAAATCCAGAATAAGAATGGAATTTAACGATTCTGGTTTTGATTTTGATTCTTTTTAATGATTCTGGTTCCTTAACGGTTCTATTGATGATTCTTTTAGTGCTTCTGAGGAAGAAATATTTGAAAATAATAAACATAATTAGTATTGGATTTACTACCATTAGCAGCCTGTTAAAAAAACATGAGATAATTTCATTTTTTGAGCAGAACAGATTCTTGCAAAAGTGTTTACCTGGACTAATTAAGGTATTTTATTTAAAACATTTTTTAATACATTTATTTAAAATACACTAATAAAACTTATAATGTGTATATAAACAACATATTGTCATATAAACAATCACTCAGTAATTATTTTTATTTAAGTCTCACGAGACTAAAAGGAATATTCCGGGTTCAATACAAGTTAAGCTCAATCGATAGCATTTGTGATATAATATTGATTACCACAAAAAGTTAGTTTGACTTGTCCTTACTTTTCTTTAAAAAAAAGCTAAAATCGGGGTTCCAGTGTGGCACTTACAATAGATGTGAATGGGGCCAAACCATTAACATTATAATACTCACTGTTTCAAAAGTATAGCCACAAGTCATAAACTATATGCATGTTAACATGATTTTAGTGTGATAAAATCACTTACTAATAATTTCTGTGTAAAGTTATGGCCAATTTAACAACTTTGTTGCCATTATGATGTAATGTCAACAAACCCTAAAAAAAAATGTAAACAAATTTGCAGCTCAAATAATACATGATTTTTAACAGAATTACTGTGAATGCTTTTAAAAATTATAAGCTTCACATTTCTGCCTTTTAAAACCTCCAAAGATTGGCACAATTGACTTCCATTGAAGGTGCCTCACTGTAACATCGATTCTTTGCTTTTTTAAAGAAAAGGAAAGACGAGTCAAAATAAAAGTTTTTGTGGTAATCAACATTATGCCACAAATGCTCTCGATTTACCTTAATTTGTATTGATCATGGAATATTCCTTTAATTTAGTACAAATTGCACAGTAACAATTCTTGGTTCAAATAAAGGGATAGTTCACCATAAAAATGAAAAATTCCTCACCCCCATGTAATCCCAGATGTGTATGACTTTCAATCTTCTGCTTAACACAAGCGAAGATTTTTAGAAGAATATATCATCTCTTTAGGTTCATATAATGCAAGTGAATGGTGGCCAGAAATGTGATGCTACAAAAAGCACAAAAGGAAGCATAAAAGTAATCCATAGAACTCCAGTGGTTAAATCCATGTCACAGAAGAGATATGATAGGTGTGGGGGGGAAACAGATCAATATTTAAGTCCTTCTCTACTATAAATTCTCCTTCCTGCTCAGTAGGTGGGGATATGCATGAAGAATGCGAATAGCCAAAAAAACAGAAGAAGAGGAACACGTTCAACGCACATTGGAGGGCTGGTCAAACTGGAGATTTGACCAGTTGTTTGTTAGATAATGAGACTACACGTGTTGTGCTGTATGTTTAATGCTATTTGTTTGTAGTGTTCTAGTCCTGCTGAATATTAACGCAGGAAACACTGTCAAAATGTTTTTTAATGATGTTCCATTCATATTGACATAGCAATATGGAACCCCAAGTCATGAACATCATTCGGTCTGGTATATATATATATATATATATATATATATATATATATATATATATATATATATATATATATATATATATATATATATATATGTGTGTTTTTAATTTAAATTTTTTTAAATACAACCGGTTCTGAATAAAAACCAGTTCTCGGTTACCAGCCCTATCCCAGAATGCCTGTGATGTTGATGCTTATCCTAAATGATATATATAGACAACAAAATCAAATTGTTAATATCAATATAGATGGTATAGTAGTTAAATTTTAGACTGGTAACTTGTGAGTTTGAATCCTACAAGGGTTGCTATATTTAAACTATCTTAACCAGGTTACTTATCTTTTTGTTGTACCAAGCTTATATGATTTTGAACCTGTACGAACACAAACAGAAATGATAGGTAGAATGTTAGCCTTAGTCACCATTCACTTTCAGTGCATGAGAACAAAAAGATGCAATGAAAGTTAATTGCGACTATGTTTCACACACTTATCACTTCACTACATAACACATTGCACATGTTCATGAAAAAAGAGAATTCGGACACAGCTGTATACACTTCTGTGCATTGTGTATGAAGTTACATACATGTCCCATCCCGGATGACGAATTAATAAAATTATTAGAAATTTGATCTGACCTTGGATTAAATTTGTAAAAATTGTATTGCATTCAGTCATTTGTTTTTCAGACTACAAAGAGCTAAATGTATTTATGTTGGATATGAGTAAAGTTGTTTTTTTTGTTTTTTTTTTTTTTTTTTGCTGCCTGTTTGAACAATGCCAAAAGGTCTTAAATATTGGTTTACAGGTCTTAAATTATTCCAGTGTGCAGATGATCTGGTGCAGAAAAGGGAACACTGAGATTTTGAGTCAGTGCTCCATGTCGACCAGAATGCCCCCCCCAAAATAAATAAATAAATAAATAAATAAAAGAATCAACAGACTGTTGCTTAATCAAATCCATTGACCTCAGACTTAATTGCAGTGGATGGTTTATTTTTCTTCATTTAAAAAAAAACTTTGTATAGTAGGTTATACAAATTACCAACAGGTGAAATGTAATTAGCATTGTTTCCTCCTTTTTGAAGCTGCAACACATTACATTTTATGTCTCACATTGCATGCAGGACCAATTTGACAGTGACTCATAATATTTCATTCAGCCAAACCAGAACAGCCTCTATAAAACTTCTTATATTAAAAGTTGACAAAGAGTTTGAACGTCCACTATTCTCATATAAAACCTGTTTTCACAGCTGCGGTGAGAAAATCAGAACTTTGTGAAAGATGTCTAAACTCTACTTTGAGTTATTTGGAGCAGAGTGTACAACTGAAAATGAAGACCTGTGAATACTCAAGGTGAGAGGCAGAGGAGAGAACTTTTCTCATATATATGCTAATGAGAGAGAGAGGACCACCGGCTTGTGAGGAGACTTTTTCATGTCATATCTTGTCACAGCATAAGGTTCCTATTGAGGCTGTGAGATTACTACATGTTCACTCATTAATTCAACAATTTAATCTGTCGTAGGCCTACTGTTGGGGGTATGGTGTCTGTGTATGTGTGTGGTGTATGTATGGGAAAGTGCCAATGTGTGCATATCACTTATGAATACTTCTGCTGTAATTTCCCCTTGATTTGGTCCATACAGAGCCCTTGTAATCAAAGCAATAATGAGCTGTGTTCCATTTTAACCAGTATATAAAGGTTATAAATATAAAAGGTTATGCAAAAGGTTATAAAAAATTGTTCACACAAAAATTTTAATTAGGTCATCAAACTAACCCTCTTGTTGCTCCAAACGTTTTTTTTTTTTTTTTTTTTTTTTTTGTTGAGTGGAACAAAAAACCAGATGCTTTGTAGAATGCTCATTTCCAAATAGTGAAAGCAAATAATGACCAGTGGCTGTCAAGCTTCCCAAAGCACCAAAAATGTGCATTAAAATATCAATAGTTGGCCTAGTCCATTCTGCTTATTTGCTTTATTCCAAGTCTTCTGAAGCCATATATATGATTTAAGTTTCCCCTCCACTATAGTTTCCAAAACTCATTTGAGTTTGCCCATATTCAAACAAGATGTGTCATGACAGTTCCAATCATGATGCACAAAAACCAATGATGTTTTATGTGTCTGACATCAAGGGTGAATGAGATTTTAGAACTACAGAGGACAGAATATTTTCAGGAATAATACCTTCAATTTTGGTCTTTTCCTCACACAAAGCTCTTGTATGGTTTTGGAAGACTTGGGACACAGTGCGCATGTCCTGTGGACCACTTGTATAAGGCTTTTCTTATTTTTGGAGCTTTGCAGCCATATTTCCCTTTGTCTTTTTGTCATTTGGAAAAGAGCACCATGGATATTCTACTACACTTTTCCTTTTTAGATTCAGAGTTTAAAGAAAATGGGTTTAAAACAGCATGAGTGACAGTGAGTAAATAATGACAAAATGTTAATTTTTCATCCTGATCTCATGGAAATTTTGTGACTGGCAACTTTTGCAAAATTATATTATATGAATCACGACACATATCGCAGCAGTTGTGAAATTTCCACTGTGTGGCGATAAAAGTGAATTCAATTTTGTCTCAACTTTTTAAGGTTAATGCCAATAGTGTCATAAAAGTAAATGTGAGATGAAAAGTTTTAGCTCGGCTGGAATAATACCACAATCATTTACAGAGAATTTGCATGTGCTCTCTTAGTTGAGCTACCACCAAAATGTTGTACTGAAACTGATAATCTGCCATTTTACGTGATTTGTGTGAAAGTGAAAAAAAGTCCTTGTTGTTGTTGTGCCTCATATTTCACCAGGAAACTGCTGAGATATGTACAACGAGGTACGTACAAATAGTTTTGCAAAAATATAGGTATATTAAAGTGATTCCATGAGATTAGGTTGTGATGTACTCAATAATTTCTGTTTGTCAGCCATTTATTTTTCCTTCTCAAAGATAATTAATTGTTTTAACATAGATTTCTCAGCAGCTTTGTTGAGTCTCAGAAACAAAGGCTGCTCTGTTCCAGCCAAATCCATTGTTATGACAATAGCGCAATATTATTGACCCAAAAGCTTTGCATTGAGAAGCCAAGAGAGCTTATGTGAGCTTCAAACATGTTTTGCCTCCTCACAAAAACAAGAAAACTGCTGCGGGTGAACAAGTTTGATTTTAACAAACTAAAGTCTCAAGTATATATAAAAGCCTCACAGATATACCTTGAGAGCGGTGTTTATTTATAAGCGCTAATAGCACTAATGCCTCCTGACCGACTCAAATGGCAGATGTGATATGTCTTATTTGATTAGGGACAAATAGAGCCCTATTCAAAAGAATCTCTTTAGCACTCAGACAAGAGTGACATTTAGACCCCAACGATTTGAGAAAGAGTACTGGATGGTTTCCAAACCTCCAAGCACCTGAAGGAAACAGTACAGTAGACTAATCAGGAACATTGGTGGCGAGACAGATCCGACCGAATAGTGCAGGGAACAATCGTTGCTTTTTACAGTACATTGTAAGGGGGCAAGGTTGAACTGGATTGTAGAGGAATGGAGATCTTTCGTCTATTTGTCAAGATCAGTGGAGGACAACTTTAGAGTGAGAGGAGAATTTGTTTGCTCAAATCTTTGTATCTCAGAAGATGTTAGTATTAACGAAGATCAACTGTAGATAAGCAAGGATTCTAGAAAGAGGGTTGTCAAGCTCCAAATATGACAAATAAAGTACTATTAAAAAATATACAATATACTTTATTGACATAAAACTTGGCGCAACATGTATTGATGCTCCATTTTTGAATGTACACAAGCGCAACTGAGATTTAAGAGCTATGATAGAGGGGGGAATTTAAATTTCTATCTTTTCCTCTCAAAAATCTTTTGTATGGCTTGTATAGGATGACAGGCAGTGTTGGGTAAATTACTCAAAAATTAATCCACTAAAAATGACTAAGTACTTATCTTTAATTATAATCAGATTACTTTTTTTGCATCATCGAAATTAATCACATTACTAATTACTTTACTTTTAAGATAGTTTATAAAACACTTTTCACAGAAAAACAAAATAAATGGTAAATAATGACTATTTCTTCCTTAACTGTGCAATGAATTCATGTTAAATATATAATATATAAATTATATTATTTAAAAACATATGTGTAACCCAAGTAATGTACTTAAAATGTATTACCTTAATTTAAAGTAACTGTAATCTGATTGCAATCATTTTAAATGTAATGTGTCACACTACTTTTTGATTACAAGTTATTGGATTAAGTCAAGTAATTTTTATTTGTATAGCACTTTTCACAACACACATCTTTTCAAAGCATCTTTACAGAAAATCATGCTTTAACAAAAAACTAAATTCTAATACATATAAAGTCATAGAGTGATCAATGTGTATTTTGATTAAATATTATTGTAAATTGGAATAGGACCTAAAACATGCTAATGCACGTCCACTAATGCCAACATAATAATCTAGCCTATTCAAGAGAATGTCGTGATCTGTAGTGTCAAAGGCAGCACTAAGATTTAAAAGTACAAATGGCTCAAGACAAATGCAGCCGCAATCAGATGATAAGAGAAAGTAATTTGTAACTCTGATAAGTGCAGTCTCTGTCCTGTGATGGGCCTAAATCCTGACTGAAATTGTTCATATATACCATTTCTATGTTGAAATGAACATAGGCGGGAGCACACTACCTTTTGTAGTATTTTCAACATAAATGGTAGATTTTAAATAGGTAATTAGCCAATTCTCCAGTATCAAGAATGCTTCTTAGTAAGCAGTTTGATAACTGCCATTTTAAAGTTTTTGGGACATGTCCAAAGGATAGTGTGGAGTTAAAAATATTCAGAAGAGTTTCTGAGATTACAGGGAATACCTCTTTTAAGAGCTTAGTTGGTATTGGATCTTACATACATATTGTGACTTTTGTTTTTTTTAATACTTTTTTGGCTCAAAGACAGCAAAGAATTGAAGTTGCTCATTTGGAAAATTGAGAAACGGCTTTCTGAGGTGCTGTGACAGTTGATTGCAAAGTTCCAATTTAATTACTGATCATTAAAATGTTATCAGTAAAGAAATTCATGAAGTCATTACTATTGTGCAGTGACGGAATATCTGGTTCAGTTGGTGCTTAATTCCTAACCAATTGTTGTGGTTATTTTCATGAATTTACCCAAATATGCTGACCTGGCAGCTTTTAGTGCTGTCTGTATCTACAGACACTATCTGTCCATGCACTGTGAAATACCTCTAATTTTGAATTCATTCATTTGCGCTCCATATTCTGAGCTGCTTTCTTGAGGGAAGAATTACAGTAACTAATTACTTTGTAATCAGATTACAGCCATAACTATCTATCTATCTATCTATCTATCTATCTATCTATCTATCTATCTATCTATCTATCTATCTATCTATCTATCTATCTATCTATCTATCTATCTATCTATCTATCTATCTATCTATCTATCTATCGGGCCCACTGATACTACACACACCTCCAGTGTGGGAAAAGGTGTCAGGTGGTTGACCCCTGAGGTAATCGCAGTGTAAACACTTGTGTCTAAAGTATATGCACCCTTAATTATCAACCAAAGTGCACAGGTACACTAACACCTGAGGCCTCTGGGGTTTCCAGAGTCACAGGAATGCTGGCCTATTATTTCTGCTACACAAAGTGCCTCATGTCATTTCACTTAAAACACCCAACTGATATTTACGAGACCATATCAGAGGTCAACCCCATGAGGAAAGAATCAATGTCAATACAGCACAAATGGATAAAAAGTACTATGTTTATGGAAACAAGTTCACAGGCTCTCTCAGACTCCACATCCAGTCTTGACATCTGAAATGCCTTTTATTTCCTCATAAAGGATGGGGTGAAGGGCGTCAAGACAGTTCAGAAGACCTGCCTGTCTTCTAAAAGCCCTTCGCTGCCCTGTACTGAAAAGACAAGGTATTGAAGTTGTCAGAGTTTGCCTGGAGGGAGACAAAGTCAGCCTGCTTTCATTTGAAGAGATCTTCCATTTGACCTCTGCCAAGTCGACTTTGAAAACAGTTTTTTTGCAGGTCGGCATGAGAGAGAGAGAGGAGGATGAATGGTCTGACGGTACTGAAAAGGGCAGATTTGCTTTCATTCTCGGGGTCTGTCCATTCAACCTCTTTAGCCCAAGTTCAATCTTGCCGGTAGGCAGCATTGTGACCGTAATGTGAATTTTGTGGTGAATGTAGATTAAATGGGAGGCTAATAAAGAATGTGGCCTGATAGAGTTGCAGCAATGTGAAGTCTGAAATTAGCTTTTTCAATCTTTTTTTGACAATGGCGAAATTACTTTTTATTAGTTGACTCATGTAGTTTTTCGCTGCATGAGAGACAAAGTTGCATGCTCGGTAAACTGGCTGGAATAGACCCCGTCAACCATGTTAATGTCCTACTTTTTTCCAAAAGGCTCCATGTGAAAATCCTATAGAATTAATTAACCAGGAAGGACATTCTATTTGTTCTATTCAAAAGGCTTGCAGAGTTATTAGAAACTAGTTCTTGTTGAAATAGATAGAACTTTTCAAAAGAGTTTGCAAATACGCATCTGATATGTTGAACATTGTTAAAGGAGTTCTCATTTCTAAAAGATCACAACAACCATATAGTTCCCAACTTATTTTAAATTCACCCATTAAAGGCAGACAGAGTGAATTGATAACAACAATGTGCAAGTAGATTTTTCAGAACATGCGAGTAGTTCTTGCCCATGCAAAACTCTCTGCCAAGATGCTAGGGTGTTTTGGGTGATTACTTACTGGTCCTAGTCAAGAAAGTCCAGCTAAAAGTCTCTACAATATTCTAGTCTTTACATATTGGGTCTCTCCTTGAAAAAAAAATCAATTGGATCTTTTGTCCCTTTTATCAACTGCCAAGTAAAAATAAAGTCTTCAAGCCACATGATGTCAGGTATGATTAATGTCTATAGTTCAAACGTTTTTTTTTTTTTTTTGAGGGGGTTATGTGCTCAAATGTAATACTGTAGGGTAAAATGTTTTTTAAATTGCTTACCATAAGTATGAACAATAGTATTAGTCATGCTTGCCTTAGTAAACATTATCAATAAACCCATTTAATATCTATTTTTTCCAAGATTAGTGGACCCATGTGTTTTACTCCTTGAATAGCCTAGGAAAACAAGCTGTATGCCTTCTTTCTCTCTCTCTCTCTCGCTCTCTCTCTCTGTCTGTCTCTCTCTCTCTCTCTCTTTAGAAATGTAATTTACTTTATTCTTGGTCACAATTGTAACCGTTGGCAAAATAGATTTTTTTTAAACATTTTTTCTTAAATGCTCAATAGGATGCAATAGAAATGGCAAGCAATAAGTAACATAATTTTTTTTTTTTCAATTTTAATTTGTTTAATTTATTGTAACAATGCTTTGAAATCTGCAATTTTATAATGGGAGTCAATCAGTCACCTGTTCAAGATCAGGTGATTTACATGTTTACTTGTCCTGTGAGTGTGGTTTATATGAGGCAATGAATCAATAATAGACCCTTTTAACATTATATGTTCAAAATATAGTTTAATGTGTATTATGACAGGTTTTACTTGTTTCCTTTAATGGAGTTTTGACACAGACATTATCTTTCAATGGAGCACAGTGGAATTAAGTGGCTTTGGTCATGTAACTATTTGCACCACTCATGTAAAAAACAAATCACAGGAAATTAAGATAGACTGCACTTTCATTTATACTCTGTGTAAAATAAATTAACAAATATTTTTAGACACTTTTCATTTCAAAATAATTTTTGGTCAAATTGTAACTTGTGGGATTAAATGGATTAAAAGTAAAAAAAATATATATATTTGAATTTGCGTTTCCATGTCATGAAAAATAAATGCCTGAAATGTACTGCAGCATACAGAACAAATTTACAGTAATATGCATATATTGTATGCAAATATCATAAGCAAACACACCTGGAGATGCTGTATAATTGTTGTATTAAATTGCATTAAATTGCATTCTGACTGCATTCTTTGTTTGTTCAATAAATATAGCATGATTTGTAGCAATTTTAGACTGCTCCACTGTGTTTGCCATCTGTGTGCATTGATATTAACGCCTCTTTGTCATAATGAAAAGACTCTTTTCCCAAGCATTCCAAACTGGGACAACACTCATTGAATCAATCTGTCTGAATGGTTTAGAATGAGGTTCCATGCTCTTATCACCTTTATTAAAAGAAGACACACATGATTATTTCCAATAGTTGTTATGTTACTGCATGTCATACAATGCTGACATGTATTAACATGCAAAAGCATTTACTCCCAAATACAAGAATGTGTCAAAGGGAGAAGTAATTGTGTGTTTGAGTGTGTGGTGTACAAACCGGTCATGGACAAACTAAATCGAAGGCTTTGTAACAGTAATTGTCAAAGTAATTGCATTGCTTACTAAGTGTTTCAAAGTAAAAACGTGTGAGATGTTGAAAACTGCAAATGATTATTCAATACCAAAAACTCAATCACAAAACTGATTTTCAATGAAGTCCCTCAAGGGAAATTGAAAAGTTATAAAACATCCCATTATCATCAATGTTGCCCACTGACTAATTTTCTGACCTTTATGTAAACAGAAATATATATATATATATATATTGGCCAAGGGAAACTCTCATAGTGCCATGGGTAGCAGCATGTGTTTAGATAGATAGCTAGATAGCTAGATAGCTAGATAGATAGATAGCAATTTCAACACAATCCACACACATAAAATGTTTTTATAAATGTAGTATTCCACATATAAATGTAATTGAATAAAATCTAATATCGTTCACAATGGTCCCCAGCATGGTGCACTGAAGATAAATACAGTAGTTCGCGGAGAAGGGGGCGGTGCTCCAAGGTGAACTCCCGCCCATGGGCGTGCCATATGCATATGATAGGCATTGCATCCACCTGCCAAGCTGTTTCAGCTGCAGTTAAGGCGAGCGAGTGAGTGAACGAACGCCAAACAGCGCTTCACTTTAAACTATTCAAACAGCTTGTAACTGCGCAGAAGCTGTACACGGAGTTATCAGTTGGCTTTTACGCTTCCTAGCTCAAGATCAAACGGGATTTTATAAAGCTGTACCAGATGAATTCTATCTACAAGAAGAACACCGCGCTCAGGTGTTCAAAAAGATAAGGACTATACCTCCGTCTCTCCGTAGAAACTCAAGAGACATTTTATTGGATTCGTTGTTTTGAGTTGAACTCAAAGTTCTTTTTGGACAGTTTGGAGCAAGCAGGTAAAAATTACTTTGCATGCATTTCTTTCTCACGAAAGTCACTGACAGATGTGTGTGCATTATTTGAGCACTTCTGTTTTATAACCGTCCAGATTTTATTCTTAAACGTTTCTAAACTATTTTATATCTAAACGTTTTAACTGGTTAATATTTTGACTTGCACAATAACAGCTACTGTTGGCTATAAGCATATTGTTTTTTAGACATTATGTGTAAGATTGCTGCTTATTATTTGCTGTCAACATATGTTGGTTAAATGGGTAATAATAACGCGCGCTCGAGCACGCGCTCTAAAGTTGCGTGCATTATATACTCACGCGCCCACAATACTGCAGTATATGCTCCACTAAAACGCTTTATTATTAGGGGTTTCCTACGTATTTCTACTTTGCATTCCAAGACCAATTGGATTCACTTTGCACATTATTTTGCAAGTAATGTGTCTTTAACCACGGCATAAATGGCAGAACAGTTATGGTAGAGCTTCTGTCTATATTTCAGCACAATAGCCAGTTCAGTCAGAGCAGTTTATAAGTTATAATTTATGTTAAGGGTGGTAGAAAAAGAAATATAAAAGAACATTCATTACAAACGCTAACTGTAGTACAAAATAAGAATAAACAATGGCAATACATGCAGATATGGGCTGTATGTTGATATTGTGGTAGTGGCAAAATGGGTAAGAAAGAATGCATAAAACAAAAGTGAGATCCCTCAACCTGTTGATCAGTCACTAGACCTTATGAATGTTGACAACTTTCAACATTTTCCAGGCATGCTGAATTTAAAAGCCAAGCAGCATGCTGTTGAGTTTTAAGTCTCTGACTTATGCACAGACTATACAAATGACACAAGTTTGTTTCAAACAGTTGAAGCTCAATGCCTTTACTTGAGAGGGAGGGAAATTAAGATAAATGAGAGAAATTAAACTTAATGGCCTTAATCTAGATTATTTTCATATAGGAACCTTAATGTACCTTTAAAACTTTATTTCTACAAAATAAGCTACTGTTTATATTTATTGTAATAATATATTGTAATGAATGGTGTTACATGAATGTCACATTAGAATGTATTAATGTATTTGATTAATAATGTATTTATTAATATATGTAAAAATGCAATTGGTGAGAGTCAGTTTATTTTTAAGGATTTTGTGCAAATATATTTTGCAAGCCTGTTCCTTCTAAGAAACATCCCTTGGTGGGTGTATTTTGTGAAAACAAATTAATAAATAAAAAAAAAAAAACATAATAAAATAAAAAGTTTTAAATTCATCAAGTTGAAGGCTTCTCTCTGTTGTGTAATATTTCACATCAACTAGTTGATCCTACTAGACCAAAACAGCATCTGCCAAGCAAAGTGGCATAACTTTCAAAAATGTATTAAAAACAGTCCATTTTATGGTTAATGTATATAGATTCTTATACAGTAGATCCATTCTCTTAAAGCAAGTGTGTGAGACTATTTGCATGTGTCTGAGCACTCTTGTATTCATATAATTGTTGTTTAATTTCACTGCCTTGTGTGAGGTAAAGAGGCAGAGAATTTAGATAAACAGCAGGACAGTTAACAAATTGCCTGCAAATAGCTGAGGTTTAAACAGCTGCTTCCACTCATAAATGCTCTGCAGCCAGGCATCGTTTCTGTTGGATGGCCTATCTTCCGCCTATACTAGTTTTTCTGTTTTTTAAGATTTTGGCTCCTTTTTTAAAAAATTAAAAAATTACAATTCTAAAGCTTTTATCGATGTCTACGGTGCTTTGGGAATGGGAACACTGATTAAAATATCTCACGACAGAATTAGGGCGTTAAGGTTACAGGTCATGATACCACCGTGCATAAGTACAGTTCCTCTATGGGTGGCAGCCTTGTTTTTTCCACCTGGAAGAGATGGGGTATGTGGAAACATGGGGTTTTTAAATGTCTTTCCATTGGGAATGTCCCTTTGCTTTCAAACATATGCAACCAAAATCCCTTTTTTGGGGGGTGGGGGTGTATTTACTGCAGATGACCTCCTTTAATTCTCTTATTAAAGCAGGGACATCTGAGGTAAAACATACAATATGGAAGTGTCTTGAAAGTCTCTTGAATATTTCTGGGCTAAAAAGCTTTTGTATATGACATTGGCTTATGCTTTGGCATAAGGAGAACGCAAGTCAGTAACCACAAGAAATAGAAAAAGAAAAAAACAAAACATTTACAACCCATATGACTTTAGTTATTCTGTGGAACACAAAAGGAGGTCTTTTGCAGAATTTCCATAGAATGTTCATGGTTTCATTATGGGAAATGGTGCTTTTAAACTTTAAAAATGCAAAATACAAAACTTTGTATGAATAATGGAACATTATTTTAAGTCTTAATTTGTTGAAAATCTTTCTAAATTAGATGAAATGGTGAATAAATTGTGAGATTCTTTGAAGAATAAAAGTCTCTGGAATATAAATGGGCGACATGGCTTTGTATATAACATTGTTGAACATCCAGTCCATAACCACAAGATATATATTTTTTTTTAAATTTTTTTTTTAACCATTCATTGTCTGTTTTCTTTTCCAGTGACCTCATCAATTGTGTCTTTTGGACTTCACCGGATGCACCATGCTTTTGGACAGTCTTTGGGCAGTCCAGATTCTACTGGCCCTATCTGTCCCAACATTGGGTTCGGACCGCGACCCCCAAAATGCGCCCCGTGTCTTCTTGTCCTTTAAAGGTAGGATAGCATATCTGTTTGGCATCTCTTGACCTGCTTCTGGTTTTCATTCAGAAACTGTTGCTTTATTTGTGTGGCCTGTGGTTTGGTGGAACCTTGTGAACATTCTGGAAAATCATTTTCTCACGTGCTACCTTCTGATTTTCATTACTGAATTTGATGAGTTGATAAATGGAAGAGCGTGGGCGATGATTCCTCAGAAATTCACTGCATAGACGGATTCTCGCGTCTAACCACAAACTGAAAGAGTGGAAGCCGTCTGTGCATTTCTAATGGGTTTCCAATCAAACATCTTAGATTTTCACAACCAGCTGCATCCACTTTCATCCTGTGTCAGGGTAATTAAAAACACAAACTAAGAGTTGAAAAAACAATCATTCTGAAACTTCAACATGGGTCAGATTTAAAATTTACCGAAAATCGAACATGCCATCTCAATTATTTCGGTAGTAATATTTAAAGCATACAACACTGTTAATCATTCAGAATTTGCCCATCACCCTCAGAAATAAAAGTTCCAAAAAGGGTTTTACAGCCATCAGAGAAACTTTTAATTTTAAGTGTGCTCCTATTTCGAATAGCAATACCGAAATGTTTCATTATTTGTATCACTCCACATTTTTGTGTGCTTAATGAAGAATTCCAGACCTTGCTCCTGTTTTGGTCTGTTTTTTCCATTTTGGCTATGCAAAAATAAAATAACTGACCACAATGTGTCTGAAATGTTCATTTCTTGCTACTACTTGTTCATGAAACGGTAAACTACAACAGGTAAATTGGGACACACTTTTAATATTGGGATGACAAATCACCCATTTTCCTGAATTCACCCTATAAAAGCAATCTCACAATTGTGCAATAAGTAGAAAACCATTGCCACTGTGTACTGTATCTTTCAAAGATCCCATTGTGACTTTTACTGATTCTCTTTTAACAGATGAAACCTACACTAGTACTAATATTATGATCTGAAGAACCTTTGTTTCTTCAATACAATTGTTTTTACTTCCCCAAGAATTGGATTGTGAACTCAAGAACCTTATACAGTGACAAATGGTTCTTGATAAGAAATTGATTCTTGCTGAACCTAAGGCGCTGCAAAGACTATTACAGAACTTTTATTTTTAAGAGTGTTTGATTGACCAGGCTGCGTCTGGGACTTTAAAAAACATCTTGTAGAGTTACATTTTCTAGATCAGCCATGCACATCGTTTGTGCCCCAGGTCTACACTGCTGGAGATCAGGGCTACGATTAGCTGTTTGGGAGCAGGGACCAGGCAATTCCCCTGTTTGCCAAGCTCTCCGTTTCCCAGATGAGAATGCTCTTGTGGACATAATTACGAAGGCCGGCACAGTTCGTTGTTCAAGGAATTTTTCCACTTTAATCAAGTTGGATTTAACACTCCAATGAACATGTTTGTAGATTCAGTCATTTTGAAGGATTTCAAATATTAGTATTTCAGGAATCACCTCCCTTTCTTGATGCTGTGCTGTGCTAGAACCCCGCCCAATGTGTTTGAAATCTGTACACCCTTTGCATGGCTTGCAATCTTTGACTTGCAAACTCCATGAAGTCCACTTAAAAAAAATATTCTGTTCTAATTTAACAGTATATTTACAGTATATATTTCTTATTAAATATTGTTATCCACATAACAATTTGTTTGAAAAGTTTAATTGTATAATTAACTTTCTGAATTTATGAACGATGAGATTCCATATACATGCTGACATTTGCTTTAATGATAGCATGTACTTTAGTCGGCAGGTTTGTGCAAAACCTGATGATAATTTAAGCATGATTTCCATTTTTACAAAGGAATTAATATGGTCAATGTCACAAATTTGCTTATTTGATTAATGACCTATGAATAGTGCCTTTTTTGTTTAACATTTTTCAAAGTAATTAAACTTCATAAACCCAGATTTACAATATGGCAATCAGACATTTGAACCCCATTATTTATGGTATGTAGAGCACACAGCACATTGTGATGCGGCAAAAAAAAAATAATTGTATATATAGATTGTATTTGTGTTGTTGTCCAGTAACTAATTCAGAGAAATCTAACAAAATGTATCAAGAAAAAACTGCACTGAAACCCCTATAAGTTGACTATTCAGTTGATTGTTTCCTCAACTTGGTGTTCATATGAATGAACTTTACTAGGTAATGTAACAAGATACAAGTAGACTCAACTCAAATTTGCTATTTAAATGTTTCAACGTAATTTTTATTGAATGTTCTCAAATTTAGGTAACAAAATAAAAAGTTTAAATAATGGAAGATTATAGCTGATTCTAGGTCAATCATTTAATAAACGTATTTATCCACGGTAATGCATAGACGTGGAGTTCGGTGTGATGAGAACACCTATTTGATGTTCGCCAACGACAGCGTGATCTTCACCGATACTGATCAGGAATTCAAGTACTTAGGTGGTGCAGGAGAAGAAAGTGGCGTCTTCAACTGGTGTCCCGGCATACTCGGCAAAGCAACCGTGGCATTTGTTTTGCTCAAGTGGTGCCTATGGAAAAGGGCCAACATCTCTGTTAAGAACAAAATGTGCCTTTTCCGGATGCTGATCCTGCCAATTCTCCTATACAGGTTATAAATATGGACTCTACTGAAGCAAGATCTAAACGAGCTCGAGGTCTTCCAAATGTTCAAGGAACTTAGATATTTGAGTTACCTTAGTTCACTCAACATTTTGTCATGCTGACGCATAAGGGAAATACCTTTTCCGACAACCTAGATGAAACCCTTTTACATTAATGGCAATTCTCTCACTCTCTCCCCCCCCCGTGTATATATATGTATGTGTGTGTGTGTGTACTGCATCTCTGCCAGTACAGTATATGTGTAATGAGCTTCGGCCCTCTGCAGGAGCTCACGACCTCGTCACGTTCAGCGGTTCTGATGTTGGTGATGTTATGTCTCTCACTACATCTGACACTGGTGAGTGGACAATGGAGGACGTTGGCACCCCTTCCCCCAGTGAGGGCGAGGAGCATGCACCGCCACTGACAAGGAGGTGTTTCACATCTTTTCATGGGTGGTTTAAGAGCTCAGTCTCGAGTGGTCTCCTCCAGAGCAACTGGAAATATCTTGCCTTGAGTGGTTTCTGCAGTCCGGACACCATCAAGCAACCGCATCCAACAGATCTTCCCCGTTCTTCGTAGGGATTCAGAGATGGTTCAACTCTCCACGCGATGGTGGTGCTCCTAGTTTTCCAAGCTAGCCTCCTCAAGTAAATAGTCGACAAAAACTATGATCCAGAGTTTTTAAAGAGCTCCGCACCACTACGGACTTAGCGCTGCGGGCCAAATCGTTGCAAAATCAAAGTGCAACCTGATGTTCCTGGATCGTCAGTGTGAGGAGGGTATGGCACGTCAATCGCCTGGAGCTGTCGGCTGTTTTCCTAGCCTTGAAGGCTTTTCAATCTGAAATAGTGAATTATGTTATGATTTGCTCAGACAACATGTCAGTTGTGGTGTAAATAAACCACCAAGTCAGAATTGAGACTGATGCGTTCCCCCCTCCTGTAGAGCTCCACCATCTACTCTCCCTGTGGGTGACATATGTCCCAGGCTGTCTGAATTATGGTGCGGACCTGTTGTCATGCCAAGAAGTTGTCATGCTCGAATGAAGACTTCATTCTCAGAATGTCCTGAGAATTTGGGAAATATTCGGCAAAGCGTAGATCGTTCAATTTGCCTCTGCGAAGAATGCCCACTGTCCCCTCTGGTACTCTAAGTCCCAAGCTCTGCTAGGAGTGAATGCAATGGCCCACAAATGGCCTGCGAAACACAAATATATGTTTCCCCCGGTGTGCCTCCACTCTGTCATATGCAAAGTCTGAGAGGACAAGAAAACAATTCTATTGGTTTCGCTGAAGTGGCCGAATTAAACCTGGTTTCCTGAAATGATAGAGATTCTGGACGGCCCTCCATGGGAAATACAGATGAGGAGGGATCTCAAGTGCAGGGCACAATTTGGCATCCCCAGCCCAAGCTGTGGAACCTGCATGTGTGACCCCTGATCAGAGTGCGCTAAACAAGCAGTAACAGACACTGTTGGTTCTGAACACCATTTTACAGGCTAGAACAGATTCTACAAGATGCCTTTACATACTGAAATGGGATGTGTTCACTAATTGGTGCTTTTCATGTGGCAAAGACCTAGTGAACTGCCCATACCTGACATTCTTAGCTCTTTGTCCCTCAGTCATAAAATTCTGAGAAATTGTGTTTTCGCACCTAAAATGGCAGGGCTTAAACATCATGGCCAATCTTAGAATTGGCGTTCTTGAAGAAGGGTTTCAAATAGGTCGTCAGAAAAGTAATTTCCCATATGCGTCAACATGACTCAATATCTCGTTCCCTTCATCTCAGGGAACTAAGGTTACATATGTAACCGAGACGTTATGAGCCCAAAACATGGCATTTCAAGTAATGTTTCATTAAGACAACTTGAATTTTGTCAGTACTGACAACATTCGAGTTTACAGTGCATTTGTCAAAGGGGTAGGAAATGATAACATACTGAATTCAAAGGCAAAACAAGTTTATTTTTTTGACCCATTTGGCAAATTATTTTGTATTTAAAAAAAAAAGCATAAACCCCACCAAATTTTGCTATATTTCTCAGCAAACATGTCATATTTTATGTCAATCTGCTTCTCAATTAATTTTTTGTTTTAAGGATGTTTATATATTTTTACCACTTGTATTTTTATTAGCCGAATCTGTGGTTAAGCGTGAAAGGGGTAAAGGAATTATTTATTTTCTTTTGTTTTTTTTTCTAAAAAGTCTGATTTTGGTTGTTAACTCACATGTTTGCGTGCTCTGTCGAGTTGGACGCAGCAGTATTCCAATATTGCAACCACAGAGTACTTGAGCCAACATTACATTTAGCCCTTTTAATTGGTTTTGGAGCGCAACTGCAAACCTCATCATAAGACCGCACCTGCCGTCCACTCAAACTGCAGGCCTACTGTTTTCTCCTTATAACGCCTCACAGCACACACAGGAATGTGCTGCTAATTATTGGCAAACCCCATGCCCATTTTCAGACTTTTAAGTCTCACTCATTTCAGTTTGGTCCTCAGCCTTCCTATGATAAGTCACCCTTCGCTAATCCCTTTTTATCCACCTTAAAATCATTTCTGACCAAGCCTATATAAGCAACTGTTGACGTCCACTAATTCATTTACAAGCGTTTGCTTTTTTCCAACAAAAGTCTATGGGAATAATATGTGTTTGGGCAGTTTTAAGTGAAATTTTATAGAAATGTTTGAAACTTTGTTGGTGGGTCACTTGTAATACTGACACAAGGTACGTAAAGAGGATACACGTAGTGTTTTTCTTTTAAATAAATCTTAAGAACAGCATGCTATGGATTAAACTGTTTCAGTCCTTATTCCAAAATGAACATGTATAACATCAGCAAGGAGACTTCAATTTGCTCCAAGGTCATTTAAAGTCTCAGTAAAGTAGATGGTAAATAAATGGTTCACAGCATCACAGTGAGTGTGTTATGAGACATTTTGAGCAGTTCTGTTCACTTACACTAATGTTATCAAATATAATCACAATGAAATTATGCTTTTCTCTTTTCAAGTGACCGTAATAATCATCTGTCTCAATTCTTATTCACAGTCTCGGTTTTTAATAAAATTAATGTTTAATTTACTAGTACCTTTTACAAAAAACCTCAGAAAAATATGCTTTACATTGCCACACTTCATTCCAGCCCAAGTAAGAATATTATCAATTTTGTTTATGAGAATATGTTGCCCAAAAAATTTAATTCATGGCAATCTTCCATGCATATCAAAGGGAAGTTCTGCAAAGCTTGTCCGAGCGAGTAGCAGTAATCAAGGGGGTGTTTCTTCTACCAAATAGTCTTATAGACTTCTAAATAGTCCCAAAATACCTTTTTAAAATGAAGCTTCTCTGTGTTTAACTTGGCTGTGT
The DNA here is from genome assembly GCF_025860055.1 of Xyrauchen texanus. NCBI lineage: Eukaryota > Metazoa > Chordata > Actinopteri > Cypriniformes > Catostomidae > Xyrauchen > Xyrauchen texanus. Next base: position 37,258,955 of record NC_068307.1, read on the forward strand.
CAAAGTCGATTGATCTTAGATATATTTTCAGCTTTAGAGGTTGTTTTCCAATTTACAGTGTTATTACCCTGAAGAAATCTGTGATCGATGTATTACCAAGGTCATAAAGCTGATATTTTTACCTCTGTAACTAGAGGTTCACATCCTACTATCTACAATGCCTGTCCAAATAGATTTGTTCTGTCGACCCACTTTAAAGGTCAGGAGTTGTGACCTCTTGCACAAGTGGAGCTCACTTTTCTAGTAAAGTAGTTCCACCCCTCTCGGAGAGTAAATCAAAAACATTTTAATTGTTCTTTGAGCTTTGCAACTTCCTCCCCCTCGCTTTGTCCTTCATCAAGGTAGTTCACCAGGGAAAACACTCCCATGATGCCAATGTTGAAGGCTTCTAAACCAAAGGCAGATGTGGTACCTTTTCCATATCAGTTTTAGGAGAAACCTAATCCTGTTTGGTCTGGTGTAGAAATGGATTATCATGGTGAATAGAAGGTCACTAATTCAGTGACAATCAGTTAAATCCTTTGGGTGATTGCATCCAGACGACCATACATCCATTTACCTACATTGCATTGAATGAGTTCATTTTGAAGCAACTGTGGGGGTTACTATCAAGAAAGAAATGCGAGTAATTCAATGTAAATCAAATCTGTTTTTAATTAATCCCAAAGGTTAGTTGTAAGATTGAAAGGTGAACCAGCATGCACAATTGATTTTAGAGCATAAGAGTCTCAGTCGCCAGCCACCCGCCAGGGGGTTTTGACCCCCTTAAAGTCTCTCTCGCGCGTGTGCACGCACGCACGCACGCACGCACGCACGCACGCACGCAACCCACTAAAGTGTTTAGACTGTGTTGGCTTAACTTGCCCCCTTTATGCTGATCAGAGGTCAATATTGCTGCTTTACTGCCAGGATTGAGATTAGTGTAAATTAGTTTTGGTCAGGATAGGGTTATAACAAAGACCATAAGATACCTGAAACATTCAAGTTGTATCCCTGTGCTTAGAGATGAATCTATGGGCAGAACCTTTGATCCTGCACAGTTGTGATGCAATACCAAAGCTCAAAGTTGACTTCAAGGCCATCAAGGCTTTTTTCATGAATGCACATGAAATATGCTCTCTTCCAGTTTATGTCGGGGTGAATGTTCTTGTGAAGAAGACATTTCCTCCTTTGGTCTATGATCTCACCAATTTTACCATGGGAAATCAAGCTAATTTTAAAGGCCTGCTATTTGAGCCAAATGGCAGTGTGAACTACAGTATAAAAGGTTTAAATTTGTAAACTCTCCAACTAGGGGTGTGCACCGATGTCAGAATCTGTATTGATATTTGGCCATATGACAAAATCATCTGTATCTGTCACTGTATTTGGATAAAACCAGGTGTGGACTGGGCTTAAATCTAAATGAAATGCCCATTTGTTTTTATTTTTATTTTTTTACTTTTAGTTTCTATTAAAAATATATAAAATATGCCTTGTGTATGCCTTTTCATAATAATAACTATACAATTATAATTACATTTAAAAAAAATAAAAAAATTCCTACCAGATGAAGCTGAATTTGTTGGCCACATTAACCATGGAATATGTTGGTAACTGATATTAATATCTGTCTGAAACCGTATTTTCGTTCTTATAACAACATTATTCTGAAGGTGTCAAGCACACATTTTGCAGGAAAAAAGACCGCAAGTTTCAGATTCTTTGTTTTACATAAGCAGGAATATTCTGAATACTCTATGGAGCATTTCAACTTTTTTCGGAATAAAGTCTTAACCAGATAATTTCCTTAATCACTGAATTACTGTAAATGTGGTCAATTTTAAGAGTTGGCTAGATGAGTTCTGACGTGAAATCATCACATCTGGTCAGGAATTTAACATTGCGCTCCGGTTTAGGCTATAAGTAAATGCATGGGAATAATTTGTGAATTGTGTGACACATGAACAGACATTTCAAGTATTGGAAAGTGTACATGATGTCGTATCTTCGTTAATATTATACTTGACAAGCTCCATATGCACACATTTAACGGAGACCGCAAACTGAGACAAGGCCATGACCGTCTGATCTGAAATCGCACCATGTGCATTTTCATTCGTAAGGTTTACACTTTAGAAACATTGGCGCACATATTCATACATTTTGTTCTATATAAATATATTAATTTTTCAATTATGCTTTATGCCTGTATTTTTGTATTATCAGTCAAACTCTGAATCAGTTATTAGTTTTTATTCGTGCCTTTCCAAATAGGGTATTCGGCTTCGAGCACATCCCTATATCCTATTGTCTCCTCTATACTGAAAGCTCATTTATGAATAATAAAGGAATCTAGGTATTTATACAGCTCCTAGTTTTATACCATTGACTAAAATGCTGATTGGGTTTTTATTTTAATGCTGCTCTAAGTGTTTTGTTTGGGAATACCATGCATACAATTGTCCCTACTAACGGACCGATATCACTAAAATAGGTGTCTTTAGAAATCACACTGCTCTGTAAACAACAAAGAACCTGACAGCATGTTGCCAATATCCAATGAGAAATCTTGGAGGCAGCTCAGTCAATAGCATGAGATTAGTACGGGAATATCTGACTACAGTGGCTTTAAATATTTTAGGAGTTAGACTCACTGTGTTTTATTTAGATTAGTGTAACTTTCACACTGATACTTAAGGATATTGTTAGCTGTAGTAAGACAAATAACAGAGCTGTTTGAATCAAATCTGCAAAAAAAAGTCCTGAAGCCTGTTTATTTTTTCACGAAAGATGTGTGTGATTTTGTTTCTTTCAAAAGTAACTTGTATTTCCCGAGTGAAAATAGATTGTTCTAAATATTGTGTTTAAAAGATTTGAGTGCACTATAGTGTTTTAAATTACCTCACTGAAACATTACATTTAAACATGCAAATGAGCACATTGAGGATTCACGTTGATTTCTATTTCTCTGTTACTTCTGTTCTGCAGCCTCATCTCTCTCTTTCTGCATACATTACCTGTATTTTCCACTACAAAATCCTGAAAACCGAAGACCAAGCATCCCCATACCACTACCAGCTTGTTTTTTTTTTCTTGTGTGGTTAACCTCTTTTTCCCAAACTTGTGGCATTTGTGTTTGCTCACAAATAGCATTTAATTTCCTAAAATGACTGCAGTGGGTTTGGTTTTGAGGCGTGTGGTTTTGGCCAGAGTGATGGTGAACATTACACATCTCATTAGCTATTACACCCAACACAGCAATAACAAATATAGCTTAAATACACTATAACTTATGTGCTCAGTCCATTATGCATATGTCTGCCAGCCATGGAAACAGCACTTGTGTGATGAAAACCGAACCGCATGTGGTCAGGTTATGGGCAAGTGAGAATGATTACGGCTTCTCTGCTGAAAGGAACCGCTTAAACTAGTCCAAGGGGTTGTTGGTCTTCCATCCATGTTTCCCTGCTGACAAGTGCCCAAAACCATTAAACTAGACTACTGCCATTTGGTACCAATTTGAAGGAATACTTCACCCAAAAATGAAAATTCTCTCATTGTTTACTCACCCTCATGCCATCCCAAATGTGTATCACTTTTTTTACCCCTCAGAAAACAAACTGAGATTTTTAGAAAAACATCTAAGCTCTGATGGTCCGTACAATACAAGTGAATGGTGACCAAAATTTTTAAGCTTCAGATAGCACATAAATCTGGTGCTTAAAATTTTTGGTCACCATTCACAATTTTATGCGCCTCCCAAAATGTGTGGCCAATTGTCTGATTTGAGTTGAGCATGATCATTTTGACGAGGCCTTAAAAAGTGCATTGGTCAAATGGGCATTGAATGTCATCCAATCCCCGCAAACAGTTCTGTGCTGTCATGTAAAATCAGGTAATTTTAAATGAAGTCCGTCGAGGATGATTTGTTCTCCAGGCCTTAAAGTATCCGCTTTTAGAGGAAGAACACTGGACGTATTGTGTTGGGGTGGTTAATGATCATTCAAACCTGGCATTGCGGCCATATGAGGATCGCAAGAGGAGATCTGATGAGGGTGAATAGACAGATGGATGATAAGGGGGGGCCATTTGGAAAAGTCCTGCTTTTTTGTTATTTTTCTTTCTTTCCCTCTTAGTCATTTCCTCCGAGGCTGTTCGAGTTTCAGGAAAACACTCTCTTGCAACACTAGAGGCTCCCAACTACTTCAAGGGCCTTTTGGCATTCAAGACCGCGAGCGTTAACCCTTTGAGGTTGTTCCTGCCCTCTGTGCATTAAAATGGGTCCGTTCACAGTACTGGTATTAAAATAGCTGATCTAGGTAAAGATACTTTAGTAGTGCATACTAACTGGCCCTTAAACTGAAAGTGTCATCCAAACTCCCAAAGGGATTAAGCTGGTTGGCAATAAGGTGTGTGTGTGTGTGTGTGTGTGTGTGTGTGTGTGTGTGTGTGTGTGTGTGTGTGTGTGTGTGTGTGTGTGTGTGTGTGTGTGTGTGTGTGTGTGTGTGTGTGTGTGTGTGTGTGTGTGTGTGTGTTTATCACTTTGAGGGGACCAAATGTCCCCATAAGGATAGTAAAACCCGAAATTTTTGACCTTGTGGGGACATTTTGTCAGTCCCCATGAGGAAAACAGCTTATAAATCATACTAAATTATGTTTTTTGAAAATCTAAAAATGCAGAAAGTTTTCTGTGATGGTTAGGTTTAGGGATAGGGTTAGGGTCATGGGATAGAATATATAGTTTGTACAGTATAAAAACCATTATGTCTATGGAAAGTCCCCATAAAACATGGAAACACAACATGTGTGTGTGTGTGTGAGAGAGTACAATGATTTTGCTGGCAATATTGTGATATCTTAATGTAATTTTTATTTGGTCATTAAGTAACTCTTTTCATAAAGAGATTAACTCCTTGTTGTTTCATGACTTGAGTATGAGAGACTTAAGACAGATGTTAAGTGTCTGTGATTTTGAGTATGGTTCGTTTCTGTAAATATGTTTAAATTAATTGATCTACAACTCTGATTCATCATTCAAGACTTTCACCTACTGTTGCACTTGTGTACACAGTAGTGTGACAATAAAGTGATTTGATTTGAATTTGTTTGCAGATCAAAAGTGATATATTTTCTGTAATTAAATTGAGCTATTATTTTGAAGCGTTTGAGTTGATATGACGGCCAATCCGGAAATGCCAGTTGCTATGTTACTCAAAGTGATTATTAAACCGCAAAAGGCTGCTATTTAATTAAATATGCACTGTATGAATCAAGGTGTAGGTTTAAAAGCTAAGTGCATCTGGCATTGGCACAACACTGTCTCCACACATTCACAATTGCTCACATTTAAAGTGCGCAGCACATGCAAACTATATTTAACTCAGTAAATCACAGATTTTGCGGTTGAATAATCTTACTAGGACATGACTTGATTTTAATCTGTGTGCTGAAAGTTTATGCAATGACATTTTTTCATCAGATGGAATCAGTTTTTGCTATCGGACCATTTATTTTGAGCACAAGTACATGAGCACTGTACTGGACACTATTCCGATACCAGATTCGGTATTGGGACATCCCTACACAAAAGTCCTCATGTATTATTTTCATATATTAAAATGGTTTAGTAAAAACATATTTATGATTTTTACTTCCAGAACCAGTGCTCTATTGGCTACAATGGCTGTTGGTCGAAATACAAATCAAGAGCAAACTTGTATATAAAGGGAAATACAAAAACATTGAGATATTAATAGAATATAATCACAAGGCTACCGAGATATATTGAGTACGAAGTAGAAGAATAGTTTGGAGACACTCTTGCCGCCCATGCAAATATCCAATTCCTCTGACCTACGCTCTCAATCAGAGAAATAAGGAAAATGACCTGCAAATCTAGTTGCTCAACGCTGTTGACCCACATTCTACAACCTTATCAGCATATCTGATGGCACAGGGCAGCATACTTCAGTAATATGGAGTGACATGATGATGTCTTTGTGTGTAGTTTTCCCACAAACCTCTGCTCTAATCCTTGCAGCTGCATCGTAATGCAGCCCATTTGCATCCCATCAGTCTTTGCACGGACACTGGTGGCAGCTGGACCTAAAAAAAAACCTCACAACGCCTGCACTGCGTGCACTAAGAGGGAGGTCAACAGATTATCACGCCTTTTTTTTTTTTTTTTTTTTTTTTTACACAAGTTTCAGGTCAGCCGGTTCATTGTGGATAGAGGGAGCGGCTTCTGCTTGCTGTGTGGTACATGAATGGCTGACAACCAATATCTTGGGATATAAAATGTACTTTAAAATTATAGTTAAAACAAAAAATAAACATTCTGTCATCATTTACTCATTCTGTTCAGCCTACTTTTTCACATACTATGAAAGCATGTAGGGACCAGGGGTTGTCAATCTCTAACAAGACAACAAAGTGCTATATCCCAAGTCTTCTGATGTCCTACAATAATTTTGTGTTAGGACTGAAATTTAAGTTTTTATTCACTGAGAATCTTCCCCTTTTCTGTAGTTTATTAGCTTACTTATAAAGTCAATCTGGTTTGCAATGCCTTGAGGGTGAGTAAATGATGATAGAAAATTTCATTTTTGGGTGAACTAAAGAAATGCCATCAGGTAAATACTACTTTAACAGTTCTGTATTAGTTTAACAATATTTTTTACAAATGTAATTCTTGAACTCGTGAACTATTCCTTTAAAGCTGTACTTGTTTTATCATATTAAGATATACTGGTGGTGGCTGTGGAGAGTCCCCTGTTCTCTATTTATAAGTGCTTTGAGTATAGAGTCAGAAAAGTGATTTAAGTGTAAAATACATTCTGTTGTTTATCTTCATCAAAGCAAGTAATCTTTCCATTTCGAATGTTTAATCGTGTATCATAATATCAACATGAAAATAGCATGTTATGACTCTGGCTCCAGTCATGATCACACACACAGTCGATGTCCAGGCAAGCTCAAATTGGGAGATTCATCTGCTTAATGCAGCTAGATTATAATGTGATGGTTCATGACTTATTGAATCAGAATATATGTCACTGTACATTTTCTTATCGTGATGAAATTTGGTAATACGCAGCTTTATTCATAATAGATTTTTTTTTTGTGAGTTTAAAGATTGATTGATGTGAACAAAAAGGTGAGAGAGAGTGCGTAGTCTTCGCCCCATTATACACTGCAAAAAATATATTTATGATTGGTTTTGGCTTGTTTTCCAATAAAAATATCTAAAACTCAATATAATATTACAAATATAAATATTTTAAAATCCTTTAAAAAAGAAGCATTCACCTGAGAAGCAGCATATAAGATACTTAGACTTGCTTTTAAAGAATTGATCTTGAATATAATTGTATTTTGTCTTTACTGCAATCGCAGAAGTATAACCAAGTGAAAAAATGCATGTGTATATACAAAATGTACTTTTATTTAAGAAATATTCTCTTAAAGCAAGTCTAAATATCTTATTTTGCTTCTGAAGTAAATGTATCTTGTTTTAAAGATTTTTAGACAATTCTAAATGGAAAAGACATAAACACTAAGTAGTTTTTACTATTTATTTATTTTATTTTTTTTACTATTTATTAGTTTTTATTATTGCTATACTAGTCTTTACTGAATTACACTTAATCAAAATAATTTTTTCCCTTTATTTCAGTGAATGCCATTTAGTGGTATTTTCAAAAGATGATTTTGTCCTCTATTGTTAGTAAGCACGTTTAATACAACCTTTTAAGTCAGGACACAAGCTGAATAATCCATTAAGAGTGAATTATTAATTATCGTTAATCGATTTATCAAAATAATCGTTAGCTGCAGCCCTACTTGAGTACAAAGTTACATAATTCAGATTTAAGGCTGGTCATTGTTCTTGTAAACCAAATCTATGGCTTGGTTCTAGCCTCATATTTTTGAGTCCATGGAGTAAAAGCCAACTGGCAATGCTCCCAAGCAGTGTGTAAGTCATACAGTACTCTAATTTAGGATCCCATCAAGATTAAGGCACAGACACAAGTTGATGTCGAGTAAATGCTATACAACTTTTAGTCACCCTTACAAAATTGAGTTAACTGCTAATTTGCTGTAAACTTGTGGCAAATTTGCCACAGATAATTTTCACATGCAAATGAGCTTTGCGGCAAACTTACAGCAAGTTGTCCATTGTTGCCAGTGGTTTGCCAGAGGTTCACCACTACCAGTGAATAGCTGCACACTTCTGGCAAACATTTGCAGTGAATAACAAGCTTATATGCATGTGAAAATAAAGTGGCGAGTTTGCGGCTAGTTTAGTTTTTTTTTTTTTGTAAGGGTGAGCAGGATTTCGGAGCTACAGCCACAATCTGGTTTCATTGCTTTTAAAAAGTGTGACCGGTGAGGTTAATCTGAGGCACGTGAGGAAAAAAGCTGAGAGTAGACTAAGGAGGTTAGCAAACTATTACCGTGAGGAAGAGTTCCTCCTTATTGGCCCTGGATGTTTCTAGATATTTATTTCAGTCAAATCTGTTGAGCATTGCAGATTTAAGAGTTGCTGTGCGTCAGAAGTCAGAAGTGGTCCTCATTTTCATTTTGGAACATGGATTGTCTGTGTATGTGTGTATATTTACTGCTGGTCCGTTCACAGATGCTAGAGACTGATGTTTATGTGGACACCTGGTGAGGATAAAGTGTGTTTATGTCTGTATGAGGAATGTGCCAGGGTGGTCGACTAATTGACTATTCGTTAAAAATCTGACTTGTCGATTAGTGGGGACGACTACTAACGTTAATAATTTTAGTTTAAGTTTAATTGGAGCTGCAATTCTCAAATTAATTGAGACAACTTTCTTAAGAGTGTTTTTGCATGACTGTGCTTAACAGTGAATATCAGTCAGCTCACTAAAACCATCTGCAAGAAGTTTAATCTCTTAAATGCTTTTGGTTTTGTCCTTTTATGCCCTGTTGTTACAGCAATCAAAGCACTGCATCAACAACTCATTTTAAGACGATCACTGTCAGACGTTAAATCCTCTACTCTGAGTAATTCTCCAGTATTTGTTAGATGCTGTGGAATGATTAAAGCATTTTACTGGTTCTGTCTGATGCTGCCTGACGTAAATAGTTGCAGTAAAAATGGTTTAAACTGCTTTATGTAAGAACTAGATATGTAACCTCAATATTATCTTTCAGCTCTCCGCTTTTGAATGCGCAGCGAGGATCACCCTGAAGCATTCCTGTTACATTGATGTGCGTCATTCTGTATTCAGATGCGCATAAACTATTTTGTGCCACTCAATATTGGAGTCTTTATTATTTCTTACTTTGTTCTGTGCAGTAAGATGTTATAGCCATGTAGCATTTTAATTTGTTGAAAATCAGTTAGTCACCATGTTGAAGTGCTGCACTTAGTCTGTATTTCCCTCTAAAAAGTGTCTGATTGGGGTCACTTTCAGGCTTTTCACACTATGCCTAACCCTACACTGTAAAACAAATCCTGTTAAATTTACGGTAAAATACCGGAAGCTGTGGTTGCCAGAAATTCACTGTAAAAAATTATACGGTAACCATGTTTCAGGCTCTACGGGATGTAATTTTGATGCCTGTATATATTTATATTATTAAATGTTAAACTTTTATATTAACCTTCTGAAACTGTAAAAATTAGCTTTTTACTTTATTATGTATTAAGCACCGTAGTAATTACGGAAGGGCAGGATGACATAGTTCATCAATAGTGGCCCTATTTCACACGTGAAATTAAATACAATAAACATTAACAAATCAACATCAAATATAACACAAAACACCCCAATGTACGTAACTGATATAAAAAAGAAGAAACATAACTATGCCCATAAAATATAATTAAATGTAATGGGTCACACAGGGAATTCTGGGAATGCCCGATTATTGTTTTTTACTTTAATTTGAATGACAATTAACTGTAATAAGTACATGTACTCTGTTGTTAAACATTATATACATTTTTACTGTTAATTGTATGGGAAAATCAGACTTTTTAGATCCAAATATAATTTTTACTAAATTGTTCCGTAAAACTACATGTATTTTTAAATATTTAAAAATGTTGTACTGTATATCTTAAGGTAACTACACGTTTACTAATGAAGGTATTTTTACTGTAGCATTTTTACAGTCTTTTATTGTAGAATTACGGAAATGTTTTACAATATTGTTTAAAGGCGTTGTGTATAATTTTAGATGTTACTTTCTCGTAACCCATTTTGATATAGGTGAAGCATGAAAAGTGTTAAAAAAATGTATAAGATCACCCAGGATTACTTTAACAAAGGGGTTAAAAAGTTTATCTCCCATTCCCCTCTCCTCTCATTGGATCCATTGACACGGGGGAATCAGGGAGGCTACATACTCTGAATTCTTGGGGCTGCAGCGGTGCACACTTTTAGCTCACACAGGAAGAGTGATGTTGGGTTTTCATGCCCAGCCTTCTGGACTCTCACCTGTGTGATTGTTGAGGGTTTTGAGTTTCACCGTCTGTCAGAGCTCAGCTGTGATTTAAAACCAGGATTGTTTCTCTGCAGGAATACTAAAAGTTGGTAATCCATGCTTTTTTTATTTTGTTCAATCTGTTCTTTGTGCCACACTGGAAAAATAAAACAAAGTCCCATTCTTGTCCTTGTTGCTGATATATATTCATTTTTTTTTCTGTTTAGCTGATACGTTACATATATTTGTGAATGTGGTTGGGTTTACCCCATTTAATTTAAATTTACCCTCTTATTTCCTCCCCTGTTATTTTTCCGGCATCCTAATATGCATGTTTCCCTACTATATAGTATGCCAAAAGCAGTATGTCAACTGAGTAGTATGTCCAAATAGGTCATAATCCTCAATATCTCGGATGAGATTCTGAAGTGCGCATCAACTGGACACTTTACTCTTCCATAATCCCGCAGGACTCAAGGAGACATCATATTCAAAATGCGAAATAATAATAATAATGATGATAAATGAATAAATAAAAAAACCTGTGAGTCATGTGGGTCTTCTCAACAGTCAGTGATTATACATGTCAAGAACCTTGTTCCTTATGGTTAAATTGCACTTGTTTAACAAATCCAAATTTAATTTGTTTTAACTGGTTTTGTTACTTCGTCATATATTCGGTTCACTGGTCAATGCCCACGTTCCAAGATGAAGTATGTCTGGGAATTATTCCTACTACTCTAGGGATGCACCAATCAAATACTGATGATTTAGCTAAATTGGATTTAGATCCAATCTATTTTTGTCCAACAAACCCGATCCAAATCTGATACGGTGTGTTAATTGTTACTGTCAAGCTCAAAAAATTACACTAAAGAATAAAAGCACCATTACAGTGGTCCATATGATAGTTTGGTTCGCTTTTAACATGCATCGAGAATGGCACCAGAGAAGCATTTTAACAGATTTTTTATATGAAGCATATTAAACTACTGTGAACTAGGCTACATACAGTCAAAGTACTTCCTGGAGTGTTCTGCCAAAATAAAAGCTCAAAGCTTTTAAAGTTAAGAAGGCACGACTGAATATATGTTACTATTGTATAATATAATTCTAATATTATCATTAAATGAAGGAAAAATAACAAAATAAATATTTGACTGGGTTTCAAAAAATAATTGAAATGAATGTAAAATTCTGTTACAACTTAAGCTAACTAAAAAAGTGATCTGAATCATTTTAAGTTTAGATAAAAGTTGAAAAGAAAAGAGCTTCTTTTCCACCCCAGCCAGTTTTATTTGCAGAGACTTTTCACTGGGCAATATGAGGAGGTTTAAGCAAGTCTTAACTATGACTTGCGACATTTAGTATAAATCTAGTATATAATTGGTCTTACACAACCATTTGGCCTTCATAGTAAGCTGAAGGAGTTCTGAGAGTGAACAGCTGTGCTCTCATTGGCCACCCACAAAATGATATGGCCTGACTGAGCAGTGGGAGGACTCATGGGAATATGTGTCATCAATAGAGTGGAATGGTGCCTACCCGCTTTTTCAGCCATCTGGGTTCCTGAAGTATTTTTCCCATTCATTTTTTCATAGAACTCTTTTATAAAGGATATTACGAAAAGCCTAAGCCATGATCCAAACCAACATGAATCACAACATTACAAACTTTGTCTTTTTGATTTTCAAATATTTTTTTGCTTCATATCAAAGGTACAAGACTGTGTTCTTATCAACTTTCCACAAACCAAAATCACTTGCGAGTTACGTAATTTAATAATTAATTTTTTGAAATGTATAAAACTACAATTTAGTTTATTTACAATTTAAATTGTTGAGTACAAGTATATAAACAATATATATTAAATAGGTTCACGGTAAATTATTCTGATATATACTTAATATATAATTTAATATAAATTTAGTTTGAGGTTGTTTGGACTGTGACTCTATTGCCTCACTCACAGTACATCAGGGAAGTGGGTGCTCGCTGCCGGACTTGTTTGGCGGGCTTTGTTGGCAGTGGTTCTTTGATTGGTGGATCTTTCTGTGTTGTACCATGGTTAGTGTAGTTGTTCAAAAGGAATTCCTCTAAACACTATTTTTAAACAATTGTTGAAATAATGTGGACTGATGACTTTAACAGAGCCATATACCATCGATGAACAACTTTAGAGCTCATGATGGGTCTGTCTTTAAAGTTTTATAAGTCAATGTTGAAAAACAATTGAAAATAAATGTATGGGATTTTTACTTCCGGAAACAGACTGTAATGGTAGGTTTTTAAAATAGTTTTAATTTTAAAATAGACTAGCTATAAAATCACAATTTTTAAAGGCTACTAGGGATGTCAAAAGTACTGGTACTTTGGTACCAAGTCATTACTAAAATAAAAAAATATGGCACGATTCCAGTGTTTATGTAGTACCGAGCACCAACTCAATTCTATACCCACGCGCTGTCTGATTTGACAAGACTGCTTTCAAATATTCTCGCTCATATTTGACATATTTTGAAAAAACTGATTATGCACAATTAATCTATTTATAGTTGCGAGAGGTCCTAGTGTGACAAACCACAAAAGGATGCAATTTAATTACATATTGTCTGCATGTGCTGCATGCTTTACTTTGAATGTGTGAAGTCACTAATATGCAAACATTTCCGCTGTAAGAGCATCACATGAGCTGTGCGTGTTGTAATAGATGACAGCCCTTACAGAGTTCTGGCAACCTAGCCGCAAACTTGCCACAAATATTCTGCAAATATCCCACTCATTATGTTCCCGTTCAAATGAGCTTGTGATTTGCTGCTAATGTTTGTCAGACGTTTGCAGCTCATCACCGATAGTGGTGAACCTGCAGCAAACTTTTGGCAACAATGAACAATTTGCATGTGAAAAATGATCAGTGGCGAGTTTGCTACAAATTTGCCACGATCTCTTTAATTTGGTTGGAGTCAGTGTGATTTCAGCTTCATAAAAAAAAAAAAAATGGAATTGCTTATTTCTCAGTGCATTAACGGATAACCTGCACTTCTGTATTGAAATCCATCAATCAGTTATTAGTCGTTACCATGGAAGCATGAAACACTCAAGTGCTCATGTTAAGTATGCAGGCTTTTTCTTTTGTATTTCACTTTTTTTTTTTTTTATCAAATGTTATTTTATGATCTCATCTCAGAGCTGTTTGGTTTGGTCCAAGGCTTAGAAGTTTTTTTTTAGATACCTACGGAGAAAATTGAAGGGAAAAATCCTTTTGGAACCAACGCCACTGAACAAAATGGGCGGTGATTGTTGCGCTATGTTGGAAATGGACAACTGGGGTCGATCTATTTATTACATCTTTCTCTGTAACGCATCACTCTTTTAATCCCCTATTTTCCAAGGCAATTAATTTGTGTTACACTGTAAGTGTGACTTTAGAGATTACCAGCTGGATCAAAGCAAAGAATGCGAGACTACGGCTCATAATACGTTGTAATGAATGATGTTATCCATTTTATAGCAAATGCAGAACATAGGGCAGAACATCTCCCATTATATTGTCTACAACGGAGTTCAGTATTATTCAGATTATGGCATATTTTCCCAGAGCTGTGGAGTGTGTGGGTAAACTTCCTCCTGTGAAGCTGTGAAGAGGATCTGACCCCTCCGTAGGAAGGGGTCAAGAGCAGGCTCTTTTTTTTAATGAGCCCAACATCATTAATCAACTGTCTGTCATTCCTGAACACTTTCACTAGATCTACCCATCTGTATTACTTTTAGATTAAGATGTAGATTCTGGGGGTAATTTGGATTCACTTCAGTTTGCTGATTTGCAATGTGAATCACTGCAATGAAGCACATTTGAATGCAAATGTATCTAATTTAAATGTGTAATACATGTATAGGCATGTTTGAGATTTCAAAGCCAAATAGTTGAAATCTTGCTCTGTCAGGATCATGGGTTTGATTACTAGGGAATGCACTTACTGATCATATGTATATATTGAATGTTGCTTTTGAATAAAAGCATCTGATAAATGCATAAATTTAAGCAAATTGCAGAAAAAATGCAGCAGAGTAAGAGAGAGAATAATACATTCAAATTACAATGTCTGTTTCAGGATTTTGCTATACTGTTCACTTATGCTTGGTAAGCCCAAGTTTCTTTAATCTTCCCGTCCAATCACCTCCATCAGTCCCACACTATTTCTGCCAATAAGGGTGTGTAGAGGACACACAAATTGTGAAGTGCGCACCAGAGAGTAACTCATCATCCGCCCCTGCATTAGGAGTCTTTGATGCTCTTATTGAGATGCTGATTCGCGTTCTTCAGTCGCCCGACTCTGCATGCTTTTCGAGTGGGTAGCTATTGTCATGGAAGGAGATGAGCTCTCATCTGCTCTCATTGAAGCCATGCCAGATACTCCCTCTCCACCATTCACCCTCCACCCACAAGCCACCTCTCTTCCTTTTGGGAAAAGGGTGGAGGTAGGCCTTTGTGAGAAGATCAACTTTTCAAGTTCCCTGTGGATTGTGGAATTGGTCGAGAGTCTGGGGCATATTTGGGGCTCAGTTGTGGAAGGATGGAATGAGAAAGGGGCGGGCATTTTATTCCATTTGTTGTTGTTTATGTTTTTGTTGTTCCCTCTCGCCCCCTGCGCTCATCTCATAAGAAGGGGGAGTGGGCAGACGGGTGTGAGTGGTGAGCGGGCATTTGTGTGGGTTTATCGCTCCATTCACAAGAGTTCATTCACATTCTGGGAGATCTGGGGGTGGGCTTGTGACAGGCACTGGGCCTTTATTTTTCCATCAATAATTGGCTTGCACAGTGTGCCACAGATCAACACACATACATCAACCTCTATTGTATTAAGCCAATAAATAGAAGTATAGAGGGAGGACATGTGGATTTGTGGAAAAGATTAATTACAAAAATTGTTGGAAAAAAAAGAGCATGAAGCACTTTAACCTTTGAATAGTTTCCCATTTAAGTATCTAAATTAATCTTAATTCTTCTTTTCTAACATAACTTTATTCTTAAGTATAATTTGTCAATTCTGCCCCTGGTTTCTATTTTTATTAGTGATCGACCGATTTGAGTTGTTTTAATGGCCAATATGGGCTTGAGCAGATTGGCCAATTGTGATAAATTGCTGCTGATATACACGTTCTCACTCCCAAGTATTAAATACCTCCACTTGTGAGTCACGCATGGAAGCAGTATGCGGCACCTGCTTCCGACATATTCGGCAAGTGTATTGCTTTTAATGAGAAACCTTTTGAAGACCATCAAACTGACGTGAAGCGCACTGATATTTTTATCATAGTGAAATATGTTTGGTTAAGATTTCAATTTTATATGAAATCGTCAACATTGATTCACAGTGGTCAAGAGTAATCAGCAGCATTTATTAGTTTGCAGTGGTTAATGTTTAATCCATTCAGCTCTACTGAAGTTACCCGTTTTGTTCTGGGTGTATTCTACGTCTTTTAATTGCTTCGTGTAGGGCACTATGAAATCCGTTTAATTGTTTTCCAAATTCCATTTTATTTTTTCCCAAGTTCCTTGTTTTCTGTTGATTTTTCTTTTCTCTGAATTCCATGTTTTAAAATTGTATTACATTTTATCATTAAAAAACATTCTAATCTAATGAATTAATTGAATTTTAATCAACTGAAAAACAGAAGATACTTTTCAAATACCAGTACATTATTTTTATCAAACAGAGTGCTTCTATGAAATTTGTTTTTGTCAAATTCAGTGCTGCACAGCAAAGCATTATAGCATTAAAGCATTGATGAAAACATATATTCAGTATAACAACACTATTGCTTGTAAGCTATACCTTTAATATTAAGTAATTATTATTAATATATTATTGTGGTGACCGAGTCTTCCATGGCTCCACCCTTAAATCCTCTTCTTCCCTGGCCTTTGAGCCCTATGAGTCCCCAGCTGCTCTGACCTCCTGAGCCCTCTGAATCCCCAGATGCCATAACCTCCGATCCTCAGTCTCCTGCGGCGGCTCCTCCTGGACCTCCTGTGGCTCCGCCGCCTCCGGCTCCACCCCCTGGGACATCATTCCCTGAGACTCCTTTGGCTCCGCCTCCTGAGACTGCGCCCCTTGGGCCTCCGCCTCCTGCCACTCCGCCCCCTGGGCTTCCATGTCCTGCTCCTCCCTGAACTATTTTTGTTTTGTATGTGTTAAGGTGATTCAGGAGCCGCTCCTTTGATGGGGGCTCTGTAATATGGGGGCCACTAGATTTCGCTAGGAGGTTTAAGACTTAGTTTTGTTTTTTGTTGTGCCTCCGTTCTCAGTGTTTCCTTTGAATCAGTCCAGCTGTGTCTTGTTACCCTTGTCAGTTATTGTATGTGTATATATAACCCATATGTTTTCCCTGTTGTTTATCTTGCATTATTTGATGTCTTTGTAGTTTGGTGAGTTCTTGCTTGTTTTGCTTAGTTTGTTTGCTTAGCTCAGCTTTCGTTTCATTTTGACCTTTTTATGGCTTTTGATTTTCATTTACTTTAACGTGCTGCATTTGGGTTCTAAACTCCTACTTGTCAGATCCTCATTACAGTATGAAACACTTTGAGTTTGTTTTTGATGACCGCTGCTGCTATATGGCTTAAATGTGCTTATTAAATCACAAAAGACTGCAATTTAATCATAGCGATACTCTGCTTATGCTGCTCTCTCAAAGGTTATTGCATGCTCTGCCAACTATGGTTGGCCATATCACAATTTTAATTTGATAAATTGAGCATTAATGCATTAATTTTATCCAAAAAATAACAAAGTCTGTGATTTATAGTAAATTCCATTTTTATGACTAGATTCCGCCTGTGCTTTTCCGTTTTTTCCGTTTCCGATTTCCGTTTTGCGGAAATCATTGGGCCCTATTTGCATGATGAACAGTCCCAAATTTACATTTTATTCAATGATCAAAGTCACCAGGCATCCACTGTAACACATAAAAAAAAATTCAGACTCAAGAAGCATTACTACAACAGATGTCAGCGAGGGCAAAAGCCACTGGCTCTTGCATGATTGCGATAAGCAGTTTTGATGCATCTTTTGAATTAGATGCCTGACTCTATAACCTCTAGTTTCTCACAAAAAGCTGTCGTATGTTTTGGAATAGTATTGTTTATTTTTTTTATTGCTGAATTGGTTCGGTTTAGGTGTAGGGGTGATGTTGGGTGCACAAAAATATGTATATAATAGTGTAATGTAAATCTAATTATTGTGATTATGTACCTGTCTGTTACATGTTATATTGTTGATAATTGGGTAGGTTCAGTAAGTGGGTTGGGTTAGAGGAAATAAAATATCAATGTGATGGTATAATGTAACAACACTAATATGTTTATGTGTAATTAAATGTATTGCATTCAAACAAGCACAATAATATTCCAGGTTTGACAATAATGCCTCCCTTTGAGACTACCATTGGCTTACCTGCCACATGTGTCGGGAAACAGACGCTAGAGGCTGATTTTGGTGTATTTAGTTTCACTTGCTGAGCTCTTGCACCAGCAGTTGTATTTGACCCTTTTGAAGTAAGACTGGGTTGAAACTAATTTAACAATTGGAAACAATAAAAACATCTTTAAAATATTCACTCAAATTCTCTAAAAATCGTCTAGATATAACCAAAGGAAGGGAGAGATTGAAAAACCTTTTCATTTGTTTTACAAATGTGGGGTTTGACAAGCTTGTAATTTCACCTCCTAATGTGGAAAATACTTTAGAATATACAATGAACCGGGTGGTTATTGGATGAGAACACAGTCATTCAAAATGAAACCGGACAGGCCCCCACTCTGAATGTGTGTTTGTGTTTACCTACTCATCTCATATCAAAGTGAGGCCCACTCGCTAGATAAACGCACTTTATCCCGAGTCCCATTCACACGAGCCCATACCCCCCCCAGCAAGGTGCACTGCACTGCAAGACCTGTCAATGGAGCTCTTTTGTTTTGTAAATATATAAGCCCAGAGGAGGTTTTACCACAAAGTCCCTGTTTAACTTAACTTGACCACTTGTTGCCCTGCTTAGCAACTGAATGGTTGTTAATGAATACTTTATTGCCACTTTGCCACATGCATCACGGCGACTTTAATTTCGCTATCCAGGCGCCCTGTGGCGTTTCCCAGAGAAGAAGGGAAACGGCACATTTGCATTTCCTTTCTGTGCAAAAGACAAACGTGGGCTGCGTACAAGAGGGAAGACCGCAATAGATTTGCATGCATAAAGATGAAAGGAGGGAGAAAGAGAAGGAAAAATTGCAAAAAGGATGATGAGCATGGAAGTTTGGAGGAATGTGCATGGGCTGAAATTGTTTTATCATTGTTTGAGCATAAATCAAACAATTTTATAATTAGTATTGTTGCAAGTAGAATGGTGCAGTTTATGTTTAAATATCTCATTCTACTTAGTCTACTATTTTTACGCTTTACCAATGTCAATAGATTAGATTCATTACTTTATTATCATTGTGCAGTGCAAATAGCTATATATATATATATATATATAGCCAGTTATCATAACAGTGCAATCAGCATCCAGAGGTAGAAATTGTGCAAAAAAAAATATGTAGTCCGAGTGGGATATAGTGTTAAGCGCCTGAGTTTAGAGTTCAGTAGACTGACAACCGAGGGAAAGAAACTGTTCCTGAGTCTGCTGGTGTGACAGACTCCTATAGCGTCTCCCAGATGGGAGAGAAGTAAACAGACCAGACTAACACATTGCTGAACACCAGCAATGTATTAGGCAGTTTTCAACACCCGCTGGAGGGCCTTCTGGTCTGAGTGCAGTAGCCATACCACACTGTGCAGTTTGTTAGGATACATTCAATAGTGCAGCAGTAAAAGTTCACCAGGATATGGGGGACAAGTGAGCTTTTCTTAGCTTCCTAAGGAAGTAAAGGCTCTGTTACACCATTTTGATCAGAGTAGAGGTGTTGTAGGTCCAGGAAAGAGCCTCAGAGACATGGACACCCAGGAACTTGAAGCTAGTCACAAGCTCCAATTTGTCCCCATCAATGTAGATGGGAGTGTATCTGTGGCCCTTCCTAGTCCACAGGTAGTCCACAATCAGCTCCTTGATCTTCTGGGTGTTGAGTGTGAGATTGTTGTTGGCACACCACAATGCCAGGTGCTGTACCTCTTCCCTGTAGGCCATCTCATCGTCGCCGCTGATCAGGCCTACCACCGTGATGTCATCTGCAAATTTGATTATGGTGTTGGACATTGTCATGACAATCATTGTGTTTTTTTCTGTCGACTCTGAACAATAATCAACAATCAGCTTTAAAGGACATGCTTTTTTTTTTGTATTCTTATTGCCTCAGTTCATTAAAATGTCTGTGTAAATGCACTTTGACTTGTAAGTGAATTGGGTACATTTATTAGGAGCTGGAACAATGCAATGCAGCTAACACGATGACCAGCAATGGTGCAAATATACAAGGGAAAAACGGCTAAATAACTGCTCTTGATATTGGCCGTATCAGATATGGCTTCTGTAAATCTCCACAAGAAAAAATAAACTTTACATGAGGGAACTTTGCATTTGCACACTTGCTGAGCCGGTGTTGTGGTTTGTGAGTGTGTGTTTGTATGGTTGTTCAGGATGGGGATACAGTTGGAATCACATTTCCCCAGACCCAAAGTTGATGCCTCAGCCCTGTTTGGACATGTTTATAATTTATCTCCCTCACATACACACACGTGTTAAAATGAGTGTTGAGTAATGGTCCATAATCTGGCTGTTGAGTAAACGTGTGGTTGTGACTCTTAGGTGTCGTGAAAGCAAGTGTACTATATAATCAGACTGCTCTCCAGATGTGTGCGTAAGAACTTATCCTGACTCAGAGGGATTGCATGTGTATGAGTGCACAAGTGTGTATCCATTGCCACAGGATTATGATTGTCATCACTCCTTCTCTTGGTTTATTTTCTCCATCTCCATCAATTAGACCCTAGAACAGCTGCACTGATGATAGTAGACTATTTATATATCCCAGTATTTTCTGAAACATGTTTTCTGTCATTGTTTTTCTATTGCATCACAATCATGCTGTGTCAGTGACATCAGCACTTATATTCTTTAATATGTGAGACACCCATCAAAGTTTAGGACCACCCAACAGAAGTATGTAACTAAGTACATGCAACAGATTTTGAAAATGAAGAATTTCTTTTGTCCCTTAAATTATTTTATTTCTGTGGTGTCACACTGGGTAGCACCGCCCACAGTAAAATGCTTTACATAACTTTGTATTGAACATCAAATAAGTTCTGATTGGCTGTGATTTGTTGCATCAAGCAGTATTTTTGCTTTCAGTGTAGACGGACAGATTTCTGCGCCTAGTTAGGACATGGTTTAAAACTATGAAAATATACACAATGCATGGAGGCAAAAAGAGCAGTGCACATCTCAGTGACGCAGAACTGAGCAATTGTAATTGATTGGAACTTAGTAGCTGTTGAGGGACAAACGATGAAGATCAGAGATCCAACAGCTTTTAATGACACTCCAGGGGAAGAAGAATGTCAGAGGAACTCCTTGAAAGGACATGCAAGGTTTATTCTAGTCCTTGTATCTGTTAACCCTAATGCAAGTTCAGTGCAAGATTTCATACAAAAAAATATGCTTAAGGCCCAGATAGTTTAGTTTAGGTTTGATGGTTGGTAATTTAGTTTATTATTTTTTGTTTTTGTTTTGTTAATTATTATAATATTTAGTTTGTTGTTTTAGTTGATGTTTTGTTTTGTTAGTTGGTTGTTCAGTTAGTGTTTGGTTGGTTGGTTGTTTAGGTAGTTGGTTGTCTAGTGTCTTTGGCTGGTTTAGTTTATTTGGTGTTTAGGTTAGTAAGTTGGTTTAGTTGAGACTGGTTAGGGTCAGCTCCCATATTGCCTTAGAAGTGCTTTTTTCAATAGTCTTATATGGCTTAGACTGGATTGAATTAGATGCTTTATTTAGTTTGATATATCTTTGACTTGCAATGCAAATCTCTACATTTTAGTGTCACTACTTATGTTGATCAAATTACAACATACAATTGTGTTTTTTGTTTCATTGGTGCATTGAGTTGAAATAAAACCATATTTCTCTTTAAAACTTTTACCTGATTAAACCTCATAGCATTTTTACCAGTGATGAAATAAACCAACACCACAACTGTCTCTAGGTTATGTGCCAGTTGGTGTTGCCAAAGTGTTCCAAACTAAGCCCTGGAAAAAACTAACAAATTACTTGGAGTTACAGAGCTGGCATCAGTCTATGTCTCCTAACAACTTAGATGTGACTTTAACAACCTTCATCTGTTCTGATTTATGGCATTTCATTAGAATTCTGGAAAAAGCACCAATGTTGTGGCTGATCTGCTGTTGCTGAGGTCTTCAATCCACTGTACTCTTTATGACAGAAATAATTGCAAGTGGAAACTTCAAGTGCCTCTGGATGGATGACCTCTGTTACGATTTGGTTGTTACTTTTGACAATCCATCACTAGTCCAGTTCTGTTTAATGGTCATCACTTCACATATGACTGTTAAACCAGTGGCGTAAGAGGCCATGGAAAGCGGTGGAAAATATGATGTGTTTAAAACCTGTCATCTCAGGCTCATACACTTCTCAACATAGACTTCAATGTGTTTCTCTCACTGCATCCCTCTGAAGGTGATTTGCATTAATTCCAGTTGTGCTTATAATGACTCAGCTGTGTGCAGAAACGGAGGGTTGGCTTTGGACAAAACTTTAGTTCTGTGGGAGATCTGTTACTAATTGGAGTCCAACTTGATTTCGAGTTCACACATTTATTTTTTCTTGAACAAGTCCATCAATTTCTCCCATACCCAGCCTTGAGTCTCTCAAAAGAACAGATTTATTTTAACAGCAATTTAAACAGACAAAAATATAGATATAGATATCTATTATCTATAATTAATATCTAATAGATATTGATAATTAGTAAGGTTTCCATTCATAAGAGAATGTACAAATTATGAACTAAACTAAAGCCTGGTCTTTAAAGACAACATTAATTAATATATTTTTCACTTTTATATAGCACTTTTCTGACACCACTCTCAAAGCATTTACATTGAGGAGAGGGGATTCTCATCAACCACCACAACTGTGCAGCATCCACCTGGATGAGGCAACAGTACGGTCACCACACACCAGCTTCTGGTGGAGAGGAGAAAGTAAAGTGATAGAGCCATTTCATGGGCAATTATTAATAGGAGGCCATAATTGATATGGCAAATTTGTCTTTTTTAATCTTTGACCAAAATCTAGCTTGCTCTGCCTCTGAAACAACTTTCCTTTTTGGATGACAACACTATCGACCATTTTTTACACTAATACATTTTCATTTGAAAACACATCTTTTTCTCTACATTTTGGCCTTTTATTTATGACATTTACATTTACATTGACATTTACTTTTATCCAAAGTGACTTACAGTGCACTTATTACAGGGACAATCCACCTGGAGCAACCTGGAGAGGCTAAAATAAATTGCTAAACCCAATTTAACTAAACGCGACGTTAAATTCCTGACCTGAGGTGATTTAACGTCGGAGCTGGTGTTTCCGTCTCTTAAAGTTGAACATTTATATCCACATCTGCGATTTTAAGGTTATTAACTGGTTTAGACTTTATTTTTTTAAAAAAAAGTTAAAATGCTCCATAAAGGTTTAAATGCGCCATAAACTGCTCATCTATTAGGAATATTCCTAATAGAAACATGCTCTATATTTTTTCTTCTTCAAACTGTGCTAAATTTGAAAACTTTGGGCTTTGAAGTGTTCTTGATCTCCGCAAAGGCGCTATATATAAATTTGACATTTATTATTATTGTTATTATTATTATTGTTTAACTAAATGGTGTCCTATCGTAAAAAATCCTGATAGACTAACGTGACTTGTTTGTAGGCTATATTGATTTAATTTTAATTTCTTTTAATGTTTGAATTTGTATTTATCATTCACTGCAAAATGTGTGCTTAACATTTCACATTTTGCTTGACACCTCCATAGGCGGTGTTGACCGATATATCACAGAGGCCAATAAATTGTCCTATATTCTGAATTTAATTAATACCATCGGCCGATACATTTTCCTGTTTGTCCGATTAATTTTTTTCTTGAGGACACATCGCCTGCTTGCATGTGAAGTGACTGACATGTAAACGACCAGTCATGGTTCATTTTGTTGTTACATACCAAAGTGTTACTACAATAATAGACCAGTGTGCAATACGGTGTCAAATAAATGGTCCACATATCAGAGTCGTGGCAGACACGTTTGAAAAGTAAAAAATGTGTGCTGGTGCAGTGAATTAGAAATCTGGTGATGAGGAACGAAGCGCTGAGAGGGGTCCAGAGCCCGAGGGAGGCATGACAATGACACACATACCTGAGTTCACTGGAAAAACAGCACAGGCACAGCCGATGAATTCAGATATCGAACCTTTGTATCTTTCGATTGTCTGAAATCCTCCAGGGTAAAATGTTCACTCCAGTATTTGAGAAAATGCAGGGGTTAACTGATATCCAGCTTCAGCACGATGAGCCAGAGCTTCAATAACTCCTCATGATCATGTAGGCAATCAATGAAAAGTTAATATTTTTCCCGGCGTGCATTTTCTTTGGGGTTTCTGAAGGTTGAAGCATCCACGATATACATGCCAAGCAACCATTTTGAACAATACACTTATACAAATACAAATCTACAGCAAAGACAAATCTACAGCAAAAACAATTAATCTTTTTTACAGCACTCCTTTTGTAAACAATAATGTGCTTTCTGCCTCCTCCACGTGATGCTTCACTTTACCGACGAACTTACATCATCCCTCTCATGAGCAGGCATCATGGAGATGTACGGAAGCGAACATTAGTAGTTAAAAATTAAATAAGTATTGTTTTGTTTCTAAAAAATAATCAGTCATTTGGGTTCAGAAGAACTTTATCTTTAATTTGAGTTGTGTGGCTTTTTTGACCATCCAAAATGCATATTTAGTGTGCATCAAAACAGAGTAAATTTACTTGCATTATTTAAAGGAGGAGGCCTGAAATGAAATCCATAAAATCTTTTTGATGAAGAAAGAAAATCGGATACATCTTGGATGGTCTGAGGGTGAGTAAATTATCAGCAAATTTTCATTTTTGGGTGAACTATTCCTTTAAGTAAATAGTAATTGATTTGATTTCATGTTATCTCTAAAGATTACTTGAGTCCAAATTGCCTTAATGTAAGCTTCATATTACATGCAGGCTAAAGGAAATGACAGATTAGAGATGCTCAACCAAAAGACTCTTTACGGTTCATAAGCCTGAGCTGCAGTGAATCCATGGAAGATTGAATTACCACTAAATCCCTTTAATTAAATGCTTTGTGCTGTAATCTACCGAACAAGATGTTGGAAACTGATAGTATTTCCTTTTCTCAAACATACCACCCATATTGTGTGTGAGTAAATGTGCATGCATGTGTTTATTTAGACTCAGATTTAGCACACTTGCTAAGAGTGCTAGTGCACAGCAGCAATTGTGATATCTTCATTAGCTGTCTGTGATTCGGTAAGGGGTTCCTTCAAAGAATGGAGGTGGCGGGAGGCAGTGAAACAGTCTCTAGCTTTGTTTTATTTTTCCTCTTTCTCACCAAAATAACAGAAAATTGCCTCTTCTGGGCCACAACCATAAACAGTTCATTTAACAAAGTCAAAACGCCCTTTTCAATTCCCCCTCTCCTCTAGCGTTGTTTGGGATATTTTAAAGTCTCCTCCACCATCACTGTAACAAGAAAAAGCTATTAGTCGTCATGCCAGCCAGGTAACAATCTCTCACCACTCTCTCTGTTCCACAAACAGACACAACCACACCCCTATCTCCACCACCCGACTCAGGACAGGGACCTGTCTGGCTCTGCCCCCCCCAACCTCCGTCACCAGTCAGTACTATAGATTATGATATTGTCTAAATAGGTGGCAGCTTACGATGAATATGGCCTGAGAACTTTGTCCACGAGACGCTGGAAGGTAGCAGGGGCCCTGAACAAACCAAACTGAAGAATAACGAATTGATGTAGTCCGAACGGTGTGTCGAACACCATTTTTTCACCAGTTAAGGGGATCTACCAATAATCTGTTGAATAAAATTGTGCCGTGCCCAACTGATCGAGCAATTGTTCAATCTGGGGCATTAGGTACAGTAATACAAGGACTTTATCACCCTATCCATTATTATAGAATCTACTATTATAGAATACTATTATAGAATCAGCTCTGTCTTTCTTGAGATTGGAGAAAATTCTTTTGTGTTTTTCTTGGAGCAAATTCCCCAATGTGTTTCATTTTGCTTTATGCTAAAGAACTGTGAAGGTCCTTCCTCCCAAGCCTCCCATATGATGCCAAGCACGCTTTGTGGCTTACGCCCATAGAGGAGCTTGAAGGGGGGAAAACCCTGTGGAGGCTTGCAGGACTTCTCGGCCCGCAAATAACAGGGGTTCCAACCACTTATTCTAATCCCTGGCACCATCGTGCATGAATCTTACTAATCATATTCTTTAGGGTTTGATTAATTCATTTGACCATCCCATCAGTTTGAGGGTGATAACCACTGGTGCGGATCTATTCACTAATAAAACATAGTTTGTGTAGTGCATGTGACATGAAAGATGTGCCATGATCAGTGAGGATTTCCCCACCCGGGAGATCATTTTTAAGACTGCCTCTGCAACACTACATGCTGAGATGTTGCGCATGGCTTCCAGACTTTCATCCGTAAATGACCCTGCCTCTCCAGCCAATGCATCATATGTCACAGCTAACCGCAGCCTCCACTCTGTTTTCCCCTCTGAATTGTATCTCAATGGTCACCACAGGATACATGTGAATATCCCCATGCACACACTGCACCCTCACCCTTCTATTTGTGCCCAATGCCCGTCTTGTACCAAGTGTTGATGGATAGAGGGTTGAGAACAACTGGAATCCACCAAAGCTTGATATCTATCCACTTACCGGTATCCGATACACCCTCACCTGATCGGGAGTGGCCTGCAGAGCTTCGGGCCTCCGGACCAGAGTCCCTACCTCCATCACTGAACACCGGTCCTGGAAATGCCCAGTTTCCCAGCAGCTCCAACAGACCGGCCCAGGATTCCCTACCACATCTGTGGGAGTGGTCTCGTCAACCGGGGGGACAGGGGAAGCAGGAGGGTACGGATGAGGGGAAAGACCACCTGAACCAGGATAGGTGTTTAGTGGGGGTTCATCCCCATTTCTGGGGAGCCATTATGGGACAATGGGCTGGGTGAGAGGGGAGGAGTTGAGACATGGGAGACAGAGAGGGATAAGGCAGAGAGAGAGACTCTGGATCGCTGCTTCCCAGAAACACGGTCATGTAGACTTCTGCTCAGCTGGACTGCATCTTCCAGTGATGCCGGATGGTAGCACTGCACCCACTCGGCCATCCCACGACGAAGCTGGGAGACTAACTGTTCCAGTTCCACCAGGTCTACGATGTCCTGAGCGTCGTGGGTCCCCTCAGCCAGCAACCATTTCTGGCAGGTATCCCGGAGCTGCTACGTGAAGGCGAAATGGTGGCTGTGCCTTCCCAATCTCATGGAATGGAAATGGAGACTCTGTTCCAGGCTACGACCAACCTGTTGATTTGTTCTCTTCAGGTCATTGTACATGAGGAGGTTAACGGCCACTAGTTGTGCTTCCCCGGAGAGTAGTGGCAGCAACTGCGACGCCCACTGGTCAGACGGCCATTTCCACACTTTGGCCTTCACGAAGAAGTCAAGATGGGCTTCAGGATCATTTGTGGGGCCTATTTTCACTAGGGTAACTGGTGGGATGGTCGAGGTGGGTTCTGGGGTCACAGCAGGAGCCCCATCGTGGGTGATCAAGCTCCGGAACGCCTGTTGGTCTTTCGCTTGGGCCTGGGCAGGAGTTTAAAAATGTTGTTCCTGCTCCAGCCACAGCTCCATGAAAGCTTGAGTCTGGTTCTGTTGAATGCTGGTGACGGTCTTGATCATTTTGCCCAGTGGTGGTGAAGACTCCATGACGACATATCTCCTAAGTTGTACCTGGGTTTTGGCACCAATGCGATACGTTAAGAGGTTCTTTCAAAGAATGGAGGAGGCGGGAGACAGTGAAAATTTATTTTCCATCTTTCTCATAAAAATTACAGAAAATCACCTCTTCTGGGCCACTACCATAAAAACAAAGTTATTTTAACATAGACAAAATGCTGCTTCTCAGTTCACTCTCATCTCTCTAACAAGAAACAGCTGTTAGTCATTATGCCAGCCAGGTGATCATCCCTCACCACTATCTCTCTCCCACAGACATACACACAATCACACCCCCATTCCCACACTGTTATACAGGGGTGTCTTTAGACCATAAACATCTCCTTTTTAGGTCATTCCTTGCATTTTGAAAGTAGAGTTAAAATTATAGCTAGTTTATGCAAGATATATGTACACAAGTGTGAGACAGTGCTCTTGTAGAATAGCTTAGATTTAGAATTAGCCTAATAACCAATGTCTGTTAAGGCTAACATTTAATTGTCACTTATCAGTAACGCTCCCTTTAAAGCATTTGGTTCATATATTTTCTTGACACCTTTTTCTAAATGGGTCTAACTGAATTTTCTGAAAATCATATGTATAGAAAAGTGGAATTCCTCTGTGTTTGCATATTTCAACATATAACCAACCTCCTTGGGGGGCCATTTGATTTCACCTCTAATTTCAGTTTACGACTGCTATGTACAGCCTGCAATGTGTGGGGCTTCACAATGGATCCATTTGACTGGTAGCAGTATGTACGTAGACTTAAAATTAAAAACATTGCATAAACAGAACTTTCCATCAAAATGACTAAAATGGACATGGCTAACTGGTACCAGAGCTTTCTGATGCAAATATTTCTACTTTGCCTCTATTTGATGAAGGTTAACAGAATATGACTTTAAATGTCCCTTCATTATTGTCTCTTTATTAAGTTATCTTTTATTTTGCTTTGTTTAATTATCTTCTAAGAAAAAGAAGAGAGATGTATTTTTTTTTCTTCTCTTGCTGTCTCGCCTAAATTTGCCTGAGGAGGTAGATTAATGTCTTGCTGTGGGGATTTTTCAGGCATGCTTGGTTTTTGACTCGTCTTGCATAATTGCTAAAGCAATTAAAATGTTTTCTGCTGAACATCATGGGGTGGCACCTCAGCAGTCTCTCTGCTAGTCTGTCTCTTTCTCTTCCCCTCAGTTGTAGCTCACTGTTATCTCTGGAAGAGCTGCAAAGGAAATTCTACAGTAGTGAAACACAACAAACAACTTGGAAAACATCATTGGCTCTGTCCCAAATCAGATTAGCATATTACCCAGTGTTCTGAGAAAGAGAGACTTACACGGCTATCTTGGATAAAGGATCCAGCCAAGATGTTAACATGAAAAGAGTAAGACCGATAATACCGACACGGCAGGTAGCTTTGCTGATTTTGCAATAGAAGATAACTTAAAAGATTTGGGGGTTTGCACACTTGGTTACTATACAACCTGCTAATTGTCCTGATAAAGACGCATTTTGGCAAATCACTTCATTTAACATAATAGTTATAGATCGAATATGCCCAAAATCTCAATCAGCTACTATTAGAAACATTCATCTTACCAATCTTTGTTTCAGTTTGACAGTAATCAGTTCAATATGGCAAAATTACTTTGACGTGGCCTCTCAGTATTACAGTTGTGATGGAAATGTATTAGTTTTATGAGGGTTTCAGCATTTTGTTGCAAAACCAAAGCCAACAATAATAAGCCATATTAATGGCTTACACAGTGACGCTAGGTATTTGTTCGCTTTGGCACTGTGTGGGAATTTCATTAATCTCATTCCCCGAACAAGCGGGCAATCTCAATGGAGCCGGTTACGCTCATTTTATGCTTAATTCTCAAAAACTTAGAGCCCACAAAAGAGTGTGAGAAAGAGGGAGGTTCTTCTTAACTTGATCTTACTGAACCGTGACTGGAGACCCAGATAGAGAGATCTTTGCCTCCAAGATTTAGGAAAAACTCTAATTTTCCCCTCCACTGGAACTCAATTGACTTTGGAAACTCCTACCCAAAGGTACTTCATGATATACCATGGTTCGCTTCTAATTCCAAAACCTCTAATTCTTTCAGTCTTTTATACCACATATTGGCTTGTTGTTGGTTGTCTCCACTGGTATTATTAAGATGGTTAACTTAGTGTAAATTTAAATTTGTAAAGTTTTAAAGTCAGCATGAAGTCAGAATTTACCCTGTTAGCTTTCTCAATGAACAATTTTGGTCTTATTTATCTATTTTTATTAAAATGCAATAACTTGCTCCGCCTCTAAAAGGACTTCCCTTTTCGGCTAACGCTACAAAACCATTGTACTTTTCCAATATAAAATGCATTATAATCAAACATGTTATGCATTTTATAATTTATTTTTAAAATATACATTTTGTGTGTTCCTTGGAATCAAACTCATGACCTTGGCATTGTGAGTGCCATGCTCTACTAGTTGAGCTAAATGAAAATGTGTTGCAAATGGCATTTGATATTGACTTCAAATACTTGCCATGCATAATATAAAGCTGAGGTCCAGGAGATGGTTTACTCTGGAAAATTCAAGCATTTTCATCTCAACCAAGATGCTAACTCATAATATGTGAGGGGAAAACACAGCAGTATCTCATGTCTTCGCCTTATGCCCATCTCTCAACCTTATGTCAAGCAATCGGACTGCTGGAAGTGAGAGGTCAAACGTTAGGTCATGGTTTAGGATGTCCTGCCTGCCAGTCAAGCATGATTGGGAGTTTCATCTGTCAATCATATGTAACTTGAATGAGCTCTGTCAGGTTGGAGGCTTTGTGAGGGTTTGAATGGCTGTTAGGGGAGAGATGCTAGAGATAAACAAGCTCATAAGATGAGTCTTAATTTATTAGACTGTCAATCTTTCCCTTTTGCTGTTTATCTTTCATCCCAAATGAGACTTGAGCCTGAGGGGTTGAAGGTTTATAAATTGAGGGAGATATTTTAGGCCATCTGACAGTGTCAAGTCATGTTAGCTGTTCCTGGATATATTAAATTAAGTTCAGTGGCAAAGATTTGAAGGCAATTGCTTTTCATATGCAATTGTTACTCTAGAAATTATTTATATATAAAAACTACATTTATTGACACATGGACAAATTTAGTCTGATTTTATGGGAGAAACCTTTTGTGAACTCTTTTGTACTCTGAAAATGTGTTAAATATTTTGTTTCAATGTACACACAACAGTACAACATATTGAACCATACTTCTATCTCTCACAGCTGTAATTTTATTCATGTTAAATTAAATGAACTAATCAATTAAATATGCCATGTTCTATGACTTCTGTCTATCAGAATAAGTGTATTGAGAGACTCGTACAAGACAAATGTTCTTCAATGACTGGTCATGTGATAGGATTACCACCACTGATTTTTCTCGTAATAAGTCCTGATTAAGAACAAAAATGGAATAAATGCTTAAATATGTTAATTGTATGTAAAAGTTTATGAGCTATAGAATTTGAGGAACCAGTGACCAAGCACTTATGGTAAAGTTCATGGTTCAACAATGCGTAATGGGGCATAATGCTTTGTTTCCTGCCTGTGGGGGCTGCCCCAGTACTGACCCCCCTCTCATATAGGATTAATGTCAGTACCCCAGGATGACAGCAGAGGAAAGAGTTTAATTCAATTAGCACATGTCTAAACCTCCTGAGAATGGACCAGGGGAATCAAAAGTGTTGCATGGAAGTGATGCAGAACTCCATTTGGAACAAACTCAATGTGGTGTTCAGCAGGCTGGATGCTTTTGGGGGGATGAGAAGTTCTTATCTATTGTTTTCCTACACCCCATGATACTTTGCATGAAATATGGATGTTACTTCCATTAAGAGGTAAACACCATTGTCATTGTGGCGCATGCACATTTATTCTTTGCGGTGTTGGACATTCATTCATACTCATCATCTACACTCACCGGCCTATTTATTAATGTGATTATCTAATCAGCCAATCGTGTGGCAGCATTGTAATTTATAAAATCATGCAGATATAGGTCAGGAGCTTCAGTTAATTGTCACAACCATCAGAAGGGGAAAAATGTGATCTCCGTGATTTAGACCGTGGCATGATTGTTGGAGCCAGATGAGTTGGTTTGAGTAATTCTGTAACTACTTATCTCCTGGGATTTTCACACACAACAGTGTAAAGAGAACGGTTAGCAACACAGCGGCAGTTCGAAAATGGCTTGTTAATGACAGAGGTCAGAGAAGAATGTCCAGACTGGTCCAAGCTGATTGAAAGGTGGTGGTTCTCTGCTGTCCAGGATGCATCAGCTTTAGCAAGTACCATTTTGTGTTTGGATTATCAAACACATCTAAAAACCATCTGTAAATGGGGTCTAAAATGACTTCAACAGGAGTTAGCCAATGCTGTAGAACAACTCCAGCAGAAGTCGCACCCACGTTAGTTTCCCTAGTTAGATCCCTAGAAAAAAGGTGGATAGATTATCTTTGCAGCTCTGTTAAGAATATACATTTTAGAGGTAGTCATGATGGCTTTTAAATTTTAATTTGAACTCATTTGCCAATGAAACAGTGTTACAAATGGGGAAGATCTCGGAGGGACAGGGGGATACTTTTGTAAGGTTACAAACTGAATATTTTATCCATCTTTCAACTGTACATTTAAAATATTTTGATGTTTGATTTGACTTTTAGGCATGTCAAATTCTAGAATGGTGTGAAAACGTGTGAAAAATGATGAAACATAGATTTTTTTTTTTTTTCATCGATTTTGATAGAAAATTTAATATTGGTTCTGTCATTTTTATAATTAAAATAATTATGTATTATTGTATCAGTCAAAAGTTCTCGATTGTGTATCCCTACAATCAATGTTGGAAAGAAAATGCCCTGTTTGTGTTTCCGCATATGCTAAAATACAGGTGAAACTCGAAAAATTAGAATATCGTGCAAAAGTTCATTAATTTCAGTAATTCAACTTAAAAGGTGAAACTAATATATTATGTAGACTCATTACAAGCAAAGTAAGATATTTCAAGCCTTTATTTGATATAATTTTGATGATTATGGCTTACAGCGTATGAAAACCCCAAATTCAGAATCTCAGATAATTTGAATATTGTGAAAAGGTTCAGTATTGTAGGCTCAAAGTGTCACACTCTAATCAGCTAAACACCTGCAAAGGGTTCCTGAGCCTTTAAATGGTCTCTCAGTCTGGTTCAGTTGAATTCACAATCATGGGGAAGACTGCTGACCTGACAGTTGTGCAGAAAACCATCATTGACACCCTCCACAATGAGGGAAAGCCTCAAAAGGTAATTGCAAAAGAAGTTGGATGTTCTCAAAGTGCTGTATCAAAGCACATTAATAGAAAGTTAAGTGGAAGGGAAAAGTGTGGAAGAAAAAGGTGCACAAGCAGCAGGGATGACTGTAGCCTGGAGAGGATTGTCAGGAAAAGGCCATTCATATGTGTGGGGGAGCTTCACAAGAAGTGGACTGAGGCTGGAGTTACTGCATCAAGTGTCACCACACACAGACGGGTCCTGGACATGGGCTTCAAATGTCAAACGTCTTACCTGGGCTAAAGAAAAAAAGAACTGGTCTGTTGCTCAGTGGTCCAAAGTCCTCTTTTCTGATGATAGCAAATTTTGCATCTCATTTGGAAACCAAGGTCCCAGAGTCTGGAGGAAGAATGGAGAGGCACACAATCCAAGATGCTTGAAGTCCAGTGTGAAGTTTTCACAGTCTGTGTTGGTTTGGGGAGCCATGTCATCGGCTGGTGTTGGTCCACTGTGCTTTATTAAGTCCAGAGTCAACGCAGCCGTCTACCGGGACATTTTAGAGCACTTCATGCTTCCTTCAGCAGACAAGCTTTATGGAGATGCTGACTTCATTTTCCAGCAGGACTTGGCACCTGCCCACACTGCCAAAAGTACCAAAACCTGGTTCAATGACCATGGTATTACTGTGCTTGATTGGCCTGCAAACTCGCCTGACCTGAACCCCATAGAGAATCTATGGGGCATTGCCAAGAGAAAGATGAGAGACATGAGACCAAACAATGCAGAAGAGCTGAAGGCCGCTATTGAAGCATCTTGGTCTTCCATAACACCTCAGCAGTGCCACAGGCTGATAGCATCCATGCCACGCCGCATTGAGGCAGTAATTAATGCAAAAGGGGCCCAAACCAAGTACTGAGTACATATGCATGATTATACTTTTCAGAGGGCCGACATTTCTGTATTTTAAAATCCTTTTTTTATTGATTTCATGTAATATTCAAATTTTCTGAGATTCTGAATTTGGGGTTTTCATAAGCTGTAAGCCATAATCATCAAAATTATATCAAATAAAGGCTTGAAATATCTTACTTTGCTTGTAATGAGTCTATATAATATATTAGTTTCACCTTTTAAGTTGAATTACTGAAAATAATGAACTTTTGCACGATATTCTAATTTTTCGAGTTTCACCTGTAAGATATGTGCTCCTGTGTAAACATCTCTACAATCCTAATATGAAGTTTGACTTGCTTTCATTTTCATTTGAGCCTATATTGTGGGCATCAGTTTCAAGTATTGTTGATTCTAAGGAGCCATATATTCAGATGGACACCATCTCCTCCTCCATGGGCCTTTCTGTCTACTGGTCCTCTATCATAACAACCACTCTACTCCCATTGCACCTTAGGATATAGAATATCTGCATGAAATTCTGTGTCTGTGCTTGCACTTTTAAAAGGTGGTGTTGACTTATTCTTTTGAAATGAATTGTAAGTGTGAGATCAACCTAAGGCTGGACTTAATGGCTGATACGGA
The DNA here is from genome assembly GCF_025860055.1 of Xyrauchen texanus. NCBI lineage: Eukaryota > Metazoa > Chordata > Actinopteri > Cypriniformes > Catostomidae > Xyrauchen > Xyrauchen texanus. The sequence continues at coordinate 37,293,328 of NC_068307.1, forward strand.
GAATGGATGGGATTTGGATGGGTAAATGGAGGAGAGGTATGGTTTACGCCACTGTTCGACACTGAGAAGTTATGTGGCCTGGTTAATCCAGGCAGACATCTGATGATGGATGAGACCTCTCTCTTCTCAGCTTCCTCTTCTGAGAATAGACCTACAAGTGCACTTTGGTGGGATGAATGGATCTTGCCATGTATCTAAATATTGCCGATGTATAAAAGAGTTTATCAGTAAGCTACTGAGGTCTAGAAACATTCATTTATCCTATATACTGTAGGATTTGCATAGATTAACACAGTTGCCTGTGCACATCGTTGACACATGTGCCTGCCATTGACTGGACTAAAAAAAGTACCACAAACTGGTTAAATTGGGCTGGTAGGGTCCAGAACAGTTTATATTGTGTTTTTATTTTATTTCTGGATTTTTTTTTCCAGCAAATATACAGTGGGATTCACTATAGTGAATATGCTTCATGCGGCAGTGAAGAATTTTAAACACTTATAATTTAATGCAGATATTTTTATTAGCAATTATATCATCAGAATATCAATTTGAGTAAAAAGTAGTCATGCAGAAGGTGTTTGGTTCCCCCGTTAAGAAAAAAATTGCATATACATTTAAATTGTAATATCAGATATACACCGATCGGCCACAACATTAAAACCACCTTCCTAATATTGTGTAGGTCACCTTTGTGCCACCAAAACAGCGCCAACCTACTTCTCACCACAGTTGTACAGAGCGGTTTTCTGAGTTACCGTAGACTGTCAGTTGGAACCAGTCTGGCCATTCTCTGTTGACCTCTCTCGGCAAAAAGGCATGTCTGTCCACAGAACTTTTTTTGGCACCATTTGGAGCAAATTCTAGAGGTGTGTGTGTGTGTGTGTGTGTGTGTGTGTGTGTGTGTGTGTGTGTGTGTGTGTGTGTGTGTGTGTGTGTGTGTGTGTGTGTGTGTGTGTGTGTGTGTGTGTGTGTGTGTGTGTGTGTGTGTGTGTGTGTGTGTGTGTGAATCCCAGGAGATCAGCAGTTCCAGATATACTCAAACCAGCCCTTCTGGCACCAACAATTATCATTTTGATTAGCTAAATCAGCCAATCATGCAGATATGGGTCAGGAGCTTCAGATTGTGTTTACAACTGATAATGTGTTAAATACATGTGATATCATTCTTAATTATTTTTTATTTATTTTTTTTAGTCATCTACTAAACCAAATTTTCCATATTCTGTATTTTCACGATTAAGTTGAATGACGTGCATAAATAATGATAGAAAAATCATTAAAACAGAATTCCAGTCAAATCGATTCATCTGAAAAACAAACAAACAGGCCTATTAAGAAATCCATATTTAGACATCCATGTATTTTATTACAACTTTTGTATTAATTAAAACATCGACATCATGCAACTTCAGGGTTCACCCACCTTTTGAAATCCCAATTTAACCCCTGAACACAAAGCAGTTGTACTGGGCATACGTTGAGCATATTTGTATTTATTCCCAGTCAGAAGAGTATATATTGAAAGGCAACGTGGTCGACCGGGTGTGATCCAGTCTGGAATGCGAAAAACTGAAGTATACCCGGGCTATTGTCCTTTTGAAAATTAAACTTGATTTAACATTTTTAGAAGAAAATGCATTGTGCTTGTTCATTTTACATCCACAATACTATAGGATGTTCCGTGTGGTTGCCAGTGCATTGCTTTGTGCTTGCTAAGGTGTTCTGGGTGATTTTTAGCATTTTGCTATGCATTTGTTATGGTGTTCTGGGTGGTTGCTAGGGCTCTGCTCATTGGCTTAAGTCAAAACAGCCCACCCCCAAATTTCTATGATACTGTATTCTTGTCTCTAGACATGGCTTGGATACCTCCTTCAATGTACATCTATAGTGTGTGTGTTTGTGTGTGTATATAGATGGATAGATAGATATAATTTTTTTTGCTAATTTCATTCATCAATTTATTAATATCTGTAGCATAAACCGTTTCAGCAACCAATTAACTAATTTTAAAATGTGCGAGGCCTGCATATGGAGTTCATCAGGATTTATGCTGAAAAGGCTTTTAGTCAGTGCAACACGTCTGTGGTTCCGGTTTAAAGATAAAGAGGATTATACTGCTTACATTTGATTACAGAAATGCTACATCAGCAATGAGAGCATGTTTGTTTTGTTATGCATTTAAAGATTTCTGCTTTAATGTTTCTGATTTGTGCATTCACAAGCAAATCACATTTCTAAATGGAATGTATTGTATTTATTAATAGACTGAAAGTGGAGAATTGTCATTTCAGTATTAAAATCCGTAGAAACTTGTCAGACAAAGCAATTTCATTTTACGTATCAGAGCATTCACATGGTTGTGGCTGCACTCAAGTTTACTGGGGCATGGAAATCAGGAGTATTGCTGCTTGCATTTCTCTTTAGAAAAATCAATAGTAAACGCCAAATCCTCTTTCACATCAGTCAGATCAAGCACAAGTCCATTACTCCAACCACAAACTGTGTCAAATGTGAATTTGGTGGGGTTGACTTGGCCACCAAGGGCATTGGGATTGCTATTTTAACATGGTCTCTTAGAAATCCTCCCATTGTTTTCTAGTTTTGTTTGGCACTTGTTAATGCTCCTGCAATGATAGCAGCGCAGAGCATTCTGGCTGATGCATTGTTATCTAGAGCTGAAGTTAAAGATGGAGACTGTTTATCTGCACCAGACAGCAGTATAAGGAAATGAGCTTGAATTGTGTGTGCGCTGGTATCATTGTAAATGTGCAGTGGATGAGGTTGGACAGTTTGTGACCCTCCCTGTCTCCTGGACAAAACGTCTGGGCGCATCGCTGTGATAACCCGGTCGACCCTCACTCTCACTGCAAGCTAATGGGGTTGCTGCTTCTATCTAAAAAACAAAACGAGAGTAACGACTTATAACGAGTATAAGTGTCTTATCTAAGAAAGTTGTCTGTTAAAGCCCTGATATACTTCTGGAGAAGTTCTTCTTCGTTCAGGGGTAAAAATAAGTTCTAAACTGCTGAGAAAAGGTATACTGTTTGCGAACATTCAGACACCTGTCACACCACTGTGGGAGGCGTTTAGAGGAGCATTTAAATATGTGAATGCTACATGTAAAACCTTTAAAATGTGTTATCCATGACTTTTTGCCTCATTCTTTGAGTAGAAGTCAACGTCAGTAAATGATTCGGTATGCATATCAAGTCATATTTATGGAGTATATAATGATTCATTTGTCTTGTTTACATTGCATGTGCCAATTACACTCTGTTGTTGAAATTTATTACAAGGTGGCCTGTAAGGCGCTCTTCTTATTGGTCAATGGTGCCATCTAGTGGTCTGTTATTGCTCTGTAACAACCGCAGCTCCACATGTCAGACCACTCATCTGGGGTCTACTGCCTTCTCTCCAGTTTCACATAGCTCTGTACGATCTCTACAAGTAAGCTAATAACATATTTCAACTTAAATCAGTGTTTCATGTGTTTTAATTTGGCAAGTAGTTTTGTAATAGTGAACAGATAGACATTCAATAATAACAAAATAAACACCAACAGCTGATTGATTTCAGCTGTTCAGCGATTCATTTCTTCTCAAATTCCATTATGTCAACGCAAATCAATATTTTATGTCGATGTATTTACTGATTTGGTCAATAGCCAGTTAGTAGCTGGTTGACTGTACATTATACTTTATTTATGATAATACTACTGTAACAATGGTCATATAAAAGTGATAATGTTCATAATACAGACAAAAGTATGGTATAGAGGCATATCTTTTTGAAGATGTGTGAATGGCTTTTGTGGCAGATGGCACATAAGTGAATGGGTACTTGAGATTTTGAGTAGATTTGATTCCTTTTGTAGACTAAATAAACAAAAAAAAAAAACGCATGAGACATGTTCTTGGAAAATGTCTCTGCGAACAATCGTACTGATGTAGGTATGTTAGCACTAGCTCGTTAAGAACTCTACACGCCATGTGTTCATGTTGAATACTGACTGAACAATGTAAACAAAATGGTAGGTGGGGCTTCAGGTCACACCTACCGATGACGTGGACCAATGACTGTAAGAAGGTGTTTAGCCGTTAAGACATTTTTCTAAAAGTTCGCCCAGGCGAGCTGTTACGAACCACCGAAACTAATGCCAAAACACTTTCTTTGTGACAATATTTAGTTTTAAATGACAATACACACATTCGTTTTTTTATTTCACATGAAGTATATCTGGGCCTTTAGGCCTCTACGAGCATGTGTGATATTTCCTGTTGAAATCAGAAGTTTGAGTGGGACATATCAAAGGGCATTTTTTTTATATAGCCAATAGCCTTTAGTTTACATCACAGCCATGAACATGATTACTTGCTTTATTTCTAGTCAGAAGTAGGTGGTATTAAGGGGAGGGACATTCTCATTCTAGAGAGCATTTTAATGGACAAAATGAGTGAGTGCAGTGTGAGTAATTAATATGTTTGGTCCATTTCGCTGAAAGAGACTGTACATTTTAAGTGTATATCTGCTAAAAGATTATTTTGTCCATTTTGGGAGGGCAGGAGTATACAAATGGATTCAAAGCTAGCAGGCATGGATTAAAAGCCATAAAACTAAAATTGAGGCTCTAAAACTATGTAGAATCTTGAAGCAGGTTACAAACTTGCTGCTGGAGTTATTGTCTTGCTAAAAAAAAAATGGCTTTGTGCTATTGGCAGCATTGAGAAATGTTCCCTAGCTTCTCTGCCACTTGATACAATAATTGACTCACCTGGCTGACTTCTAAGCAAGCTAAGAGCTGAGATTGAGATATATATATATATATATAATACAAAAAACACATACACAGGCCACTTTATTGATAGTGTAGCAACTTTGCTCTGTGGCGAATCGATACCAATTCAGAGTTTCTGTAGAAAAAGACAAGTTCAACAAGTCCAGTTTGGGCTTTGGGGGATTGTATCGATAAATCAAAAGAGGACGGTTTCTAACTCCATTATTGATCAAACCAGCTTTTAGTAAACTGAAATGACTCTATAACCACCCATCTGGAATTAAAGATCAGAAAAGTGAATTGTAACATTCTCTAAACGTTCTGCAAATGAAGTTTGGCTGTTCTTTGGACGAAAGAAAATTAGTCTGTTTTTGGGAATGAACTGATATTACATTCACTCAATGCCCTACTTTTTACAAGTTTATAAACATTATAGTGCTCATTACTCATTCCACTCTAAATACTGCACATTACAATACATTATGAACTGATGGTAACCAGGAGAACATTTCAAGCAAATGTCATCTGTCTCTTCCCTACATTTCAGCTAATCTTCAAACTCCAAATGAGCCAACATGCTCATTTCGCAAAGTTTCTCGGTCCAATATGCATCTTCCTGAGCATCACATCATTTAGTATACGCAAAAGTATTAGTTCAACACTGTCTTGAAACTGGTGACGTTTGGGTTGTAAATCCTCTGACAGTTACCTTACATGCCAGGTCTGATTGCACGGTTACCTCATTCGCCTCCAGTACTGTAAACTATTCATAAGTCAGAATTTTCCATACCTGTAATTTAAATTGTTCTCTTGCATCGTTATTTCTGTCTCTCCCTTCCTTTATAAGAACGTTTAACATAGACTTGCTGATTATAATTGGGTTTCAGAGTTGGAAGGAGTTCATGCATCTGTCCCCCTGAGTGGCGACACTGGAGCACTTTCTATCAAAAACTATATATATCAGACTGTACTTCCTTGCTCTGTGCTGCCATTCTCATTTTGTATGAGTGACGGCCACGTTTTCTTAGCTAAAACCTCACAGATTTTCATGCACCTTCCCGCTTGCACTCAGAGATGGCGCCTGGATATTTTTTTTACCACAGTCAAGACCATGTTGTTGGTAATCTCATGGCTGATTGCCAATGACAAACAGGGAGTCCATAAATCAGCTCAGTGAAACCCTCTCACCCATGATCCCAACCCCCACACCCTCTCTTACTATCTGCTGTATCTTGCCGTGCCTCCCTTTCAATCTCTCATGCACTTACTCCATTCCTTCCTCTTGCCAATGTGGATAGAAATAGTTGGATCAAACTTCTCCCTGGGAGAGTGGATCATAATATATCAAAACTAGGGCTGTAGATTTAACACATTTAGTGTGATTTAAATGTGTGTATGTATTTATGTATGTGCATATAGTTCTGTAATTGATTTACATTTTTAATTGTGATTTAATCTCATAATTTTATGTAGTTGATCACTATTAATTGCAGATTTTGAAAGTGCTGAAATTTGACAATATACTTATTTTATTGTCAAAATGTATTCGTTTAAATATTTGGAAGAAAACAAAACATGTAGCAATATAATGCTTTAAAATTTTTCCAAACAAATCCTTCCACAATATAAACAGAAATGCACTTTTATATCACCAATTAAAGTCTAATCAAATGTTTAAGTGGGAGTTGGACAAATTGAAATAACCACTCCACACACAGGTTTCATTGCATTGAGTATTGAATCTCTTAAACTGTCATTAATTTGCGTGTAGACTGTGGCTATCCACTTTGTTACAGCAATCGTGAAGCTGCATTCATGATTCACGACAGGGTGGCAACACCAGTATCGAGCATGGCTTTGAACCATGTGCTTTACATACAGTAGGCTTACAAATACTTGATTTCTGTCACAAGTCTCAACCCCAATCTAGGATTGTTTTGTACACCGTAGACCCTTCTGTCAGTTCAGACCAGACGGGATGGGATTTGTTGTCCTCGCGCATTGATGAGCCTTTGGCATCCAACACCCTGTTGCCGGTTTGTGGTTTGTCCTTCCTTGGACTACTGTCGGTAGGTGCTCACCACTGCTGACTGGCTCATTGGAGTATATATATTGTATGCTGTGTTGATTTCCTAAATTAATAAATAAAGCTCTGCCTTGCTTTCTCTTCAGTTAGCAATGCTAAAAGAACTACATTTTTGGGGGCTTAACAAGTTCACTAGTGAACACCTTACACAATTCATGCTTGGAAAAAAAGTTTTTAAAAATAAAATACTGGAATATAGACCTAAAGTTCAAAACTTCATACTAGTAGACAGGCCTAGATTGACTTGCATCAGTCTAATTTTCTCCTCTTAAGAAGTTAAAGGGATAGCTCACCCCCCACAAATTTTTTTATCATTTACTCTACATCATGTTGCTTCAAACCTTTATGACTTTTTATGCTGTAGAACACAAAAAGAGTTGTTTGGCAGAATGATAGTCTGAGTCACCATTAAGTTTCATTGTATGGAAAAAAGGTGCAATGAAAGTGAATGGTTACTGAGACAAACATGCTACCCACTATATCCTTTTTTTTTATTTAACAGCATAAAGTCATACAGGTTTGGAAAAACATCAGGGGTGAATAGAATGATTTTTTTTTTTTTTTTTTGGTGTACTAATCCTTAATACAACTATAGATTCTCTTAACCAGTTAATCTGTAGGGATCTGGTGAGTTCTATGACACCTGTTGGTTAAACCCCTTAAAATAAATTCCGTCCCAGGGTGATATAGCCTGTCCTGAAAGGGTTAACCTTCTGGCATTTCATTGCCATGGGAGTGTGTGGGATGCTGGGTGACCGTATGGTGCACCAAAATGGCACACTGTTTGTTTGCAGCTAATCGTCTCCCTCTCAGATGAGCGCTTGTGTAAACGGAGAGAGAAAGCGAAAAGGCAAAATGGAAAAACCTGTTGACATTAACTTGGAAAAGCCAATGCCCAATACTAATCCCACTTCCTTCCTGTCTGGCCTGGGAAATGGAACGCATGTACTGTAGCCCTGAACGCATCCAAAGTGTCTGTCAAATGTAACACCAACGTTGGCTTTCTCCTGCACAGGTCTTTGGCGATTGGCTCAGTGTCTCTGTCTTATAGGGTGAAACATGAAGAGTTGTTTGAGAGGGCCCATTATATAGGTAGGCTTTTCAACTCACAAATGCTACATTCTCACAAGCTGTTCAGGTCTCATAGGTTGGAGCGTCAAACATGAAGCCACCACTATAGATACACCACATCAGTGAGAATCTGTCCGATAGACAGAAGTTCCTCACAATGGCTTCTGTCACTTTTCACATTCCTTACCATTTGCCTCAGAGGAAGTGGGGGAACAATTCCTCGCCTACCTCTGTTGTAATGTGAACCCTGGCCTCAGTTATGATGACGCAGCATTGTACGGTTCTCACAAGGGTTTTCACAGGACATTTTCCTCACCCTCAGGGCCACCTTAGATCACCTTCCTGGATGTCCAGGACCGTAAATTTAGCTGAAGACATGTCAGAGGATATAGACAGGAACTCTCGTGGAAAACCTGCATGTGTAAGACTGAGTTAGCTTTGCTACGAATCTCTTTCTCTCAGTTGATGACAAAGCGATTCCCCTTCATTCCCTCCATTTCCTGGAGCCTTCTGTAGGTCATGTATACATATGGTTTGCATTGTTTTTGTTTAAAGGATGATGTAGCATTTTTGCCTGTGGTGTCCTCAAATAATAATGTCCATCATTTATTTGCCCTCATATTGTAAGCTGTAAGATAGCATTTTGTGGGGAACACACAAAAATTTTGGTTATTCACTGTAAATCTCGTTTAACAACCGTGGTAACCATTCTGCTATAAATAACCCATTTTGTGTTGCATGGTAGAAAGACTATAATGATTTCAATAGACATTAAAGGCTTTTTTGGGCTAACTATTCTTTTAAAGAAGCCTTTTCTCCCCTGTTATTCAGTTTGCCCTAGACATCTGTTCTTAACATAAATGCTGGATCTAGATTCAGTCTTCCTTTTCGACTCCTGTCATATTAAAAACTATATTAATATGTCACATTAGACACCTCAATGGAAAAAGTGCATAACATTTTATCAAACCATTTCCTTGCGTTTTTGTCTTGGTAGATTGAGGATAAACTCTTCCAGCAAAGCCTTCAAAACACCGTTCTTTAATAATAACAAGCACCAGTGAAGTGGATTTTTGGAGTTTAAACTTCCAACTGCCGTCCAGGCCAAGTCAAACATCTTCATACTGATATGGTGAAAATGTATATGGGTTTTGGCAGTGAGTAAATTAAGTAAAGGGTGTCCTATAGTCTCAGAAGACCAACACAAAAAATTTATTCGAAGAGCTGTAGCAACTACTATGTTATTTATGATTCATTTCAAACAAAGTTCATTTGTGGCCAAAACCTCAAACTGTCAACAGTTAGGAATAACTGTTAGAAGGAACTATTTGAATTGTACTCTGATTCAAAACAGCTGCTGAATTTCGAAATATGTGTTCTGTAAAGCCCTTGTGAATATATCCTGCTCTCTTGGATATGTTTAATTTGTCCCTCCTTTCTTAGGCACAGAACAATCTACGCAAGTGCTTCTCTTCGCTCCTCTTCGCAAGATTGATTTCACAAATTGATTTCTTCCAAAATATGCCAGAACTAGGGCTTTTACTCAATTAAAATTTTTTATCAGAATAATTACATGATGTGGCGATTAATCAAATTAGTCAACAATTATCCACAAATATCAATATTTGCTGATAAAGTTGTACTCTGTCCAGCTTTGTTGGAGCACAAGAGCACATCCTCATCTTGTGCTGTCTGCTGTCAGTATGATTTGTTGGCTGTACAGCTGGAGTTGCGCTTGCTGTCCCCTGTTGACTGGGACTTGCTTATGCAAATCAAGACAGTGGTACTTCAAACTTGAATTCCTCTCACAATGATTTCCTCTGATGGTAGGAATAATAATAATAAAAAATCTGTTATTTTTTATACAATTAATTGCACTGAATTTACATGTTAAATCGACAACCTTAGTAAAAACTTTATTAATTACGCAACTTTAAACTCTAACTCAAAAGTATGTATTGCAGTTGTAGTGGGCATTAGCGCTGTCTTATGACCTCTTTTTACGGTCAACATTCTTTTTCAGGTCAAGTACAGTAATGGTGGAACAACAGTTTGAAGAGAATCTTATAAACATATTACATTTGTTGTGTCCACTCAATATGAATATAAGAGTGATTGAAAATCAAGTTTAATGGCACAAACCATTGAATATATCTCCATTGACACTTTACTGAGGTTTGTTAACAATGTGAAAATAACCTATATACAATGGGACTGCTAGAAATGTGTTGGCAAAGCCTTTGCATCTGAGTTCTTGTGTTGACTCTGGTTCAAGCTGCCCTGCAGGAGGTAATCAGAGTTGGGGATTATCGCTCTACAATTCTAATAATTGTAGATTAGAGGAATTGTTTTTTTTTCTCTGGAGGATATTTATCATCCATAATATTTGTGGCTGTCGTTATGATCATATAGCATGGAATCACGTTGTGCAAATCATATATTAATACTTTTTAAAGCATTTGAAGACTTTGAGATCTTCGAGATGGAAATGTATTACCTCTGTCTATCAGGAATCTTTCTAACACATTTTTATTCTCAAACCTCAATGGAATTTGTCTTGGACTTTGTCTCTGCAATCCCTCCTTCCTCATTCTGCTCAGGTTGGGGCCAGTGACCCTGACCCCAAGGCTAATCCAGGATTAATTTGGATCTTGAGCAGTCTTTGCTGCTGACTCGTGACCTCTGAGTCCTGTCTCTGAGGGCCCGGTGTATTTTATATGTGCAGTAAGGTAGGGAGCGAATGTGTCTCAAAGATGGAGAACAAGAGCGAGAGAAAGGAGTCTAGAAAGCAACAGCTGAAACCGTTTTTGTCTCCTCTCTCCATTCTTCACAACCATCTGATTCATCCATCTCAGACAATATCAAACACAGCCCAAATGTAAAAAATAAGGCAAACCTAATTCGTTGCAATATCGGTACTCCGTTCTAAAACCTAAGTGAGCAGCCTACCTAGACGAACTCTGGGGAAAAAATAAATGGTAGACGAGGCATGAGAAATGTTATCAAAGATGCTCATATTTCATTCAATACTGAAAAATATAAATAAAAAGACTTTGTTGAATCTAATTAAAGCTGCACTATGTAGCTTTGTGCTCTCTAGTGACATCTGTGGTTGAAATGTACAATTTCAACCTATTTGCAGGAGGACACTTTGTCCTCTGTGTTTTGACACTGCTCTTCTGGTGGGTGAATCTCATGATTTGAGCTTATTGCCTGTGTGTGTGATCATGATTGGGTAAAAAAATTCAGAGCCGGAGTCATAACATGCTATTTTCATGTTGATATTCTGTTATGCGATTTTAAACATTTATTATAAAAATTAAGACTTCATCTGGTCAAAGAAATCATGAAAAAAAAAGTTAGTTGATAAGGTTTTTTGATTTTGTCAGTGTTAATGAAGACTAGATGAAACTAAAAAGGCACATAAAAGGCACATATCATGACGATAATTAAATGATTTTATTAAAGCATACTCTTGACAAAAATATGATGACAAATTATACTGCAAGATATTCACAGTGTAATATAAAACAGAAGAACAAACATCTTGAGAATCTGTAAATAGAAGAAGATATTAGATATGGATTCATCTAATCTATTAATCCAATATATTGGGGACCTCTCTTGAGCTAAACGTACTAACACAGGCAACAAAAAAAAAAAACACTTTAAAATGGGGTAAATACCTAATTGAAACACATCTTTTTATACATGAGATTCATCCAAATATCCACAACATTTATGGTACAACTTACATCTGCACAACGAAATGAATGAACATGTGAACTTGAACTAAATGATGCGCTAGTCAGAATATGCATAAATTGCTTGCGTAACGTGTGTTGTGAATATGCGGTTTCCATAAGAAACACACTACACGCAATGTATCCTTTCATGGAAAATTAATAAGTCTCTAAAGCATGAATAATTCAGAATACAGGCAAATTTCTAAAAAGTAACTTATACTTAGCTCAGGTTTTTCAATGAGGCCTATGCACATTTATACTGTATTTTTGATACATGTTTACTTTAGAAAATGTTTATAAATGTTTTTTTATAATAATTTGAATATTTGATAAAAGATTAGTCTGTTACAGTTTGACACTTTTTTCCATTTTTCACTATAATCAAGTAAAACTGATTAAAATGAATGATTACGGCATGACAAAATATTGTCTTTTTACAGGACATTTTCATCAGAAGACTACTGTGACTAAAACGAAAAACTGAAAAATTAACTGGGCAGTTGATAAAGCAGGTGAAATTGTAGGCCTAATTACACATGTAAACTAAAAACATAAAATGAGCAATAATGGGAATAAAATATACTTTATTAAACTTGATTTTTTTTTTTTTTTTTTTACAAGAGGTCAATTTCAGAAGGTATACGCATTAGTAAACGTGCACAACTTCCCCTGACAATGTAGACTGCGATCAGTCAACACGATTCATAAAAGCTCACCCTGCCAGACAACATACTGTATCCAATTCCAAGCATTATAGCAGGTAAACAACTTTGCCAAACTGATAAGAGATGATAAAAATCCATCCAGACTGCAGTGCTGCTCTCCTGATCTGTGTGACAGTGACTGACTGAATATGTACATAATGTGAGTTGCTGCCAATGTGGAACATTCAAAATCAATCACTCATGAGTTTCCATCTTGGTTAGGATGCTGCCTATGTAGCTTGTAGAAAGGTTTTGGAACACGGCTTATGTCAATCATAAAGGTGGAGGTCTTTTTCTTGCATGCACCTGATCCCTGAACAGCTGAGGCTGCCCACCCTTCTCTGTTCAGGGCACAAGATGGTAGTGCATGTGAGAGACAGACTCTTGAGACTGATTGCTGTTGAGAGAATGCTTGTTAATAAAACATGTCTGTGCTGATAGAGTGCTGTGTTTTTCCAGATGTCTCCAATTTAGAGCAAGTTGTCCCTCTCTCTTTCCTCACTATTCAGACCTTCTTAACAGATACCATGAGTTGTGAGGGAAAACTGTCTGTGGTTTATTGACATTTCAAGTGTTCCTGTATAGGAAATGGGTTTCTATCAGCTGTGTAGTTGTAAACACAGGTGAACCTTTCATTCATTTTGTCATTCATCTGTTATTCATTTGACCCTTAATATGGAACTGGAAGAGGAAGTGGTTCAAGTTTGAGTATTGTGGGATGCTTTGCCTTTAATATGGGCTTGGAACCCTTAGGTCTGAAACGTATATTATACACAAGTATTTAAACTGCATTTTCAGCTGCTGGGAATCGCTAAACACCTCACAATACGATGCTTATTGCGATAAATTTGTCATGATTCAATATATCGTGATATACATCACAATATCAGAATTTGAGCACAATTGAAAATGTGTCAAATGATTTTGAGAGACCTAGCGTGTGTGCGAGAGAAAGCATGAATCATGCAGGTTCAGTTTCAATTGCTGAAATGTCTAATAAGCAGCTCTGATCACACTGAGAAATGTAGCTCTAAGAGTTTGCACTTATTTACACTAGAGGTATATGTTGGTTTTGCCCATTAATCAGTGCCAACAGTTGCGTTTTGGAACTAATGTTATCTGCAAAAATCTACGTTGAGAGTTGCCGATAGTTTTTTGATAATTTCGTAATTTCAAAATGAGACCCCTGTGTTTGGGCTTGTTTATACTTAAAAGTCTGGCATTATGCACCAAATAATTTTTTTTTTTTTTATGGTTCTTATTGGTATTTTGGTAAAAAAAATTACAGCAACTGGAATTGTATTATTTTTGGACTGTTTGCCTTTGCCTGCCATAGTATAGAAAGAATAAGACATTTTTTGACCTCCTATTAATAGATTTTAAAAACTGCCAACCGATTAATGGACCTCTAATTTGGATGACCCGTTTCTTCATTATTGAAATGTAGGAAATTATATTAATATACACATAGATTAATAACAATTTTGATGCAATATCATGAGAAAAAGTATCACAATATACCGTTATATGTTTGTATCGACACAACCCTAATTTCAACGCAAATACTTCTAACCATACAAGCATACCCAATTTCACCTGTTGCTGCGTTCTGAAATCAGTCAGTTTTCTCTTTCATGTAAACTACTGTCAAAACTTAGCAACTGTTTAAAGAGAATCTTGTAGAAAAAGTTAGATAAAGGTGCTGTAAGAAATTTCAGACATTTTGCTTGCTTCTGCCATTTTGCCAAATTGAATGAAAAGCCCTCTCCATACCTTGTCTTCCCAATTGCACAAAATCAACTATTTCTGACTGGCTAGTTTTCAGATTGAATTAGTGCAGACCTCCCCCATATATTTTTTTTCTGCCTAGAGCTGTCATAGAGGTCTTCAGTGATTTATGTGCACAGCAGTTAAAAAATGTATTTGGGTAAATACTATTAACATATTAAATGGATAATATGTAATAAAAAATAAATGATGTTTAAGACATCAGCAGAATCATTTGGCAGTATCTCTATTTCCATCATCATTAAAGTAGCACAAGAACACACAAAAAGTACATATGAAAATGCGACTGCACATGTTGACCAAGTGGTTGGGTCTACTTTTGGGTAGATTATATTTCTGGCTTCAATCTGGCCTATATTTGGTTGGAAATGTCCAAAAGTCTGTATATTCTTTCTGCAAGACACCGTATCAGATCTAACAATTAATACAAATGGATGCCATAACATTGTGTTTGATGCTCAACCCTGTACACACACACACACACACACACACACACACACACACACACACACACACACACACACACACACACACACACGCGGATACATGTACACAATCACTAATTATATCCTTGAGAATGGAAAAATGCTGATTTTACAATGGGTGTTTGGGTCGGAGGTGATTGCGCATGTTGAAGGCCACAAACAAACTGAAATGTATAAACAATCTTGAAACAGAACTTTATTTGATGCACGCACACAGCTTAACATACAAACACATAGTTTAGTGAGTGGCTGGAAAGACATCAGCAGTTGCAGTTGATTATACCTGCTCATTAAAGATGAAATCACCAGAGAAGAAACTGTGTGTAACTGAGACACCTCAAAACATATGTATACTTTGCTAAATTCTGCAGATTTATTATTATGTCAGACAGATGAAAATTGGGATATATAGCTGTCTGGCATGCCATATAACCTCAATCATGACTACATTGACTGAATGAAAGCTGGCCAAGTCCCTTCATTTATGCATAACTATTATCTCCGCGAGACATAACAGAGCAGGTGACTGGAATTTATTTTATTTGTTTGCTAACACAGCAACTAGTCAGGGGTTTAAAGGTGACATATCATCGAAAACTAAATTTTCCCTGTTCGCAAGCTCTCATTGAAAATGAATGATTTCCATTTGCTTTGTAGATTCAAATTGCGGTCACCGTAACATTTCATAATGCAAAGCTCCATCTCCATTCCAACCAGACCATTTAGAAAAAACAAGGTGAAATAACTCATCAAAATCATGAGCACCTAAACATATTTATGAAATATATATTTATGAAATATATATATATATATATACACAGTGAGGAAAATAAGTATTTGAACACCCTGCTATTTTGCAAGTTCTCCCACTTGGAAATCATGGAGGGGTCTGAAATTGTCATCGTAGGTGCATGTCCACTGTGAGAGACATAATCTAAAAAACAAAATCCAGAAATCACAATGTATGATTTTTTAACTATTTATTTGTATGATACAGCTGCAAATAAGTATTTGAACACCTGTCTATCAGCTAGAATTCTGACCCTCAAAGACCTGTTAGTCTGCCTTTAAAATGTCCACCTCCACTCCATTTATTATCCTAAATTAGATGCACCTGTTTGAGGTCGTTAGCTGCATAAAGACACCTGTCCACCCCATACAATCAGTAAGAATCCAACTACTAACATGGCCAAGACCAAAGAGCTGTCCAAAGACACTAGAGACAAAATTGTACACCTCCACAAGGCTGGAAAGGGCTACGGGGAAATTGCCAAGCAGCTTGGTGAAAAAAGGTCCACTGTTGGAGCAATCATTAGAAAATGGAAGAAGCTAAACATGACTGTCAATCTCCCTCGGACTGGGGCTCCGTGCAAGATCTCACCTCGTGGGGTCTCAATGATCCTAAGAAAGGTGAGAAATCAGCCCAGAACTACACGGGAGGAGCTGGTCAATGACCTGAAAAGAGCTGGGACCACCGTTTCCAAGGTTACTGTTGGTAATACACTAAGACGTCATGGTTTGAGATCATGCATGGCACGGAAGGTTCCCCTGCTTAAACCAGCACATGTCAAGGCCCGTCTTTAGTTTCCAATGACCATTTGGATGATCCAGAGGAGTCATGGGAGAAAGTCATGTGGTCAGATGAGACCAAAATATAACTTTTTGGTCATAATTCCACTAACCGTGTTTGGAGGAAGAAGAATGATGAGTACCATCCCAAGAACACCATCCCTACTGTGAAGCATGGGGGTGGTAGCATCATGCTTTGGGGGTGTTTTTCTGCACATGGGACAGGGCGACTGCACTGTATTAAGGAGAGGATGACCGGGGCCATGTATTGCGAGATTTTGGGGAACAACCTCCTTCCCTCAGTTAGAGCATTGAAGATGGGTCGAGGCTGGGTCTTCCAACATGACAATGACCCAAAGCACACAGCCAGGATAACCAAGGAGTGGCTCTGTAAGAAGCATATCAAGGTTCTGGCGTGGCCTAGCCAGTCTCCAGACCTAAACCCAATAGAGAATCTTTGGAGGGAGCTCAAACTCCGTGTTTCTCAGCGACAGCCCAGAAACCTGACTGATCTAGAGAAGATCTGTGTGGAGGAGTGGGCCAAAATCCCTCCTGCAGTGTGTGCAAACCTGGTGAAAAACTACAGGAAACGTTTGACCTCTGTAATTGCAAACAAAGGCTAATGTACCAAATATTAACATTGATTTTCTCAGGTGTTCAAATACTTATTTGCAGCTGTATCATACAAATAAATAGTTAAAAAATCATACATTGTGATTTCTGGATTTTTTTTTTAGATTATGTGTCTCACAGTGGACATGCACCTACGATGACAATTTCAGAACCCTCCATGATTTCTAAGTGGGAGAACTTGCAAAATAGCAGGGTGTTCAAATACTTATTTTCCTCACTGTATATATATATATATATATTATTTATTTATTTATTTTTTCATATAGTTAATCATAACGGAAGTCATATACCTATAGAAATCTTAAAGGTACAGAAGCCAAAACAGCCTGTTTACGTTTGCACTTATTTAGCTACCACTTTTATCCAAAGCAATTTACAAATGAGGAGTGCCACAACACAAGTACTAAATCTGTAACATTTTACAATAAGGATCTGTTAACATTATTAAATGCATTAGGTATTATGAACTAACAATTTAAAAATGTATATTAATAGCATTCATTTACCTCAATGCACATTTATAAAAAAAAACCTAGTGCTGTCAGTCGATTTTATGTATTTTTTAATCGCAATTAAATGCATAATTTTTCATAGTTAACTGCGATTAATTGCAGATTTTGAAAGTGCTGAAATTTGACAAAATATACTACTTTTCCTGTCAAATTCATTTATTTCCTTGTAAGGAAAAAAAATTATATAATGCTTTATTAACATTTTCCAAGTTTGACTAATTGAAAGAACTAGTTCCCCCATAGGTTGCATATTCATTGCAATGGGCATTAAATCTCTGAACTCTCATCCTCCACAATATTAACCAGTGGCAGACTGTAGTTATTCACTTTGTTACAACGATCGTGAAGATGCATTTTTGATTCACGTCAGTGTCAAGCGCCTCTGAATGCCTCATGAAAGGCTCTTGCAGACAAAAACATCTATCACAATTCCTGACATTTAATCGTAGAAAACGTTCCCTGTCTTAGGTCAGTTTGTCTCACTACTTTATTTTAAGAATATTTATTTGTCAGAATAATGGTAGAGAGAATGATTTATTTCAGCTTTTATTACATTTCCGGTGGGTCAGAAGTTTACATTCACTTCGTTAGTATTTGGTAGCATTGCCTTTAAATTCTTTAATTTGGTTCAGATGTTTTGGTTAGCCTTCCACAATCTTCTCACAATAAGTAGCTGGCATTTTGGCCCCTTCCTATAGACAGAACTGGTGTAACTGTGTCAGGTTTGTAGGGCTCCTTGCTCGCACATGCTTTTTCAGTTCTGCCCACAAATTTTCTGTCGGATTGAGGTCAGGGCTTTGTGATGGCAACTACAATACCTTGATTTTGTTGTCTTTAAGCAATTTTGTCACAACTCTGGAGGTATACTGGTGTCATTGTCCATTTGGAAGACACATTTGTGATCGAGCTTAAACTTCCTGGCTGATGTCTTGAGATGTTACTTCAACATATCCACACAATTTTCCTTCCTCATGATGCCATCTATTTTGTGAAGTGCACCAGTCCCTCCTGCAGCAAAGCACCCCCACAGCATGATGCTGCCACCCCCATGTTTCACTGTTGAGATGGTGTTCTTCGGCTTGCAAGCCTCACACGTTTTTCTCTAAACACAACAATTTTCATTATGGCCAAACAGTTCAATTTTTCTTTCATTAGTCCAGAGGACATTTCTCCAAAAAAGTAATATCTTTGTGTCCATGTGCACTTGCAAACTGTTGTCTGGCTTTTTTATGGTGGTTCTGGAGCAGTGGCTTCTTCCTTGCTGAACAGACTTTCAAGTTATGTTCATACAGGACTTTTTTTTTTTACTGTGGATATAGATACTTATCTACCTGTTTCCTCCAGCATCTTCACAAGGTCCTTTGCTGTTTTTCTGGGATTGATTTGCACTTCTTGCACCAAACTATGTCCATCTCTACGAGACAGAATGAGTCTCCTTCCTGAGCAGTACGATAGCTGCATGGTCCCATGGTGTTTATACTTGTGTACTATTATTTGTGGAGATGAACTTGGTACCTTCTGGCATTTTAAAATTGCTCCCAAGGATGAACCAGTGTTGCGGAGGTCACAGAAGTTACAGAAATACTCAAACTAGTCGTTCTGGCACCAGCAATCATGCCAAGGTCCTAATCACTGATATAAATTGTTTCCCCGTTCTGATGGTTGATATGAACTGCTGCCACACGATTGGCTGATTAGATAATCACATGGATATTTAGATATACAGGTGTTCCTAATAAAGTGCTCGGTGGGTGTAAAGCAAAACTAGGCTCTTAAATGTCTCATGTTTCAGTTTATTTCATGTTATTTTATTCTGTATCTCTGTTCTATTGATTGTATTCTACTTTGCTGTGTTCTATAATGGTCTCTGTGTGACTCTCAGCAGTGATTTTAAAATGGGTCCAAACTAAATGGAGCACACTAGACTTGATTTCCAGTAGTTATTGAAGCATTCCTTCACAGTTGTATCATCTTTTGATTCTCAAAACCAGAGAGCGAGCGAGAGAGAGAGACATGTGTGTTAATTTATGACATGAAAAGATGTTGCTCTTAGGGTGAGACTTTTAACACTGAGTCATAGCTTTGAGATTAATCCAACTGTACTGTGAGCTGATAAGGAAACCGCTTACCTCACATACTGTACAAACAGAATTCTATAACTATGATATGGATCATGTGCAACATCCGGCTGGAATACATCAGGGATAAATTCAGCTTTCCCTCCCTCTTGCTCGCTCTCGCTGTCTCTCTCACTGCCCAATCTTCCCTCTGCACTTATCTGAATCTTACAGGAAATCAGCATGTGTGAGTCGTCAGAACAATAAGACCAACAAGTGCACTGTGGCATAGCATGTGATGAACTGCTGCCATCTGTGGTGTATATGTGTGCCTACTTTAAAAAGACACACTAGGCAAGCTGTTCCACTTTGCAGTCCATGGATGAGTGTCACATGAATATACAGTAAACACACTTTCTGGTCTTTTAAGGTATACAAAGACTTGCAAAGTAATGATTTCAGTTGCAAATTGTAATTTTCTTTTCAATTCCCCCTTTATCTTCCATCCATCCATGAGTTAAGCTTTTTTTCTGTTCTCATATACTTCCGTTCTCTCTAAAAAAATGTATTAAAAATTGTTTTGGCAGAATTCAGACCCATTTTGATGTTTTAGGCATTTTAAGGAATTTAACAAATTAAACTGTTAAAACCTGCTAATTTTAATGGATGCAAAGCAAGCCTCTTAAACACAGTTCTTGTTAAAACTGTGACGAGACTGCCAGAATTCTCAACTCATTCTTCACTTGTGTGGCTGTTAGTTTTGTCCACTTTTTCCCATTTTATTTTTTATTTTTAATCTATCTAGGATAGGCTCACCCAAATCCCAGTTTAAAGGTAGTTTGTCATTTTTCAATCTATTATCAATCTTAATATGCAACGACAAGTAAGCCATTTGTAGGTTGATTTTACTGAAAAATTGAAAGGACTGCTCTGGATACCTGCTTGAAAACATTCATTATTCTTGCAATTCCCTTTGGTGCTGCTAGTGGCACAGAAATTATACACTTCATCCTGAACTATTGCAGTGTAGACTTTGAGGCTGGTTACAGTTCATTTAAGGGTATATCTTGTCCTTGAATATGAGGCTGTTGATATTATGTTGATGTACAGTACATGGTAAGGTGGATCATGTTATTTAAATGAGGGCTTGCTCATGAGTGGAACTATGTGTTTCACCTGCCCGTCTTAAATACTCAAATTATCACCCTATGACTCTTTAGTGTGTCACTCCTGTCTGTGCGTGCGAGCGAGCCAGCAAACATTCTTACGGTGTACGCTGCGAAGACTGATGATGTGGGTTCTGGCTTTGTCTGCAGACTGCCTCCATACACAGTGTCACGCTAATCCCAAATCACCCTCATCTCTCTCTTCTTCCTTGTGGCTCTCCTTTTCTCAGGGCTAGAGTTTTGTGCAGGAACTCTCTCCGCAGTGCTTTTGCAGTGGCTCTTTAATTTAATCACATTTGAAACCAGATTATTGTGTGGTGGGACGGACTGTCAGTTCTTGCTGTTTAAAGACAATAGCAGTGCTAGCGATCTGGAGAAATGTATTATTTCAAATTCAATTTTTGACATGACAGGGTTGTGATTTAAAGCTCATTAGGTTTAATAAAAAAATATATATATATATATATATACCTGCTTGAATATATACCTGCTTGAAAATATATATTTGCAAATACAAATATATATTTGTATTTGTATTATTGAGACAATAGAGAAAATGACCGAAAGTGAGAACGGGGGCAAATGAATCTGATTTGAACTTGTGCTGCCCACATAAACGCAACAATTTTTTTTTGTTGTGGTCTCTAACTCCAAATACAGATATTATGTTGGAATTAATTGTTTGAGCATGTGTAAAAAGGCATAAATGTGTAAATCTCACAACATTTAAACTGCACAATCTCATCTACGAAAGAATACACACAAGCCTTATGAAAAAAACAACAGTTGAGTACATTTTCGAGTTAATTAATTATCTTTATTATGCACTATGGTAGTGTCTGCAAAAAGGATGAGACTTTTGTAATATCCATTCCTGCAGCCAAAATCAAGCCGACTTGGTGGCACATAGCAATCATCTGAACAATGGATGAAGAAATTAAACACAGACTGAATAATTTGTGTGATGTTATTGTGCACCAGCTGTTCTGTCTTTCTGCAACTTTGTGATCTTTGGATATCTATCAGCAGTGGAAGAGAGTACATCTTTTTGTCTTGATGCAGAATTAAATTTGGCCATTGTTAGAACAACGATTAGAACAGAGATTTAAGCCGGTTATACTGTTGATGGCTATACTTGGCTGCACTCTTTTCAAAAGAGTGGCTATTGTAGACTTGTGTGTGGCCGTGACAGAACCATGCTTGCGTTAAATGTGACTAAGTAATAGAACATCTTAAGGGAAGTAAAAAGTTATGCTTGACCTTATCTGGCAGCTTATGATTGTAATTCCATGGGAACATGTACATTCATGGATCTTAGCAGAGCTGACCCTGAGTTCGGTCTGGGGAACGGGATGTAGCCATGTATGGTTTACTAGCTACAGATTGTCTCTGGCCAGCAACTGGAAAGGCACTCTGAAAGAATAAGGTCAGTGAACCCCTTCTGGTGATCTTGGTACCGCCACCAAATGCAAGCAAGCATGTATTTGTTCTGATCTCAAATACTCAAACCAAAGTCCCACCAGGTTCCATTACCTTGTTCTCGGGGTTTAAAAGAGAACATGGTGTGAAGGAAGTGAGAATGTTTTCAGTTGATTTGAGAGCTGGAGAAAGACAGAAACCGAAGAGTTAAAAATTGGAGAGAAAGAATGACCATGTGAGAAGGTAGAGGAGGAAATAAGGGAACAGTAGCACTGATGTAGAACGTAGCAGATGTATTGTGGAATAGATATCCCTTTTTCTCTTCCTGCTACGCTGCTCATGCAAAGAAGCAGGGTGGGCATGAAACCGTGAGAGTGGGAATTAGAAAAAAGGCAAAAAAGCACAAGTATGGCTCAGGTTACTACTCGTTAGCAACACCAAGTTCAAGTTTCCATCCAACAGCCAATTTCATGCTAGAGAGGCAAGTGAGAGAGGGGCCATTCTTGAAACAAAGTATTCTGTGTATTTTGTGTAGAACAGACCCCCCAGTAGTGAGCTACTAAGACTACATAGGGTAATGGTGTTCCTTAAAGGTTTATCTGGCTCCACTTGACTGGCTCTTCACAGCTCTTGTACCAAATACATGAAATTTGATCTCTCCAGGAAGGCTGTGGTTTTAGAAGGCATGGGCCTTTTAGACTTAATTTAGACCAGTTTTGTGGTTATTCCTGCAATGTTATGGCATATTTCAATTTTATTAGATCTGTCTTCAGCTTGTTTCCAAATGAGATGCTGATGGTCTGTTTTAAAATACAATTTTTTTTATTGCAACAAGCTCAGTGAACAAATTACTCTAGAGAGTTAATGAGTTCGAGAGAATTTTAGTTTTAAATGCTAAAGCGAACAGAAACGGCTAAGTATCGGCCGATAGTGATCCCAAACAAGTTGTAAAGCTAGTTGTTTTTATTTGTAAATTACAATGCAGTCAACAGAATGAATGCACATTTAGTTAACTATACAACCTAACCAAGCACCAACCCTTCCCTAACTGTCAGTGGAGTAAAGAAATAATCTTAAACGGCACAATGCAACCTCCAAATCACTCATCAATTTCTGGGTTTCCATTTCAAATTTTTTGGAAATTTTACATTTGGGCTTGAGTGGAATGGAAATGCTTAATATGCACATGAACCCTTACCATTTGCTTAAAAGTTTATGCACTTGAACAAGGTGGGTTTTCTAGAGTTACACATCAAGAAAGCCAAAATGTGCATTAAGGTGACAAGTTTTGATGATACAACAACATGATGCGTTTTGACCATTTTTGCACGTCCACGAAATGTCCGACCTTGTTACAAAATGTTTTGAACATTGCACGTGATATTCGGAGGTATTTAACCTACAGCTAGTCATTAAAGTGGGTCCTCCCAAATGACCAGAACCATTTTGGTTTTGTACCAGGTGGTCCTAGGTATATGGAGGCTGGCGGCTTATAGGAGTAGGAGCAATTTCAGCCCTCATATGAAATATTTCACTCGCTCTGTGGCATCTCCTTGCAACATTTAATAAAACGCTGTACAATTGCTCCAATACTTCAAATACAACTCTCCCTGAAGCAAGGCAGTCATTCAGCTGCTCCATCATGACATTATGGGCTCCCTTAAATGTGAATGACCTAGTGGATGAAAACAGGCAATGTTTTCATTTTCTTAGTAAATAAAATTGTGTGAAAAACCCAGCAATTGACTTGGTGAATGTGATTACTTCCTGCTTTCCATGGGACCAGAAACCATGTCTCAGAGGCTGCTTGCACAACACAGTAGTGCCACAGAAAGAGATGAACACATTTTAATTGACACAAAAATGTCTAAAGAGAGATGGTGCTTTTCAGTAGTCGATGTCAGGGTACTGGGGCATTTGGTAGCAACATGTTGACTTCCTGTGTAATAATGTTGGAATATTCACCCTGGGTGAAGGTTATTTCTTATTTATTTATTTTTTTAAAAAGCAAACACCCTTGTTGGTACGAAACCAGCATGTTGTCTACAAGTACAAGTATCTTCAGCCAGTTTGTCTAATTTCTACAGATGGCCCAAAGTCTGGCAAGTAAGACGGACAGACAGAACGAAAGAGAAAGTTGCTGTTGAAAGTGGAGGGAGAGAGAGAGAGATAAGGGATTGCATTTCATTATTGGCATGCACAGTCTCCGCTCCATATTTACTCTGTTTTTGTCAGCCCGACCATATGCTGGGCCATAAGAGCTGAAGTGAGCTTTGTGCACTCAAAGACACTGGGTGCATACTTAAATTCCTACAATAGTAAACTTACATTTCCCCTCCCAGTAGGACAATCCAGATTTTAAACAAAAATGTTTTCTTTGAGCATTACAGGAACTGGATTTGCTGCATGGCTGGGCAAATATAATTGAATTAAAGTGGCGAATATCTTGTAGAAGTGTTATATTTAGGTTACGTGGTGAGCAGAAAGGCTGTTCTGTCTAATTCTCCCAGCTCCGTGATTTATTAATGGTACTTGCTATTGCTTGTACATGGATTTAGGGATTTGAACAAACCCCTTACTCCAAGTATCAAACTGGGTTTAAAAATGCATGGGTTGTATGTTGTCCCCGTACTGTTTGAGTTACATACATGAATGTTGCCTCAAACTGTGCAGCTGGTTGAGAAGAGGGTATTCTATTGCTTTTCTAAGTGATCTGACTTACAAATATTGCCTTGTGGACTATAAAATGGGTGAAGCAATACAATAGATTTACATGGAAGTAGGAACCCTAGCCATATCTAGGGACAAGGATGTCATACAGACTTGGGTGTGGGCTCTCAGGCTAGAAAGCAACGACCCAGAATGTGCAGAATAGGTTTTGTGGAAGAATGCACAAATCATATTTTCTTCAGAAAACCTAAAATCTCATGCACTTATGTGTCAGCCCCTTTATAATCCAGTGGAAACACAAACAAACAGTTTTCAGAGGTCCTCTTCAGCAAATGGTCAGTCAGGGGCTCCTAAAACAAACAGATGTTGTGGAGATGCTGACAGACATGCAGAGAGGGAGGTTGAACTGCTTTAAAGAATCACATTTTGTTTCCATTCACTCCTTTCTTTCGCTCTTTGGTGCAATTGCAATTTTTTTAACAATTTTCCGATTGCTTTCGTGCAGCCTTTCACATTTCTATCTCCCCCCCCCCCCAGGCTTTTGTTGTTCTCTATCACTCTTTGGCAGAGGTGGGTAGTAACATACTACATTTACTTTTTGGAAAAAATTACTTTTAGGAGTGTTTTGTGGAGGGTACTTTTCACTTTTACTCAAGTAAATTTCTAATATATATTTTTTTTTACTAACTTACAATGGGTAGCATTCCTGTCGTTACATTACTGGTTTTAATTTAATGTGTGTTAATAAATGCGTAATTTTTTTTTAATGAGATTCTTACAACATTCAAAACTACAGCAAGCGCACAAAACAAACATTTCTTCACTCTACACAATGCCTTTGTTTTACACCAAGACAAGGGCATATTTCAAGATTAAAATTGCAGCTCCAACTTAAGAAAATACAGTGATGTAAATTTTTGATAGTGTGACAATGTGGACTTGTCTAAGTCATTTTCAGCGTGAATCTGTAACTGTGGGCTCTTATGTCCTCTGTTTCCAAGTTAAAATTTTTATATCAGCGCTGCAACATATTAGTGCCTACTGTAATAAATCGTTAGTGCAAATGTATGCCCTGCCTATCGCGATTGTGAGAATTTCTGCACATGCAAGATTGCCGCGTGCTCAGCGTTTGACAGATGCAGCTGGATTTGTCTTATGGAAAACAAGCTTCCAAACACCGAGATAAAGTGCAATTTACACTTAGTATACAGAACTAATTATCTAAGTTCTTTTGATTTTGACAATCTAGAATTACACTGAACTAAATTCACGCAGGATGTAAAAAGCTGTGAAATAAAGACAGAATGCATGTATAAAGCATGATCTTGCGTCAATGTATTATTAAACATTATATATAACTCTGAACTGTTTGACATTGTTCACGTTTTTCACCATAATAATTAATAAAAAATGTTTTCAAACTTATAATTGACAGATTCGTCCAAATCTTAGAAGTATGCTTGATGATATAATATTAATTTAAGGCTGAACTATCACTATTTCACCGCCCTCATGTTCTTCCAACCCCATGGAACTTTTTGTATTCTGTGGAACCCAAAAGAGGTTAGACAGAATGTTAGGGAGTCTCAGTCACCATTACCTATCAAAATATGAAGGGGGAAAATAAACCATGCAGTTTAAGTAAATTATGATTAAGGTTAGCATTCTATCTAAAATCTCCTTTATAGGTATAATTTTTCTAAAATTGTGTTGATTTTTTTCTTCTGCCGAGCACAAAGATTTTTTGAAGAACGTCTCTGCTCTCTTAGTTTATACTAGAATGCATGTGAATGGTGACAAAAACTTTGAAGCTCAAAGCACATTAAGGCAGCATTAAAGGAAATCAAATGACACTGGTTCAGTCTATGTCTTCAGAAGATATGATGCGTGTGGGTGAGAAACAGATCAATATTTATATCCTTTTTTACTAATAAATCTCCACTTTCACATAATTCTTTTTGATGATTCAGATACTGGGCAGGGAGGATTATTAATAGTAAAAAAAGGACCATATATATTATACATTTATATATACAGTATTAATCTGTTTCACTCCCACACCTATCATATTGCTTCTGAAAATCATATTAATTAATTTTATGCTACCTCTAGGTGCTTTTTGGAGCTTTAAAGTTCAAATTATTCACTTGCATTGTATGGAACAACAGAGGTGATATTTTTCTAAAAAACTTAATTTGTGTTCTGCAGAAGAAAGAAAGCGATACACAAATGGGATGGCATGAGGGTGAGAAAATGAGAGCATTTACATTTTTTGGTGATCTTTCCCTTTAATTTGATGCGTGAAAGAAAGAAGTCATGTGTGTTTGGAACAGCATAGTGGTGAATGATGGCAATCTTCATTATTAACAATAATATTTATAGTATTATTATGAATCATTCTGTAATGCATGTTAAATGTGTATCATGTACTGGAATATAGGGGAGTAAACATCCATTTTGTTATATGTGAAAGTAACTAGTTACTCACTAGAGTATTTGTTTTATTGGATACTTTCTCACTCTTACTAAAGTATTTTTTAACATCATTACTTATACTTGAGAAAAGGTTTTTGGTAACTCTACCCACCTCTGCTCTTTGCCGATTTTGCGCTTTGTCACGATTTCCTGCTTTCTTTGATGCTTTTGCACCTTTACACGTTTTTTCTTCATTTCTTCCTTTTACTCTTTTTATTTTACACTTTATCTTTCACTCTTTCATTCATGTTTGCTTTTGTGCTTTCGCTCTTTCACTCTTTCTTGCTTTTTTCTTTCTCATTCTTTTGCTTTCACACTTTAATATTTGTTTTGCTCACATTTTGTACTTTTTTCCAAATTCTTTGCTCTTGTTTTTGTGATTTCATTATTTTACTTTCGCTCTTTTACTTTCTTTAGCTTTTTCTTGGGCTCTCTTTTGCTCTTGCACTTTTTTGCTCTTTCACTCATGCTCTCTCTCTCTCTCTCTGTTTGTTCACGTCCATCTGTATTAGTGTACACAGCCACGTTGATAGTGTAGGGAGCCATTGTTCAGCCTTGAGCTCAAACATAAATAATCTCACAGAAGATCACACACACGCCATCCTGACAGCTGTCAATCAAAGGCCTGACCTAAAAACACAACCCTCACTCCAACATTTATTAAATCAAACTATATAAATACATCAGGTATAATGTGATTAATCCCAGTGTATTGTGGTAGTACATTCAGAGCTTAAATCAGGTAGATATACCGGTAATTTTACATTCCATTTGTTTTGATAAGCTAATAAGATTAGAATTTATTTTTTTATCGTTATCACTTGCGGGTTGATTCATGCATGGGACTTGTTGAGTAGTAGAGTGTATGTTGTCCTCCAGTGACCTGTATAAAATATAGACAACACTTTTAACTGCTGTATTATCAATTGGCTGAAGTTCTACACACCAAATAGTTTTATATCCTAAATTTGTTATTTCTTTCATTTAACAAATTACTACTGTAATAAAAGTTCAGCAAAGAGCATTTATTTTGTTTTATTTATTGTGGATTTTTATCTTTTATGGTAATTCCATAGCTTTGCTGTGTTTATTTGTTCAGTGGCATGTGGGAGCCAGATGAAGTGCATTGTGGTGTAT
The DNA here is from genome assembly GCF_025860055.1 of Xyrauchen texanus. NCBI lineage: Eukaryota > Metazoa > Chordata > Actinopteri > Cypriniformes > Catostomidae > Xyrauchen > Xyrauchen texanus. The sequence goes on from NC_068307.1 coordinate 37,321,623, forward strand.
TGTCACTGTGTGTACACATGTTTTGGTGTATCTGTGAGATGATTGGATGTATTTGAAGACATAATTATAGATTTGTTGCCATGTTTTGTGACCGCAATAGCAAACCATCTATTATCTCTTATGGAAAATTAAATAGAGCTTACTTTGTTGAACTGTGTCCAAGACTATTGTTATTGTCAAGTTACCTTGTTCAGGCAGCGGTGCTGCTGCACACACATCCACGAGCCTGCAAGGGCAGACCCACGTTTACGCATATCGGTGGAGTAATAGCTTAAAATAGCTTTTTGTTGTTTTTGTTTGTTTGTCCTGTGTTTAGTAATTTTTTCCAATAAGTTTTACCAGGGACAAACTGCTGAACATTCGGTAGCAAATGGATGGAGTGGTGGTGGTGTAGTGGTCTAAGCACATAACTGGTAATCTGGTAATCAGAAGTGGTTCAAACCCCACAGCCACCACCATTGTGTCCTTGAGCAAGGCACTTAACTCCAGGTTGCTCCAGGGGGATTGTCCCTGTAATAACTGCACTGTAAGTCGCTTTGGATAAAAGCGTCTGCCAAATGCATAAATGTAAATATCAGACAATCTTTTCCCGGTTTTGGACTATTGTGACATTTTGCTACATCTCCTCACCCATACAAATAAGGACATTTTTAAATCATGCTGCCTTGTGCTTCACATAAACCTGGCTGAGTGAAGCCATTCTGGACAGCACATTACATCTGCCGGACTTTTAACTGTTCAGAGTGAATCGCATTACGGAGTTAACAGGGAAAACGAGAGGCGATGGAACATGTTTTACATCAATGAAAGTTTGTGTACAGATGTAACAACGTTAAAGAAGATGTGCTGCCCTAATTTGGAAGCGCTCTTTAGCAACTGTAAGACTTTCTACTCGCCACTGAAGTTTTCTAGGTTTGTTTTGGTGTGTATATATTCCTCCACATGCGTGCGTGAATGCAGTGCTGCAACAGCTGGCTGATCAGATCACAGACAAGGAACAACAATACCCAGACTCACTTATTATTCTGGGAGATTTTAATCAAGCTAACCTTACCCATGAACTGTCAAAATACAGACAGTACATTACATGCCCCACCAGAGACAGAAATACATTGGATCATTGCTACCCAACAATAAAGAACGCATATCACTCTGTCTAGAGCAGCTTTGGGACTCTCTGATCACTGTCTGGTTCATCATCTTCCAACCTATAGGCAGAAACTAAAGTCAGCTAAACCTGTAGTAAAGACTATAAAGATATGGACCAATGAAACAGGGCTGGAACTACAGCTTTGTCTGCACTGATTGTATTTGAGGCTGCAAACACCAATCTGGATGAGCTCACTGATACTGTGACATATCAGTTTCTGAGAGGATGCGTGCATTCCTACTAGGATTTATTTAGCATACAACAATGACAAACCATGGTTTAGAGCAAAACACAGGCAGCTTTGTCAGGCCAAAGAGGATGCTTACAGAAATGGAGATACAATCAGGCCAAGAACACTGAATAAGGAAATCAGAGTGGCAAATAGAAGCTACTCTGATAAGCTGAAAAACAAGTTTTCAGCTAAAGGCCCTGCATCATCGTGGAAAGGCCTAAAAAAATTACTATTTTTAAGACACCATCCCCCAACACTGTAGGGAACCAACAACTGGATGACGACTTGAATGTGTTTTACTGTAGATTTGAAAGGCCCAGTTGCACCTGCTCTGACCTTCACATCACACAAACATCAACACCTCCTGCAACTACCACCCTCCCTCCTGCTACTCAACCTGCACTTAAGATCTGTGAAGAGGATGTGTGCCGGGTTTTCTGGAAACAAAAGACAAGGAAAGCACAGGGCCCAGACAGTGTTTAACCCACTTGTCTAAAATCCTGTGCTGACCAGCAGGCCCCAGTCTTCACACCGATCTTCAATAGATCACTAGAGCAGTGTGAAGTTCCCTAATGCTTCAAATGCTCCACCAACATTCCTGTCCCAAAGAAACCCAAACTCACAGGATTTAATGGCAGACACGTCACTCTGATGTCTGTGGTCATGAAGTCATTTGAGAGGCAAAAAGGGGTTGACCCACCTGAAGGACATTTACTGGACCCTTTCTAGATCCCCTTCAATTTGCTTATAGAGCAAACAGGTCTGTGGATGATGCAGTTAACATGGGATTACATTATATCCTGCATCATCTGGACAGACCAGGGATGTTAATATGCAATGATCCTTTTTGTGGAATTCAGTTTGGCTTTCAACACCATCATCCCAGCAATTCTCCGGACTAAATTACACCAACTCTCTGTTCCCATGTCTATCTGTCAGTGAATCACCAGCTTTGTGACGGACAGGCAGCAGCTAGTGAGATGGGGATATTCACTTCTAGCACATAGAACCCCCCGGGATGTGTGCTCTCCCTGTATACCAATGACTGCTCTGCCAAGGACCCCTTTGTCAGGCTCCTGAAGTTTGCAGATGACACTACTGAAAAGATATAAGGTGTGTGTGTGTGTGTGTGTGTGTGTGTGTGTGTGTGTGTGTGTGTGTGTGTGTTGTATTGTTTGTGCACTGGAAACTTCTGTCACCAAGACAAATTCCTTGTATGTGTAAGCATACTTGGCAATAAAGATAATTGTGATTTGATTCTGAAAATTACCCTAGAATCATTATAGATGGGTTATTCAGGTTTGCCTTGTCATGTGTGTGTTTATTATTTACTGGGAGCTTTTGATACTTGAAGTGCTCAGAATATCACTTTCTCTATTTTTATTAAACACAAACTCCAATAGAAAATATAGACCTATCTAATAGAACATACATGTCACCACAGGGATCCAGACTAACATATAAGAGCGGTGGCACTGGTTCCACCATGTTCTAAAGATGGTGGCATCAGCACCTGATTTGGAAGCAACAGTGAAAAATAAATATTTTTTATTTTTTTATAAAATAATAAATAATCATAGAAACTAATAAAAATAGTGACCTTATTATATATTTTATAGTATTTTGTCACTGAAATGCAAATTAGACAGTATCGCATTGATTTTGACTTTATGCAACATTAACAAATGTAAAAAACATTTTTTATAGTTTATAAAAGGCTAAATTGAAATATTCCATGTGTGTGATCCTACTGATTTAAATAAAGTAATCTCTTTGAATTTCTGAAGGCAAACAAAGTAACTTTTTCCTACAATCAAAGAGCAGAATCTAGAACCGAAGAGATTTACACAGAAGAAAACCTGATTGCTTGGTCCATTATAATTGTGAAAACTTGCTATAGTTTTAAGTGATTATTTGTTACTAAATCAAAGGCAGTCACTGGTAAAACCAAGCATGACTCCTTACTACGATAGTAGTAACTTCAACAAAACTATGGCATATTTGTTATGAAATTACAGAAACTATACATTTAGAAACTATAAAAACAAAATGGAAACTTTTTGAAACTGATTATTTAATAGGACTATATTAATAATATACAAATATTTAGTATGAATATAACACATTGTATATCTGCCAAAATTAAAATTTTAGGGTGGTGATATGTGGATTCTACAGAAAATGTATGTTTTGGTCAATGTTGTTTATAATGGTGTGCCGTTAAACATTTGTTTTAATCTTGTTAAATCACCAAGGCAAGAGACACTAAGGGTTTTAATAGGGTTTTTCCACAGCCAAATTCAAATGAGTTTTGTGCCTCGCACCACGTTTCTCACAGTGCTGTTTATAATGATTTGCGCTGCGTGGTGAGTGCTCTGCGCTGGCACTGCTCTGTAATTGATCAGGGTAGTGGCTAGTGCTGTTCCGTTCTTCTCATACAAAAAGCAGAAAAAAGACGCGTTGTGCATAAACAATGACAGTTGGCAAACTCTAGTAGCACTGGATTGCTGAACAGAAGTCTCATTGGTGGGAAAAATGATTGAAAGATGCTACAATTTAGTCGCAGTCTGGAGCCCTATATTTTACTAACTTTGCCAAATAAGTTATCAGAGTAAAAGGCTTTCCGCTATAAGTGGTATCATGTCGGTCTCCTGCTTCTCTGTTGTGTATCTCTACGCACTCGCGAACAGACTTTGATGGGCTGTTATACAATGACGTCACTGTGAATGCGTGCATATGGTGGGGTCTTTTTCGTTTCGTACAGGTGTCCCATTTGACTGCACACAGTATAAGCACGCAACTGACTAGTGCTGGCAAGTGTTACGTTGCTTCATGGATATTAAAGAACCATGTGATATGTCAATAGATAATAATGGCATTCATAATTCAGCAGCGGCGCAGCACCACTCCTGAATGCATATACACAGATCTTTATTTGATATTTCTTAAAAAAAACATATTAATTGAGTGAGATTGGGAATTAAATATGTGTCAAGTCTTTTCAAAACAAACAATGTCATGGCAATAAATTGGATGTCTGTTTTTTTCTCTCTCTGCAGATCTAAAGTCTACAGAAACAGCACATTATTTCTCTTTCCTGTTGAACACATCAGACTATCGTATTTTACGCATGGATGAGGATCATGACCGCATGTACGTGGGCAGCAAAGACTACATTCTGTCCTTAGATCTCCACGACATCAACCACGAGCCCCTCATAGTAAGAAATTACTACACTAACCATCACCATGATAGATAGATAAAGTGATTTGATTGATTGATTGCGGTAGATAATCCCATTGTTTGGTTGATTCTTTTTTTTTAATCCGATGGATGGATGTATGGATGGATATTCCTATCATTGTAAAAGTCTTGGGAAAGCTGCTCTTAACTTTAAGTTGCTAAACTACAGTCAAGCTACTGTACTCTTTTGAAAAAGTAGTTAGCTCCAAGGTACTAACAAAAAGCAGCCAACTACATTAAAGCTATTTAAATTAGAAAAATATCTGGTGATATTTTTTTAATTCTTTATTTTAAAATTAAATATGTCCTGATATATATTTAATGTGGATGTTAAATATTACATTAATTTGAACTACTAAAACAGCACAGATATATATCTATCTATCTATCTCTGGATTGCTGACGCAACGATAAATTGCCAGCAGGAGGTAAAGCCACTGGAAGTGTTCAAGCAGCCATCTTGGTATGCCCAAATTGCCATAGAGCATCAATGATTGACAGGTCAGTATTGAGATTGTCCGGATGTCACTGACGTAGTGGCAGAAGAAATCAGGATATATGGATGACAAAATGGTTGTAGCGGTGTGTGGGCACCCGGAATTGTATGACACAACATCAATGTATCTGGGACTTCCACAACAGATACAGAGTAATCATTGTGGTATTGGCCATGGTTGATGGTGGAAAGATAAGTTGTCATAGAAGCCTCTCCTCCTGTCCTTTTCCAGAAGAGAAGGGGGAATACTCACAGATTCGAGTTTAAACACAAATTGAATTACTCGCGTGAGCAGTGCGAGGCACTTTTTTTCTTTTTTCTGCGTTGTATGCGAACGCGGGCTTTAAAGAAAGGAAAATTCCCGAATTTAAATAAATAAATAAACAATTACATGTGTAGGATATTTGTGTTGTAGGGATGTACATGCCGATTTCAGATATAAAATCGGTGATTTAATGATTACTCTTTGAAATTAGATGATTTCCATTCAAGTCAATAGAGACATTGGAATGTTTGGGCATAGCAATATGGCGGCGCAGTGGCTTCACTGATATGACATCATGAGCAATCCGGTTCTATATTATATATCACTGTAAAACAATTTTATACGACTGAGTTGAAATATAGTGATAAACGCCAGCTATCAATGAAATATTTTTTGCATAAAACAAGAAAGTGACTTCTGGCAAAGTTCGTTTTTAAGTCTGCTCAGGCACTCAAGTGAATTAGTGAATGATTGATGTGAACTAGTTTATTTACAAGAACCATCTGAAGAAATGTGTTCATTGAAATTAATTTGATTTATACTATGCTAAATATAAGTAATTCATTTTGACTGGTAAATTACATGAACTGTCTGATTCAACTGAATGATTTAGATTTCCCTGCACTAAATAAGAGAGAGAGGACAGTTAAAGTGAGCGCATTTGATTACTGCATCGGCTCCATTGATGCATTTGCCAAAACATTTTTACATACAGGTTTTGTGATACTAAACCACTACTTGTTGGAAACGTAGCTTGTTAATTGAAAAGTTATTCTATTGTTAAAGAAGCTGAACTAATGTCACGCTACTGAAAAATGTCACATTAGTAGTTAGTAGTGTCAGTTCTTTCAACTAATTATTCCCCAACACTACAATGCAAAGACAAATTGAATAGCCCATATAGTCCATCTTCTGATGTTGTAATATTTACATTGATAATATAGTTTGGCTTCCTCTTTCTGGACAAGCAAAACCCTAACCTAAATCGCAACTGGCTCTAGGTATCTCTGTATCACTCTTGCTCTTACTGTTTAGCACACCTCTCTGTCTGTTTGGCAATACAGAAAGTTGACTATTAAATTCTATAAAACCAAAGCCCGGATGTAGGGGGAACCCTGGTGCCTTATAAAAGACTGGGGTGAACATTTCCTGGCTAGTACAGCTCATTACTTTGAAAGGTTGTTGAGTTAAATGGGATTGTTTCTGAGGTAGTGTGTCATTGTTGTGACAAATGGTATTGACCTCTGCCTCTCTTTCACTCTCAAACTCTTTCTTTCAGATACACTGGCCTGTTTCCACACAAAGGAAGACTGAGTGTGTGTTAAGTGGCAAAGACACAAATGTGAGTTTTTTTTTTTTCACACACAAAACATGAAACCAATTTAAATGATGACATATGTACAAGTAAAACAGGATAGTCAATGAGAGATAACATTGGACGGGACTTAATTTTATCCATCAGGAATTATATAAAGGGATTGTTCACCCAAAAATGAAAATTATTTTATTATTTACATACCCTCATGCTATCCCAGATGTGTATGATTCCCTTTCGAGAGGTCTCTCCTATTGCGTAAGTAGCTTACGCTATGGGAAAACTCTGTTTCTCAAGAAATATTGAAGTCTTTATGTAAAACGCATTGCAGCTGCACAGCAGACAGCAATGAGCGAGGCAGCTCGGTCATTGGCTGTGCTGCGGCAACTTGCTGGAACCAATGACGGGGCAACTATGAATGCGCGACCAATGAGCGCGCTTCGCGCCCGCGCTCAGAGCCCGCCAAGATGGGTGTAGCTAAGGCTACATATTAGGCGCCCCATCATGAGAGTTCTTTAGATTTAATCTCCTTCAGCAAGACCTTCTCTTCGCTGGATCCTCCAGATTATTGGAGTCTTTTCGCCCGCCGTCGACAAGCCTACAGCAGGACTGCTACGAGGACGCCGGCGACTTCAGCCGCCTTCAAAGCCTTCTGCTACGCCATCCGGCGCGCATCACCTTGATATCCTTTTACTAAAAGCTACTTTGCAAGTGTTTGCCTCTGCGACTCTTTTTGTCCTTTAGTGAAAGCGCAAATTCGAGGCGTTGTTTCAAATGCCTTCGACCTGTGCCTCGTGCAGAGGCCCTCTTGCTGACGGGGACAGTCACATTTTCTGCGCTCGCTGCCTGGGACCTGACCACGCAGAAGCTGCTCTCACTCGAGGCGGATGCCCCGAATGTGACTCCCTGGGCCTCACCGATCTGCGCGCTCGCTTTGCCGCCTTCGCCGCGAACGAGCCTGCTACCACCGTGCTGCCATCCCCTCTGTTCGAGCCGCGCAAGAAAAAGCGCCGCTCACGGAGGCCGCCAGAGCACGCGGACTTCAGTGACGTCACGCCGGGCCAGTCCCCGCATGCTTCACCACCACCCGAGGACTGGTGGTGGTGTTCACGACGAACTCACAAAGTCTTGGAAAGCCCCGCACTCTGCTCGCCTGAAGCCTTCTTTCTCTTCCTCGCTCTCCTCGGTTGACGGCGCGAGAGAAAGAGGCTACGAGGGAACCCTGCCCCTCGAGGAGGCTAAGGCCAACCATCTGTGCCCACCCTCCACCGCTGGATGTAAAGCCAAAGCTTCTCATCCCTCGAAGCCCTGCCGATCTACCTCAGTTCTCGCCGGTCGCGCATACGCCGCCGCCGGCCAAGCTGCGTCAGCGCTTCATTCCATGGCTGTTCTGCAGGTCTATCAGGCCAAACTTCTCCGCACCATGGACGAGTCTGGACCTGAACCTGAGGCTTTCAAGGACCTGCACAGCGCCACTGATGTAGCCCTGCGAGCCACAAAGGCCACCACCCAATCCATCGGCCGGGCCATGGCTAACCTGACTGTCCTTGAGCGCCATCTGTGGCTGACACTAACAGAAATGAAGGACGCGGATAAGGCGCCATTCCTCGACGCGCCTATCGCTCCAAGCGGCCTGTTCGGACCGGCGGTAAGAGAGTTCGCTGAACGCTTCACTGAAGCCTGGAAGAATTCGCAGGCTATGCGTCACTTCCTGCCCAACCGCTCCAGCTCGTCACAGAGCCGCCAGAGACCACCTCAGCTGCAGCAGCGAGCCAGGGCGGCGTCTCCCAGCCCAGACCTGAAACGGATGCTCGACACCGCTCGCGTTCCGCTAACCGAAAGCAGCCGCCTGAGCGACGGGGACCTCGGCCCAAGATCGTGCTGAACCCGGAGCCTCATAAGTCTTCCTAGCCATAGGAAGAAAAAGAGAGTGCGTGTCTCGCAAAAGCCGGACCACTCTCTCCAAAACGTCTAAAACGTTACCCAGTCCCCTTACAGGCGGCTGGAAATGTCTGTACAGCAGTCAATGGGCCAGTCACAGAACTCGCTCACCTGCAATCAAACGCCGTTTTAACGGCAACACACAGAAATCACAAAAAGAGTCATTTTCTGCCTGTGTCACTAAGGGGTCACATGTCCACACTAAAGTGCGCATTCCCACATATCAATACTGTCCAAACAGGGCCGAATACTTCCCCAGCTCAAGCTGGACGCCCCATAAATGTGGATCGTGTGCCTATTGTCATGTATGCACCACTACACACAAGCACTGTTCCCACAGTTATAAACACTTCCCCAGTAAAAGCGGGAAATACTATAACGGTAGCGCGTGTGCCTGCTGTCATGCATGCACCCCTACACACAAACACTGTATGCATGCCCAAAAACCCCCCGCCGCGAGCGGGAGGCTTTATGAAAATGGCGCGCGTGCCTACTACGGTATATGCATCCCCACCCATAAGCGCTGCCCATACAGTTTCAAACAGTTCTCTGGCTCATGCCGCGAGCCAAGAAACTCCCCGCTAAGAACGGGAAGCTTTATGAAAGTGGCACGCGTGCCTATTACAATGTATGCACCCCCACCCGTAAACACTGTCTATACAGTTTCAAACATTTCTCCAGCTCATGCTGTGAGCATTATGGAGATAGCGCGCGTGCCTGTAATCTCACACGCACCCCTGCACTCGGCACTCAACAAAGCTGCTCCCGCTCCTCTGAGAGCTGTAAGCTCAGTGTTAGCACAAGGCAATTCGCCGGCAGGGCCCATACGTCACTGCGACACGCCCCCAGCCAGCATTCAGCCCATATCTGTGCAAGCAAAAGCCTGGGAAAAAATCCCTGACATGCCGAAATGGGTTTTGAACATAAAACACGGTTACTCGCTTCAATTCGCTCGCAGACCACCCCGCTTTTCAGCGGTGGTCGAGACGAAAGTGAGGAAAGATGTTTCACATGTTCTACGCACCGAGGTGCTCAAACTGATAGAGAAGGCGCTATAGAAACTGTTCCTCCCTCTATGAGCGGGGTGGGTTTTTACAGCCGCTACTTTCTGTCCCGAAAAGGACGGTGGCCTCCGCCCCATCCTAGATCTCAGACATCTGAACAAAGCTTTAATGATTCGCTCGTTCAGAATGTTAACGACCAAACATATCCTCGCGCAAGTTCGCCCTGGGATTGGTTTCTATCAGTGGATTTGAAAGACGCTTACTTTCACATTCCGATAGCGCCTCATCACAGGCCATTTCTGAGATTCGCTTTCGAGGGACAGTCATACCAGTACTCAGTACTACCATTCGGCCTATCATTGGCCCCCCGTACATTCACGAAATGTATGGATGCAGCACTTTCCCCCCCTGAGACAGCGGGGAGTGCGAATACTGAATTAACTCGACGATTGGCTAATCCTAGCACAATCAGAGAGTCAGTTAACGACGCACCGATCTTGGATTATCAGCCATCTAGAATACCTGGGTCTGAGAATCAATTTTGCAAAGAGCGTGCTATCCCCCAGCCAGAATATCTCTTTTCTCATCAGAGCACGCGCTCGCTATTCGGCGACTTGCAACATCATTCGGAGCGTCAAACGATTTCAAAGGATGTTCGGTCTCATGGCCTCGGCATCAGCTGTACTAGGATTGTTGCACATGCGTCCTCTCCAACGCTGGCTCAAGAGCCGTGTCCCCACTCACGCGTGGCGCTCGGGCCACTTTTTAATCAGAGCGAATCACGGCTGTATAAAAGCCCTGACGCCCTGGAAGGCCGTTGACTGGTATCAAACCGGCATGAGTCTGGGCGTGAACACACGGAGAAAAATGATCACGACAGATGCCTCCAAAATAGGATGGGGGGCCCTTTACGAGGGCAGGCCTGTCTCCGGTTTTTGGTCAAACCCGAAAAGCCTACATATAAACTGTCTGGAAATGAAAGCGGTCGCCTTGGCTCTCAGAGCCCTGCTTCCGTACCTGAAAACGTAACACGCCCTGGTCCGAACGGACAACATGACGGTAGTATCATATATAAATCGCCAGGGTGGACTCAGGTCGAGCTCCCTGCACTCTATGGCCAGGGAGCTCATCTTATGGTCACAGCACAACCTGCGCTCGCTGAGAGCAGCGCATGTGCCAGGCGTCCTGAACCAGGGAGCGGACATGCTGTCCAGAGACAAAGTTCTCCCAGGAGAATGGTCTCTCCACCCCCTGACGGTTCAATGGTTATGGCAAACCTTTGGCGAGGCAGAGATTGACCTCTTCGCCTCCAGGGAAAATGCGCACTGCCCTCTTTTCTTCTCAAAGAGCACGGATGCGCTCGCCCAAGTCTGGCCGAGCCGCCCCTTGTATGCTTTTCCCCAGATCGCGATGCTACCTCAGGTCATCAGTCGGATCAGGGAGGTGAAATGTGCAGTGCTCCTGGTAGCCCCACTCTGGAAGAACCAGACGTCGTTTCCAGAACTGATGCAGATGATGCAATCTGCCCCATGGCCGATTCCGTTGAGGCTGGACCTCCTCAGGCAGGCCAACGGGATGATTCTTCATCCCCGCCCCGATCTGTGGGCCCTTCATGCATGGCCCCTCAACAGGTTCCAGAGAACCTCCCCAGCGGAGTGTTGAGAACCATCACTGAGGCGCGAGCGCCCTCTACGAGGCGCTTATATGCCCAAAAGTGGAAAGTGTTCAGTGACTGGTGTGATACCAAGAGCTTGAACCCCAAATCGTGCGAGATACCAAGTGTACTCGCCTTTTTGCAAGAGCTGCTGGAGGCGGGCCGCACACCCTCCACGCTCAAAGTCTATGTGGCTGCCATAGCGGCATCACACAATCCTGACAAAGAACGCTCATTAGGGAAAAACGACCTAATCATTCGTTTCCTAAGAGGCTTAGGAGGATGAACCCTCCTAGCCCCCCTCGGTACCGATCTGGGACCTGGCCACGGTCCTGGACGCACTCAAGAGTGCCCCGCTCGAACCTCTCCGAACCGTACACCTTAAACAGCTCTCGCTCAAAACTGCGCTCTTGCTGGCACTCGCCTCAGTCAAGAGAGTGGGCGTACCTGCACGCGCTGTCATCAAGCTGCTTGCTTGGAATTTGGACCTAACGACTGCAGAGTTGTCCTTAGGCCAAAGCACGGGTATATTCCTAAAGTGCTCTCCACACCCTTCAGAGTACAGGTGATATCTCTGGCAGCGCTATCGTCTCCAGTAGACGTCTCCAGTAGACGCTAATTTACTCTGCCCGGTCAGGGCGCTCAGAGTATACTTGGAACGTTCTCCACCGTTCAGACAGACGGAACAATTATTCGTATGCTTTGGCGGCCGCACTAAAGGTCTCGCAGTTTCAAAGCAAAGAATATCGCGCTGGATAGTAGATGCTATAGCGCTGGCTTATGAAGCCAAGGGCCTTCAATGCCCCTTAGGCGTCAGAGCTCACTCTACGAGGAGCATGGCCTCCTCGTGGGCGTGGGCGAGTGGGATACCCATTGAGGATATTTGTGCGGCAGCAGGCTGGGCCTTGCCTTCGACATTTATCAGGTTTTATAACCTACAGGTCCCCTCATTGCATTCCAACATTCTATCAGCCTGACTGTAGTATGGACTGGAGTACGTATATGCTGAGCATTATATCACCCCATCTACTTGGCAGGGAGGAGAATTAATTGTAATAAAGGATTAAAATATTAAACTATTTCTCACCCACACAAATCAGACCGCTTCTGAAGACAAGTATTTAACCACTGGAGTCGTATGGATTACTTTTATGCTACCTTAATGAGCTTTTTAGACCTTTACATTTCTGGTCACCATTCACTTGCATTGTATGAACCTACAGAGCTGCGATATTATACTAAAAATCTTTGTGTATAACAGAAGTAAGTCAGGTGGTTGGAGGGGTTGAAAACATCTTCAATAGGAAAGTTGCCTCAGAGGTTGACGAATTTATTGTTTTCAATAAAAGATTAAGACGACAAATGTTTTTTTCTTTGGAATAATGTTGATTTCTTGTTGACCAATGTCTTTAGAAAACATTATTATATGATTTTCCTAAAGGCCGCTTCCATCCAAGAATAATTCCAGAGTTATGACAATGTACTTGACCTGTTTCTCAATTTTCAGTTGTTTCACATTTGCTCGTAAGATATCTTTGTTTAGACATCAAAACTCCTCAAGAACTCTAGCCAGCCCTCACTTATGAAACTCTCAAACTTTGCATGTAACATCTGCTTGTAGTTTGGATTCTGAGCTTAGTGAATGTACGTAAATATCATTACAAATGCACTTTTTTGTCAGGTCAGGGCCTACAGCCCACAAACTCGTCAAAAATGAGATATGAGTTTAAGTGTAGTGCTCAAATATTAGAGCTAAATACCTCAAACGTCCTGGTCAGAAACCCCACACGAAAGCTTATGCACACACAGATATACAGAAGGAAAACAGATGCTAGATCTGGCATGAAACCTACTCAAACCTGTCAGATTCCAGGAGTATGTCGTTTGCATACATATGGAATTGGGTATGTGGTTTAGGTGTCTGGTAAAGAACTGTAGCATTCGTGCATGTGTGCATCATCTGATCATCTGCACATCTGCAAGGTACATTTAGTTGGGGGTGTATGACGTGAATTGTGCACTGGTTGGGTACTTAGTGTCAATTTTTCATTGTGGGATGTGATGAGTTTCAACCACAGCTCATGAATTATTAACTGTGTTGAAATGAATCCACATGTAGCTTTGTAGGTGTATGTTTTTGGTTTCTGATTTTACCCTTGTGTGTGAACTGTATGGCTGAATGATTAATCTAAAAAAAAAAAAAATGCTATTCTGAGATGCAAGTTGGCACTGTTTTGGTGGCACAAGGTGGACCTACAGAAAATTCTGCAGGTGGTTTTAATACTGTGTGTGTGTGTGTGTGTATGTATGTATATATATATATATATATATATATATATATACATACACACACACACACACACACACACACACACACACACACACACACACACACACACATACATATATACATACATACGTATGTATATATGTATATATATAATACGTGTGTGTGTATGTATATATATATATATATATATACACACACATACACACACACACACACATTATATATATACATATATAATACGTGTGTGTATATGTGTGTGTGTACATATATCACACACATATACACACACACACATTATATATATATATATACATATATAATACGTGTGTATGTATGTATGTGTGTGTATGTATATATATATATATATATGTGTATATATATATACGTGTGTGTGTGTGTAGCAGGAGCGTCGGACTGGGGGGTAAAGGGTACCGAGTACCCAGGGCCCGAGGCAGGGGGGGCCCCTTAGAAGTCAGTTTTCTATACATACATATTTGGTACGGGGGCCCAGCAAGATGGTTTGTACCCAGGGCCCAAAATTTGGTGCTACGCCCCTGTGTGTATGTGTGTATATATATATATATATGTGTGTATTAGGGCTGAAATGTTTAGTCAACATTATCGACAATGTTGATAATAAAAAATTGTTGACAAATTTTCGTTGCCGAATAGTCATTTGATCTCATTTAATGTAACATGGGATCACATTTAAACTGTAATGATGGCACGCGAGTGCAGCACTGCAGTCCGCGCAAGACTGAGGAGAGAAATAATTACACAGCTCACAGTCCAGATGGGCTCTAAACTTTCCAAAATGCTTCAGTTGATGTAGATCGCAAAGTATGAAGGAATTATACAACAACAACAACAACAAAAAAACAAAAAAAATAGAGAAGCTTTCTCATTGTGGAATAAGCGGAGCCGGAGCTCTTTAAAGGAAACACCCAGGCATTACATCTTAAATGCTATTATATTTAATGCATTATAGTTTTATTAAAGTTCAAATAATACAGAAGCAGATCATGTAAATAACTATAAACTCCGAAACTGTCATTTCTCTGTGTGGACAGCACCTCATCTATGAGCGAATGTCCTGATCAAAGGGGGAGAGATTGAAACTGCACCCGGCTGATGCACACTGTCACGGGGATGCTTGTTTCTCGACCTCACACGCTTGATACAGCTAGATTAGAACATGATGGCTCTCGACTTATTGAATCATAATATATGTAACTGTGCATTTCTTATCACGAAGAATATTGGCAATATGTAGCTTTATTAATAAGAGGGAGTTTGTTTGTTTTCCAATATAAATATCTAAAACTCCTTTAAAACAACGTACATTTTCATTAGCAGCTATACTGCAGAAGAACAAATTGTTATCTGTGAATGTTGAATATAATATTAAAAATGTTTACATTTTAAAATATCTAAAAATCCTTTAAAAAGATGCATTCACCTGAGAAGCAGCCTAAAAGATATTTAGACTTGCTTTTAGAGAATAGATCTTGAATATAAGCATATTTTGTCTTTACTGCACTCGCAGAATTATAACCAAGTGAAAAATGCACTTATTTTTCAAAATATACTTACTGTATATTTAAGAGACATTCTATTAAAGCAAGACTAAATATCTTATATGTTGCTTCTCAAGTAAATATATTTTGTTTTTTAGACAATTTTAAATGGAAAACAAGAGAAAAAACTTGATTTTTGCAGTGAATTTCTTTACTGGATTAAACTTGATAAAGCATTTTTTTCCACCTTTAATTCAGTGAATGTCATTTAGTGGTATTTTCAAAAGATGATTTTGTCCTCTATTGTTAGTAAGCACATTTAATACAACCTTTTAAGTCGGACCACAAGCTGAATAATCGGTTAAGAGTTAATGATTCAACTTTGCAATAATCGGCAAATTGTTGAATAATCTTTCTAATAATCGTTATGTTAATAGTTTATCAAATGAATCGTTAGTTGCAGCCCTAATATGTATATATTTGTTTTAATGATGTTGAAATCACACTTCATGACTTGAGGTTTCTACCTTAGCATACAGTATAACAACCTCAATGCTCATTGCAAGTTTGTCTTGAAATGTTTGTCGTTTGGTGATGTATTAAGTGTC
Source organism: Xyrauchen texanus (assembly GCF_025860055.1). Lineage (NCBI taxonomy): Eukaryota > Metazoa > Chordata > Actinopteri > Cypriniformes > Catostomidae > Xyrauchen > Xyrauchen texanus. The sequence continues at coordinate 37,337,338 of NC_068307.1, forward strand.
CATGGATTTTTTTTTTTATAAACATTTTAGGTTATATTTAAGTATATACAGTATGGATGTATTAGGGAAAGTGTATATTTTAGGAGTTTCCCATTGAAACAATGGGACGACATATCAAAGGGCTTGTCTTTTAAAAAATAAATAAAAAAAAGGCAGTAGGCTTTAGTTTAAGATACTGCCAGAAATCATTAACTGCTACTTGCTATTGCTAGTCAATGACGAGATATTAGGGGAAAGGCCATTCTCATTTTAAAGAGCATTTCATTGGCCATTTTAATACACCATTAAGTGCAAGGTGATGTCATCATTATTTTTTATCAATTTTCCCATTAAGAAAATCTGTTTTATATCTGCTAAAAGTTGATTTTGTCAACATTTAAGAGTACACTAGCATATACTGTAGATGGCCTCAAAGCTAACACTTTTATATGCTTTTTGGGTCTTAAATCTTTGTTCTAATGGCAAATTTATTTAGTCTCTCACATGTGTGAAAATAATCTTGATTTTCTTTTACCTCTCCTAGGGCGAGTGTGGTAATTTCATCCGTCTGATTGAGCCGTGGAACAGGACACACTTGTATGTGTGCGGAACAGGAGCCTACAACCCTGTGTGCACCTATGTTAACCGAGGACGCAAGCCCATGGTAAACATTCTTTCTAAGAGCACGTAAGGGGGAGCGGGAGGTGTGTCCTAAACCCTAGTGGGTACATATGGATACCTGTGAGGCACAGGTGTTCTCACTGTATTTATACTCATCCCTTTTCCGGAGTTCTGCACATCTGTCCATTACTGACTCTTATAGTTCATCAACAGTGATTTCTCTCTCACCGTCCGCCCCGTGGCCCCTCCTCCCCATTGTAAAACACTCCAGGTGCTGGCTGGAGTTCACGCACACAGCTGCCTTCCCTAGCGCACTATAACTCTCACTTCTGTTTAGTCTTGCTCTCTAATTGGGGAGCTTGAGTTTCGTAGCTCAAGCCAGGCATCACTCTCCGGACCCTCTTTGCCTTTTTAGGACCCTTTCTTATGCCGCTAGCACTCTTGTTGCTCTAAATACAACATGTGTTCTCTAATGACAGTCCAGGGACTTTTAAAGTGCAATTAATGAAAGTCACTGGTTGGGAATCGGTCTGTTTATCTACCCCACTTTCTTAAAGGTGCACTCAGTAAATTCTTTGCTTTTGCCATCTTAGACTTGCACTGACACTGAGACTACATCCACATTAATCCGGATAAATTTTAAAACGGCGTCATCTTTTTCAAAACGCTCTCCATCCACACTTCAGATTAAATCCCCTTCCTGTGCATGTGAAAAAAAAACCATAAGAAGTGTGGCTCTACATCATTTCCATCGCCAGACGGCAATTCTAAATAAACTTCCCGTCGCCTTTTGAAGGAATGCAATGTGAAGGTTGTACAGTACAGGAACATTTGCCTTTAACAGTGTTATCAAAATGGATAGCAGGCACAACAACGTTGCTACAACATGGTCCGCCATCTTTTTTCTCTCTCCTTTTCTGCCCAATTCCCAATGTGCAATTCCCTAAGTCCTCATGATGGTGTAGTGACTCGTCTCAATCCAGGTGGCGGAGGACGAATCTCAGTTGCCTCCGCATCTGAGACCGTCAATCCGCGCATCTTATGTGGCATGTTGAGTGCATTACCGCGAATATGTAGCTCGTGTGGAGGCCCACACGGCATTCTCTGCGGCATCCATGCACAGCTCACCACGCGCCCCACCAAGAGCGAGAACCACACATTATAATGACCACGAGGAGGATCCACTTGGGAGAGCATATTCGAAAAGCTCCATTTTCTCTGGACAGAAACGTTGTCTCAGTGTGGATGGAAGGCCAAAACTTTGCGATTAATTAATTTACAAACGAAAACGTATTAGTATGGACATGGCGTGACAAAAGGTGTGTTTGTTTGTTTTTGTTTTTTTTTTAAACATAAGAGTTAACGTCTGATGACAAATTTTTACCCTGAAATATAGCAACTAATTACATACAAATATTTGTTTTTCTGTTTGGAGACTTTCCATTTAACCTTTTGTTCTTACAGTATACTAAGCTAATGAAATTTTCTTTCCCCTAACCTTCACACAAACCTTTTTTTGCATTGTTTGATTGTCATTTAAGAAATTATTTAGTTTATTTAGCAATTTTTCTTTGTGTAAAACAGTTTGCTGGTGCCCACAATGTAGGTAAAACTTGACCCACACATACATGCAGTTATTAAATCACACTTAAGCTAATGCTATTGTTACCTTACCTGGCTCTACTCCCCTTAATTTCCCCTCTTAAGGCAAAAAGTTATATTAAGTTGGGTGTTGTGCTATGGGAGCTCCCATTATTGAGTCCCAGCAGGGTGCTGGTGGTCTTCAGCCCACCATAATAAATTGCCTCAACATTTCCCTGGAATTTTTAACTGGCACATTAATCTAACACGCACTCTTAATGCCCTGCGTATATGAATGCTGGTGAGCAGAGAGGTGATATAATACACCCATAACACCCAGCTCTCTCTTGACAGGAAACCTGGGTCAAAGACTGTGTCCATAAAGTACTCCAACCATGCAAACATCTCCATGACTGTCTCAGTGAGCACATTACGTCTAACATACAGACACATATAAGCCCAAAGACATCCAGATGTGGCAATCTGCAGCAGGTCTTTGCATAGTTGGTGTTTTGGAGTATTATCCCAGTCTTTGCATCCAGACTGTACCCAGAACAGCACAGCGAAAGAAACAGATGTGGCCACAGTAGACATGCTGACTCACAATATTGATTTTTTTTTTTTCGAGAGAGCCAGATGTGCAGTCACAGGACACTGTGATAACATGACTGACTTTAGCGTCTGCTCAAACAAATGACCCATAAGCATAGTTGAGCCAGACCTGTCTGTCACAAGACAGATCATGGTCTAAAAGACCAGACCAGATTATTCCTGCCATGCTTGGTAAGTTGGTAACGCTCAGACTATGAAACTGTGTTTTGTTTTAGACGGCTATGCATCTGCAGATGCCCCAGACCAGAGGAAGAACTAGTCGTGCGGCTGAACCTGAAGTAGTGTTTGATGACACAGGACTACAGGTGGGACATGATCCTGGATGTCTGCTGCGAGCCCATTGGCTCTCCTGAGCTATTTTGTCTACAGAGATACTTACCTAGATGCTATTTGCTTCTTTGAGTCTGTGTCTCATGTCTGGACCACTTCCTATCTGTTGTTTTCATCCTTTCATTTGGTGTTTGTTAAATGTTGTCAGGGATTGTCTCGTCTCTTTCTAACTTGTCTTTCAAAACTTCAGGTCTTGTAGATCTGTGCATTTCTGAAGTCTTTCAATTTTAGCTTTAGTTTATGACTTCATACTGTTGGCTGGTCTATGTGCGATTTCTTCTCTTTTGGAGTCTCTTTGCATGTCTCATGTTTCTCTCTTTCTAGTTTTATGTAATGTGCAAACTTGTAAAGTTAATTGTTAATTTTTTCTGATATTTCACAACATTACGTGATTATGAAAAGGGACCACATATAAGAGTGTGTTTGTTCCTGTACTATTGCCATTGCCTTATGAATAACTAACTTGCAATATTTAACCATCTCATTTATGTTTGATCATCTACCTCCATGTTCCTTACCTCAAAGGAATGAATGCTAAACACACACACATACACAGGCAGCTGATCTAGAGCAAACACACAGTGGCTGTACCAAACACAAAGAAGCAGAGGAAATAGAGCTACACAGCTAAACATTACTCAAATACTTCAGTCCTACATTTCACATCACAGAAAGAAGCGCTTCACCCTCTCATGACCTTTCCTTATTAGAGACACTTTAGTGTGATACTCTTGCTTTCAGCTTTGTAATATAAATACTGTCAACTATATATACAGTATGCAGACATCTATTAAACCATAGCTACTAAAGCAATTCTACATATTTGCATATGTTCCAATTAAAGATCTAAGAGTAAAGTCAAATCAAACCATGTAAACGTAGATTATTAACAACACTTTAAACCAGTAGGAGCGAGTGTTAAAGGGATAGTACACCGATTTTTTTTTTTTTGTCATCATTTACTCATCCTCATGTTGTTCCAAACCCTTATGACATTCTTTCTTCCATCACAGTCACTATTTAATGATAGCAAATAGTGACAAAGGCTACACTCAAAACAATTATTTTAAGATTTAAATATTTCAATTTCAAAATAAAAAAAAATCCATCAAATTGAATTTAGTAGCCTAATAGTGAATAGAATATTTGTATATATACACAGTACATCCAGAAAGTATTCACAGCGCTTCACTTTTTCCACATTTCGTTATTTTACAGCCTTATTCCAAAATTGATTAAATTCATTATTTTTCTCAAAATTCTACAAACAATACCCCATAATGACAACGTGAAAGAAGTTTGTTTGAAATCTTTGCAAATGTATTAAAAATAAAAAACACAAAACTGAAATGCGTCCGTCTCAAAAAATAATAGTCTAAAATATTTTTTGTAGTGTAACATTCTGCCACGGAAGAAAGAAAATCATATGGATTTTGGATGAAACGACATTAAGGTGTGTAAATGATGATTTGAATTTTCCTTGAACTATCCCATTAAAGTTAGATTTCAGCACATGGGCTGATGATGATGATCAAATAAAGCATGTTAAAATAATATTTAACTTTGACATTAATATTTAGACTTTATATATACATTCAGGTGAGTAGCTGGATGCCCAAAACTTCTCAAAACGCTCAAATCTGTCACTGTTGAACAATTGTTACATTACCTAATTAATATTCTAGAACAGCTCATAATGTTAAGAATATGACCCTTTTTCATAATGTTACTTGGATTTAAGATTGAGATTTAGATTATGAGACTTGTATATTAAAAATGCATGCATATTATTGGCTTTCATTTCACTGAATACACAATAAAATGTGAATAAAAGCATATTTGGAAACGGTATTTATGTCTTGATCCGCCCCAGATAATGAATCGTGAATTAAATATGAAACAATATAACCAATTTTTTTTTTTATAAAACAAATAGATAATTGTTTTAAATTTTAAATATACATTTATGTAAATCTGGCAGGTTTTTTTTTTTAAGCTAGATGGCCAAATGTTTTTTTTTAGCACACTTGATTTGACATGTGGAACCCTATATCAGATCTGCCAGACAGAATTATATAAGGTGTGAGAGGAGTGCCTGTAGCCGACTCACAAATTTTTAATTTCTAATTTAAGGCACTTCGGACACTGTAGGAGCTGCCAGCATGAGGCTATTTCTGTAGTGTTGACTTTAATAACAAGAGAAAGGGAATCTGTTAATGTTGGATGACTCTGAATATTTTGACAGGCATTTCACTCTCCCTTAAATGAATGCTGATAGATAAGATGAGAAATGTTGAGATCTCGGGAAGTGAAGAGGAGGAAGGTTAGAAAGTTAAAGATCTGGCTCATGGTGAGTCTTCAGGGCATGTCTGCACATGCTCGTGGCAATTCCTCAACTGCACATCCAAATACCTGTCAGTCAAAGTTTCTACATCATGCCTGAGGGATGCTGGGATGGGCTGGTGTCAGTAAGCCATTCTGCCACGGTGCAGGATTAGACAGGTGTTAGTATGAAAGGTGGTTACAGACACAGAACAAAAGTTCTCAAAAACTTTTGGACTTCAGCAAAAAATTGTATCGACACAAAAAAAAAAAAAAAAAAAAAAAAATATATATATATATATTATAAATATATATTAGGACTTTCTTTCGTCCTTGGAACACAAAAAAGAGAAATTTTGAAGAATGGACCCAGTCGCTCTTTTTCATGCAATTACAACGAATGGGGACTGGAACTAAAATCATGCAAAAGCACCAGAAAAGTGGCACAAAAATGGTCTATATGACTCATGCACTATATTAAAAGTCTTCATAAATCATATGAGTTGTGTGTGAAATCATGACATCTCCTTGGTCATGAGTTCATTAGAGTAGCGATGTCCAATTTGTGAAAGAATCATTCTTTTGAGTCAGACCTTCTCAATGAATCAGTTGATCTGGTTCACAAAACTTGTATGAATGATTTGTTCATAGATCCCTTCTCAAGTTCAAAGAAATGACCTAATGAATACAGAAAGTCATACAGATTTGAAATGATTTGAGGGGAGCAAATGATGACTGTTTATTTTTGGGTGAAAATTGGTTGATTTGTATTTTTTGCCTGTTTATTTCTTTTCTACAGCATGATCTTACATGTCTCACCTTGTCTTGACTAAACAGACTAAAACAGATTTGTTTTACAAAGACTATGGAACGTTTCTACTGTAACATTGACCTAGAACAACAAACCGATACATCTTTTCTTTGAATATTCCTTTCAGGAATACGTGTTCCATTTGGAGCCTGGCAAGGAGGATTCAGGAAAGGGAAAGTGCCCATATGACCCAAAGCTGAACAGCGTCTCTGCTTTAATCAGTAAGTCCCTTCAGCAATCGTTTGCTTTTTCTATTAAAAATTGAGAAAATAAATGTTCACTTCAGTGAAATAATTCTAAAGGGTTCATCTATGTGTCCCTGGTGTTGAATGACCAGTTGCTCACCAACATGGTGTAGTTGGGTTTTTTTTTGGGGGGGGGGGCTTTTTCTACTTTTTCCACACCACCTCTTATTCTCAAGAAGCACTCATTTTAACAACTTCTCCAAATCAATCTGCTACATTTTATCACTAAACTATGGTCCAAAGGCAGTGAGGCTTTGCACAGCATTAAACACAGTGTCCTTTTCATCTTCTCAATTGAAGCTACATCTCTTTGTAACATAAATTAAATGGAGAAATCAGGGCCCGTAAAGAGCTTTAATCTTACCACTAGGAGTTCTCCAAAGAGTTCCTAGTTTGGAGTTTTTGCTTGAACCCTATTCACAAAACTGTTCAGAGTTTTACTAAGAAATAATCTTAAAATAAGAGTATAACCTTTAAATCGCCATCAGTGATTGGTAGAAAGGGAACTGCTATTTGTCAGCGAAGAATTACAAAAACATCTCCATGAAAAAAAAATTACAAGAATTTGTCTTGGTGACAGAAGCTTTCAGTGCACAAACAAGACAGATGATAAAAAAATGTTTTAATAAAAATAAAAATCAAATAGAAAATGTAATATATATATATTACATTTTCTATTTGATTTTTATTTTTATTAAAAAAATGTTTTTACCATCTGTCTTGTTGTATTGTTTGTGCACTGAAAGCTTCTGTCACCAAGACAAATTCTTGTATGTGTAAGCATACTTGGCAATAAAGCTCATTCTGGGGGTGGGGGCGAGCTGAGATATCAAAACCTCTCAAATATCCATATTTCTCAGACTTTTATTTTAAAATTCATAAGCTGACCATTGAAAACCAACTAATCAATGAAGTGCTCCAAGTTTAAAAGCCCACTAATGATGCTTTTCATATCGAATCTTCATGCACCACCAAAGTCAACAGTTTATAGATAATTGGTATTGGGTCATTGCAGAATTGTGCATGAGAGAAAAGTTCTCTCATTTAAGCTACATTCACACCACAGTTTGCAGCCCAAGCCTGATTTTTTTTATTTTTTTTTACTTGGGCCAAACCTATCTGTTTTTTTGGAACATGTTGTAAACATCAAATATCCCATTGATTCTGTGATTTTCAATTTTGGATACATGGGATTTTTTTTTGCAGACTGACCAAAGTGAACAGTGAGGTTGGAATTCATGCATAAACATCACAATCTCATCCACACTGGAACAGCTCTGAAAAAACAGCTTTTCATATCCAGCATACTTTGAAAAACATATATGGATTAGTGTAGCAAGGCCAAAGTTAAAAATTGTATTAGGCTTTTAAAGGTGATATTGGGAAAATAAGGGTGTTTGGCAGTTTTAGGTAAATGAGAAAGAGTTGTTAGACAAAGATGGTGAGACTTGCAAATTCATCTGATCTCAGGATGGACAATCTATAGGATTCTCCACATCGGCCTTTTGCTGACTAAAACCACAAACATTGAGTCATCAGCAAAGACCTAACAAGACCGCTAAGCCACAATTTAGCAGAGCAGATAATTCAGCAAAACGCTGGACTAGCAAAACAACTAGCAGAACCATCTAATTAGCACAGCTTAGCAAAACCTACAACTTGCAAAACCACTTAGCCAAGCCAGCACAGCTATTTATCTCCGGTCAACACGAGGAACGAAGGGTTAAAAGCCACAAACAAACAGGACAAGCAAGTATTCACAAACAGTTTAGCATGCTAGTCCGCCAGGAATGCTTTGAAGCTTGCTCACACTGTAGTATTTAACTACCACCTCCTATATTAGAGTTGTTTGGTGGAATTTACAAGACATTCTGACAGGTTGGCACCTAGACTTCCTCTAAGATTCAACAGTTTTAATATGCAATTGGAAAAAACACATTTGGGCCAAGCAAACAGACTGTCAGCAAGCTCATTTTTCAGTACATCTAGATTGCTTTTTCTACAAATCCATCCGATTAAACTTGTATCTCCCACTGTATACAGACGCAAGTATAGGCAAAACAGCTCCATGCTCTGGATTCCTCACATAGAGAATTAATCATGAGGCGGGACAGGGTTTGGTCGTCATTCCATGGCCCTTCACGGTCACGCCTTCTGCCAACTACACGCACAGACACCTGCTCAGACGGCCTGCAACTGGGTTCTACACCCACTCTCACACACACACACTTCCCTCCCTACTGCTTAACAAGGAACAAATTCCTCCAGTGGCAATGATAGCACCTCATATGCTGCAGCCATGCACATGCATATATGCAAAATATTTTGATCACTGTCATTTTCACCACAGAAATCTATTAAATACAAAGCAGAATTTGATATGTGGTGGTAATGATACTGTGGTGAGAAATCGAGACAATGTCGTCATGATGCAAAATCTTAAAAATAGGCTTCATTTTGTTTTGATTTGATTTTTTTATGTTTTGTATGATTTTCACGAGATTGGCTGGGAACTGAAGGTTGCAGGTTTGAACCCTGCAAAGGGTGACTTTTCAGACTTTGAATCCTAGGTTACTCTAGGGAGATTTCACAATAAATGTTCTTTACTACTGCATCATTTTATTGACATAGTTCATCAAAAGCAACATGTAACGTAGGAACACATGCATGCATGTAGAGTGCTTATGATATGCACAGCCAGATGAAGGCATTTTCTATAGCATGTGGTATGTGCACTTTCTGTGCCCTAATAGATCTCCTGGCACTAATCTTGCAAGAACAGTTTTGGATTTTTTAAGAAAACCGACATTTTGCAGAGGGTGTTGCTGGCATTTCATCAAAGATATTACAAGCTCATAAATCAAATCTATTATTCACATTCACAGATTTTTCCATGCTCTCTCTCTCTCTCTCTGTCTCTCTCTCTGTCTCTGTCTCTGTCTCTCTCTCTCTCTGTCTGTTTCTGTGACTCTTAGATGGAGAGCTGTATGCAGGTGTGTATATTGACTTCATGGGGACGGACTCTGCTATTTTTCGAACTTTGGGGAAAAACACAATCATGCGTACTGACCAATACAACTCAAGATGGCTGAATGGTAAACTAGTTTATATGGGTATTCTACAAATAATGTGTCCATGAATTTTATATTTTTATCTGATATATATCTCTATTAGATAAAACATTTATAAATAGGTTGTACAAGTAAACCTCAATTGGCAGCATTTGTGGAATAATATTGCTTACAAAAAAACATATATTCAACTCATCCCTCGTTATTTAACAATTGAGGTTACAGCAAAGCACTTACAATGGAATTTAATGGGGCCAGTTCATACACATTCAAATATGTTCATGTTAACATGACTCTATGATAAAAAAAAAAAACTCTGTTCTACATGTACATGATTTTTGTGTGCTAAAAAGTAAATCACCCCAATGGATAAGGAGTCTATATTTTAGTCTATATGCTTTAACTGGTCACCATTTTCACAAGTTTTTAACTATTTTTAATTACCTTTCTTTGCATTTAACTTATATAGTCCAGCGGTGTGACAAATGCATTTTTTAGAAGTACAAATATACTGGTGCTGAGACAGCTAATCGATAAAACAAATATAATCAATTATTTGGATGTGTGCGTGGAGATACTCCATCAGTGACGTCACTTTATAGTAATGAAAATTACATTTGCATGATGAAATTTGTTTTAAAAACGACAGAGCAAGGGAAGCAGAAAAAGAAATCATGATGAAATTTGCCCACCGCAGGGGAGAACTTTATATGAAAAATGTCAAAGATCATAAGCATACAGTTTACTGTGGGCCAGTTGCTGCATCAGCGGTACAAACATGGTAAAGTGTCTTAATGTATTTAGGCTATTATTTTTCATTAAAAATACATTAATAATCCTATTTTTTTTTTTTTTTTAGAAAGACTAGCCAACCGACAGTAATAACCAGTGGTTTATTATACATTATTATAAATACCACTGTTAAACCATAAAATTATGGTAAACATATGGCAAGAACAATGTGAATTAATGACACTAAATTGTGGATATTTAAGAATTATAAAGAAATGATGGATGGTTTTCTTCATGTGTAACATGAATGGCCTGGTTTGACATCTGATATTCCTAAATATAACTTAAATCATTAAGCGTCTGATGAAAGGAAAACAATATCTGTAATGAAGTAGAACCAAAGACTTTAACACAGTCCAAACTCCGTAAAGTGGTCTACTCATGGCTACAGTCAAATCATATATATTCACATACAGTACTGTGCACAAGTCTTTTATAGCATGTGACAGCATGCTATAAAACATTTATAGCATGTAATATATATAATATTATAACATCTATATTTTAACCCCTTTTTAATACACAATTTAATAAAATAAATTAAATAAAATGATTTTTTTTTTTTTTTCAGATTAATCTGAAACATAAATGAAGATTAATTGAAATATTGGTCTTTGCATCACTAACATGTTCTATGTCATTATTTAAACTGCATGCATATTAGTTATAAGAAAAAAGTGAAAATAGTGAAATGTGAATTTTGCATGTAAGATATACCACAATGTCTGCTTATGATTTTGCCTGTTTATCTGCAAATACAATGACATCAAATATTGCACTTTGTCTCGCTTTGTTAGACCCCTCGTTTGTCCATATACAACTTATTCCTGACAGCAATGAGAAAAACGATGACAAACTCTACTTTTTCTTCCGTGAAAAGTCTTCAGAGATTGGTCAGAGCCCCAAATCGCAGTCCCGCATCGGTCGAATCTGTCTGGTAAGCAAAAATCTACTTTAAAAAAAATCTGTTTCACATAAACAATAATTTAGTCAGTATGACCCAATTTTGAGGCATTCCGCACCATGCTGCAATTCTGAAAGAGATTCCAGCTACAACTGAGAGAGAGTACCTCCGTTCATAGATACTTGACTGTGGCATTTCTGTTTGCTTGCTGTTGATGTGCCGAAATCCTTATATATTTGACCTCCCTGCCATACAATACATCTCTCTATCCATGTGAGCTCTGAACCTGTGACCTTTTGACCTGTCAGGTCATCCATTCTAAGTATGACTGCATCTCTCGGCATGAGAAGGCGTTCACGAAATTGTGCTATGGAAAAGATCACTAATACACTAGCACCACATGTTGTCCCAAGTGTGGAGCTTAACCACAAGTTCTTAATGAAAAAAGTGCCAGACCACATCTGCAAATTGAGCAGGTCAATGAAAACAATGAGAGGCAGCCCACAGCCGCAAGGGGAAACTCAGGGATTTGTGGTGCATCTTATTGGCCTTAATTTAAGCTTGTGTGTGTATTTGTTTAGCTAGACTTTGGAGGGCCAAATTCTGAAAATATCTTTGAAAATATCTTTGAAAATTTTGTAAATCCTTATAAACGGGACAAGTAATTTCCTTACAACAATCTAAAATGCCAAATGGCATCTCAAGTGCCTTTTTACTTTTATGGCAAATGGCCGGCCATTTTACCATCACTATTTCTACTATTTATTTGATAATGTATCTGAGTCACCCTATAGCTTTGTATAAGAAATAACATTAGTAAGTGGGAGGTCTTCACAATATATACAAGTTTGTGTTGGTGTCTTCACAAATGTTTGTTCTATTTTTGTAATGTGTGCATGTGTTCATAGAGCTCTTGCATATGTGGTTGATCACATGGTTGTAAATTGTACGTCATTGCATGTGTGTGTGTGGGATTTTGTGTTTATTCGCATTCTGTTTTGTGTTTACATGTGTGTTTATATATGTGCATGGTCTTTGTCGTGCGGCCCCCCAGGTCTTTGTTTATGAGTCGGGGTCATGTGGTGACCCAGCACGCAAACACTCCCCTGCTCTCCAGGCTTTATTGATCACCCTCCGGAGAACTCTGCATCTCACATCTGCACCCATCTGGTCACCATTTACCCTTGTGATCCCATTCACAAATCTTTTTTTAGCCTTCCTTAAACCCAACAAGAAATCAAGATTGACCCTGTTTGTATACTTAATACACATTCCAGGTCTTATTATGCAGAATTCATTACACGTTATTATCTCTCCCCTTTTTGAGGGGCTCACCATGAAATAAATAGATTTTTTTTTCACCTGTGTTTGATTTCAGCTCAATTTGATCTGTCTAAATGTGTGTTTTTTACAGAATGATGATGGGGGACACTGCTGTTTGGTCAACAAGTGGAGCACCTTCCTGAAAGCTCGCCTCATCTGCTCAGTCCCGGGTGCCGATGGGATAGAAACACATTTCGATGAGCTCCGTGAGTCGTGCTTTATCTCAACTCACCTCTGTCTGTCTTTCTTTTTCCATCTTTAAAGGAAAAATTAATATGAATTTTGTCTTTACCCACCCTCATATTGTTCCAAACTAAATTTTTAACAAAGTAACCATGGATAATTACATACAAACTATGATTTCTGCCAAAAACATAGGTAGAATATTACTGTAGTAACACCATGTTGTATTTTTATATGGGTTAGTCTCCTGAGACTTTCACAATAGGAGCAATTTACATCTACACACAAACAATGCCGAGCCACAAGAGAATGTCATTACCCCTCGTGCCCCACAAGGATACATTTTTTTTACTCCAGCTAGGTCTCCTAAGCAACCAAATTGGCCCGATTGCTAGGGAGGGTAGAGTCACATAGGGTTAACATCCTCCTGGTCGCTATAATGTGGTTCACTCTCGGTGGGGGTGCTTGGTGAGTTGTCCCTGGATGCTGCGGAGAATAGTGTGAAGCCCCCACACGCACTGTGTCTCTGCGGTAATGCACTCAACAAGCCATGTGTCTCAGACGCGGAGGCAACTGAGATTCATCCTCTGCCACCCGGATTGAGGTCACTACAACACCACGAAGACATAGACAACATTGGGCAATCCAAATTGTGGAGAAAAAAAAACCTTTTGACATACAATGACAATTATGTCTTTAAAGATCCCAAAGGAAAAAACATAAAGCACCACAAAAAGTATTCTGAAGGTTTGTGAGAAACAGATCACAATTTTAGTTGTTAGTCATTGATAGTCTTCCACTCCACCGAACCTTGCTTCTAGCTCACATTCACATCCAGATTTTAAATATGGAGAGTAATTTTAGTTAATACACACATGAGAACCAATGTCTTTGGGGAGTTGATGACGTTGCGCACCATTTTTTAATCTTAACGCGGACTTCGGCAGAGGTAAATATTATCGTTTATAAATATTTTCATAACATTTTCTATTTTGTACTATGGCAAGAATGGCCAATTTCTGTGTGTGTGTGCTATACTTTTAACTCATCAGTGTATGGATGTTTGGCCAATCATTATTACAAACCTCAGGTCTTTAACAACTGGGCATGTTGTTAGATAAAAAAAAATCAAATAATTTAAGACAATTAAAAAGTAATAAAATATAATATTTTTTGTTATATTTTGAGGTTTTATTTTTCACTTCTATGAGACAGGCTGTCAAACACATATTAAGATATACAGAAGACACATAACACCTAAGCTACATATCTGTATTTTCTCAGGCACCTATAGAGTCAACTTCACATACAACAGAATGTCAAAACACCCAAATGGTGATTTAAATGAAGTCGGTCACTAAAACTACAGCGGCACCATAAGGACGAAGTAGCATGTATAATATTTATGTGTACATGCATATGGGATATTGATAATTCACCATTGTTGCACATAACATCAACATGATTTAGTATTCATTTCTATGCATATAGTTTGCTATATTTTGGTATTTTTGTATTGCTACATTCATAAGAGAAAGGTTGAGGAATACTAAAGATGTGAAGGTGTGTATGAGGTTTAGAAAGAGTAGAATAAACTCCCAGGTCACTAAAGACCTGAGGTATGCATTAAAGGTTAACAACCGATAAAGCCATCAGTATAAAGGACCCACCATGGCTCTTTAAATGCTTGGTTTACATTAGCCAGCAGCCATGCGGGGATCACTTGAGCAGTGTGTGAACGAGAAAGATCCACTCCTGCTTATTCAGGCGTCATTGACCGCATCCAGTGTCACCCACACCCTACTACAAAACCACATGAAACCCCACCCATGATATCCTGAACCTCAGCTCCTTTTGTGGGCCCCCAGGTCTGCATCTATCCAGCACCAGGTGACACACCTCACCCTTTCCCTGCCATATGGTGCCAGGTTCCCACTTGGTCCATATGTCGAGATGGATAATAGCTTATTCTTAGCTCCGTTATGGAGATTCACCCTCCCTCTCCCTCTCTGAGGCAAACAAAAGGTGAAAAGGTTGGAGATACGGAAGATGTGCTACGAGTTCGGGTGACGTCCAGGGAGAAGGGCATGCCCTATAGATGGATCAGGTGGACCAACAGGAATGTAGGTTCCATTACAATCCTAGGGGTCTCTTGCGCTCGCGCTCTCTCTCTCTCTCGCTCGCTCGCACCTATAGTAATTTCCTTACTAAATGCCCTCAGTTATGTAGGGAAATCAAAAGCAGGTTATGATCATGGTCTGGAATTTATTGCTGTTGCTCATATAAAGAGAGCATATTTCAGCTCCTGAGCAAAGCCACTCAACACTTATAAACAATTTGGCTCTTTATTAATGTGGAGGATGTTTACATAGGCATACAGAGAGGTGTGTGTGTGTGTGTGTGTCTGTCTGTGGGGAGGAGGAGGGATGTGCAAGCATTTTTAATAAGGCAGTAAATCTGTAGTTTGTTGTGGCAGGTTACTAATTAACATTATGCCACAAATGCACTTGATTAAGCTTAAGTTTGCTCTTCATTAGTAAAATGTGATAGGGAAAAAATGGCAACATTTTACAATTAGGTTCCATTTATTAACATTAGTTAACTATATTTGTTAACACGAATAACAATGAGCAATACTTTCACAGCATTTGTTCATCTTTGTTAATGTTAATTTCAATATTTACTAATATACTTTTAAAAGTAAAGTTGAATATTTTAACATTAGTTAATGCAATATGAACTAATATGTTTTAATGGACGATTCTGCTTTTATCAATTAATATTAACCAGGACAAATAAATGTTGTTTGTTCATGACATAACTATGCAATAAATGCCTTAACTAACTAATGTTAACAAATGGAACCTTATTGTAAAGCGATACTGAAAAATAACTACACATTCAAGAGAAATAGCATGAAAGAGGGAAGGTCGGAAAAAGAGGAGGGAGTGGAATCCCAGGTTTTAATCACCTATTTCTTCCAGTTCTCCCTTTTATATTTAATGTGTCTCATTATCATTAACTTATACTTACCCATCAATTAACACCTCTTCATTTTAAAGGAGCTAAAAGCATTTTTGTGTGTATGTTTAATTAATTTTTGTAGGTTGTTTAAATATAGCCCATTCTTGTGTGGCAGGGTTTTGTAGATGCATCTATTTTCCTTATTATTATTAGTTTGGGGTTGCATGTTTTAATATTTTAATTTAAAGCTTAAAAAAGGACCCAAAACATCACCATAAAAGTAGTCCATGCTGTTATATAGCAAGTCTTTTGAAGGCATACCATAGAGGCATAGTACAATTATGTTGTGCTTTCAAGTGCTATGAGAAGCTTGTTCACAGTGGCATGTGTATTCACTTGAGAATTTGTATTGTTTTTGGCATGAAACAACAGTTTCTCATAAGAACACGAACCACTAAGAAACAAACGTCTCTCATAACGACATTAACTATAAAAAGATAAGTAAATTATGACATAATTTTCATTTTTAGTTGAACTTTTCCTTTAAAGGGTCCAAGCATTTTAGAATAAAATTCACTGGCAACAGAGATGACTATAACATGATTTGAAAAATATTGAAAGAGACACTAAAACTACAGAAAGAAAAATGTCTCGTTACTTCAGAGATAATGGGGAAACTCTGAGTCACAGGAAGTGTTGTTTTACAAAGATTCAATATGTCCCATTATGAGGAAAGTAGATGTGTTTGATTTATGCACTGCAAATAATAGCAACTTGTTCCTCAAGCTTTTTCATTGAGATGCCGTTCACTGTTTGTGCGTTTTAGGGGATGTGTACATACAACCCACGCAGGACACTAAAAATCCGGTCATCTATGGGGTCTTCTCTGTTTCTGGGTAAGTTTGAATGTGTCAGACAAGGTCTTCCACCATCTGGAACCTTGTTTAATCATCTGTAAACACTGTAGGGTTTGTTTAAGCATGGGCAGTTGTCCACTGCAGATTTTAGCTTTTTGCCTCTTAAACTCCTTGCGACATTCAGAACTCTAGGGAGAATGTCTACCCATCCATAGCAATAGTACATGTAGTAAGCAAATCACTAACAATGATTTACAGTAGCCCTGGAAATGCCCACTTTTAAAAACATTGTTTTACTGTATAGTTCTTTATACTGTATATTATCAGTTCTAACCTTCTAATTTGTCATAATTTCCCTATAGCTCTGTATTCAAAGGCTCGGCGGTCTGCGTCTACTCCATGGCGGACATTCGGATGGTGTTCAATGGACCATTTGCCCACAAAGAAGGCCCTAATTATCAGTGGGTGGCCTACACTGGCAAAATCCCTTACCCTCGCCCAGGAACCGTAAGTTTGAACTGCTTATGAAGCAGAAAATCAGTAAAAGGATGATGGATTATTGGCAAGCTGGAGTAGTAATATTAGTCTAAACCTGCTTTTGAAGGTGAAATCAAGAAGCTCAAACTTTAAGTTTCAAACTTTCTTGATGAGCTGGAAACATATAATATGAAGGATTTTTATAATCTGAGAGATAACCACCTAGTTTATGGTTAGCCTTCAGTGATGCTACATTATGATATGAGTAATTACATTATGAGAGTGTAGAGAAACCACAACAGTAGTTTATATACAATATGGGACTATTAAATAACTTGATAAGAGTAACTACATTTGCAAAGTATAGAGTACTTCATTTGGAGTGTATAGAAATCTGATTGGGTGATTTCAGTCCTTGCTATCCCTCTATCTTTTGTAGTGTCCTGGTGGGACTTTCACCCCTAACATGAAGTCCACAAAGGACTACCCCGACGAGGTCATCAACTTCATGAGGAACCATCCCACCATGTACAACGCTGTGTATCCAGTGCACAAGCGCCCCCTGGTGGTCAGGACCAACGTCGACTACGAGTTCACCACCATCACGGTGGACCAGGTGACTGCGGCTGACGGCAACTACGAGGTGCTCTTCTTGGGTACAGGTAAGTCTGTAAACTCCTAATTTACACATGTTTATACATTTGTATATTTTCACATTGTGAATCCATGATGGAAGATTAGCCAAAGGGAATCTTCCTTCTCCAGATATTCAGTGTTAAGATCTTCTGTTATGATATCTCTTTTAATGTTAAACTAAAACAGGGTCTTAGAAAGTTTAGAAGAACACTAACTCTCATTAAGTTTAACTTTAAATGTAACACAAAATTTAACATAAAACAACAAACTTAAGACTTAACTGAATTAGAAATCTTAGCCCTATTAATTACAAATAACAACTCTTAACATTCCTAATAAGCAACCACATCTTACACAAACCTACATAATTACTGGAACTTTTCAGCTACTAATTTCTACTTCTCTAAACCATTATACATAGCAGCAGTTGTTTCAAAAGTTCAATGGTCCCACATTATATTAGGTGTCTAACTACTATGTACTAACATTAAAATACACATGATAAAATGTGTATTTTTCTGACCTTAATAAATGTCAGGCCTGGATTTGGCTTTAGTTGCATTAAGATGTGTATCTGGTCTAATACTTCATTGTGCATGCATATTTGCATTGCTTTAACCCCTCTTTGTAAGTCCTGCATTCTCGCACACCAATTGTTCGATTATAAGAGGCTTGCAGCAACTATTGGCTAAATTCCTGCCTGTCAATCTCTCCGTGAATGTACGAAGCGCTGTTGTGTTTGGCATTAAACAGTTGCTTGACATTAGCAGCAAGTGACAGCTGAGTGGAAACAATGGCCAAAAGAAAGGGCAAATTTACGGAACATTTGCTCCAAATATTGCCAGGCTTTTGTCCAGGTCAAGATCCATGGGAAGCATAATGTTTGACGTGTAAAGCTGGCACTTATGTGTCAGTTGCTAATAAAGGTGCAAGTGATTAAGAAGCACACAATTAGCTCTGCGAAGTATAAAGGGTCAGCAAAAGTTGAAAGTTCATCAGGTAAATTAATGACTACTTTTTGCGACCAGGTAAAATTATCACATTGCTTCATTTTCCACTGCCATTCAAAATAACAGTAATGGTAAATGAAGGTACACTTATGGCATCAAATATTTTATTTTAGTACATGGACATTCACAAGAATGTCGGCGAAATAAAAAGGTGTCCTTTTTGGAAAACCAGAATATGGTCACCCTAGGTTAGGGTGTTCAGATTAAGGGTAAAGATAACTCTGGATCTACAGATTCAATTAAATGCAGGTACTTTAAATGGAAGTACAATGAAACCACATAAATGTAAATAATAAATAAACAAATGCTTAAGTGAATAGTTGCAGAAGACACCTATACTATATTGTGGGCTTGTGTGACTAAAATGTCAATAATCTACAAATAAGATGCATTGGTTTCACTTTAAAATAAGGATCTTTACTGTGCATAAACATGAGCATTAAAGGTGGACTCAATAACTTTTGTCATTGTGTCATCTTGGACTTACACTGACACCTAGCGGCTTGGATGCAGCATCATTTTAAATCAATAGTTTTCAGTTTCACATGTCACTGTAGAAATGTTGTATTCACAGTCAGCCATGATTACTTGAATCATTGAGTGAAACTGTCAAATAACAGGACGGTTACTGAGATTAAGCAAGTAGTATTCGGCTGGTCATGTGATTTTAACATGGCAGCCCCCATGTGTGGACCCCCTCCATGTAGAATAAAATAGATTTTATAAGGTTACTGATATGTCTCGAGTCTTCATTTTAATGTGATTGGTCATGATTTCCTACATATTACAAAATTACAATTCATGTCTTCAGGAGTTAACTGAGTGCACCTTTAATTATCATTAGGTAATTACATTTCATGAATTAACAATGAATGGTAATTGGTTACATTTTTATATTTTATTTGTCATTTATAATCATGGCTAAAGTTATGTTTAAAAAATATACTGTTGTTCATTGTTTGTTCATGTTGGTTCATAATGCATAACCTAATGTTAAAGTTCACAACGTAGGGTTAGAAATAGTATTAGTTTTGCTCTCCTGTTAAAAATATACTATTGGTATTAGTAGAAATGAACTTTAATGACTATAAATTAATGCCGTTAAATAATTGTTTATTGTTAGTTCACGTTAACTATTGTGGTAACTACTTTTAACGGATACAAACTTTATTGTAAAGTGTTACCAGTACATTGCATAGAAGTTTAACTAGGTTCATCATGACTGTAGTTAAGGTAAAGTAAATAAGTAATCTCATCTCTGTTTAAAAAAAAAAAAAAAGACATCACTCTTATCCTTCATCAAGCCACTTTTCTGAAACTACTGTAGGATAAATTCTTTTCAGTCTACTGTAACTCTAAAACATTTATCAGAAAAGATGAAAAGCATCTGACCCTACTTGGATGGATGTCAAACACAAAAAGGGTTTGTGTTCCATCTTTCTGGTCTTGATAAAAAATGCTTTAAAAGCAACGCCTTAAGGCCAGAAAGTCACTGAATGAGCATCCATCCATCTCTCTCTCTCTCTCTCGCTCTCTCTCTCTCTCTTCCCCTCCCCCCATTCAGTAACACTCATGTTTGTCTCCTTTTATAACTTTCTTTTAATGTTTTAAGTGTCAAAATGACATCATTCGTGCCTTTTAAGTCTGTTTTTCATGCCTTCTGAGTTCAGGACACTAATGGGTTTTTGGTTCAACTCTGCATTCTCCTTTACACTTCCAACAACTCACAGGAACATCCCTAGCTTTTAGCTACTGTCACTTGACTGCATTCATACCTCAGGTTAGAAGTATTGCTCCGGTCACGATAAATCTCTGGCAACGTATACAGAGGAATGCAACAAGCACACTTAAACATGCCTTTCGGTCGGGTGCAGCAACTGAAATACCTCAGCGTTCCATCAGGGATGGGGCTTGACAGGGTATAGAAAAGCTGAAAGATGAGAATGCTGTAAAAAGCTGTAAAAACAAAAGACAAAAGAGGGATTTTAAAAGGAAGGAAGAGATGGTGGATGGAAAATGTGAAGACCGTAAATGGTATAAAGAGTGACTATAGTGGAGATGAGATAAATGTGTTTCTGCGTTCAGTGAAATATAATAGCTGTGATTTTATCAGGTCATAAGATCCAAAGACAAAAGACCTGGGAAAATGGCAAAGACAGAAAAATGTCAAAGTTTGAGGATTATCGTGGTGCATTGAAATTGAGGGTCAAAGACACCCATGTTTTGGTGTGCAGTTGGAAAGAGACAATTTATTATGTTTGGTTCTTTTAACTATAAACCTAGTTGCGCTCTTTCAGGACATCATTGAAACATTTAAAGTGTTGGCACAGTTAATAATCTAGCTTTTATTGGTCCACAGACAGAGGTACAGTGCATAAAGTGATTGTCCTGCCTAAAGATGACCTGCAGACAGAGGAACTTGTGTTGGAAGAAGTGGAGGTCTTTAAGGTGAGATCTCTGCTCTGGTAGTCCTCTGTTGCAGACATACTTTTATTATTACATGGGTCTTTTTCACAGTGTTCCTGTGTAAAAAGTAAACGTAGTGCCAAGGTCATGGGTTTGATTCACAGGAAATTCCCATATTGATAAAAATTTATATCTTAAGTATGCTCTAATTTGCTTTGGGGGGAATGTCTGCTAAAAAGTGCCTAAATGTGAAGTGCAGTTGAGAACAACTGATTTTCTACATGACACTGTACTAGTTTCATGTCTCCAATTTCTCTTTCTTACAGTAAAAATTGCTATAATTGGACCTCAATGTTAATATTTCATAGCCATTTATTTATTTAGTTGGATAAGTAGCCTTGTAATAAGCAGTTATTAGTTATTATCATAGGGTTATATTAGACCTTTTTAGGATTTTGGTCACCCTGCCTGGGTTTAATCCGTGATAATGACCGACTGACTCTAGATTATCCCTATTGGTGGTTTGTTAATGAACTTTTATCTTTAGAGCTGAGCATAACAAAGTCTCCTTGTGTTTCTTTGTCAGGTCCCTACTCCCATCACTACTATGAAGATTTCTTCAAAACGGGTAAGAATTAGCTATTCACTAAACAATGTAACTTGGTTCAGAAACATTTGTGTCTTTAGGAATACTTGAACCAAAAAAAAAGAGGATAAAAATCACAGCATCCTTATGCTAGATGTAACCGCTATCTGTCTAAAATGTACCCCCCATAATTCATAAGCCCCTTCCAAATGGGAATAACAATTTTTTATAAGTTTATTGGAGGAAAAACTTAAAATTTCATTTGGATTTTGACTTTCATCATGATCAGGATTGTAGGCAGCTGTGGGATGACATCATTACTAGGCCATGATTTAAGCTCAGTGCTCTGCCAGAATTACTGATTCAAAACAGCTGATGCTAAAAACAGAACTGTGCATAAGTGTCCAAACACTAAAATAAAAAAAGCTACATTATCAGAGCATGCTTGATTTTGCAGTTTAAAACCTGCACAGACCTGCTTGTATCTTTACTTCATGCCAGTTGAGACAAGACAGTAGGGTTCGCCTTTTTTCCAAAGGGGTTTTAGGAGATAATTTATCACCCTTAACTTTTATGACCAAAGAAATGACCATCCCGTCAAGCTTCTTGTTGGTGTACTCTTACTTTTTTTAAGTGATCAGACATAGAATTTCACCTGGCCGACTTCAAAACTGTAAAGAAATCCCATATATTTACATTGAGGGAGGGCCCGATGACATACTGAAACGCTTAAAGTGTTAGTTCACCCCAAAATGAAAATCCTCTCATTATTTACTCCCCTTTAAACCATCCCAGATGTGTATGACTTTTCTTCTTCAGCAGAACCGAAGTGAAGATTTTTATAAGCACATTTCAACTCTTGTTTGTCCATACAATGCAAGTAAACAAGTGCCATCAGGCTGCTGGCTGTTTTATGGTCCAAAAAGGCATATTTAGGCAACATAAAAGTAATCCATATGACTCCAGTCTATCAATGAATGTCTTCTGAAGCAAATCGATAGGTCTGTGTAAAAAATAATTGATAATTAAAATTTGTATTAATTACAAAATAAATCACTTCATGCCAGCAGTCAACTCTTCACGTTGCTGTTGTAAGGTAACATAAGCGCAATGGTGCGTTCATGCGAGAAGTCGGAAACACACGCTTTGTATATAACAGAGGAACGAACGTCAGAGTTGGGTAATTTCAAAAAGCAATCCAGCACTGGCCAGAAGCAACAACTTTTTTTAATTATCGATTTGTTTCTTACACCAACCTATCGGTTTGCTTCAGAAGACATTAATTGATAGACTGGAGTCATATGGATTACTTTTATGTTGCCTAAATATGCCTTTTTGGACCATAAAACAGCTAGCAGCCTGATGGCACCTGTTTACTTGCATTGTATGGACAAACAAGAGCTGAAATGTGCTTGTAAAAATCTTCACTTCGGTTCTGCTGAAGAAGAAAAGTCATACACATATGTAATGCCTTAAAGGTAAGGTCATTTTTAAGCCTTTTTTTTCAGAATTCCATAAGGGGGACAAAATTATTCCTGGTCATTGTTTGGTGGTTGTTTTTTAGTACATTAACCCATGTTAAGCTTTTTTTCTCCAAGCGTTTTAGAATGTCCTAGGACCTGAGCCATATCTAGGAACCATTATATCATAGAGAGACTATGTTGGGGTGTGCTCTGTTGACTTGGGCCAGTAATAAACC
Source organism: Xyrauchen texanus (assembly GCF_025860055.1). NCBI lineage: Eukaryota > Metazoa > Chordata > Actinopteri > Cypriniformes > Catostomidae > Xyrauchen > Xyrauchen texanus. The sequence continues at coordinate 37,360,747 of NC_068307.1, forward strand.
ATGCTGAATACCCTAGCAACTACATGGCAACATGCTAAAACACTCAGAACGCCTTAGCATCCACATAGCAACACCATGGCAACCACCCACCACTTCCCCGCATTGTGGGGTGACTTATGCATGGGCAAGCGCCACTCACATTTTCTTCTAATGTAAAGATCTAGTTTTTTTAATGCTCTGCATAAACATGCCTGATCAAATCTTCTTTGCATTTATTTTATTTATAGCAACAACTGTATGTGGCGTCTGATCTAGGCGTGACTCACCTGGCCCTGCACAGGTGTGATGTCTACGGTGAGGCATGTGCAGACTGTTGCCTGGCCAGGGACCCTTACTGTGCCTGGGATGGCAAGTCCTGCTCTCGGTACTCTGCATCGCAGAAGAGGTAAATATGTCTAAACACTTCAAATGATGCTTACGCAGGATTGTGTCATCACTCTATCAAACAACATCTTGCACGTTGCAAAGTTTAGGTGTGTATAGTGTTCCGAAATCATCACATTTGTTTTTAAATTTTGTGGTGCTTATGTGGGAAATTTTGGTTTGAATCCGGCTTGTATTGTGTCCCAATCAAAATTCTCAAAATGTACCATAACATTCCAAATATAATGAGCATTCAAATGGATCTGATCTTCATTCATAGTCAGAGCATCCAAGCTTCTGGGAAGGCTGTTTATTAGTGTAGTTATTTTGTGTCCATGTAGCCAGAAGCATTAGTCATTCTTTGTACTGATGTTGGCCGATAACGATAATATCTCACAGTTTCAGTTTATCTCCAAGTGTTTAATGGGGTTGAGGTCAGAGCTTCGTTGTGACCAATCAACTTCCTGGATCCCTTTCTGAATAAACTGTTTCTGTATGGACCTCAGTTTGTGCTGGGGAGCACTGTCATTTTGAAACAGAAAGGGATTTTCCCCATAGTTGCCACAAAGTTGGATTCACAAGTGTGTTGAGACACACACCACTTGTCACACACCACTTGTCGACCACATCGTTGAAACTTTACACTTAAAGCTGCATTTTTAAAGTTGACAACCAACAACAGATAAAGCAGGAGCAATTCATTTCCAGTGTGCAGTGCACAAGGGCTTAATGGACTTCTAACCTCTGCGGATGCAGAATTTTTCTTATCCGATTTGAGCTTCAGATGTGTTGAAATATTTCAGCTTGTGTGACTAGACAGTATGCGTCTGACCGCATGTGAATTATTCCAAGCAAAACAATGAGTGTGAATTCAGAATTATCAAATATATTTGTCTAACTATATCTAAATCACCTGCTACTTTGGTAGGTTGGATAGTTATATTTGTAACATACATTTTGGTTTCTGACCTTTTATTTACACTCACCTAAAGGATTATTAGGAACACCTGTTCAATTTCTCATTAATGCAATTATCTAATCAACCAATCACATGGCAGTTGCTTCAATGCATATAGGGGTGTGATCCTGGTCAAGACAATCTCCTGAACTCCAAACTGAATGTCAGAATGGGAAAGAAAGGTGATTTAAGCAATTTTGAGCGTGGCATGGTTGTTGGTGCCAGACGGGCCGGTCTGAGTATTTCATAATCTGCTCAGTTACTGGGATTTTCACGCACAACCATTTCTAGGGTTTACAAAGAATGGTGTGAAAAGGGAAAAACATCCAGTATGCGGCAGTCCTGTGGGCTAAAAATGCCTTGTTGATGCTAGAGGTCAGAGGAGAATGGGCTGACTGATTCAAGCTGATAGAAGAGCAACTTTGCCTGAAATAACCACTCGTTACAACCGAGGTATGCAGCAAAGCATTTGTGAAGCCACAACACGCACAACCTTGAGGCGGATGGGCTACAACAGCAGAAGACCCCACCGGGTACCACTCATCTCCACTACAAATAGGAAAAAGAGGCTACAATTTGCAAGAGCTCACCAAAATTGGACGGTTGAAGACTGTAAAAATGTTGCCTGATCTGATGAGTCTCCATTTCTGTTGAGAAATTCAGATGGTAGAGTCAGAATTTGGCGTAAACAGAATGAGAACATGGATCCATCATGCCTTGTTACCACTGTGCAGGCTGGTGGTGGTGGTGTAATGGTGTGGGGGATGTTTTCTTGGCACACTTTAGGCCCCTTAGTGCCAATTGGGCATCGTTTAAATGCCACGGCCTACCTGAGCATTGTTTCTGACCATGTCCATCCCTTTATGGCCACCATGTCTCCATCCTCTGATGGCTACCTCCAGCAGGATAATGCACAATGTCACAAAGCTCGAATCATTTCAAATTGGTTTCTTGAACATGACAATGAGTTCACTGTACTAAAATGGCCCCCACAGTCACCAGATCTCAACCCAATAGAGCATCTTTGGGATGTGGTGGAACGGGAGCTTCGTGCCCTGGATGTGCATCCCAAAATTTCCATCAACTGCAAGATGCTATCCTATCAATATGGGCCAACATTTCTAAAGAATGCTTTCAGCACCTTGTTGAATCAATGCCACGTAGAATTAAGGCAGTTCTGAAGGCGAAAGGGGGTCAATTACAGTATTAGTATGGTGTTCCTAATAATCCTTTAGGTGAGTGTATATCACAAGTATAGCCACTTGTGATACAAGTAAAAAGTCAGAAATTTCAAAAGATCAAATGTGTATTTTTTTTTTTTTTTTAATGCAAAATCATCATATTAAAGGGATAGTTCACCCAAAATGAATATTAAGTCCCAAAGGGATATATTTTGGAAACAATTTTGCTCCGTGATATCATACAATGACAGTTTATGGTGACTATCTCTTCAAGCTTCAAAAGAATGCAAAAGTATCATTCAGAAGTCTAATAAATTATTCCATGGGACTCGTAATTTTTATGAAAGCATCTGATAAGGTTTAGTTCATGGTAGGGCACTAGAGAAACAGTCCCCTCGCGAGATTGGGGCATTCACAGGAAAATGCGTTTTATCTAAAAACGGGTGGTCCACAGCGATAGCGACAACAGAACACAACACAGTTGCACACAAAACAGAGAACAGAACTTACTAAACATGTCTGAAGAGTTTGTATTCAAATAATTTATGCATTTCTATGCCCATCCTTCAGACATATTTAGTAAATTCTGTTCACTGTTTTGTGTGCAACTGTGTTGTTGCAATCACTTTTCACTTGAATGCCCCAATGTCATGTGGAGGCTGCGTGAACCGCTGCTCTCATGCCCTATCATGAACGCGCACAGGAGATCAGCGGTCAGTGAACATTTTCACTAAAGAATACATTTCGATTTCAGTTTGTTTCTCACCAAACCTTATCATATGCTTTTAAAGCAATCATGAGTCACGTGGAATAATTTATTAAACTTCTGATTTGTACTTTTGTGTCCTTTTTGAAGCTTGAAAAGGTGCTCACCATAAACTGCCATTGTATGGCATCACTAAGCACAAAATGTTTTTCTTAATTCCTTTGTGTTAAGAAAAATAAAGAGCCATTTAGAGATATAACAACACAGGGGTGAGTAAATAATGACTGAATTTTAATATTTAGGTGAACTAATCCTTTATATCATATCTAGGAAATGTGTACTCCCTATTTCTAAAATGTTATAATAACAACAAATACAAAAAAATCACACACATTTATGACATTCTGAGGTTTGATAGCAATAGAAATGTACGCAGACAATACCCTAAGGACCCGTCACATAAATTAAGCTGTATAAAGTATTCTCAAATTTATTTGCTCAGGGACGGGTGGAAATAAATTAGCCTTATCTTGTATTATTGGCTGCTTTTTAGACGCAGTCGACGACAGGATGTGAAGTACGGAAACCCCATACGGCAATGCAGAGGATACAATTCTAATGGTAAGCTAATGTCTCAGAACCACTTTAAGGGAAGTTCCGAGATAAATGGACCTTGAACGTTTGTGGCATGCGGTTAATTGTTTTCTTTTAAAGGTAGTATTTAACTCTGAACATTTAGTAAAAACAGTTTTGTAAATGCAATAATAATAATATGAAAAAATGTATTAATTTCTAATGAAATTCTCATTCACCTCACTCTACTAATATATTTGGTTACAAATGATTCACAGATAATACTCAATTTCATGTTCCATTACATATTCATAAAATCACTTTTAGACATCAATTTGTAAAAATTGTTTATAGCAATTTTGTCTATATGTAAAATTAGCAAAAGCTGTCTTTACACAATCCAAATGAACTGTTAACAGAAATCATCAATCTACTCTGATCTGATTTTGTTGCAACATTTAGTTTGTTTACATTTTTGCAGTTTGATCAACATGTCTCTCATATTGTACTGGCTCTGTCATAAAAGTTGCAAGCCAGAAGTCACTGTAATGCTGAGTGTATGTCTGTGAGTAATGACATATTGTTCTTGTTGTCCAGTCAATAAGAACACGCTGGAGACCGTGCAATATGGGGTTGAGGGCAGCAGCACGTTTTTGGAATGCCAGGCCAGATCTCCTCATGCGGCCATCAAATGGCACCTCCACAGAGACAACAGCGATAGGAGGAGAGAGGTAAGTGCAGATAAAATACAGATGCACAGTATCTGACAATATTCTATACAAAAAACACTGTATCCGCAAAGCAACCAGCATTGTGGATGACCCCACACACCCCTCACACAAACTCTTTACCCTCCTGCCGTCTGGCAAGAGGTACCGAAGCATTCGGCCCTCACGGCCAGACTGTGTAACAGCTTCTTCCCCCAAGCCATCAGACTTCTCAATACTCAGAGACTGGTTTGACACACACACATGTGTCCTGAGTTGCACTTTAATTACTGTCACTTTATACCTGGCTGCTACCCCAATAACTGCTATGTGCATAGAACACTATCTCATAGTATGTTATGTTTACGTTTTTTTTTTTTTTAGAAACGGTCATCTTTTTGCACTACTGTGTACTGGTCGGTGCTGCACTTTGTCTATTGTCCTGTTCATTGTCAGAAATTTGTTGTACTGTCCCGTACTTTTTGCACATGTTTGCATGTGCACTTTATATAGGTATACATAGGTATTTTATATAGGTATTTTATTTCGTTGTGTAGTCTCATGTGGTCCTGTGTTGGTCCTTTGTTGTTTTTATGTAGCACCATGGTCCTGGAGGAACGTTGTCTCGTTTTGCTGTGTACTGTACTAACTGTATATGGTTGAAACGACAATAAATACCACTTGACTTGACTTAACTATACAAGATTGACCAATAATATCACAGCTTATTTTTCCAATTCAAACTATTTTTCTATGACAGAATTCTAAAGAAAATAAACAATTATCCATCCTTTCCACAAGATATATTGTAGAGATGTCCGATACCTCGCTCATGTACATGAACTCGTGCTCCCAAAACCTCTCCAATATCAAAATCCGATGCCATCTGATGTACTAAATTCATTAAGTAAACATTCAGCACACTAATTAAAATCACGTTATGCCCTAGCGAGATTATTTATCCGCTAAAGCTGCAATTTATTGAGATAAATGTTTTCATGTGCTGTACGTTTCAATATGAGTGTGGAGCTGGTGTTGTGCTGACATAAAGACACATAGTTCTCCTACCATTTAGAGCTCCTTGACTTATACACGGAAAACATCATGAGCATCGTGCACTCTGTTTGTAGCCGATGACCGCAAGCAGATCGCTAATTCACTTTGTAGCGCAAAGCACAAACAGACTACGGGCGAATTCCAATAGAGAGTGATCATCCCTATGCCCTACTCACTACAAAAGACAGAGCTCCTGGCTACTCTGAAGAGAGCATGGCAATACAGTTTAAATGTAGCCTACACTAAAAGTGTTGTGAAATTGCCCTTTGTGAAAATCACAACACTCTTCGAGTGGCATCCCCCTCCCGAAGTGCCCTTCAAGGGTGCAAAAATGCAGTTTGGGAAAACACACACTTTTTTTTTTTTTAAATTGCAGCTTTTTACTATTTATTTATCATTTTGAGTCATGTAGCGACCGGCTTTTCCGGATTGAGAAGCTACTGTCATAGCAACACAAACACTTCATAATAAAAGCTCCACCAAAATAAAAGCTCGATTTAAAAAAAAAAAAAATGTATGACAGAAGTAGATCACTACTCTCTATAGTAATGTTTACCGTAATACTACTACTTATAATAATAATAATAATAATAATAATAATAATAATAATAAATCAATAGTGATTGTATTATATTTAAACAGCACTTTATGCACTTTAGCACTTTATTTGACAAAAATAGTTCCAATAATGTATTTTAGTTTGTGCGGTGAGGTTCTGTATAAAGCACTTCATTTAAAAAAAAAAAAAAAAAATATATATATATATATATATATATATATATATATATATATTATTAAAGTCTTAATGAATTAATTTATTTAAACACCATTTTGATGATAATTGAAAACAGAATTTTGGAAAAACAAATAAAAAAACAGGTATCAGACTTGGAATTGGTGAGTACCAAAAAGGTATTAATCAATTATTTTTGGTTTCTCGTACTCATTCTCAAAAAAAAATTGTATCAGGACATTTGAATGCTTTGATGTCTTATTTCACTAAAAGAATGTGAAGCATGAATTTTAGTGTAACTAAAAACAACTAAACAGACAATATTGCATTAGTTTATAATTAAGCAATAATGTATGAGATGTCATGCCATATTGTGAATATTGTTATGGCTAAATTAAGTATTGTGGCAACTCTTTTGCTGTGATTTATATTCTACCAGGGGTTAAATTGGAATTTCAGAGGTGGATTCTGGTGCCTTAGATTCCAAATTGCTACTATACATCAGTTGATGTCAGAAATTGTTATGCAGTTGGTTGCATATTTCTTGATTTCTATTGGAACAGAAAATAGACCGCAGAGAAATAGAGAAGTGAAACACACCTGTATGAGAGGGTGTGCTGTCTCGTGCTTCTCAGAGAGCGTGCCACTATCGAATGCCACTTCTACCAGGGTCCGCAGCTGACTGGAGTAAAGCATAATGCTTAATCTAATAACCTTTTAAAGGTTTTGTGAGCAAGTACACTTGATAAATAGAGACATAGTTTGTAATATGTATCAAACAAAAACTGGACCAAAGCATACAAGAAATGGAATGGTTTTAACTTGATGGTGCTGGAATGCCCTTTAGGACATTCACGGACCAACTTAACCCGTGCATACTACCGTACTATCCCTGCCTACCACCGTACTACTCTTACTACTTCTGCTATATTTTTAAGTGCAATTCTGAATTTACCCAATTTAGCACAACTATGAGTGTCTTATTGCTTTTATAAAAAGCTTACTACATAATATTTTTTTTTTTTTAAGTAAATACATTAACTGCCATCCTTCAGCTACACAATTGTCAAAACAACATAACGTTGCTATGCAACAACATTTTTTATGAAAGTGTTGTTTTCGTTGGAGAATTCCCTATTCCAGTGTAAATGACGTGTAAAAGTAGAAAAAAATCAATGCACTTTCAAAGAAACGTATATTAGTGTGGACATGACCTAAATAAACACAATCTCATCGATACTTCAGCTCCAGTTTATTGCTCTGATTAATCATTGGCTACTTGTCTTTTGTCTGTTTCTTTAGGTTCGCACCGATGGGCGTGTGTTGAAGACAGACCAAGGCTTACTACTCCGATCTCTCCAATCCTCTGATTCTGGCATCTATGTCTGCACAGCCACAGAGAAGAACTTCAAGCACACCTTGGTTAAACTTCAGCTGGTGGTTCTGACCAACCAGGCCGTCAACAACATCATGGTGGAATCAGGACGCCCGGTCGTCTCTTCACTCCAGTCCAGCACCTGGACCCCCAGCACCGGACAATACAAAGACCTTCTTAACATCCTCAGTCAGCCAGAGATGGGCCTCATAAACCAGTACTGCCAGGACTATTGGCAGTATGGAGACCCATTGACAGGAGTCATCAAGGCTAAAGACCTCAAAGAACTGAAGGAACAGAAGAAACCGCGGAATCGTAGACATCATGGAGACGAAGAGGAGACATGAGGGGTTTATGCCTTTTGGCCGCAACCAACCTAATAGGAAAGACTTTCTTAAAAGTTCTAAAAGAGGAAAACCTGGAAAAAAGGAAAAACATCCACCAACTGAAACTGAACTTTGCGAAAAAAACATACAGAATTCCCTTTTAACACATAAAGATGATATCACACAGTATTTATTGTAGGTTGTATATAGTACCATTCTGTGGATTTCTTTGTACTTAAGAAAAAAAAGAATGCCCTTTATGAATAAGTACCTAACGGGCAAATATTATTGTAATATTTTTATTGCCAAAACTACAATGAAACAAAATAAATCTCCAATTTTCATCTTTTAGGAATTGACGACTATTGTGTAAATTGACATAAACTCCATAGACAATGAACTAAGTTGATCTGAGAAGAGTAAGGGAAGAGCGAGTGGCCCGAAGATTCTCTTGCCCTTTGGACTCTATGCATGGAAAGACATTTGGAAAATGCGAGGTAGGAGGCACTATTAGTCCCACCCTTCCAAGTGCATTCTGGTCCCTCATTGGTTACAATGATACACCAGCTCATATTGTCTTCCCTGATGTCATTATATGCACAGCACATCTGTTTTCATTGCACAAACTTTTAAAGGTAATCAAGTGTCATGGCACAATTTTTTTGTGACATGAATGGACAGAAATGTAAAACAGCTGCTTGAGGGCTCTTAGTTAGCTTTTGTTTATTTTTTTGCCACTTTTGAAAAGACTAAAAGCACAATCCATCTCGCATCGTCATGATGTCACATTTCAAGAATGAATAATTGGGTGAATCTCACAAAAACATGTCCAAGTATCATTTCACCAAAAAATAAATCTCTCTTTCATATATATATATATATATATATATATTATGTGAAGAAAATCAAAGCTTTCAGGACCATAAAGAATTTTTGCACTGTGATTTGATAATACTGTACAATTTAAGCCTCCACGCCAAGTTAAGGTAACGTGTAATATTTTTGTAAACTGTTTGAGACTTTTTGTTTATTTTTACCAAATTTGCATCAAACATATACTAACATTATATATATATATATATATATATATATATATATATATATATATATATATATATATATATATATATATATATATATATATATTAGCATTATGCTAATTAGAATGGGGTGATTGTCATTATGCACAATTGTCACAATGCACAAAAAATAAATAATCTAAATTGACTTGAAAAAGGCTTAAATTTACTTGTGCAAAATATTATTATTATTTAGATTTTTGGGTGAAATATGATTATGAAAAGATGTTCTTGGCAAGTTTTATGAGATTCACCCATGTATGAAACATAGCATGAATATGAATTTAGACAAACTGCTGAAGGCTACATTTATTAGCAAAGGCACATTCTGATATATGACACAAGCTACATTAAAATACTACACTTTTAAAATGTGTTCACACTGTATAGAGCATTTTGTAAAGTGTTGAGTTTTTAAACTACTCAAGGTCTTGGGAAGCTGGCTTTTCATTGTGTGCATGATTATGTAGTGGTATTGTAATTACGAAATTAAAGATAGCTATGTTGCAGTTCTTTCGTTCATAAATTTTATCGTAAGATCAGTGTTGGTTGGGGAACTGGGGGTCTTCCTCTGCGCATCTTATATGTGTAAAACAGATGGCACCTCCTCACCTTAAAATGATTGTTTTATCAACTGTTGATGCTATTGTTACGTTCCCTGTAAAATACCACATGGCCCCAAAAGCAGACTTCTTCCTCCAGTTATGAGCAGTGTTTTACATCGAGAGAAAATGGTTGTACAATTTATTGGTATTTTAAAAATGTGTCTTTAGAAATGTTGGTGTTTTTATTTTGTCATCAGTTTGAGACTAAATGCACAGGTGAAGTTATTGTGATAATTATGTAAATGATTTTCTTTTCCCTATTGCTGTTGCTAACTAATAAATTAAAGCTCTATATTTTATAGTAAGTCAACTGTTAATTATTTTTCCTTGGCCAGTGAATACATTCTCTATCTGATCACAGACTTTTGGGATGGGTTTAAATTGTTTTTTTAGAAGAATACTGGAATGACACAGGACTGAGAATGGAATTAAATGACACAATGAAATTGAAGTACAAAAAAAAGCACTATACAAGTACCATAACCATAGTCTTCTGAAACCATACATTAGATTTGTAAAATGCCAGTTATCATTTAAAGATATTTTTCAGCTTTTTAGTCATCAATTATAGGAGAGTAGAGGTAGACATGAAATGGTAAAGAGGCATGCACATGATCATGACATGACCCAGCCTGTATTTGAATCCTGGTCCATGTGAGCCAACAGCTCAAACCGTTAATGTCAGAGGCAAGTGTGATTTCAAGACCACAGCAGAGCATATTTCTAGCAAGTGAGATGACACCAAGTAGAGCTGGTAGATAGTCAATGACACCTAGTGTTCTTTCCGTCTACATACAAGATGAAAATTGCAATTGGTCATATTAGTTTAATAGCATTTGCTTGACATGATTATAATCTTTGCATATTTATTTACTATTTTGTCTTTTATGAGTAAATCGGTAAATAGTTAAATTGGAATTTCGTAAATGGTCTTTTATCAGTAAATAGTCAATTAGTAAATTGACATTTCTCAGATATTTTTAAGTGCCAAAATACCTTAACCATAATCAATAAAACCAATCTATCTATCCCACTACAAATACTACTGTTTATCAAACAGCAAATAGGATCCGATCTGCTGTGATTGTGTTGCATCAGAGTGGAGTGGACAGACAAATTACTTGTAACATTAACCTAACTCTAAACCTAACACAAACCCTAGCTTTAACTTTGGTAGTAGCCTGTACATCAATATTCACTATGAATCAAATTTTGCACATGACTCAAACTCTGGCTCAAACTCAAAGGCCAGAACTCAATTTTGCCTTAACTCTAATGTTAAAATCAACCCAATCCAAAGCAGTATCTATAATAGTAAGTGTAACCCTGACTTTACCTTTCATTTTGGTCATAGCCTTTACAATAATATTCACTACAACCACAATTTTAGAAATAATCCATACTCTGAAAAACAAGTGCTGGAGTTCAATTTAGCTTTAACTTTTATGTTTAAATCTATGTAATCCAAAACTGTAACTATAATAGTAAGGCAACCCTAACTGTAGCTTTAACTCTGGTTTTATTCTGTACATTACACTTGCTTAATTCAGTAACCATCATTTGACACTCACTCAATGATTTTTTCTACAATGCATCTGAAACTGAAAACTACTGATTTTAAATTGTTACATCCAAGCCGCTAGGTGTCAGTGTAAGTCCAGTGTAAGTTTTGCGATAAATTGCTCAAATAAAAAAAAAAATGGCATAGGCCTATAGGATGAGACTAGAGACTCAGACATGTTTCAGAGTAAAAACGTGTAACTGTTTCTTACCAGATGTTGTTTTGTTGGCGTCTCAACCGCAGTGATCAGTGCCATGTTTTTTTGGTTACAAAAGTTTAACACTTCACTGAAAGCACAGTTTCTCCTCAACTGAGATCAATCAGTTTAAATTAAATTCAATTATGCAATTTGTATAGTGAAGCCGAAATACAACGTCCACACATGTGGATGTGGGGCCGCACAAGGTTCATTTTGGTCTTTGCCTTTACTGTATTATTCAATAGAACCCCAATTTCTGCTGAAACTCAAATGTTAGACCTTAATTTAGCTTAAGCACTAATGTTAAAATCAATCTTATCGAAAGTTGTTACCATGATACTAAGGCTAGCCCTGACCCTTGCCTTAGCCCTATACCTAACCCATTGTGAACTGACCAATATATGCCTTACAACAAATTAGATAGGCCAACGTGGCAAACATCACATGTTTAATATACATGAGCAAAGCTGATAAGATTTATATGGTCCCTACCACTTTACAGTTCATTCCAACGCCCCTGAGTATGTTGTTGTATTTTTCTCAGCTCAGAGCCACAAAGTTCCAGAATGACATACAGCATGCATGCTGTCACTATTGTTCTTCCCTGGGCACTGCAGGCATCACGGGCATCGCATTCAGCTGAAAAAGAACTTTGTAACCCCTACATTTCGGTCATAATCACCAGTCTCTTTTGTCCCACTTGTGTCCCCTTGACAGAAAAACCTCTGTCTCTGTCTTATCTGATAGCTCCCAGGACTCCATTAAACTGTTGGAAGAGAATGGGGTATGTCTCTAGTGCCCTGTCCTCATTGCCAATGGTGGGCACAGTCATGTGGTGATGGAAGATTATCAGAATGAATAGCTGAACACATTGAGAATAGAATGTCTTCCAAACCCACATGCTTATCTACCCAACCCATCTCAGAGGATGGGGGAGAGGGATGTCATCTTTTTAACATGCCGTCATAGGTTGCCATTTTTATGGAAAGGCTTCTATTCATGCTTACAAAGACTTTTGTTCACAGTTTCAAAAACTCTTCTTTGGTTGGACACAAAAGCTCCAGAATAACTTTTGATGGTTGATACTTTGCTGAAGATTTTTTTCCCTTTTAAGTGTACCACATTGGCAAGCAATGAAAGCTCAGAAAAGAACATCTTAAAGTAACCTGATCACTCTGGAAGGACATCAGGAGACATGTTTGCTGGTCTTAACTGGGTGTAAGATCTGGGACACAGTGGGAGGCAATTACTTACCAGCAATATCATTACAACCGTCTCAGTCTTTTGAGCAGAGATACTAGATAAAAAGCAGGAATGCCAAACAGAACGGTGGGAATTGCACAGTGAACGTCGACTGCTGGAAGATTAATGAGATGTTTCATACCGGCTGCCATATCACCCTGCGGCTATTGCATGGTTGCCCACTAAAGCTAAGCAGGGTTGAGCCTGGCCAGTACCTGGATGGGAGACCTCCTGGGGAAAACCAAGGTTGCTGCTGGAAGTGGTATTAGGGAGGCCAGCAGGGGGTGCTCACCCTATGGTCTGTGTGGGTCCTAATGCCCCAGTATAGTGACGGGGACACTATACTGTAAAAAAAAAAAGCACCGTCTTTTGGATGGGATGTTAAACCGAGGTCTTGACTCTCTGTGGTCATTAAAAATCCCTAGGGCACTTTCTCGTAAAGAGTAGGGGTTTAACCCCAGTGTCCTAGCCAAATTCCCCCCTATCTATCATGGCCTCCTAATAATCTCCATCCATCTCCTCTCAACCAATAGTGGGCGTTCTGGCGCACTATGGCTGCCGTCGCATCATCCAGGTGGATGCTGCACACTGGTGGTGGTTGAGGAGATTCCCCCTATACTATGTAAAGTGCTTTGAGTTTGAGAAAAGTGCTATATAAATGTAAGTTAAAAATTGTTGTTGTTGTTGTTGTTCTAATGTTTTGTAGTTTATTTATGAAAATTAAGGATTAATGATACAATGTACATAAAATAAAACTGAAGAGAGAAAAAATGATGCTGTATATATGGTATCCATCACAGCCTGCTTACTTATTGCTTGTTTGATTTTCCTTGTAATTGCTTGATTTTTTTTTATGCATCGAATGTGTAAGAAATTATGTCCACCAACAGAGGGCAAGCTTGATCAGGCTTAGGTTGCTTTCTGACAACATTGCACATAAAGTATTGCAATTATAAACCCTTTCAATGGTGTAAACCATAACAAAGGAATTAAAATGCTACTACAAATGTCTGGTCCTAAACATTTCTGACGTCAGCATTTGTAAAACAGTCAAAACAAAATGATTAGTGCATACATTTTTTAAGTCTAGCTAAAATAGATAAATACAAAAACTGAAAATAAACAATGTAATTAACAGATGTACATGAAGTAACTTATCCCCTTTTCTCACAAGGAGAGAGGCGATGAAAGTGTATCGTAGTTTAGATGGTTACAATTATTTCCTTTTTGGAAAAGTAAGGACATTTTTATATCTCCCTATAGTCAACTAAGCTCTTAACAATGCAAGCACGTGACTTGTGTAAAGTAAGTTCCAATAAATAATTAGTCAGCTACTCTACCTATCGGACTGGCAGTTGGCAAAAATTTTATTCACTCACCACCAGAGATAAAATGTGTGCTAACACAGTTGCTAGTACAGTATCTATCCAGCCATCTCGCTTTACTACTTCAATCCAGGTTTGTGATTTGTTTTTCAGAAATGTAATAATTTTCCCTTACAAATAAAAATGTACTTGAGGCAAATTTGCAACAAGTTTGGCGCTAATAATTTTCACATGCAAATGAGCTTGTAATTCGCTGCAAATGTTTGTCAGAAGTTTGCAGCTCTTCACCGCTAGTGGTGAACCTCCGGCAAACTTTTGGCAACAATGAACAATTTGCCTCAAGTTTACCGCAAAGCTCATTTGTATGTGAAAATGATCAGTAGTGAATCTGCGGTAAGTTTGTGGCAAATTTTCCATGAACTCTCTTTTTTTTTTCTTTTTTTTTTTAAGGGAGATCCAGGCATACAGGGAGCATCCATTCACAGAACAACATGGTCTAAATTTTAATACTGACAATTTGTTAACGTTACCGTTGGATTCCTAATACTGTACTTCCAATGTTGCAAGACTGTTTTAAATTCCAGCCTCTTTATATTCCCTGTTTGTCTACAATAAAATATTGTTTACAATATATGTGAAATGTAAAGAACTCATACTTCCAGTTGAATCAAAAGCAGGTAAAAACGATCTGTTGTGTTTGTTAGTGGGCTGGTTGTGTTGTAGTCAGTTACATCATTGTTGGCACTCAAGAAAAGAAGGCCAGTTTTGAGATCAGTTCTCAGTTTCCCCAGTCAACCAATGGCTTTGGCACCAAAAGCAGCACCATTTTGGTGGAAAAGTGGTATGTTTGTGGCTTTTCCGGGCTGTGACATGAAACAAAACCTATTAGATGAGCTCATCGATATGTCCCATCCCAACTTCTTGTTTCAGTAGGAAATACGTGGAACACATGGAAGAAAACTGCATAAATCAAGTCAATGCAGTTTACAGGGATTTTTAAGTACACAGTCCTGTATCTTAAAGGTTGATTTATGCTTCTGCGTTGAACATACGGCAACCGCTTTGTGTAGTGGTCAACGCGTTGGTTTACATTTATAGTTCTGCATTGGTGTGTCTATGTTGTTTTGTGAGTACACAGCCAAAATGCTATTGTATTGGGATAAAAAAAAATCCTTAATTTATTAAATAAACAAATGTAATGCAATGGTATTTGTGGATTCAAAAGTATTAAATTATTGAAGAATAAAAAGTTAGTTCATAAAAGTATGAAGTATTTAGGAACATATTCTTTATTATAGATGTTGCCTGCCATGCAGAGAGACAAATAATCAGGCCTAGACTGTATGCTTGCTTTTGAGTTGCTTAAATAATAATAAATCAATATTGTGGCATACTTTGATGCTCCATGCTGAAATAACTGCTTGCTTGACCAACACACAAAAAGCTTAAAATCTTTACTATGCATTTAGGCAAAATAACCAACTCTTAATAGGAGCTTTTTTAATCTATTAGAAGTGATCCGTTTTCATAACTTATGAAATATGATTAGTTACTGTACCACACATTCAAACATAAGGTCAAAACATCATACAGATCGGAAAGTTCTGGATTAGAATACAACAATTATTGGTTCACTCACATACCTGATATATATGTATACAGTAAAACACCTGAGAAAAGTTTATTAGATGTAAACAGATGTGTCTTTTGTCACGTTTTTGCTTGTTCATATAAAACAGAATATTTAAACAGCAGATGCTCACAAAAAACTAAACAGGCCCAAACACAATTTGACACCACCACTGATCAGTGGATATAGATGCACGGCTAAAATAATCTAAGAGAAAATGCTACACTACCTGTAATGATGTGATATATCATGTAGCCACAAGGGGGAAGCAAGTAACTGGGTTAAGGCAGATGCCCATATGTGAAGAAGTGCAGCTGTTGGATGGCTGGTTTTGGCAGTAATAAAGCTATGAGTTTTTCCAGTTTATATGTCTGTCTTGTGTTTCAAGATATTACAAATGGCAATGAGGATGGGATTAACATTTGAATCGGGATTTAAGAGAGCTCAGGCAATTGAAGCTGCAAAAAACAACATTTGAGAGATTTGAATAGTCTGAACAAAGAAGTGGTAAGATGGAATAAACCAATATGTACAGTAAACAAAGTGGCGGGCAATCGTCTTAAAAAGCATTAACCAGTCAGCACTAAATGTTTCAGATGTAGCGTAACGAATCATGTAGCAAGTGAGTGCAGGTATGGAAATGAGAAATGCCACAACTGCGGGAAAAGTGGGGCACATTAAACGGGCATGTAAAACAAATAAGGATGAGCAGTGGGCCACAGCAGGGAGGTCAGTCAAAAGAAGGAGAGTTAGATGACCAAAAACTGCCAATTTCTAACAGGAGGAGCAGGGTAGTGAAGAGATTTTCAAAGTGTAAAAAGTGGATATGGAAATTACAAAGGTGCCACCTCTTGGACAGCATTTACACATAAATGGATGCACAGTAAACTACGAAGTAGACACGGGCTGCGGTGTAACAATCATCTCAAAGACAGAGTATGCCGAGCTGTGGACAGAAACAAAGGAGGAGAAAAGTCCAACTAAAGTGGAATGCAGTACAACGAAACTGCAATGAAATCGCCAGTTAGGTTAAAGGGTTTGGAGAAAACCTGCTGTGTCGAGACTAGATCAACAGGCTGAAACTTGACTTGCAAAATACAGGATAAGTGACTTTTACATACTAGGTTTGCAGTGGTATACTGGTTTCACTGTATACCACGGTATGAAAATTAATGGTTTTCATAGCATGTACATTTGCTTATCTACAGTATTGAGAAAAAAATTACAACCGGACAGAGAATCTCACCTGCGTGTGCGCATCTCCTTTCCTCATCGACTGACTGTCAGACTCGTCAACTTGCACCACACACAAACACATGCAGTGGAGAAAATGGGTCTGACGTAAGTGAATGTGTATGTGAGTTAAAGCAGTGGGTCGCTGGTCTATTCGGACTGGGTCGCAGACAGCATGGAAAGAACAATGCATGGCTCTCCCATTGAAGGTATTTTGGCGGCCACCCAAGTGATAGCCTATTAAGGACTGAGGCAGATTTAATGAAAATCTCGCAATCAGCTAAAGGCTTCTCATCTGCACTTTTGCACGAGTGTAATGGAACCTGTTCGCGATCATGATCTGCTCTTCTCTCTGGCACGCGTGCAACAACTGTGCTTCCCTCGATATTGCGAAGTGCAGACCTCAAAACTGATTTGACCAATTTCAATTCTAGTGAGACTTTCGTAGTTTAAAGCTTTACGGAGGAAGTCAAGTCGAACCTCTCAAACAGTAGACAGCCCTGACTTGCCAAACAGCACTGAGGAGGAAAAGAGCAACACTGTGCTATGTGCTAATTTTTACAAAATTACAAAATTGTTTCTAAAGTTATAGTTAATGTTACAGTTTCATATGAAATAATCTAAAGGTAGAATCTATTAGACCTAATTTCATATCAATAGTGGCAGTTGTAGTTAAAGTTTCTAGATGTGTTTCAGCTAATATTTCTTATTTCCTAATTACTATAATTTGTTATTATTATTAATATTATTTAAGACTAGCTACACTGACCTAACCATGAAAATGAAGATCCTTTCCTCCTATGTAATATGCATGTTCTGTTTGAAATTAGGAAACTGGACATTTATGGGCTCAAATAAGTAAATATGCTCTTCAATGTATAAAAGGGGAGAGAAAATGTCCTGTCGCTTTTGATGTTGATATCAACAACAAAAATAATGTAATTTGATGCATGTCCTTATACTTGAAAACCATGAACAAAACATAAACATAGCAACATAAAAGGAAATCCGACACAATATAGAGGTTAAGTTTTTACTATGGCGGGTCACCGCTTGATTTCCAATGTAAAATCTGGGTCCTAAAGCAAAACAAGTTGAGAACCACCGAGATAAAGGTACAGACAGGAGCAGTCTGGATGTGCTGTCATGCACCTGCATTATATGTTAATGTGTTAATAATCATAGGACACTACTTTAAAGCTCACACAGCTGATGTTATTTTTCATTTAGTAGTTAATTTAACATGCTATGCTAACATGTAAACTAACATGCTTTAGTTAAATAATATGTTAAAGTTCCATGCAATTTTTTTCATGTTTATAATTTGGTTTATTATTATAATTCTGTTAGCTTTCTTATTTATTATATTTATTTTCAAAAGGGAGACTTTTTCACACAAACTTCCATTTAAAAAAAATGTTTCAAGTTTAAATTATAAAAGTGTTTGTTTAACCAAAAAAAAAAAAAAAAACTTCTGTTTTCACTCATAAGTGTCAACTGATGTAACTGATAATAATAATGATAATAATAATTGTGTAATACTGTATACCGTGATATTGTGAAACCGTGATATTTTCTGAGATGTTTATCGTTCCATGAAAATGTCATACCGTTGCAACCCTAATACATACTTTGGAGGAAGTACTGATGGAACATGAACAGGTCTTTAAGGATGAGCTGGGCACACTGAAGGGGGGGATGCCACAACCTGGTTTATAAACCCAGGTCAGTAACCTTTGCAATAAAAAAGAAAGTAGAGGCTGAGGTGGAATGGCTGTTAAAGGACAAAATAATAAAACCAGTCAAGTTTTTAGATTGGGCAGCACCTGTAGTGCCAGAAGTAAAACCAGACAATACAATAAGGTTATGCAGGAATTATAAGCTGACAGTGAACTAGGTGTCCTCCTTAGAAAAGTACCCCATCCCCATTGGTGGACATGTTAACATCATTAGCAGGTGGAGACCAGTTCAGCAAACTGGGCATGAGCCATGTCTGTCAGCATATATGGCTAGATGAGGAATCCAAAAAGTATGTGTCTGTTACGCTCATAAATGCCTGTTCACTTAAACCAGATTACCTTTTGTCATCAGTTCGAGCGCTGCCATATTTCTGCGCACAGTGGAGGAAATTTTGCAGGGAATTCATAATGTGGCAGTGTGTCTGGAAGACATTTTACTCACAGGCAGGGGTGATGAATACCATCTGAAAACTCAAAAAGAGAAAGTGTTACAGAGGTTAGAGGAGACTGGGCTAAGACTAAAAGGAGTAAGTGCAACTTAATGGAAAAGAAATGACTTTCCTAGGACACAGAGTGGATGCAGCCGGGGTACATCCAGCACCGGAAAAAGTGTGAGCAGTATGAGATACCATGACGCCTACTTCAGTCACAGAGCTCAAGACCTCAAGTTACTGAGGAAAGATGAACCATGGTAATGGGGACCTCAACAGGATTAGCCTTTTCTAGGTTCGAAAGGACTGTTGAATTTGAATAGGGTACTGGTACATAACAATGAACAACAGGAGCTGGTACTTGCCTGTTATGCTTCACCCTATGGGGTCGGCACTGTTCTGTCCCATCGCCTGCCAGATGGGACAGAAAAGCCAATTGGATTAGTGTCTCGCACCCTCACACCCACTGAGAAAAATGACTCTCAACTTGATAAGGAAGGATTAGCCATCATATTTGGGGTTAACAAGTTCCATAAATACATTTATGAATGGAAGTTTGTAATTTACAGAGATCATTAACCCCTTATCAGTCTGTTAAATGAGATGAAAGAGGTGCCACAAATGGCATCCCAGAGAATCATGCAATGGGCAGTACTTCTCAGAGCTCATGAATATGCCATTACATGCCGTGCAGACAAAGACAATGGCAATGCTGATGCCCTCAGGCGACTTAAACTGCCAGAGAGACATTCTAGTCCACCATCAGAGGAACGAGTGTTAATGCTGGACCAAGTATCCGAGCCAGTGATGTGCTCCCTATGTAAAAATACAGAATAGATGAATGTTCAAGAGGGGTGTGTGTTATGGGGAGATTGAGTGTTGATTACAGATCATGTAAGAAACATGCATCTTGACCAACTGCATCAAGCACATCCAGGAATAACACGGATGAAAAAATTAGCTAGAACCTACCTGTGGTGACCTAACCTGGACGCAGACATTGAGAGGAATGTAAAGTCATGCAGCATGTGTCATGAAAACAAAGTCACCAGCAAGTGCTCCTTTTCACCCGTGGGAATGGCCAGACAATCTCTAAAGGAGGCTACATATGGATAATTCTAAGTAAAAATGTTTCTAGTGATAGTGGACGCTCATTCCAAATGGTTAGACGTTTATCCAGTAAATGCAGCCAACTCTGTAGTCACTATTTCTTGTTTGAAAAACAGCTTCAGCATACACAGAATACCTGAAATGATTGTATCAAACAATGCACAGTGTTTCATCAGAGAATGGAGAAAGGAATTAATGGTTAAAAGTGACATAGCTCATGTTGCCTCTGCACCCTACCATCCATCTTCAAACGGGCAGGCAGAGTGTGCCGTGAAAATCTTTAAAGAGCTCATGAAAAAAAAATTCTGGGAGCAAAATTGAGCAGAGCATTGTTCATCTATCATATTACTCCACAGTCCACCACCGGATTGTCACCTGCTGAGTTAATAATGGACAGGAAGCTAAGCACCTTGAAGCTTCAACACAGGCGAGGCTGTGTACACCAACAATTTTGGATGTGGGCCAAAGTGGATACCAGTATTAATTCAGGACATTACAGGACCGGTGTCTTATAATGTCTTGCTAGGGTATGGGAGAATGGTGAGGAGACATGTCGATAAGTTGTTTCAGAGACAAGAACAGGGACAGACAAAACCAATGACTGATTAACTCGAGGAAGAGGATTATGGTACCAGTACAGCACCGCCAGGACGTAGATACTGCAGCAGTGAGAGCAGACAGTACTTCAGGAGAGTAGGAGTCTGTAGCAGAAAAAGGATGTGTCATGCCTCAGGCTCACAAATTCAGGACCACCTGAACATTTGAAGGATTTTGTTAGACACTGTAGGAAAAGGAGATTCCAGCAAAATGCCAAGAATGCATCCAATCTCCTTTGGGAAGTGAGGTAGTCTACCCTTACCTCCTAGTTAGAGAAAATGTTAAGGGACAGTATAATATATATATATATATATAAACATCTGTTGAACTAATTGTATTCTGGTTGCAGTTGCATATAGTTAAAAATAAATAATAATAATAAAAATGTATATAATATTGGACAAGTAACATGACAATTTAATTTATTGGGCCAAGAAAGTTTATTTATAGACCCCCCACACACACACACACACACACTTTTATGATGTGATATAGCATGTAGCCACAAGGGGGAAGCAAGTAATTGTGTTAAGGCAGACTCCTGTATGTGAAGAAGTGCTACTGTTGGATGTCTGGTGTTGGCAGTAATAAAGTTTACATGTCTTGTCTTCCATTGGTTCCAAAGTATTACTTTACCACAGATAATTTCTTGTCATGGTGGGGGCGGTCTCTGGTAGCACAGCAGACTAATCACGGCTGTTGTTGTCTGGATCGATGCGATGCGCAGTAACATTTTTGAAGAGGTGCATGTAAGGCTACCCCGGTTTCCTCAAAATATATGCTACAGGATGAGCTACCAACGCTATAATAGCATCGTTTTAGGGTTAGGGGCAGTATAGCCTCAAACCATGTCACACTACATGATAGTTATGCTGGTAGCATATCCTGATAGGTATTATCTGCCTGACCAGATGTGCTACCTAAGTTTTTTACACTTTTCTTACTGTTGTAGTACATACTGTCAGGCTCTCCCATGCCTCCCGACTTGTGCTACCCATGTTTTAGCTTTACACATCACTATGTTTACTGCACATCCTGAGCAGGTAGCACAGATTGTCAGAACATCGGGACCACGGAAACTATGCATAGCCCACGCCATAGATTCGACGCAGCAGAATAATAGGCCTTATATATCAAAGCTTGTAATCTTGTGATTCACTTGGAGCTGCTTAGTTTGGTTCATGGCTCAGAACGCTTTTATTTTGACTCCTATGATATCCCTATGGTCAAAATATATTGGGAAAACACATCCATAACCAAGATGACTGAAAAAGTTGGCAGACACTCACTTTTTGTACTCTACCTCTAATAATTCCCCCATGTGATTCTAAAATAAAAAATTCAGTTTCACAGTTTAGAAATACAGTTCTACTACTACATAGGTGTGGCAGGGCGGGGCCAGGTCGTGATCCTACACACCCGGTCCCGCCCTGCCACAATAGGTAATCCCCCTTACAAAAAATCTAGAGTTTTGGCAAACTAGCCACAAACTTTCAACTCATTATTTTCACTTGCAAATGAGGTTGTGATTCACTGCAAATGCTTGCTGGATGTGTGCAGCTCTTCAACGGTAATGGTGAACCTGCTGCAAACCTTTGGTAACAATGGACAATTTGCAGCAAGATTGCCGCAAAGCTCATTTGCATGTGAAAATAATCAGTGGCAAGTTTATGGCAAATTCGCCATGAACTCTCAATTTTCATAAGGGTCATTTTGTTAAACGCTAAATACAGAGATACCTACTTGATTGTTACTGGATAGTCCAGTGGTGAAGTTTTTCCGTATTGAGTGTGTGTGGGACTGGGTTCAAATTTTGACCCCCACGTTCTAAGCATCTTAAAATTAATGAAAATTGTTTATTGGTGCCATATAACAGATAACTACAAATACAGATGGACGGTCAATCAGGATGAGTTTATTTTCCTTAAAAGCATGACAGACAGTTGAATAATGCTGAGGTTAAAGTGGAGAGAGGCCAGTCCTAAGTGAATTCACAGGTTCATAGTCAACCACACTGAGAAGAACATCTGAGAGAATGGGGACATCAACACATATCAAACACCAAAGGCAATTGTGAAGCACTATTTCCAAAATTGCTTTAAATTGTTTTACACAGTATCTAGTTGTGGTTAAAGTACAGTATACATGAATGCTATAAAAATCTGTATTTTCAGACCTACATAAAACATTGCTTATGCTTTTTTTTTTAATGTTTTTTTTTTTATTTCAGGCCTTACTAATTCAGTAGTTTAATGTAAAAAGTAAAGACAGAATAAATCTTAGATTAGAACAAATACATGTATGAGACATATTTAGATATTTAGAAGAAATTCTGTATTTTATAAGATCAAAGAGATATGAAAAAAGAAAAATCTAAATGACAATGACACAAAAGATCTCTGAGATCAAAATGATATCAAAGCTGACTGCAGTCGAAATAATCACAAACCATGCCTTGTGGCATCTTTAAATCAACAGACCTCTGACAGAGCATAATTGTATATCAAGGCCTTCAGTTCAAAACTACAAAACTGCACAACAATTACAAAGAGTTGGCCACTGGAGGCAGAGAAAAGAGATACATTTTCAAGCTTCAAAAAGGACTAAAAAATGTAATTGAATTAGCCCATGCAACTCGTGTGTCATATTACAAGCCTTCTGAAGGCAGAGTTGTTGAGAAACAAACCAAGATTTATGTAATTTTTCAGTAAAGATTTTGATGTCCATTGCATTTTCACGAGTGATATGGGAGAAGCTCGTTCCAGTAAGAACTTGTGTTGTCATTGAACTATTCCTTTAAGCTGTTCCCATAAAAAGTTATCCAGGAAGTTGAGTTGGTGGTCAAGAGGCATGTAAACATGATCTATGCCCTTCCTTTTTGACGGCCACTTTAATGAAGGACACCAATCAAAGATTGAGATAGTTAACATGGACACTGACATTGAGCGTAGCATCACAGTATCACAGTTTTAGACTATTGCTCATATTAAGAGTACAACCTTTCTTTTTGTGCTGATTAAGCTCTTGTAATATCACATCACCTCCCATGTCTCTGTGCTAAAATCAAAATGATATAGTAAAAACACATTAACCCTTTCAGAAATAAATTGTGACAGCAAAAAAACACACACACACAAAAAAAAAAAAAACACTCCATGTGTTAAAGTGAAGCATATACAGTGATTAAATGAAAAGTACCTACAAATTTTGTAAAACAGTGAAAGACAAGATTTTTATTGGAAATATGCCCTGAACATACTCTTTGCAACTATGTGAACACAGAGCTCGATTCCATGCATCGTAGCATTCTGTAATGTGTCAGACCACAACACAAGTATGTGTTGTATTTTCAGCGTTGCTGCAGAGGGAACTAAAGCACCCATTGGTGTGAAATGTCTGCTTCTACCTTGGTTTTCTCTTTCAAGCCAACTACTGTAATGACAGAGCAACAGTTTGGGAGAATCAACTTTGTTAAAGTCAATATATTTATAGCAACTTATCTAACATCATGGTTACTAATGTAAACTCTGTTCTCTGATGGAGGGAATGAGACGTTGTGTCGATGTAGTGACACTAGGGGTCGCTCCTGGGATCCCCAGACATCTCTGATCTTTGAGGCCAATGAAAATTGGCGAGTGGAATTTGCATGCCACTCCCCCAAACATACGGGTATACAAGGAGCTGAAATGCAACAACTCATTCAAGTTTCACACTGAGGAGCTGAGACAAGGTCCTGGGCATTTCAGCGGGTAGTTCAGTGTTGTGGCAAGAGGGACACAACATCTCATTCCCTCCATCAGGGAACGGAGGTTACATTAGTAGCCATGACATTCCCCTTCTGTCACTCACTCGAAGTTCCCTATGGAAAACGCCACAACTACTGTACTGTGGACTGGCAGTGCGAGACGGGCAGAACTCCACTCATAGCCAGTGCAAAAGGCCATCACGTTACTACCCCCAACGCACTCGTATGCATCAAATAGTCCCCTGCCCCTCAGGGACAAGTTGACTGCTCAAAAAATAAGGACCAGCTGACCCAGCTGCGGCCACTTCTCTTTTTGTCTCCCAAAAAGTAATGACATCATTCAGCTGGGGGCTAAATAAGGTCCACGTCGGGGGGTGTCCCTCCAAAGAGGAGGACACCTTGGAGACCACACCCCGCCTTGAATGGTAATCTTTGCAAAGCTCGGTTCAGAACTCACAGGTCCAAGATTGGCCGCAACCCACCAACTTTTTTTAGTATGATGAAGTAGGGGCTGTAAAAACACCATCTCGGCTGGAGGAACAGGCTCTATCGTGTCCTCCGAGGCAATCTCCACACCCACGATGGGGCGGAGTCTGAGGTGCCACTTGTTGCAGTGCCGAGTCCAGGGCCATCAAAGCACTTACCTGGCTCATTATGACCACTCCCGGAATAGCCTGGGACGGGAGAGGGAGAAGTCTGTCCTTGTGATCCATTGAGGCCATCACATCGGGGCTGGACTTGTGCCACAGCTGGGTGCACGGGGGCGGGAACCCCGCCTTCGGGCCACCGAACCTTCCAGAGAGAAATGGTGCCCGGCAGTTGTGATTTTGATGGTAATTGGACACCGACTGTGAAGCCCAGGCAGTAAGGAAACCACTCTTTTCTTAAAATGTGGGTACAAAATGATAAGAGTGGTGCTCTTACCAGCTCCTGTGCAGTGAGTCTCCAACTTCCTGGACTGCCTGGATAAACCTACAGGCCCTGGACGGGAGTCACGGATGGCTCCGCCAGGTTGCACAGGTACACTGTGATCACCTTAACCACCTGGGGAGTCTCAAAGCTCCCCCTGGCAGCCCCACCGTCAAGGGTAGTGAGAGCAGATGAGCCCACGTACTGGTTCCAGGCAGTAAAAGCTGCCTGCCGCGATCGCGTGAGCTCATCATGCACTTCTGGGAAGAAAGATAGAGGGGTGGGGCGTGGCCGTGAGCAGCGCTCGGGGCCCCGGGACCAATCATCAAGCCGTGAGGGTTCAGGGGGGAGGATTCCCCTCCAGCCCCACGCTTGCAGCTGCCTGGGCAAGCATGTTTGTCAGCTGCACATGGCGTCAGACTGAACCAGCCCGCTCTCCGATGCTGTATTTGAAAGCTCATCTGCGTCGCGTGCCACGAACAAGATTGTGGACTCGCCTTGAGAGGAGCCGGCGGTCACATCGTAGAACTCGTTGGGGCAAACGAGCGTGCTGGGGAATGGGAGTTCTGCGGGGTGTTTCCCGGCGGAGCGGCTCCCATTGAAATTCCCAAATCGCTCCCAGTGCTAACCGACGTGGCTAACCCGGAAGTAGAAGGACCGCGGCGGGGAGCCGCTGAGGTCTTACGCTGTGGAAACCCGCGACTGCAACGTTGCCATTATCATGCTCTTGCAGTGAGAACATGACCCGTCCACGAACGCTGTCCCTGCGTGGGCAGCGACCAACATGTGAGGCAGCGATAGTGGCAGTGGGAAACTGAGAGGCAACCAGGAAACCGATCGCAACCAGGAAATATACACAAATGGAAAAGGCATCTTTAAAAAGATGCTCTCCATGAGGGCCACTCTTTTAGAAGGGAAATACACTCTTTTAGAGGAAGAATATACTTTTTTAGGCTGCTTAAGCGCCCAGGGGCGTTCTCTGCACTCAACCAGTGCAAGAGGGGGAGAAGCCACTGTAATGTGCCGTAATTCAGCTTCACTGAACTTAGAGATGAATGGATCAGCAGAGTAATTCATCTCAGTGAATACAAACGCTCAGCTCCGAAGAAGTCTGTATGAGTGGTTGCATTCCAGCTCCTTATATATGTCCGGGGGAGTGGCATGCAAATTCCACTCACCAATTTTCATTGACCTTTTCTCAAATGCCAGAGATGTCTGGGACTCACAGGAGCGACCCCTTGTATCACTACATTGACACAACTTCAAGTGAGTGACAGAAGGGGAAACAATAACATATGGTTTTATGGCACAAACTGTTGAAGGTAATTCGGTAGGTAAGATAATGTTGACCAAACACTTGCATCTGTGTTTGTGTATTTGCGTAGCCTAAAGTATGTTTCTGGCCATAGGCATTTAGATGGATATGGCATTTCTATAAAATAATAAGAAGAAAAAAATAGAAAAGGCTATCCTGTAAAATGTGCTGCACAAGTCAAAACATATTTATTGGGGTTGTGGTAGGGGTTAGGGGTAGAATAGGATTGTTTGGTTTTTTTAGGCTAAAGGTTAGGATAGAGATAGGGTTACTGGGGTTAGGGATAGGGTTTTTGGTTATTAGGGTCAGTATTATTACAAATTACTGTATTTGAATTATTTAGTTCATATCTGATGCCTGTTACCAATTACAATTTGAAAAGCTCTATTTAAATAAAAAAAGTTAAATATTAATAATACCTCATTTTATGTTTTAGAACACAATATAATCAAATGCATCATACATCAGTAGAGGGATATTCAAGCAAAAATAAAGTGATCCTAAATTAGTAAATACATTAAACCCAACAAAAGTGTCTCAAAGCTGGCATAAAATGGCCACAGTATTTTATCTACTGTACATTGATGCCTCAAAAGAATATCTATGCATTATGTATGTGGATCTACATATACTTAAAAAATGGACAATGTAAGCAAATTATTTTATAATACATTATAAGAACAAATCACTTTTTCACATGGCTAGCTACCAAGCAGATTTGAGGTATTTGTTACTTTTACCTACTCTGCTCCATTTATTGGGCCACATGTCTCAACCATTAAATTTCCATTTGTATTATGAGATTAATTTAGCCGCCTTAGTCCCTGCAGAATACTGTAGAAGTATTTTTCATTTAAATCCCCTTAAACCAACAACATTTACTGAGTGTTTGTTTGATCAAGACATGGAATGTCCATGTAAAGCTGAAATGCCATTAGATACCTGAACATGCATGTCATTTACAGCAGATCTGAAAAAGCATGCTGTGGTTGGCGATGTTTAAGATTAGTGAGCTATTTACAGAAATTTTACACCACAAAAAGCCAAAGTGTCTGACAGGAAATTAAAAGTGGTTCTCTGATCACTTGGCCACTTCACTGAGCTGGTGGAAAACAGCAAGATTGGTAAAATGCTTATTAACTGAGTCAACAAACAACTGGAATAAAATAAATTAAAACAAAATACATAATATAACATATATTTAATAATAATAATAATAATAAAAAAAAAACTATAGAACAAATAATACAATTAAATAAAAATGTACAGAATATTAATTTGATAAAATTAGTTTTAGAAATGTTTGCTATGGAAATCTATGCAAAAACAAATATGCAGATCTGTGCTAAAGTTCCCAATCATGGCTTAATGTAAGCATAAAACAGCTATTTATTTTTATGCAAAGATTACAAAGTGTTAAAAGCCTCCAATAAGAGCAACACACCTTTGTGATTTTATAGAAAACAGATGTTTGCTGGAAAGTGGCAGATTGTTGTAAAGTAGCTTGCGAAAGAGTGTGTTAAGATTAATGCTATGTGCTGCGGATTCAGTATTAGCATGCTATAGCGGCTTATCTACAGCAGGATCTTAAAGTAGGTGGGAGATTTAGCGTAATTAACCGCTCTGTTCCTCTCCTGTGTCTGTAGCTGGCAGCAGTGGGGCTAATGCCTCTCCATTGCATCGCAATGTGGGATCCGGCTGTTCAGGAGCTGGGACGCACAGAATGGGCTCAGTTGGAGGCTGGGCTGCAGCGGCCACTGCCTCTGGGTCACTACTAGGAGGAGCATCCGCGGCAGGGGGCTCTGTGCCTGCAGAGTTGCTTTCAGCAGTACTCGATGGGGCTGTGGAGGCCTCCAATGGTGCCTGGGGATTTTTCTGGGCCTCTGCAGCAGAGTTGGCTGCATCTGGCCTGGCCGCTGCTGCTTCTGCTGGTGCTGTTTGATGCTCTGGTGCCCTGAGACGCTTCATCATGGTAGTGACCCTTACAGCTTTCTGAAGGATGGTGATAATCAAGATTTCATTATGGCAAACTCAAAACTTCCTTTCTCAAAACACACACACTAGTTTAAGACTAGTTTTGTGACCATGTCTGTTAGCTTCGAAGCCATCTTTCTGCTAGTGTACTTCTAAAAGTTGACTAAATTAACTTGAAGCAGATACAGATTTTAAATTTACAGTCTTTCTCTTATGGGAAAACAGACCAAAATGATTGATGACTCAGCCTGTACTACACAGATTTTGGTTTTGTCCCTCCCCCTTCCACCTGACATGACTAGCAAGTAGCAAATCATGGTTCATTGCTATGATGTAATTAAAGCCTGTTGGAATTGTGTGTATATATATATATAAGAAAGAAGCCTTTCAAAATGTCCCACCCAAATTTCCAGTTTCAATAGCAAATACATCAACACAGCACAGAAAACTGCACTCGTTAAGCAAATTCATGGGGTCTTTAATATGAGCATTCAATTTCATGTAGGACTTACCTTCCACTTAGCTTTTGCAAAGTTCTTCTCAATTTGTGCGCATACATTTTCCTTGATGTTCTTGTCTGAGGCAGCATTCCCAGATATCCTTTAACAGTAAAAGAGAGCTCATAATGTGGGCTGGAAAGTTGCATTTCTAGCATATTTACACCCACAACATGGACAATAACAACTTTCTCTAAATAGATAGGAATGACAATACATTTTAAGTTGATTAAAACTACAAGTACCATTCATGGTTGATGGCTTCTTGAGCAGTCAGTCTCTGATCCTGGTCCACCTCCATCAGACGTGAAACTAAGTTTTTAGCTGTAGACCAACAAGATACAACTCAGTAAACAAGCCACCAAGGTCATCTGCATAATTTCATTCAAATCTACGTTAAAATGGAGGCTTTCTGCTCTACCACGTACAGTATATGAGGTTTTATAAGTATTCTTCATTAAAAAAGTTCCATAGTCTGAAATTGTAAAACAGTGAAAGACAAGATGTCTATTGGGGATAAGCCTGAAACATTCTCTTTGCAAGTATATGAATGAAGAAGCTTCCAGCTGGTGAAGTCTGCGTCGTATTGCATATGTCAAGCAAAATTTAAATAAATGAAGACCGCCCATTCATAAGATTTTGGTAGACTAAATGGGCTCTATGCAATGCATCCACTGCTCTATGAATGTACTGTCACATGCGCTGCTCTGTAACACTATGTATATGTTTTACAGTACAGTATGTTCTCTTTCGGCCTCTCTGGGACAATTGGCTCTCATCCTCACTTGATTGAAATAACCTTTTCTTCTCTTCCATTGTTCATTATTTTGTAATGTACAGTATATTTGAAATACAGTATGTTTCAAGGTATAATTTCTTTACAGTATCCTTGAATTTCAGAAAGGTGCTTTACAAAATAAATATATTATTATTATTATTATTATTATTATTATTATTAACAATCATATTAAACTGCTGACACAAATCATGGCATTAAAAGGTATCTGTTGGTGGAACTGATTTTAGACTTTGTGCTAAGATTATATGTGGTTCTCAAACATCTTTTATTTTTAACAATTACTTATTTCTCAGGATAATAAAAAAATGCACATTGCAACACTTCGTTAAGATACAATACACCCACAGAAAAAGCAAACACTCCCACTCACGGCCACTTGCACTTAGAATTAGCACTCTCACGAAAATTAAATCAAATGTGGACATAGATCAGTCGCTACCTGTTGCACCTAGTGCGGTCACAAAAAAAAAGCAGATTATCAGTTTTCGTCATAATAATTACCGGAATCTGAAATTTCATCCCAGTATGGTGAGTCAAACTCATAGTCTCCAGAAAGAATCTTTCTGAAGAGGTTCTTGTCATGGTTTTCGTAGTCATCATCATCTGTTTCATCGTAGAATGGAGGATTTCCAGAAAGCCTGTGAATTAGATTAATTAAATCATTACAACTGTGAGTATAGTCTATTTATTGAGAGCCCATGGACCATCTGATGCATACTGCACATAAATGAGCAGAATATTACTGTTTCACTGATGGAAATTCTGACCAAAATGTCTAGGCACATTTGTTTTTTTCAGTGGTGTCTGTACAACAGCCATGCCATTACTTATATTAGATACTACACTGTTTACTCTGATCTACTCTATACTCTTATTGTGGTATCATCATTTTCAGATTTACCACCCCTGAAAAAACAAACTTCATGTAGTTCATATTTTACATGTTGATCCAATGGCACCTGCCTGTCTACAGGGATAGCTCACCCAAAACAAAATGTCATAATTTACTCAACTGTATGAATTTTTTTCTTCCATGCAACATCAAAGGACTTATTAAAGGTGTCATGACATACTCTCTATATATAAATTATATATATAATATATAATTGTATTGTTTTCCTTAAGGTTCACTTATAATGATAAGGTTTTTTGCGGCAAAATTTTGCATCATAATTTGGTAATGTATGATCATTTTACACCCTGTCTCTGTGTAGCCCCATTATGCAGCCCCTTGAATATAGATTATTTTGAACTCAGTTGGAAGACAATGAACCAGCTGCAAAACAATAACAACTTTACTTCAGGGTTTGAATATAATGCACATCCAACACATGGCATCCAAATATTTCAAACTGTTTAACCCTGCAGCACCATAAACTATAAATATCATGACAGATTAAACATTAATGAATGAAACTGGTTCCTCACATTAGTTTTTTTTTTTTTGGGTCAGGTCCAATAGTGTTTTTAACTGCCAAATCTTTCAATAAGTTCCTAAAAGCTTGAATCATATTGTGACTGGTTCACAAGCAACCCTTACTGATATGAGCCAAAAACACATACATATTAAACATGCTAAAATGAGCAGGGCCAGGTTAAACCTCCACTGGGCTATGGACTAGCTCATGAATATTAATTAGGTCACGTTATCTACAGCACCATAAGTCTACAATAAAATGAGTCGCAAACTACTACAATGACAAATATGTCAAAGCTTTTCCAATAAAGAACACATGGTAAATATATCAGCCCTTGAATGGCCATTAGTACGAATGTAAGATAGACAGAAATCATTTGGTATAGACTGCAGCATACATACAAAAATAGCCCACACCAATGAGGATAGATATATTTACCATGCAATCATGTTAAAACTGCTATAAAACAGTCAAGCAGAGATCTGCATAGAATTAAATGCCACTCGCCACAGTCATCAAACCACACAAAGTGTCCTCTTCATTGTCTTGAAAGCAAACCCTCAAATCAATTTTTTCAAACCCAACAGGTTCAAGGGGCCATCGTCTGTTTTAATTCATTGACATCCTCAGCTGATTTTGATTAGGTTGATCTCCGAAAACAAACTCTCTCTGGTGGTTTTGAGACAGTAAGTGTAATTTCAATTATAAATCGCTGTTGTTAACCAATATCAATTGCCTGTAAATCAGAAATCATCTGTCAATTACAGTATAATTGCTGATGTTAACCAACATCCTTGAATTAAAAGTGTGTGACTTTTTCCCATGTTTAAAAAAAATTATCTTATTGTAGAGATGACAGTAAGTAAGCCATTTGCAGGTTGATTTCCCTAAAGAATGTAAATAGTGGTTCTGTAGTGATTTTAAAACTTTGTTTTCTTAGTTTGAGTGACATGTCAACTTCTGGCTCAACCTAATGTGTGACTTTGTTGTGGGACTACCTGTAATAAGCTGTTTAGCTGTGAATTTAGTAGTTTGTGCAAACAAGTTTGTCAAAATTACACAATTCATATTAAAATTCTTATTCGATCTCGTGTACAGGTCGGGGCCCTGAGCTGCAGCCCACGTTGCCCATTGGGTTAATGCGGCCCTGGAAATGAGCCAAAAACATACAATCCATGTTGAAATGTGCTTAACACGTAAAACGTAAAATATGTCTAGTGTATGTTTATACAGGTAAATAATTAAAATAGTCCAGATGTGCACAGGAAGGTGTCCTGTGTAAGTGCCCTTTGGTGTGCAGGAATTGTAGGCATATCTGTCCTGCTCTCTCTGTTTACTGACTGAACACAAATGTGCAGGGCCAAGAGTGCGATGATGTAAAAGGAGGTGTTCTCTTGCTGTGGAGGAGGCCCCCGAATTATGTAGAAAAGTTGCAGAAGTTGAGAATGACCTGTTTTTGCAGCTTGGCGTCAAATGCTCCTTTTGTACAAGAGATGGTGTTTTGAGTTCTGAAACTTACTGAATGTTTTTATAGTACAATGAATTCTTTTCAGTATGTTTTTTTTTTATTTGTTGTGGGTTTGGAACAACATAAAGGTGAGTAAATTATGATTACATTTCCACTTTTGGGTGAACTATACCTTAATTGGGTGGATCCTGGTTAGAGTAAGTGACAATGCTGATCATCAAAAGTCTGGCTTCACAAGACTAGGTAAACAGTGTCTGTATGAAGCTACCATTTGGTGATTTCAAGTATATAGAGAAATAGAAACTCACAGAATGTACATAATCACACCAAGGGCCCAGCAGTCCACAGGTCGGCCATATCTCTGTCTTCCAACGACCTCTGGGGCTGGTTGACGAAACAGACATGGGAAAATTATGCATAGGGCATGAGTACTCTGGTCAACAATGCTATTCTAATTTTAACAACTTATTTTAGCAATATAAATTCTATAAAGTCATGTAGACTCTCTTTTTGTTGTTGTTGTTGTTGTTCAAAAAAGACCATCTGCTGCAACTGTCCTCATGGGTTTTAAAGAGGTTTTGCCTGTTTTGAAGAGCTTCTTACCCAGATACTCTGGGGTTCCACAGGGCTCCTTGATGAGTCCATTCTCTAGTTTTGCCAGATGGAAATCACTGATGACTATTTTAGAATGTTTCAGTCGGTTGTAATACACCAGATTCTCAAGCTAGAGAGAATGAGAATGACAAGATGACATGCTGGTTCCTTCAATTTATTTTCTCAAGACAGACTGAAAATACTGGATAATAGTTAATTTGTGTTCCAAGGAAACTTCTCCAGATACAAGAAACATGTTCTTCAGCAAACTCCCTTTTCTGAATTATAATAATAATAATAATGTTCATAATTTGTGTCTAAAGTTATGGAAAAATATGTGTGGCTGTCAGCCATCATACAAGTGAGCATTACCATAAAAATGTGCTAAAAACATTTCACCCTGAATTGATTAATTAATTAATTGTTAATTATCCATATTTTAGGACTATTTCCATGATAATTAAGCACATCTTCCCCTAAATTCTTATTACTGTAATGTGGAAAATTATCATTTTAATTACTGAAATACAATTTCCTATTTCTTTCTTTTACGGGGAAATATGACCCAGACATGTTCTTTATAGATGAAATTCATCCCTTTGCTGTTGTTAGCAGATAATAACAAGATACGATCGACTAAAACATTAAACACAATTTATTATATATAGTGAGGGTGTGAAAATGTTACTGGTGATCACCAGAGGGTGCTGTGCTGTGTACCTTTAGGTTTCTGTGAACAATCTTCAGGCTATGCAGGTAAGCGACTGCCTCCATAACCTGTCTGATCACATTGCTGGTGTCCCTCTCAGAGTAATAGCCTTGATCCAGGATCCAGTCAAACACTTCGCGACCTGTGGCTCTACAAGTGAGGACAAATGGGACAATAAATTCTAACTGCTAAAGTGAACAGTTACAGTAACATTTTTTATTTATTTATTTATTTATTTTTGTCATCCAAAGCAACTTTATTGCACTGTCGCACAATGATGACCCCTATTCATTCAGAACAGAATTCAACATGCCAGAGCTGAATGCCTCAGAGCTCTTTCTCACAACGTAATGAACATTAAGATGGAAGTGGTAAGGGCAAGTTAAGCTTGTTTTGCGAACCGCCAGAAAAAAAAAAAAGAGGAGAATGAACAACTTTAAAATCCACATTATTTATTTTCTGGCTAAACGTTGCAATGGAGACGTATGTTAAAGACTTAACTGCAGCATTCAACGTTCACAAGGACGTCTATGTATTGGAGAGTAATTTGTTTGCATTTATTCATTCACATTTCATTCGAGAAAATTAACATTTGTGAGTTTTTATATCTGCACAGACGTTATGAGCAAGCATCATTAGACCGCATATTCAAACAATTGTGACTTCTGAAAACTTTTTCTTTTAAACAGGATAATCAAATGTGAATTAGTTAATTTATATGTATACCATTGTGTCATATTATGTTATATTCTCCTGGTATTAAAAATGAAAGAAAAAGTGAACGGAATCATAAAGTATGGGAGCAGAATACTTATCAAATTAAATATTATAAAATATTTGAAAAAGAATCACAATTTTCCATTACGTTGTGTTTCGAGAAAAAACTCGTTAAGTTTAATCTCGCATTATAATGTCTTTATTCTCGATATTTAATGAGTTTATGCTCAAGATTGTATTTCGACTTTTTTCTCGAAATTTAACGAGTTTAATCTCGCATTATAATGACTTTATTCTCGATATTTAATGAGTTTATTCTCAAGATTGTATTTCGACTTTTTTCTCGAAATTTAACGAGTTTAATCTCGAATTATAATGACTTTATTCTCGATATTTAATGAGTTTATTCTCAAGATTGTATTTCAACTTTTTTCTCGAAATTTTACGAGTTTAATCTCGCATTATAATGACTTTATTCTCGATATTTAATGAGTTTATTCTCAAGATTGTATTTCAACTTTTTTCTCGAAATTTTACGAGTTTAATCTCGCATTATAATGACTTTAATCTCGAGATGGTTTTATTTTTGTATTATTGCTTGCAGAGGTGGGGACAAGTCACACATGGTCAAGTCCAAGCAAGTCTCAAGTCTTAACCATCAAGTCTCGAGTCAAGTCTCAAGTCGCAGTTCAGATAAATCAAGCAAGTCAAGTCAAGTCAAGGGTTCACCCTAAGCAAGTCAAGTCAAGTCAAGTCCTGATAAGTTTCAAGTAAAGTCAAGTCACACTACTAAAATAAATAGAGGTAAATTTTTTCGATACATATTTATTTTTGCACAGAAAAGATGAACATATTAATCATTTGCATATCTGTGCTACATTAATATCTGAAAATAAAATAAAATTGTGTTGTTTACACAAAACGTTCAGACATTAACATTACCTGTAAACATTAAAACAAATTTATTTTCGTATGCACAAACATTCTTTACATTTTTTAAAATAATGTAATTTAAGGAAAATCAATTTGCAAAACCACATTTATCAATCAAATCAAATCAAATACCAATTACAATAAACAACATACACAAAACAATTTACAAATCAAATGTACACATACTTACACAACACAATAATTATATACAATGTACAGTAAACAATACACACAATATACAATACACAATATACAATAAGTGGGAGTATATGAAATATATATATATATATATATATATATATATATATATATATATATATATATATATATGAAGTAGTATATTGAGGAGAATATGTTGACAGTCCAGTGTGAAATTATAGATGAATAAAGTGCAGTGCTAATTATTGATCGTGATAGATCAAGTGTTCAACAGTCTGACTGCTTGGGAAAAGAAGCTGTCATGTAGTTGGCTGGTGCGGGTCCTTTATGTGACCAAGTGTAAATGGAATCGTTTTGATAAATCAGAATCAGCTATCCGATCTGAGAAAACGCATGAAGTGGCCAGGTGTAACGTTAAACATAGGGTTGCCAACCACAACAGTTTTCTGTAGCCTTGTGCTGAACTTATTCAATAGAATTAGACTTCTAGAATGTTCTTTCAAGTGCAAAAAAATATATTTTTTTAATTTAGTAGTTTTTCTTATCATAGCCAACAAATGTCTTCGGAAACTCCTTTTCCTCGATTTACTGAAGCCTATATGTAAAACGCATTTGCAGCTGCACAGCCGTGTATATATCTATGCTGCATATATCTATGCCGTCTGGCTCGCTCATAGGCTGTGCTGCGGCAACTGCACAGCCAATGGCGCTGAGCGCAGGTCAGAGCCCGCCAAGGGGCGCCAAGTCCCCGAATTTTGCATTAAAGCAGGTCTTCGTTCATTCATAGTCTGTCTGACATATATATTAGAATAGAAGCTATGTGTCTGTCAATTCATTGCACTGAATTGATACTCAAAAATACGGAACAAAGTGCGTTCCGTATCAGTTCAATACGGAACAAGACTTTATATTATACTATATATTATAAGTATTATACGGAACAGTTGGCAACCCTAGTTAAACAGCCCCTTAGAAATGTTTAGGTGCGTGCTAGTGATCACATCGGCGCCTCCATGTTAGCCTGTCATGCAGTAGCGTTATGTGCAATGCTTTATAGTTTCCACACGCAGTCCACAAACTTGAAAATGCGCACATTTAATACATACATTATAACCTACATGTAATATTGAGCTGCCCGCTCATTTTAAGATGCCAATCAACATTAAAAAACTCAGGCTACACCACTGTTATAGTCAAATTCCCCAATAAGTTACATCTATTTACGAGACGTAACAGTATAATGATAATGCCATGGTCACATTTCTAATAAGAAAAAAACATAATATGCCATCAAGGCCAAATTATGACAAACAGAAAAGATTAATTCATTACATTAGTAATCGTTATAACGTAGATCTTAGTGAAACTGACTATAAAGAGATTACTTTCTTACCTTTCCTTGAGGTTCTTCTTGATATGTCGAACGAAATTTGACGTTGTGGTTGTCGTGTCGGATATTCGTGCCTTGCATATTTTGCAACTGGCAAATCTTTTTTTATAGGCACGGTCCAGTTCAAAGTCTGTATAGCCAAACGAGGCCATTTGTGGAGCTCGACTACTGTCTGCCATGTTTGGCGCGGTTTGAATTGAGCAGCACAGATGCCAATAGTGATGCTGACGTCACAATATATATATTTTTATTTAATTGTATTGCTGTTTGTTTATTATAAGTTCAAGTCATTGTCGAGTCTTCCACTTCAAGTCAAGTCAAGTCTCAAGTAACTTGTTCTCAAGTCAAAGTCAAGTCATTTTCGTACTTCAATCAAGCAAGTCACAAGTCCTGAAAATTGTGACTCGAGTCAGACTCGAGTCAGACTCGAGTCAAGTCATGTGACTCGAGTCCCCCACCTCTGATTGCTTGGCCCTAATCCTCTTCCGTAAGTTAGTACTGTGACCACATAATTTGTATAATATTTGTCTCAATTAATGCGTTTGAGTTTTACGCTACACATGTGATAAGCAGAAACGCTATCCAGTTCAAACATGTAGGTTACAAGCTTTGTTATTCATTATCTGTGGAGGTGTTTAAATCTTTTGTTTCAGCTGAAAAATGTGCAGTGGGGACTCACGTGACAATGCACACGTTCCCCAACTGACAATGTTCCCAAGGTGTGGATGGAGGAGCACCAGATCAAAACCCTATCGGACAGGTGCGAGTCACGAGAATGACTTGTTCCCCGTCCTCCATGACTTGTATAGGACTTGTGCATGTAGGCTCACTGGGGGAAATGCGTACTTGCGCAGCCCCCAGGGCCAGCTGTGTGCCAGTGTGTCTGTGCCGAGGGGGACTTCCATCAGAGAGTACCAGAGCAGGCAGTGGGTGGAATCATGCGAGGCAAACAGATCTACCCGTGCTGTGCCGAACCGAGTCCAAATCAGCTGGACCACCTGAGGGTGGAGTCTCCACTCTCTGCTGAGCATTAGCTTTCATGACAGCGCGTCCGTTGTGGCGTTTAGGTCGCCCGGGATATGAGTGGCAAAACACTTTTAGTCTAACACTGCTGACTAGCCGGGTCAATTATAACATATGTTAACACCATTAATTAAATGTATTGTTGTTGTTTTTTCATTAGGGCTAACAAATTAAATTTTGAATGTTGACAATGTTTTTTAGTTTTGATTTTCAGGAAGATAATTAAATAGCAAATTTCTATAAAACAGCAGTTATTGAAAAAGCTGACATTCAAGCATTTTTTTCTGTATTCATGGGCTAATTAAGCTATAACTTTAATGCTGCCATTCATTTTGCATTGTTAGATCACATTCTACACATCAAAATGTAAAAAGAAAGAAAGAAATACAATACAAA
Organism: Xyrauchen texanus; assembly: GCF_025860055.1. Taxonomy (NCBI): domain Eukaryota; kingdom Metazoa; phylum Chordata; class Actinopteri; order Cypriniformes; family Catostomidae; genus Xyrauchen; species Xyrauchen texanus. Next base: position 37,399,522 of record NC_068307.1, read on the forward strand.
TAATAAAATTAACAATTTAGTCATTATATCTCTCACTTTCTTCACACTACTAAACAATGGTGACAAATGTGTCCCTTTGCATGTCCTGTCGTAATTTTGCGAAAGTGTCTCACATGTGAGAATTTAAAGTTTTCTCACGGTGTTACTCACCGCGGTACTAAGGCTCATTCTGTTTGCTTACCCACTGTACCACCACCACCCCCATTAACAGGTACACAACATACTGAGCTGCTATTTTGGTGCGATTCTGAATTATTCACACCCTGCTCTACACGTTGGCACCTTCAAAGTCTTCACTTTAACATGCAAATGTGGCAGGGACAAATCAGACAATCCATGCCAAAGATACAGCATACAGCAGGGACAAGGTATTACAATAATGAATGCAATTCCAAACAGACATGTAGGAATGTGACAAGAACACATTGGTATAATCATGCTAGGACAGTCTGAGCACCGGGTTTATTTCTATGTTTCAGACGACAGCAGATGTGACTTAAGCCTCGTGAAGTCAGTGTCAACATCAGTTATTCATTTTCATTATTAATAATAAATCCATCCATTGACTGCATTTGCTGTACATCCACACAATTCTTCAAACTATGTCCATATTCTTACTAACCTTAATTTAAAAGAGATTCACATACTCTTTTATATCTGAATATTCTTTTCTCATGAACATGCTCACTCATTTATTAATTAATTTAGTCAGTGAGTGACTATTTGTATTTGCATAATTGCTAAAAGTCAAGAAATTAATTCAGAATGTACTGGCAAACCTTAGCATGAGCACAACATTTTTTTTTACGCATGCTTGTCAGATGATGTTCACATAAGAACATTTTCACATCAGTTTCTGCTTTTATAAATCTCGATTTGTTCTTCACTTTTAACATAGGTTCGAATCATTGGATATAGTATCACATCTGATTGTACGTAAGTTTTATAAATTAGGAAACTGGGATGGTGAAATTTGGTTTCTGCATAGTTAGTGCGATATTACAGATATTACATTATAGACTTACAGCTCAAGGAAGAGGTAGTACTCCTTCCTGGTCTCATAGACGTCCACCAGCTGGAGGATGTTGGGGTGTTTCACCCTGGAGAGGGAAAATTGACAAAACACTCAGAGAGTTTACAGCACTCAGAAGTTAATAAACATCTAGCAGATGTAACAAAAAGTTTGCTGGATTTTGCAGCATTTAATAATTGAATTTTATTTGCAGATAAAGGGGAAGAGCAGGCTGCAACCAACAACAAGATAATGGGTACAAAATACGTGAGGAAATATCAGGGTTTAAAGCATCTGCCACATGCATAAAAATACCTGTAGACACTAATTGCTATAATAGAACTCATACTAGCAATATGTAATATTAACAAAATAAAGTGTTACTGATGTTTTTCACACTGGGTCATGTCAGGAAAAAAAAATCAGAACACTGTACTCTGCAAAAGAGAGGTGGAAACTACAGATGAACTCATAAAAGTGCTTATCAAAAAATGGCTTTTCTTCTATGCTTTATTCATTAGCTGTTGTGATTTGTGAGCAGGGACCTGAATGCAGAACTGCAAGATCAAAGTGACATGAGAGACACTCTGATGACTACACTTATGGTAGATCATATAAAATCATATATTATAATTGCTATTAAAGTCTTTTTTACATCTCAAAGCTTTGATACGTTTGGTATGTTTAACAAAACACAGTTGCATTAGGTGTCCAGTGTATATTTTTGAGAGCAGAGGTCAAAAAATCTTGATGGTGAACATCAGTGGCACGCAGTTTGTTATATTAATTGAAATCTATTTGAACACTTAAGTGCCCTTTTAAATCGGTAACTTCAAAGCTGTGTCAGTAGCTGATGCTGTGGGAGCTCCTCCTAAGGGCTGTGACCTTGAAACCCTATACCATCATACCAAAGCATAGAGCTGGTGATGCATGGCTTTCCGCACTATAATTGCATCATCACGGGGATATAATTGGGAATGCAGTACCACACCAACAGAAGTTTCTTCTTTAACCCTCTAGAGTCGACGTAGATGCCGGCATTATCACTTGATTTTTTTTCTTCTTATAACAATGGCAACAACTTAAAATACTCCATCATTTATGGTCATACAGATAAGAGGAAGACATCATTCCAAACTTTAAAGGGTCTACTTTTATTTGTGTCAACTCACAATAAAAACAAAACGTTGTGCTATTGTAAAGTACAGAAAACAAACAGGATGCACTTTCTGCTGCCTTCGTCTCCGTGAACTTTTGTCTGGAGCACGCCACAAAAATTAACAGAAACTCAGCGTATAATTGTCGCACATGATAAATATATCTGTAGAAGGAGGAGTAGGCATCAGTTCATCCCCTGAAGTCCATTTTAAGAGACTAAAGTGATGTCTGGATGGCACCGGCTGCATTTAGTCATCATCACTCAGAGACACTTTGCAGTGGAGTCCAACACCAAGCAGGAATGGAGCTGGATCTGGCCGGCTCTGGTAACCTCAATATATGAATCCCAAAGTTGAGACAGGAAACAAATAGAATAATATTAGCATAGATGCCATTCAATTTTTTTGCAGAGTTATAGATCATGATACATGTTTCTGGTTCTGGCAGACCAAATTATCTCAGCCTAATTGTGAGTTGAGTTTAGTAACAAAATGTTTGAATTAATATGAAATTTAACAGGTAGCCAATGTAACGATGATACAATTGGGCTAATATGATAATTTTTCTTGGTTCTAGTCAGCACTTTGGATGCTGAATTTTGAACCAATTGAAGTTTATTTATTGAACTTGCAGGACATCCTCCCAGTAATGCATTACAATAATCTAGATTTGAGGTCACGAACGCATTAATTCGTTTTTCAGCCTCAGTAACCGAGAGCATGTGTCGTAACTTGCAATATTTCTGAGGTGGAAGAATGCTGTTCAACAAACATTGGAAATGTGATTTTCAAAGGACAGATTGATATAAAATATAACACCTAAGTTCTTTGCTGTAGAAGACAATGTAACATTACTTCCATCAAGAGTCAAATTATATTTTAGTGGCTTATTTTTAGAGGTTTTTGGTCCAATAATTAGTACCTCTGTTTTGTCGGAATTGAGTTGAAGGAAATTTGTGTCCATCCAATTTTTGATTTCATTGATACACTCTGCTAATTTGGAGAATTGTGAAATTTCATCAGGATTCGAAGAAATATAAAGTTGGGTATCATTGTCGTAACAGTGGAAACTTTTTCAACGATTCAAGGTAATATTTCCCAGGGGAAGCATATATAAGGAGATAATCAAAGGCTCTAAAACTGATCCCTGTGGCACTCCATACTTAACTTTTCTTTGATTTGACAATAAATAGGACCTAAATCATGCTAATGCAAGTCTGCAAATGCCAACATAATTCTCAAGCCTATTCAAGAGAATGTTGTGATCTATAGTGTTTATGGCAGCACCAAGATCTAAAAGCACTAGAATTGAAATGCAGCCGTGATCAGATGAAAAGAGCAAGTAATTTGTAACTCTGATAAGTGCAATCTCTGTACTGTGATTGGGCCTAAATCCTGATTGAAATTGTTCATATATACTATTTCTCTGTAGAAATGAACATAGTTGGGAGGACATTACCTTTTCTAGTATTTACAACATAAACGGGATATCTGAAATCAATCTATAACTAGCCAATTCTCCAGGAGTAAGCTGTGACTTTTTAATAAGCAGTTTGATAAGTGACATTTAAAATTTTCTTGTGACATTTCCAAAGGAGAGTTCATAATATTGAGAAAAGGTTTTGAGATTACAGAGAATATCTCTTTTAAGAGCTTAGTTGGTATAGGATCTAACATACACTCACCTAAAGGATTATTAGGAACACCTGTTCAATTTCTCATTAATGCAATTATCTAATCAACCAATCACATGGCAGTTGCTTCAATGCATTTAGGGGTGTGGTCCTGGTCAAGACAATCTCCTGAACTCCAAACTGAATGTCAGAATGGGAAAGTAATGTGATTTAAGCAATTTTGAGCGTGGCATGGTTGTTGGTGCCAGATGGGCCGGTCTGAGTATTTCACAATCTGCTCAGTTACTGGGATTTTCACGCACAACCATTTCTAGGGTTTACAAAGAATGGTGTGAAAAGGGAAAAACATCCAGTATGCGGCAGTCCTGTGGGCGAAAATGCCTTGTTGATGCTAGAAGTCAGAGGAGAATGGGCCAACTGATTTAAGCTGATAGAAGAGCAACTTTGCCTGAAATAACCACTCGTTACAACCGAGGTATGCAGCAAAGCATTTGTGAAGCCACAACACGCACAACCTTGAGGCGGATGGGCTACAACAGCAGAAGACCCCACCGGGTACCACTCATCTCCACTACAAATAGGAAAAAGAGGCTACAATTTGCAAGAGCTCACCAAAATTGGACAGTTGAAGACTGGAAAAATGTTGCCTGGTCTGATGAGTCTTGATTTCTGTTGAGACGTTCAGATGGTAGAGTCAGAATTTGGCGTAAACAGAATGAGAACATGGATCCATCATGCCTTGTTACCACTGTGCAGGCTGGTGGTGGTGGTGTAATGGTGTGAGGGATGTTTCCTTGGCACACTTTAGGCCCCTTAGTGCCAATTGGGCATCAATTAAATTCTTTAGGCGAAAGGGGGTCAAACACAGTATTAGTATGGTGTTCCTAATAATCCTTTAGGTGAGTGTACATGTTGTGGCTTTGATGTTTTGATAAGATTTGTTAGCTCTTCATGACTTATGACAGTGAAATATTGAAGTTGCTCATGAGGAACATTATTATGACATACAATCATCAAAATTGGAAATTTTACTTTGTGTCAAATTAAGTAACATTAGCTGATTGTAGCAGACAAGAGACGAGGTAATGATCTGAAATGTCAACACTCTGCGGCAGAATTTCTATAGTATCAACATCAACTCTTTATGACAGAATTAAATATAGTGTATGATTATGGTGATGAGTCACATTTTCTCTGACGCCAAGAGAGTTGATTGCAATGTGTAATTTTCATTTTCTATGTGAATGTTGAAGTCACCAACAATTACAGCTCTATTCACAGTAACTAGATCTAGATCTGATAGAAAATATGCCAATTCGCCAAGCAAATCAGAATACGGCCCAGGTGATCTATATAATGTATATTACAAAGGGCAAAAGACAACAAAGATTTTTTATTTGTACCTGACAGAGTCACATTAAGCATTATTAGTTCAAAAGACATAAACTTATATCCTGTCCACTAAGTAACACCAAAAACTTCACTGTAAATTGCAGCAACACCTCCTCCTCGACACTTCAGATGAGGCTCATGTTCTAATTAATTTAGTGAGGGTTTGTGTTTGGTAGTTTGGGGAACAGACACAGTTTCTATATGATAAATTAATTCTCTATGTGTTGTAGTTTATGTGACCTCTGTGACGTCTCAAGGCAGCTAGCAGACGTTCGGATTAGCCAGTTTGTCTGCTTCCTGACCAGGCCCCAGTTAGTCAAATATTATCACTATAAAACTATGAGCCAAATTACTGGAGAGGAGAGCGGCACCTTCATTGGAGGGATGGAATCCATCTCTCTTTATCAGGTCAGGTCTAGCCCAAAAACTCATCCAATTGTCTATGATTCCTATGCTATTCTCTGGATATCACTCAGACATCCAGCCATTCAGTGACTCTAATCTACTATATACCTTGAGTATATAGCACAACAAGCAGGGAAGGGGCCAGAGCACATTACAGTGTCTGACATCATTTTTGCAAGTTCATACACCTCTTTATCATTATCTCTACTGATCTCCGACTGGCAAAGCCGGACATCATTAGTGCTGACATGAATAACAATTTTAGAAAATGTATGTTAAGCATTAGCCAGCACTTGTAAATTGTCTCTGATATCAGACGCTCTTGGCACCAGAAAATAATTTAATAATAGTTGCTGGAGTCTCTATTTCCACATTCCTTACAATAGAATCTCCTATGACCAGGGTCTTTCAACATGATTTTCAGTGAGCACATCACTGAGTGGGCAGAATCAATTGGAACCCTAACAGGAATGGGAGAGTGGTGTTACTTTGCTGAGTGAGTATGCTGCTGAGATGTCACCCAAATGCCCTGCTGCAGGGGCTCTACAGCCTAAACCAAAGTTTGTGTGTTGCTCTCTGTTCTACCTGCATTCAAAACAGTATATACCATCTTCTTCTCATGTTCTCACCGACCTCCACAAGCGTTAAGATGTGTGTAACTCATTAACTTTTTCAGTCAGCCCATGTTAACCCCTCACTGTGGATGGAAGAAGCTATAGTAAACATGTGGCATGCAATGCAGGAAGCAATAATATGAGCGGATGCCATGACTTACCATAATTGTTTGTTGTTGTTGTTATGATTGTTCTTGAGTGGCGAGGGTTTGAGATTGATGTGTTCTTCACGCAATTGTTTGCTGTTGTTGTGTTGGATCCTGATCAGCAGATGTTTGAGATTGTTGCAATAATCAGTGTAAAACACTTGCACTCAGCCGAAATACGAGATGTAGATGAGAAAAATAAAAGAAAACGGAAGCACGGGGTAAAAACTAAGCACTTGGTAAAATGGCAATAGATAAAAGGATGAGAGTTGAGGAATAAGCCTGGGATAAGCCTTACAAATATGGCAAATGCCCAATCAATGCTAAAATATTTTTTATCAAGCTTTATCAGTTTCATTGATTTTACGTCGCTCAAGTGCGGAAGCTCTCCAGATGATCCTGTACAGTTAGAAAGAATTAAACATTTCCTCATCAGAAGAACACGACTCTGATGATGAGGCAAAGATCTTCTACACAGAGATAACAACCTCTACGCTTTAACCATAGGTGAGAGCATAACGGTCAACTATTATTTTATGACAGAAAGTCACCATTTGCAGACACCATACAAATGAATGGGAAGAATCGTAAACTAGTAATGAGATGTCCGATTAATTTCTGCAAACTGGTACTTTTGGACAGTTTGTTCCTCTTCTGTCGCTCTCTCCACGTTGTGTCAGAGAAGCGACACTAGGGGTCTCTCTTGAGCGCCGAAATATGCCTCTGACTTATGAAAAAAGGCCAATGAGAAGTTGGCAGACAGTATTTGCATACCCCGCCCCCGGACATACTGGTATTTAAGCGGGCAAATACGGGAGTTCATGCAGAAAATTTCCGATGGTCATGCATGCAGTCTGCTGCGAGTCACACACACCAGTTCCTGTTTATTCCTCTGACGCTCTGCATGCTGTTGGATTGACGGCGCATAACAGCGGCTTTCTCCTTCCTTACACAGCTGTGCATTGTTGCCCCTGGGCACTTTGACAGCGCAGACAACTCGAAAGAGTTCCATATAAAAGAGTGATTTTATTTAAAAGAGTAATTTCCTCTAAAAGAGCAAAACACAGCGGTGTTGAACGTCCTTTTCAGGACGCGTCTATTTCAAGATGCCTTTCCGCCCCTGTGTTGTTCCTGGATGCGGTAGAGTGCTCTCCGCTTCAGACGGCCACAGACGTTGTCTTGTGTGTCTGGGCAGCGATCACACCGAGGCTGTGTTTGTGGATGGTTCATGCTCGTGGTGACGTCATTGTGAAGAGCACCCCTCGCCACTCGTCACAGCGCCACTCGCTCATCCGCTGTCGCTACACTCGACGGCGGAGCGTGCCACGGATACAAGGCGATTCCCCAGGGGGATAGGGCAGTTGCGCTCCACCTATGCCCCGGAAACCCTACCACCTGGTGGGGCCGCCCTGTACTCCACACCAGGCCCTGTAGGACAACATCCTCGCTGACAGCGAAGGCCTACAGCGCTGCTGGACGTGCCGATTCTGCCCAGCATGCCAAGGCCCTCCTGCAAGTCCACCAGGCCAAGGCGCTCAAAAACATGCACGGGGGTGGCCCTGATCCCGACGTGCTGCAGGAACTGCGCTCCGCGACCGACCACGCCCTAAGAGCTACGAAGGTCACAGCGCAGTCACTCGGGCAGGCGATGGCCACGCTCGTGGTCCAGGAACAACATCTATGGTTGAACTTTGTCGAGATGCGTGAAACCGACAAGGCTCGCTTCCTGAACGCTCCTGTCTCCCAGTTCGGCCTCTTCGGCGACACCGTCGAGGACTTCGCATAGCAGTTCTCCGTGGTGAAGAAGCAGACGGAGGCCATTTCTCATATCATGCCCCGCCGCAAACCTGCCGCCCCGGGCCATGCCCCGTCTGCTCGCCAAGGGCGTCCCCGTGCGGCTAAGAAACAACCTGCTCCGCCTCAACCCGGGCCCAGCTTTCAGCCCCGGCATCGAGCACTCCGCAGGAGGTGCATGCCCCCTGTCTCACGGACCCGCTTGAAGTGGTAAGACCGCTCCGTCCCTCAGTGGAGGGCCGGGAGGAAATTCTTGTGTTTTTTCACATCTCTCGGATCTCTGGATGATTCCTCCCTAGCCCTCATGGGTCCGCAGTTCAGCGGAGGAACTTGCCGACCCAATCCACTACGGGTACTTAATCTACCCTGTACTGGAATAGGTGCTCCACAGATTAAAGGCCTCCTACGCGGACTCCCCCTGTGTGTAATCTCCGCGGTACTGTGCCCTCACGAGTGGACATAGAGAAACATAGAGCGAAAAGAGGCCCAGCCAGGCTTGGCCCATTCCCAGGTTGGCAAGCATCACCTTGTTCCCCTCACTAGGGTAACCAGAAGGATTCTGATGACTTTAATGGGGCATTGGGGAAGGGTATGTGCAGCAAGATACAGCTGGTCGCATTTACACGTAAGAATACCTGCCTGCTTCTGTATCAACAGTTCACGTACACGGCCCAGCACATGGAATGATTTAAGTGGGACCCCTAGTGTCGCTTCTCCGACACAACGTGGAGAGAGCGACAGAAGGGGAACGTCTAGGTTATGTACGTAACCTCCGTTCCCCTACGTTGTGTCCTCCCTGCCATGTCGCTGAGCCGAGCCACTGTTGTGGCTGGACCATTTCAGGCTCCTCAGAAAAATCCTGAATGAACTCCCATATTTGCCTGCTTAAATACCCGTATGTCCGGGGGCGGGGTATGCAAATACTGTCTGCCAACTTCTCATTGGCCTTTTTTCATAAGTCAGAGGCATATTTCAGTGCTCAAGAGAGACCCCTAGTGTCGCTTCTTGTTCTCACAACATCTCGTTCCCTCCATCGGGGAACGGAGGTTACATACGTAACCTAGATGTTTCCATGAACCGGTTCAAAGCCAATTTATCAGTTCTTTTACATTACCATCTAATGACATCTCTCTCTAGCATGCCATTTTAACATCCCGGAGTCATGGTTTTCACGCTCAAACATTTAAATAAAGCCATATGTGAATGCATATTGCTGTTTATTACCTATTAATCAATTAAGTATAATACTAATGGTGTTTATTGTCATCAGTGTTTCATTCTGTGATCCTGCAGGTTGAATATGACAAATATTGATTAAATCTTGGATAATTTTCCTACATCAAAGTTTTGCACCTAAAGAACCCAATACAGACATTAAAGGGTAACTAAACCCCTGCTCAGAGTCTGACTCCACCCACTAGCAATATTTCAAAAATGCTGGAAAAGTGGGCAGACACCAGCGGGGATAGAGGGGAAGAAACGAGGGCTGGGCTGAGCGGGGGGGGGGGAGGGATGGGGCGTGCACCTGAGACCCTAGTGACGGATTAATTGACAGCTGCTGTCAGACTCTAAAATGGAGGGTGACTGGAGTGGTAATTTTCTCCAGGAGTATTACTATTATGTTATTATTATTCCTCACACGGTCGCAAGACGACATGTACATGAATCTGATGAGTTTTATCGAGTTGATGTCAATAGCACGCGCTCTGTAGGCATATTCATATTTTGCCGCTATGTGAATAAATCCAGCAAATGCGCCGGCGCGTTTGTCTACCCCAGAGGATTAACTTTAGCCTAACCATAAATTGTGATTCAAATATATATGATCACTCACCTCAAGACGCCGCTGCGGTGGTGGAGTCCATGCAGGAGGAGCAGCGTTTGGCACTGCGTCGCTTTTCAGCGCGAGCTGTTTGGAAAAGCCCATTTCCACCTCCATTGCGTTGGAGAAGCAATCCCGCGTAAAATGCAGTTTGCACACTCCTACAGCTCTAGGCGGAACTCATGGTCTTCCAGGCCAAGGACATGCAACCACTGAGCCTAATTTCCAAGTCTGCTGGAAAGCTATACAGTCCAGCAGTGCTGTTGCAACCAGCAACACTACACCTACGTACCATCCTGACCACTGTACTAAATACAGATAATCTACGCTAACTTGAAGCTATCCTAACTGACGCAATACTATGCTACAAACTAACTATGCTTCTAACAATACAACACTAACAAATATGCTAATTAACTACCTAGACTACACTAAATAATCTAAATAACTATATAAATGCTATGCTAAATAGATGCTAAAATACTCTATCCTGGTCGTTTTCAATACTCGCAATTCCAACTCCTGACTCGCTACAGTGGTTTTGACGAAACGAGATGGTTTTTATACTGCCATGGGCGTGGTAGCTCGTACCAAGGGTGTGGTGAGCTGGAACCTGCTTAGGTCAGCTGTCACCGGTTACGTCACGAAGTACCGCAAACAGCCAATAGGAAAATTAAACTGCAGTAGCCACCGTTCAACCTGAAGTGGGCAGCACTCAGACGTTTTTACACCATATATTGTAGAATTAGAACACTTTATACACAAATGTCAAAAAAATTACTTGAATCAATGACCAGTACTAATAAAGCCCCATTCTTACAGATCATTAACTAAAAAAAGTTGGTTTAGGGTTTAGTTACCCTTTAATGCACAAACACAGATATGTTCTACATGTCTAAAGTATATCAAGAGAATACAGTCTTAATCAACTCACCAAAAACCATAATTCAGCTTATAACAATTTAAAATATAATCTGCAAGCACAATAAACAATAGTACAATTCATTTACATTTCTCGATTGAAAAGTTTTTGCATGTTTCAATTGAAATGTTATTTAATAAACTAGCCATAAGCATATTCCCAGTATGTTTTGTTTGTCATAAAAAATGTATAGTTCGCCCCAGGCTCATTCATGTCCTTTGTACATGCATGCTCATATGATCAGCAGTTCACTTATCAGACTCCTCTGTAATCTGCTGCAAACTTCAACAGTTCGTGTGACCAACTCATTCTGTTCTTTTTGAGTCGGACACGACCGAAGTGCTGACTTTCAATTCTGCCTGTAGGTTTTATTCCTTCATTTCGAATGGGTTATTTGGTTCAACAACCAGTCTAGTAACTCATAAGAGTTATGTATTAGTAACATTATAGAGTAAAATGCCTACTTAAGTCTCAAGACCTTAATTTGCAAATATTTGTAAATAATTCAAAAACAACACAGAAAGAAACATCTGTAGGTTTATAAATGTTTTACTTGGCTACTGCCATTAACATCTCAACATATAGCAAGTCATCTGTAATCCTCTGCAAACTTCGATAGTCAGTGGGACCAGCTTATTCAGTTCATTTTTAGTCGGACAGTTCGACGTGCTGTGTAGCCAGTACATTTACTTCAGTTGTGCACTGACCGGCTGTCAATTCAGAGCTGTTTTCTCACAAAAGCAGTTTAATCAGCACACTGAAGCAACTCCTTCAGAGACATCCATTCAAAAAGAACAATGTCTTGTCTCCTCGCCAGTGTACCGCCCATATAATGTCTGTCTTCTAAATATGCATTTATTTAAAAGTGGGCTCACATTGACTGATCCAATCACAATGGAGATTTATTTGATTATAGAATACTTGAGAGGTCATAAAATGTCAAATGTGACTAGAAAAAAGCTAATTTTCCTTAGGGCGTGCCTTTAGCCTCTTTTAACACTGCATACAAATTATATTTGCGTGTATGACATTACAAAAATCGTGTTATTATTGTATTACAATTTTTTTTATGAGTGGGCAATATAGTATTTGTGATTGGTAATGTTAATAATATAGTTGCTATGATTCTGTTATAAGCAGTAATTAACTTTGTTAAAATCTGTGTGCTCAAAAATGTACCTTTGACCCTCATTATGTCACGACCTCTGCCTGACAGCCCTCTCCTTTCTGTTGTCTGTTAAAGTGCTTGTGTCTGTCTTGTGTTTGAGCGCATGGCTCAGTTTTGTTCTCTGTCTGCCATGCGCTCTCCTATTCCTGCCTGCTTGTTTCCTCCTGCCACGCCTGCTTGTTTAGTCCTCATCATGTTGATTGTCTGCACCTGTTCCTCATGTGTTTGGTTCTATATATTGTGCCCCCTTTCCTCTTGGGTTTGTTTTTGTTTTGTGAGATTTGTCAGTATGTTTGTCTGTTCCAGTTCCAGGCCTTTTCTGGTTTCCAATCAGTCCATGTTTTGTTAGGTATAGCGATCTATCGACAGGAGTCTGCAGTTGTGTCTAAGTGTTTATTTCATTGTTTTACTTTGTTGAATATTGGTATTTATCGCTAGACTTGTGCTGTTTGTTTACTGACTTGAACTCGTGTCACTTAAATGTGTGTGTGTGCTGTATTGTTTGACTGGTCCCAGAATACGTACTGCTAGATTTAGAGTCTGTTATCCAGTGTGCGTATGTAAAATTAGCATTGTTGTTTCTTAGTATCTATATACAGCGCTTCACTTGTTTTAGAGTATTATTTATTGCTAAAGTGCAGAATAATTTGCTGTGTACTGAAACCATGTTTGTTACCGCACTTGGCACCTCGCGTGCCCCTCAGTTTCGGTTGACCACGTGACTAGCTTTGTTGTGCTAGGTAGCATTAGGGTGTGAACAGCTTTTTTTCCCATGGAACAGCTCGTTTATAGCTTGTATATATTTTGATCCGAAACATAGAGAGAGAAAAGGCATGGCTGGCGCGGCCTGCTCCCATACTTGTCATAAGTTTATGTTGCTTTTATGGGGAGTTGGGGAAGGGTACGTGCACTCTGACGCAGCCTGCTGCTTTGGCACGCAACTGCCTGCCCGCACCTGTATCAGCAGTTCACGTACATGGTTCAGTGCATGGCATGATTGAATAGGGACACCTATTGTTGCTTCAATCGACACAATGTAGAGTGAGCGACAGAAGGGGAACATCTAGGTTACTATTGTAACTCCCGTTCCCTGATGGAGGGAACAAGATGTTGTGTCCGCCCAGTAACGGCCAAACCTCATTCTCCGCTCCTCAGTGCAAAACTTGAAAAGACAGATGCACGATTCCCTCCATTTATACCCTTATGTCCGGGGGAGGGACATGCAAATTCTGTCTGCCAATTTCTCATTGGCCTTTTCTCAAGTTCAGAGGTAACCGAGGCCTTCGAGAAAGACCCCTAGGGTCGCTTCAATCAACACAACGTCTCGTTTCCTCCATCAGGGAATGGGGGTTACAATAGTAACCTAGACGTTTTCTGTTCTATTTCACATCTTTTTTAGCTCATCCATTCCCATTCAGTTTGAAAATTTGTCTGGGTAAGTCTTATGAGTCAGAAAGAATATAATCTATTTTCCCATGGTGCATTCGATTCAGTGGTGCAGGATACTGAGACGGAATTATCAATTTGCAAGCTATACTTAAAGTATATGATTTGACTTCTTACAATGCAATAAAAAGTTGACATATTGCACAATTATGTATAGCAACACATTAAAATAATTACAATTGATTTGCAAAGATGCAAAGAGTTTATATTTTTAAATCCTTACTTTGTTGTAAGGAAATTGAGGACAAGCCAACTTGATTTGGGAGCTTCTACAGTACACAAATCATACCACAGGGAAGAAAGTGAATGTTTAATGGAGCATTAAGGATCATTATTTTAAAATGAAAAGTGAAGAAATATGGTTTTGTGCTGAGCTCTTTTTAAATAAATGAAATAAAAAAGCAGGCCTGAGCTAGACTGCCGAGGAGGGCTAGTCAAGAATTATTCTAAAAGTACTGTGAAAGAAAGTATAATATATCGGTATATTAGAACATTATTATTCAAGTATAACATACTATACGCTAGGAAATGCAATATGAGAGCAGCTCTATGAGCTGAAATGGATGACCAATCTGTTTTTCAGGCAGAAGACAATATCTCCTTGTTCATACTGCTAAGGGTCCGATCATGTGACAACTTGCTTGCTCAAGGATATACAATACATCCCAATAAACATTTGCTGGTGTCATAAGATATGTAAATTTGCTGAGGTAAAATCACATATAACTTTTTAACAACCTATATGCCATGTATGTGAATTCGGGAGAAGCCACTTGAGTTTCTCCCCCTAACCGGGTGGTACGAATAAAACGCTGAGGAAAAGACAGCACTATGTTCTGTAATTGTTTGGAACACTCTCACTCGTGTGAATTCCAGGTGGAGAATTTCAATGACAGTACATTTTGAACAAAACAGTGTGTAACTTACATTTTTAAGATGATAATCTCATTTTTAGCAGCCTTCCGCACTTTTCTTCCATCTTTCTTCAGGAATTTTTTGCAGGTGTACATTTTGAGTGTATTCTTGTCCTTCGCCCTGAAGATCTCACAGAACTCCTCCCTTAAAAATAAATTTTATTTACTACAGTATACTTTTATGAAAATTATTTATGTCACATATTATATTCTAAAACTTCCAGTCATTCACATAGGACATCTTAATGCATCCGTGTGCTCTATTTTAAAAATGTTAGTCTATGTAAACATATTTGACCTTGTGACATGTCAATGTTTTTTTTTTTTCTCAGTATCTTGCGACATGAATGCTTTTTAAGATGGCATGTCAACATATTGTACAAGACATTAAACCTGTCTCAAGACCCCTGCATACTAGGGCATTCAGTTCTGTTTAGCTGTTTTTGAACATGCAAGCACGCATCCTGTGGGAAAAGCCCCTAAATTCATAGTTCACTCAAAAATAAAATGATAATCTGTCTTCATGAGATGTGAACTATGGTTGTGAAGACATTCAACTTAAATTTCGATCTGCTTCCAATAGAAAACTATTATATGGCTTCAGTACACTTGGATTTTAGCACATTAGTCATTTGGATGAATTTTATGGGGCATTTTAGTCATTTTAAGGAGCTCCACGGCACCTGTGTGGAGAGAAGCAACATGAACATTCTGCTTAATATCTCTGGAATTGTGTCAATCTCTTACAAAGCCAAAACAAGAACGAATAGTAAATAAAGTCCAAATAAGAACTTGTAGCTTAAATGCAGAAACAGATGAAAAAAATTATGCAACTATAAAATTTCACTTACGATTTAACAACCTGTCCCAGATCATATTTGTCTGTAATTTCCATAGGACTGTTGTAGTCCTTCTTCTCGCCAGGTTTTAAGCAGCCGAACGGCATGGCCCACCCTGCCTTAAAAAATTAAATAAAGAGAAAGGGTGAAAGAGGGGTTAATTTATAATTAATTGTACATTGTGTGAATATGTATTACTTGCTCACTCCCACCATTCTGCATTAATATTCATGTTCACTTCAAATCATGTTCTGTGAAATGTTTCATTCCAAAGGGACAATGGAACTGTGCATAAACAATCTCCTTTGACATTCACAAACAGAACAAATTCAATGGCCCCAAACAATGAGAGAACAGCAGTGGGAATCATATCTCCACCAATATAATTTCAAATTAAAACAGCTTCTTTGAGTTGAAGCAGTCAGAAAAAGAGAGAAAAAATGCATTTCCCTCTGACAACACCACTGTAACAAGTCAGACAGGAAAAGAGAGCAACTGAATGATTAGGGGCAGGGAGATGAAGACAAATGAAAGGCCTTTGTGAGCTTTTTACCACACTTTCAGACTAAATCACTGTGCTTCCCTTCTCCCTAGCTGGGATAAGTTAAATAAGACACCAGACACTCTTTCTCTTTCTCTTTTGCTTAAAGTGATACTTTTTTATAGCCAGGCTAATTGTGTTTAAGTTTTTTTATAGAAACTCACAAGGTCGTACAAAGACATACAAACCAATGCTGACTAGTTTTTCCATGATTTTATTGGATAACAGACCGAATAGCACCTCTAAGCATGAACAGATATTTCTAGGACTTTAAATGTGATCCTAGTCAAGTTTTGAAAATGTAGTGTGTAATTTCAGACACTAACGTCATCAGACGGAATTGCAAAAATAAACAGAGCGCATTGGGTATTGGGCGTTCCAAATTGGGGAGTAAAAAAAGGCCTCGAGGTTGCATTCAATCCGCTTGCCTCTATCCGGGTGGCGAGGACGAATCTCAGTGGCCTCTGCCTCTGAAACTGTGTCAATCTGTGCATCTTATCACGTGGCTTGTTGAGCACGTTACCGCGTCCATCGTTATGACCCGGCCACGCCCTCCTCCTTGTCACACTCCTCCATTGCCCAATTCAGGCATGACATACTCCCCTCCCTTCCTGGAGTGGAGGTGTTGCCCTTACGGCTGTTCTTCTGCAGGCAGGTCTTCCCCGCCTCTCTGGAGCCCTGGGAGAGATCAGGGGAGCGAGAGGGTAAGAGCGAGGGGGAGAGAAAGAGAGGAGAGAGAAACTCGCTTGTCAGTCCCCAGACACGCCGTTGCCTGGTCCTCAGCCACTCCTCTGATGTACAACAGTTGTAGGATGGTCTTCTTCAGCACTGTGGCAACTTCATTGCTTTGGCGGTATGCTCGAAGAGCCAGATATGCTTCTGGGTCATCTTGGGGTCCTATCTTGGAAAGCAACACATGGGGGAGCACTGTTGCCGGGGTCACTGCGATCGCCCCTCTTGGGAAACCAAACTCCGCAGCATCTGCCGATCTTCTTCCTGGTCCCGAAGGAGCACCTCAAATCGCTGCTGATGCTCACTTCTGAGTTCCATGAGGGCCTGGTGCTGGAATTTATGGATGCTGGTGAGGGACCGGAAGACTTCTTCCAGTGGAGATGACTCCATGACAGCGTATCCTCTTCCGCAGAATCACAGGTTCCGGCACCAATATAACGTGTAAAGATGTGCAAGGAGGAGGAGGGAACCGGCTGAACAATCAATATAAACTTTTAATTCCACAAAGGAACTTAAACATAATATAAACTACTTTCCAGCATAAACAAAACAAAGACGCACACACACAACATGTGCATCTCTCTCTAAAACTGGCATCCCCAGCTCCTGTTTATCACTCTCCCGCAGATTGGGCTGATAACGTGGCCGGGCCGTCCATCGTTACGGCCCGGCCACGCCCTCCTCCTCGTCACAAACCTTCTGTCTGCCTTTGGTCGAACAAACAGATAGTCCAGCCCACAATTCACACCATTATTTGCACCAATGCTGTAATGGGTTTGTTGGGTCACTCAAATAAACAGATCAATGTTTGAAATAGAGACAGTGTTTACACTTTTCAGGGAAATCAACCTACCAATGGTTTACTTATAGTTGTCTCTGCATATAAAGCTGGGATATGAGAAAATATTTTAATGTTTAAAAACAAATACATATCAAATTAAAAAACTTAAAGATGGACTACAGTGGATACAAAAGAGTACAAGAGTGGATACAAAAACCCTAACACTAAGCAATTACTGAAAGCTAATGTCTCTTTGTTGTACAGCTGACTTAATTAGTTTTACAATAATAATGGATGAGCACTACATGGTCTATAGAGTATACCCTGAAATAAAAATTAGTAATGCAAACACAGCCAAGGAAAAACAAGATGAGCTCTATAATTTACATACATACTGGCTTCTCAGAGACACAGCTTGTTTCCCCAATTTCTCTCCCTCCTTCAGTAACTCATACTCTTCCTTTTGTAACTTTTTTTCATTTTTGTAAATGTATGGAGACAAGACTGCATACAAAAAACAAACAAGAACAATCTGGTGACTAGACAAGGCACGAGAGGGAAAAAAAATACATAGCGGTAATGACACACAGGTGGAGGTGATTACCTTGTGAGCGGCGCAAATGAGCGAATCCAAGGAAATGCTGATTGCTCCGCTCCCACGGCAAGGAAAACACATGAGGTGAACGAAAACACACAGACTCACAAAAGGAACTGGCAGATAAGCCGGAACCGTGACAATGAGACTCGGAATAAACTGTAGTCATATGTACTACTTTGTGTTATTTGTTCTTTTTGGACCTGAAAATGGTTAGCTGTCATCCATGTATTTTTATGAAATGTTTGATATATCGCATAAAAAATGTCGGATGGAAACACCAAGATGCAAATAAAATCTAGTAAATGTGCATTAAAGACATATGCTCGCTATACTTGCGCATAACTATGATGGAAACACTATTTAATATTTACCAAATATAATCCTATAGAATATACAGTATATAGGAATTTAGATGTGCATCAAAGAAGTTATGTGACTTTGCCTCAATTAGCCATGTGATTGCATAATTCAGGGAATATTATCAATATCATTGAATAGCATCTCAAATGTTGCTCTGGTTATTTTGAAATGCCAAAGCCGGTCATCAAAATGATTGGCTATTACAGTATTACTTCCCAGAACTGTCTGACACACTTTCCCTCCCAGACATAAGGTATTTGCTGCTGAATGCTAGCAAACATGAACATCTCAGAATATTTTGTCTGTTCTATTTTGTACTCATTTCTAAAGAAGTGACCATTTTTTATTCATAAACACATGGGATGGAAATGCTGCTTTATTCTCAAATTGTTTTGCGATATTTCCTAATTTTCACATACATTTAATTTGTAGCATGGATGCAAACATGAATACTATTTGCATTAATTTTATGGAAATTAAATATATATTCACTTGGTTTTATCTAAAGGTCACTTAATCATTAGACATAAAGTTCCTAGTGTAAAACTGGATTCCTAAAAATTGTCTCCATACAAAAATACTTGCCACTGGGCAGTAAGGTATCTGCCACTGGGCAGTAAGGTATCTGCCATCTGATTTTGGACAAACCCTCTTGCTCTCTTTCATTTGCTGACTATCATTTATTTCCCTCTTTGGCACAATGCAAATATGAGCTGTGCTCTTAAACGTATTAACAACACTCTCCCTTCACGCCCATATGCTCTGACATTAGAGATGCAGCATAATGGGCCATTTGGCACGAGTACAACAGCATGCATATATAGCAATATCATTTTGGAATCCAGCCTGCACATCTTTGGAATGGAGCAGATTTGGCTATCAATATTCTGAGATGTTTTAGAGCGGCTTGTGTTGTCCGGTCAATACCATCAGCTTCTGTATCATCAGGGATTTTCTGTTGATGGATGCCTAGTATTGATGGGTCGTTCATAAACTAATATTTTATGTCACTCAGAAGAACGAGTAGTCTCAGAGAGTGATTCATTCATTTTGTGTTGGCCTCGCATGCGCATTGCGCAACCTCCATTTGTTTGTTAGGTGAAAACCGCATAGGCGCTGTACAAGAAACAGAAATGATTAGTTCACCTTTCAACTCTTTTGGTCCGAGTCATTCGTTCTTTTGTCATTTGACAGTCGTATATGCTATGCATTGCTCACACAGGAAACAGAAAGGATTAGTTCACCTCTCAAGTCTTCTTGTTTAAGTCGTTCATTCTTTTGTCATGTAACAGCTGTATATGCTATGCATTGCTCACACAGGAAACAGATATGAATAGTTCACCTCTTGAGTCATCTGGTCCGAGTCGTTTGATCTTTTGTCATGTGATAGCCGTATACGCTATGCATTGCTTACACTTGAAACAGAAATGAATAGCTCACAACCGAGTCATCTGGTCCGAGTTATTCATTCTTTTGTCACGTGACAGCCATATACACTATGGCTGTCGTGTGAAAAAAGAATGAATGCATAGCGTATACAGCTGTTACGTAACAAAAGAACGAACGCATAGCATATGCAGCTGTCATGTGACAAAAGAACGAATGACTCGGACAAGAAGATTCCAGAGGTGAACTAATCTTTCTGTTTCTCATAATTGCATTATAATTTTTTTCCTTATTGGGACTATAATCAAAGTTTGTCTCAAATCGATGAGCTCTTCTGAGACATTTTAGTTCAAATAAACAATGTGGTAACAAAACAATTTATTATTCAGAAAATGTTTTAAAAAATGCACTTTTCTATAGCAAAATAACACAAATATTTGCATGAAGGCACAAAGTTTAAGCACAAGCGAATATTTTTACATGCACTCATTTTTGACATAAATACATCACATAAATATATAGATTATCACCTTATATGTGCACGTATAAAATGCACGAATAAAACTTCAGTGCATGCAAAGTGTCAGTCGTCGCATTCTGATAAAGCGGAGAAAGCCAACTCGAGCATGGCACTATTTTCCTTTGTTGACATATCTAAAATCTAAAAGCTTTCTTTTTATGTTATTCACTTCACTCAGCAAACAAAGAGAATTAAAAGTAGTGTCCCAACATCTTGTCTGCGCTTAACCATAGTAGCCTCATGCCCATTCCTCCTCTAATAACTAGCCATCTCAGGGTGAGTGGTATGGAGAAAAGATTGCAGTAAAAGTTTTTTTTTACAGATAGAATGGAAACAAAATTTTAGAATGACATCACTTTCTTTTTTTCTCTCTTTATGAGATGCCATGAAAGAACATATTAGCACTGCAAAATATACAGTGTGAGCCCATACCCTTAATAATGCGTATTGTCATTGCTTTGTATAAATGAGAAATTCCAAAATACATTTGGAATTCATAAAAGCACTTTTAATCCAAAAAGTAGTCAGATTACAAGGTTCACATGTCTAATATTCTTCTTTTTAACAGATTATTTTAAATCTAATGTAAATTCCATTCAGATTGAGCTCTGATGTGTTTACATGAAGGTTTTTCAGTCCGATCAATGTATCTGTCAGATTATAAACAGATATTTAGGTTACATGTAAATGTAGTTAGCTGTGAATTCCAAATGTATAGCATGAACTATCTATAGTGTAGTAACGAGTGATAGTGTGTAACGAGTGATAACGTGACAAACTGACCCAAATGCAGAGGAACAGTTCAAAGGATTTATTTACAATAAATGTGAGCAGTCACTGTGGATGTCTAGGATTAGATTAATGGAATCCTCTGTTGAAGCTTATGTGAGGTGCAGAGCGACGCCCAGCAGGGTAGGGCGATCTAGCTCCCGACACGTTGGCAAAGATAAGGAATCCTCCGTGGAAATCCAACTGACATGCAGTGACATGCACACCTGACACATAGGCAACCAACAGATACATGAGACAGAACCAACTTGGCAGAGAGTGTAAGGTTAGTTCCCCTTCTGTCGCTCTCTCCACATTGTGTCATCCAGAGGACGCCAACATCGGACCTCCTCCTCAGTCATGAACCCGCCCCCTACCGGGTGCGCGGAGTAAGGTAAGTGCTTTGAGTTTGTTCTCAGCACCAAAGCCTCGGAACACACCACTGCCTCCCGATGCCATATTACCTGTTCCGCCCCACTGCGAAGCCCCGCAAGGTACGTCCAAAATACTCGTCCCCTTGGTGCTCCTAGCACGGAGTTTAGAGGCATGGCTTTCACTGCCCAATCCGTCACGCTGGCTGCACCAGACCTTTTGACTCAGTTACGCAATTCAGTTTGCCAGGCCTCCGCCCCCCTTCGCGGGCGTCCGTCTTTCCGCAGAATACAGCGAACATGCCAAATCCCTGCGCAAGGAGATCGCCTCTCTTTTACTCAAAGATGCGATAGAGCCTGTCCCTCCAACCGAAATGAAGAAGGGTTTCTACAAAGCCCTTACTTCATTGTACCCAAGAAAGGCGGCAGCTTACGACCGATCTTGGACCTGCGAGTTTCAACCGGGCTCTGTCCAAACTCCCGTTCAAAATGCTCACCCAGAAACTGATTCTGTCTTGTGTCCGGCATCTAGATTGGTTCGCAGCGGTAGACCTGAAGGACGCGTACTTCGCATCTTGATTCTGCCACGACACCGACCCCTTCTACGGTTCGCGTTCGATGGCCAGACGTATCAGTACAAAGTCCTCCCCTTCGGCCTGTCTCTGTCCCCTCGCGTCTTCATGAAAGTCGCAGAGGCAGCCCTTGCCCCGCTCCGAGAAGCCGGCAAACGCATAATCAATTACCTCGACGATGGGCTCATCCAGGCCCCCTCGCGAGAATTCCTATGCGCGCACAGAGACCAGGTGCTCAGGCACCTTAGCCGTTTGGGGCTTCAGGTCAACTGGGAAAAGAGCAAGCTCGCCCCGGTTCAGAGCATCTCTTTTCTCAGCATGGAGTTAGACTCAGTCTCAATGTCAGCATGTCTCTCCAACGAGCGTGCACAGTCGGTGCTGGAATGCCTCGCTTCCTTCAAGCCAGGCAATGTGGTCCCTTTAACGTTTCCAAAGGCTCCTGGGGCATATGGCATCTCCTCCTTTGGAGCCTCAAGTCGCTGCGTGCCACTCACATCCCTGGAAACCTCAATGTGATAGCGGACGCGCTGTCAAGACAACGCTTGCCCAGTCGGGAGTGGAGGCTCCACCCAGCTGATCTGGGAACGGTTCGGCAAGGCCCAGGTAGACCTGTTTGCCTCCCAAGAAACCTCCCACTGCCAGCTCTGGTATGCCCGAACAGAGGCTCCCCTCAGGGCAGACGCATTGGTACACAGCTGGCCCACGGGGCTGCACAAATACGCATTTCCCCAGTGAGCCTTCTTGCACAGTGAGCCTATTGGCCAACTCGGACTTGGTTCTCGGATCTCACGGTTTTCCCGGGCTGAAGACCCACAGAGGTGCACAGTTAGGTCAGTGCTTGTGTTCCTACAGGAGAGGCTGGAGGGGAGGCTGTCCCCCTCCACCCTCAAGGTGTATGTCGCCGCCGTCGCGGCTCAACACGACACAATAGACGGCAAGTCTCTGGGTAAGCACGACTTAATTATCAGGTTCCTAAAAGGCGCCCGGAGGCTAACTCCCTCCCGGCCAAGCCTGTTCCCCTCCTGGGATCTCTCGGTGGTCCTCACGGGCCTCCAGAGACCCCCCCTTCGAGCCGCTGGATTGAGCTGGACTCAGGGCCCTCTCTCTCAAAATGGCCCGGCTGATCGCACTCGCCTCCATCAAAAGGGTCAGGGACCTGCGGACATTCTCTGTCAGCGGCACTTGCCTGGAGTTTGGTCCGGCGGACACATACGTGATCCTAAGACCGCTACCGGGCTACATGCCCAAGGTTCCTACCACACCTTTCACGACATTCTGAGCAGCTCTTTGTCTGCTTCGGGGGACAGCAGAAAGGGAATGCTGTCTCCAAACAGAGGCTCGCCCACTGGGTTGTTGATGCCATTTCATTGGTGTTGCGTCCTCGTGGGCACTGGCCAGGGGCACCTCCCTAGAAGACATCTGTAGAGCAGCAGGATGGGCAACACCTAACACTTTCACGAGATTCTACAATCTCCGAGTTGAGTCAGTATCGTCCTGTGTTTTCTCAGGTCCGAGCCCGTAGAACTCGGTAACTTGCTGACGAACTGGCCGGGTGAATCGCTTGCGTCTAGTGCCCTTTCCCTCAGCCGAGGTAAAATAGTGCGCCTTTGTTCCCAGGAGACCCCATCTTTCGGATCCCTGGTTGATTCCTCCCTAGCCCTCATGGGTCCGCAGTTCAGCGGAGGAACTCGCCGACCCAAGCCACTACGGGTAATCTATCTACCCTGTACTGGAATAGGTGCTCCACAGGTTAAGGCCTCCTGTTTGGACTCCCCCTGTGTGTATTTTCGTGGTACTGTCCCCTCACGAGCGGACCCCCGTGTCTCCCTTAGGCAGTTCCAGCTGCCTCGGTCGCCGTGCTGTAGCAACTCCCCCCTCTACGAGGCTGGATCTACCACCGCGCCATCTTTCCCACATAGGTCCTAAATGGCCATGTGATGTATTCGCCACCTTTACCTCCCCTGCAGGGTAGGTGTGGTCTCCGCAGGGTCTTCTCCCCCTGAAAGAATAGGGAACTGGGTAAGACCCCCTTCCCTTAATGCATGTAAGGGCCCCGGCCGTAATTGCTCTATGCGAGAAACAGAGAGAGAAAAGAGGGTAACCAGAAGGATTCTGATGACTTTAATGGGGCATTGGGGAAGAGTACGTGCAGCCTGATACAGCTGGTCGCGTCTGCACGTAAGAATACCTGCCCGCTTCTGTATCAGCAGTTCACCTACACGGCTCAGTGCATGGCATGATTGAAGTGGGACCCCTAGTGTCGCTGAGCCGAGCCACTGTTGTGGCCGGACCATTTCCGGCTCCTCAGAAAAATCCTGAATGAACTCCCATATTTTCCCCGCCTAAATACCCATATGTCCGGGGCGGGATATGCAAATACCGTCTGCCAACTTCTCATTGGCCTTTTTTCATAGAACAGAGGTATATATCGGCACTCAAGAGAGATCCCTAGTGTCGCTTCTCCGACACAACGTCTCGTTCCCTCCATCGGGGAACGGAGGTTACATACGTAACCTAGACGTTACTTCACACCAAACAAAAATCTAGCAAGACATTCAGTCAACACTGAACTACATTTAACATTAAATCAGACAATCCAGCAAAGGACATGAAACACAAGGGGATTAATATAGGCATGTACAAACAAGGGGCAGGTGCCGCTCACAGTTTAAAGTTGGCATGATCAGCATTCCCATGAAAATAATCAGGGTTCCCATGGAAACACTGATTCCTTATGCCAGCGGCACCTGAAACACATGAGGGCAAAATGTCAACACGATTGGAACAAAACAAACAGAACATGGAGCATGAGTGTTCATGAGACCAAAACCAAACCAGGCAGGATACAGACACTATGCCCCGGACATGAAACACAAGACAGACAGGCGATGATGCCACGGTCCTCGTCAGACAAAAACCCAATCTGACAAGGTGACAGTGTGCCAAAAAGAGCAAGGATATCAAGACGTTCAATAAATGTGGACTTTAAATTGGGTCTGTTCCTCACACAAAGCCATCTTATGGCTTCCGAAGATTTGGAATAAAGCATTAGATGTAATATACTTTCATGGTAACATTGTAACCTTTTTGAGGCTTGAATGTAGTCACCATTCATTGCGATTCCACGGAGAAAAAAAAACAAGGCAGATGCTATTAGCCATGTAAATCCTGGTTCAAATAAAGGTAGATGCTATTTACATCCCAATGCAAATAGTGGCAGATACTATTTGCACCCTTAATGAACTACTAACATACAGTATTGGATCATCATTGCAGCATGTTTATTGTGTTTATTTCAAATACCACTCCTACCCCAAAACCTAACCTTTCCTTACATGGTTTTACTACAGCAACCACAGTATTGCCATGGTATTTTGTAGAAAAATTATAATAACTACAAAATTAACATGGTTACTATATTAACACCAAATTACTGTAGTAACACCATTGTTAATTGCATTAAATCTATGGTTTCCACCAAAAAACATTACTATAGTAAAATTACCTCTATATTCATTTTTAATTTATTATTACAAGTATTAAAGAAGTGAGACAAGTGGAGACAGGAAACATAATGGGAAAAAGAATGCAACAAATGCTGAATCATTCCCCAGTCGATAAGGTATGGTCCCACCGGCACCACTGCAGAGACATCAACAAAGACTTTTCCAGTTTCCAATAGACTATTAGGGTGCAAATAGCCACGCTCTGTTTCACAGAAGAAAGCTATAGATATTTTAAACAACATGAGGTTGAGTAAGTGATAACAGCATTGTCACTTTTAGATGAAATATCTCATTCAAAAAAAGAAATTCGGCAGATGAAATACACATCTGTTTGCATGGATGAGTGTGATAAAAGCTTTCTGAACTGTCTAAGCTGTAGACATAGAATTGGTTTCTTCTCCCTGAATTTGAGCCCTCACAATTATAAGCAAGACTGTGACAGTCACTCCAGATTAGAGGCAGGCACTTCAAGAACTTCTTCTGTTCATCCAACTCATTGCAGAAATTGTCAGGAGATTCAAGCAATGACTTTTCATGAAAGCATTTTGAGTACTGGTATTAGCCTATGTCATGACTGAGCTTGTTAGTTTGCTTGTGTGTGTGTGTGTGTGTGTCTGAGATAGATAGATAGATAGATAGAGAGAGAGAGAGAGAGACAGAGAGAGAGAGAGACGAGAGAGAGAGAGAGAGAGAGAGAGAGAGATAGCCAGTGTATTATTCAAAGACGACTGCAGTGCTATTGAACACTAGCTGTGCAGCAGATACACAAACTAGTGCAAACATTTTTTGTTCTATGCAACACAAAAGGAGAGATTTTGGTAGCACTTTATTTTAAAGTACTGTTCTACATTTACATACTATATAATTACAACAACTATAGTAATTACAAGGTACTAACCCTAACTAGGGTTGGGGAGTAACAGAATACATGTAACGGGATTACGTATTTAAAACACAAAATATAAGTTTATTAGTTTACACAATTTAAATCATTGGTAATTAGAATACAGTTACATTCAAAAAAGTAGTTTGATTCCTGAAGAGATTACTTTGCAGTTTATTGTCCTTTGTTTCATTTAATATTAACATATAAATGATGCAATCTAAAGTGCATTTGAACAGCGGTGAAACACTTTCTTATGATGTGTTACATTCATATAAACAGACAGAGAAGTACGTTTGGAGCAGAAGAAATATAAATAAACCTTATGTAAATTGTCAGATTTATGCTAAGCAAAAATGTTATTTCTAGCCATTTTACATGCACATGTTACCAGGCACGATCCTGTTTGTTATTAAGAAAATTCACGTTGGCTCATAATTTCTTTTTTTCTAGTAAGACCTTTGATATTAGGGCAAAAATCGTATTCTTGATAATCATTTTTGTATTGTTTTCCTGTAAAAAATTCTAAACATCCTTAAAAGAAGATCAATTTGATTGATCTTGTTTTAGAAACAACACTGGATAAGATATTTTAGTTTTGAAGAAAATTCATTTTTAACATGTATTTTGTCTTACTGCACTGGCACAATTTTTATAGTCAAAACAAGTGATGACGAAGTAATCCAAATTACGAATGACATTTTACAGCATGTATTCTGTAATCTGTAGTGGAATACATTTCAAAAGTATCCCTCCCAGCCCTGAACCTTACCCTAACATGGTTACCTAATATTACTCAGTACTTTCTTGGGTAAGAACACTGTAAGAATACTGAAAGTTTCACGTATTGTAAAATAAAGTGCAACTGAGTGGCCATCAAGCTCGAAAAAGTACAAAAAATAACTAATTAATTACCAGAAAACATACAACCATACAACTTGAGCTCTATTCCAAGTCAGGTGAAGCCATATTATAGTTTTAGGTGAATCTTCATACCTATTATTCTGATATTCCTTATGGGTTTGTTTAATATATTGATTAACTGTAATAGTTTTCATTAGGGGTGTGCAGCAATGCTATAATCATTATCTGTATCTGTTACTATGACAAAATTATCAGTAACTGTCATCCGATATAACTGGATGTGGGTGTGGTTTAAACCAGAAATCAAAACAAATTTTAAAATGTTACCCTCTTACATTTAGGCTATAGCTTCTCTATATAAAGTATGTCTCGGATGGGCCCATTTAAATATTATTATTATTAATATAATATTACTAACATAAATAATATATTTTTTTAATTTTTTAATTTAATTATATTATCGATATATTCTTCTTTTTTTTCTCACCAGAGGAAGCTGAATATGTAGGCTACATAAACTGTGGAATATGTTGTTAACTGTGGTGTCTCCTGGTATTTCGGACATTAATATCTGCTGAAACAACATTTTCATTTATGCCTGTTCAGTGTGTAAGTAACAATGTTATTCTGGAGGCAGGAGGCAATTACAAATATTAAAAGAAATGAGAATAAATGAATATAACCTACAAACTGAAAGCACTGTAAATCTCTATCAGAATGTTTTATGATGTACTATATTTTGTGTTCACATTTTTGTGGAGGATATAATTGATTAGTTAAATTAGTTACATGTGCAGAATTAGTGAAATGCAGTGAAATAAATTGCAAGATCAAGCCTCTATATATTTCTAGAATATATACTTATTAGTATATATACTTTTTGGGAATACAGGATTAACCAGATAATGACCTTAATGTGGATATAAATATAGTCCACTATAAAATCATCACTTCTTTGGTCAGGAATTAAACATCACGCTCAGGTTTGTTTATAAATCCTTACGTGTGAATTGTGTGAAACATTTGTCATTAATATGATCAGACATTTCATACAGACATTTCAAGTGGAAAATGTGTATGATATGGTTAATGCTCTTTTCAAGCTTAGATTTCTAAGAAGCACACAATTAACAGAGACTGCAAATGGAGTCGAGAATGCGGCCATCTGATCTGAACTTAAAATCACTGTGCGCATTTTCAATCATAAGGTTTACACTAGTAATATTGGCTTCACAGACTCATCATTGCTTTGTAATTTTCTTTATGTTTATTTAAAATATCACATTCTGCCTGTGCTTGTTGGATGATCAGCCTTCCGAATATTGTTTATATTATTCGAATGAATACGTTATTCATTTTTAAGTCATTATTTGTGCCTTTTCAAATAAGGTATTCAGGCACAGGTAGTTTTACATCCTGATAATATATACAGTAAATTGAAGACAAATCACTTTATATAATAAATGTAGACAACAAATCTTAGACCGACTATAATATTAAGATATGTTGTCTGCATTCATAATAAAGTCTATAAAATAAATGTAGACAACATATCTTAGACAAAGTGATTGTCTTCAATTTGCTGGCCTGGTTTTTAGCTCTGCTATGATGCAATAACAATGATGTAATTCATAATACAGTTTGTATAATTGCAGGATCAGTTTCTCTCCAAACACATTAGGGCCCACAAAGCATTCCTTTCTTTTCATGAACCATTCCTCTGTGTAAAAGGCAAAGAACTTAATTGGCTACACACATGAGGATCTTGGAAAACCGAAGAGAGCTCCATAAGAGAGACAGAGAGAGAAAGAGAGAAAGAAAGAAAGAGGGAGAGAGATAGAGTACACAGCAGGGTAGAACTGCATTCTGCAACATCATCATCATTCCCTCATTACTGCCTCTCGAAAGAAATCAGGCGATCCAGAACTTAATTTGAAACAGGAAATTTCTAAGAAAAAATAAAATGAAAGTTGCTTTACTATCCCAAGGGTACTGTGAATGCTAATTAAACCCAGTGCCTGATACATTAGACTCTGTTTCATCCTTTCTTCAGACCATAGAGAAATACAGAAAATAGAGACTAGTGTTGAGAGACAACGATAATAATCTCATGTAGGAAATAAGCGAGGGAAAGAGAGAGAGAGAGAGAGAGACAGAAATGAGATAGATACGAATTCTGAGAATTGATCAAATGAGGAGAGTCAGAAGGAGAAAAAGAGAAGACAATTGTATTATTCAAACATCAGCATCGGCGCCTTTTAGGAAGAGTGGTTTGCAGCTAGTAACAGAGTGTCTTATATATCCAGTGGCAATCGGCTATCCAATAATCTCATACTTCTCTCTCACAAATACTCCAAAAATTCCCAATATACACACACACACACATTTGTGCATAGACTGTATACTCCTTTAAAATTTTTGAGATCAGAAGAAAATCTAAAATTCAGAAAACCTGTGCCTTCTGCCATTAGCCTTATCTGCCTTGAGTTTGCAGATACATGAGATCATTTGGGCCATGGGTAGGCCAAGACAGTGATTACTAATCTTTTGATTACCAGTTGATTGGTTTGTTCCCCAGACCATCTGAAATCCTTCTGCAGGGTCAGTAATTAACTAGGACTCGTATATAACATTTACATGTACATTTTTGCAATATGGACATATTGACAGCATCTAAAATTTAAAAGTTTTTATATATTTACAGCTTTAGAAACATAAAATATTTACAAATTATTAAATTCAATTCAGATATTTATATGAAGTATAAATATATATCTACAGTATAAGCAGCTGCTTCCATCACACAGTTGACGATTCTTCTGACATCCCTCAATCTTTATGGACATCATGCCAAATCCTTAAAGGACTATTTTAACCAGTGAACTCATGAATTGGAAATATATTTGTATGGTTGATAGGCGGAGGGTGAACAGACCACAGGGATAAACTATGTAACCCCACTAACCACCTTAAAGGTTATATAAAAAATATATAAATATTTTAGGTATACATTCAATAGAAATAGAAAAAAGTGTCTAAAATGTCTAGTACTGCATACGCTTCTGTTAAATATTCACACTAAATAAAAAACACAAACACTTTGTTTAATTTTTTATATTAGTAATATTGATAATTAGTTCCCCTTCTGTCACTCACTTGATGTTGTGTTGATTGTAGTGACACAAGGGGTCTCTTCTGTCTCACCTCTGAACTTGAGAAAAGGCCAATGTCAAATTGGCAGGCGGTATGGCCCTCCAAGACCTGTAGGACAACGTCATCACTGATTGCGAAAGCCTACAGTGCCACTGGACAGGCCTCTTCGGCCTTGCATGCCATGGCTCTCCTGCAGGTACACCAAGCCAAGGCACTCAAATATCTGCACCTGGGAAGTCCTGATCCCGATGTGCTGCAGGAACTGCACTCTGCCACCGACCTCACTCTCAGAGCTACGAAGGTCGCAGAGCAAGCACTCGGGTAGGCGATGGCCACCCTCGTGGTCCAGAAACGCCACCTGTGGCTGAACTTGGTCGAGATGCATGACATTGACAAAGCCCGCTTTCTCACCGCCACGTATCCCAGTTTGGTCCCTTCAGCGACACCGTCGACGACTTCGCCCCGCAGTTTCCGGTGGTGAAGAAACAGATGGAGGCCATCTCTCACATCATGCTGCGCCGTCGCAGCACAGGCCTCGCTGTGGGCTCGCTGCCAGCAGCGCCGCATCAACCTGGGCCCAGCTCTCAGCCCCAGCATCAAGCGCCCTGCAGGCGGCGTATGCCCCCCGTCTCCAGGACCTTTTCAAGGGCCTGTAAAACCTGTAAACGCTCCTGAGACGCCGCACCCAGGAAGACAGTCGTTTGCTCCAAAGCTGGTAGCAAGACTACTCGCCGGGAGGAGAATCCTCAGTTCTCCCTTTTTCTTTCGCCACACCCCCTTTGGGCTGCGGTACTCAAATTGTCAACAAAAGAGCAATTTCCTCACTTCCTGGGTCATCAGACCGGCGTGCGCCGTTCTCATGGCACCCCGGCACCAAAACTTTCAGTCCCGGTTCCGTGGACATGGCCATCTCGCCTCCGGACCCACGACTGCCCAGCCCCGGCAGGCCAGCACTGATGAGTCTTGAAGACATCCCTACAGGACCTCCTCCTCTGTCTATAACACACCACCAGTTCCCGCTTCAGGAAACTCCCTGTGATGTATTTTCCGAGGTATGGTCCCCCTGCTGGCAGGACCCGCGTCACCCTTGGGCAGTCCTCGCTGCCCCCTGGTCGCTGTGTCTGTAGAAACTTCTCCCTTGTCAGGCAGGATCTACCACAGCACCATGTCCACGGGTGGCTTGACAACCCCCATGTGTATTAGCCACAAGTTACCTCATCCCAATCTAGGCAGGTTGTGGTCTCCGCAGGGCCTTTTCCTCCTGAAAGAATAAGAACGGAAAAGGACACCTTCCCCGACGCATCTATAGCGTTATGGTCCCCAGATGCTTTTTAACTCTACGACGAGAAACCTAGAGAGCGAAAAGGCCGCGGCTGGCCGGCTGGCTCCCATGCAAACGAAGCTGCGAGGCTCTCTATGTTTCAGAAATCTAGGGGTAACCATTGATGATGAGCTAAATTTCACAGACCACATCTCAAAGACTGCAAGATCATGTAGATTTACACTCTACAATATCAGGAAGATAAGACCTTTCCTCTCTGTACATGCCACAAAACTGCTCGTTACATTCTAATTGCAGGCCTTCCTGCATGTGCTATTAGACCACTGCAAATGATCCAGAATACAGGCACGTCTTGTATTTAATGAACCAAAGAGAGTACATGTTACACCACTCTTTGTCTCTCTCCACTGGCTGCCGGTTCATGCACATACTAAATTCAAGTCCCTGATTCTGGCATACAAAATAGTCACTGGGTAAATTATGCAGAGCTACGTTCCCACCAGAAGCCTGCAGTCAGCTAAGGAACGTCGCCTTGTCGTTCCAAAACAAAGAGGCCACGTTTCATCATACCACGTTGGTGGAATGACCTTCCCAACTCAATCCGTGAAGCTGACTCACTCTCTATCTTCAAAAAACGGCTAAAAACACATCTTTTCCAAGAGCACTTAATCAGTCACAAAATAAAAAATTTATAATAATAATTTTTACAATTCTTGTTGCACTTAAATCTGTTTTGTATACTATTCTGATAATAGTGAAACTTTGTAGTATGGCACTTCTCGTACCACTCTCTCCTTAAGATGATTTGCTTATGTTTTCCTCTTTTGTAAGTTGCTTTGGATAAAAGCGTATGACAGATGAATAAATGTAAGTCATGTCATCTGTTTCCGTACAGGTACTGGGAACCTAAGAGCGGTATATAACACCTTTTATTGGGGGCTTTGGGGAGGGTTACGTGCAGCCCACCCAGCTGCTTCTAGCATGCAACAGCTTGCTTGCACCTGGCTCAGCAGTCACGTAACATTGGTTAGTGCATGGCGTTTTAAAGCGGGACCCCTTGTGTCGACACAACGTTGAGTGAGTGACAGAAGGGGAACGTCATGGTTACTGTTGTAACCTCCATTCCCCAATGGAAGGAATGAGACGTTGTGTTCCCCTTGCCACATCACTATCCCTACCACTATAATGCGCCGTAAACTTATTCTCGGCTCCTCAGTTCAAAAACCTGTCTGACAGATGCTCGCCCGCTCCCCTTTATACCCATATGTCCGTGGTAGGACATGCAAATTCTGTATGCCAATTTTACATTGGCCTTTTCTCAAGTTCAGAGGTATGCGAGGCTCTCAGAAGAGACCCCTTATGTCACTACAATCGACACAACGTCTCATTCCTTCCATCGGGGAACGGAGGTTACAACAGTAACCATGACGTTTAGCAACTCAAGACTACAGTAAGCATATATGCATGATTTGTTTTGTTTTATCAGCATAAAAGCAAACTTGATAATAAGTAGCCTTATAAGAATTTCCATACACAGCAAATTTAAATGGACCCTTTTCACACTTCCACGTGCGAAAAGCAGAAGTCAACATAGTTGGGTATACTATGGCAGAGAAATGGGCTCGGTGGGTTCAGGCAATTAAACATGAAGAAGAAAGGAAGGACTTTTGACTTTGAAGCCTTTGAAATCTGCTGTACCATCATGGTTTCACAACCGATATGAGAGTTTGTGTTTGACAGGGTTAGAAGTCAGATGGAGTAAGACATGGGTCTCTCCACTCCTTCAAATCATGCGTCACCCCACATCAGGTATTGGTTTTACAGTACAACTCACAAATTTGTAAACAAACTTTTTTGCATTTTTGCCATTTATGGTGACAGGTTTGTAGATCGTTCCTTTAATACATAATTATGTGCCTTCTGATATAACACACAACCTCTCAATAATAATAGATTTTTATTCACTTAACTTCGTATTTATGCAGATAATCCTTGAAAAACAACTTGTAACCTTTCTTGAGTTTAGATTTAACCATAGATTAAATCATTGTAGTCATGGTCTGTTCTCACTGCTACCATCAGGCAGGCGGTATCGCAGCATCAGCACCCGCACCAGCCGACTACATGACAGCTTCTTCCCCCAAGCAGTCAGACTGTTGAACAATTGATCTCTCACGATCAATAATTTGCACTGCACTTTATTAATCTATAATCTTACACTGGACTGTCAGCATATTCTCCTCAATACAACTACTTATATATACTGTATTATATATATATATATATATATATATATATATATATATATATATATAATGTATACTCTTTACTTATTGTATTGTATATTGTGTATTCTATATTGTGTGTATTGTTTACTGTACATTGTATATAATTATTGTGTTGTGTAAGTATGTTGTTTACTGTAATTGGTATATGTCTCATCACTGTCATGACTGCTATGTTGCTCGGACCTGCACACAAGAATTTCACCTACTGTTGCACTTGTGTACATGGTAGTGTGACAATAAAGTGATTTGATTTGATTTGATTTGAGATTGATGATGCGGTCAAAAATTACACTACCTTATTTGAATATATGTTTTAAAAATGTAAAGTTATATAAGAAATGAAGACAATCTCCTAGTGCATACAAACAGCAATCAGCCGCAACCACTCAAGTGATGTAAAATATAAAATTGTCACAACCATTGATCTGGAGCTATAAATTATTTATTATAAAAATAATACATTCTAATTCATTCCATGAAATCAATATTCATGGATTCATAAAAATCTCTGAAGTTGTTTATATGTAAAATGATTGCATTTTGGATGTTGCCAATATTCCAATATTGTATGTTTCAGTATGCAAACTAAGTTGTAAGGACAACTACAAATACTCATTGAATCACATTGAAAAGTGACAAAAAATAAACACAGACATTGCATTAAATTCAAGGGTGCATATATTTCCCTTTAATACATTTTGCAACTGAATAAGACTGCAATGAATATTTAGCGAACAGTGTGCACAGTCACAGTTACTTAGAAGTCATTATTGTTCGTGCCAAGCCTCTTGATGCCTGTTAGACATCACTGACGCATAGTTAAAGTCTTCATCTGGATCACTTGTCCTTTTTCCCAGTCTTTACTCAACATGATTCTCAGATCTTATCTCTAGACAGATCCCCTAAGGACATTTCTTGCTTATATGCATCACTAAAAAAATATGAGTACTGTTAAAAAGAAATGTCTGCTGTCCATTCAGTCCTGCACTTGTTTGGGCTCCATTCCATCCTGTTTTGGAATTTGAGGGGTTTTCAAAGTGTTTTTTGAGGCTAGTTTCAAAGGAAAGCAGCTTGCTCTCAAACATACAATGAGATGTTTGAGTCATGACACAAATGGATTCAATGCCTCTGTGAGAAGCCCTGAGCCTCATCACATTGTTGGGCCAGCAGAGGCACAACACAAAATAATGAGCAGGGTGAAGTAAGAGAAGGATGCGCTATCAATTATTTCTGTATAGTGCAACTATCTGACAGTTCCTCACAGGCTAGGAGCTATCAATGCTCTGGAAAAACTGAGCTGCTCTGAGTTTCTCCAATATGCCTTTGCTCATGCCACCAGTGAACCCAGC
Source organism: Xyrauchen texanus (assembly GCF_025860055.1). NCBI lineage: Eukaryota > Metazoa > Chordata > Actinopteri > Cypriniformes > Catostomidae > Xyrauchen > Xyrauchen texanus. The sequence continues at coordinate 37,434,741 of NC_068307.1, forward strand.
CTTCTCCAATATCTCATTGTTATTCCCTCTCACGGCATGTCTTTCTCTCTGTTTCTTTGTCTTTCTCCTCTGGTTGTCTGTTTTGCAGTGGTGTACTTCATTATTTCTGATCATTTTGTTAGGGAATGAAAATAAAAACCATGCCTCTTATAGCATCCACACAAATAAGACATTTGTGGTTGACACAAGAAGTCACTGTCTCTCTCACTGCATTAATCTTGTTCTGTGATTGTGTAAGAAAGGAAAAGCCGCAGAGCACTACAGTATACCATCAGAAGCTTTCTCCTGTCAACTGGCATAGAGAAGATATGCTTTCCTTTAATTATTTTATCATCGTAATATGCCATGTAAACAATCTTCAATACACCACTGTGGTCAGTAAATGACGAAACACCATATCAGCAAAAAAAATATAAAAAAATCAGTCCCTAACAAGGTGCTTAGTAACGTACTATCAGTTCCCCTTCTGTCGCTCTCTCCACGTTGTGTCAGAGAAGCGACACTAGGGGTCTCTCTTGAGCGCCGATATTCACCTCTGAACTATGAAAAAAGGCCAATGAGAGTTGGCAACCAGTATTTGCATGTCCCACCCCCGGACATATGGGTATTTAAGCGGCGGAAATACGGGAGTTCATTCAGAAAATTTCTTCTGAGCCGATGGTCGTGTCTGCAATTGCTGCTTGTTACACACCGAGTTCCTGTCATTCCTCTGCTGCATGCTGTTGGATTCCATGGCGCACAACAGCGGCTTTCTCCTGTTTGCACGGCTGTGCATTCCTGCCCCTGGGCGCTTCGACAGTGCAGATCATAAAAGAACTCTCACAAGTCCTTTTTTCATAAAAGAGTGATTTTATTTAAAAGAGTAATTTCCTCTAAAAGAGCAAAACACAGCGGCGTTGAACATCCTTTTAAGGACGCGTATTTATAAAGATGCCTTTCCGCCCCGTGTTGTTTCAGGATGCGGTAGAGTGCTCTCCGCTTCAGACGGCCACAGGCATTGTCTCATGTGTCTGGGTAGCGATCACACCGAGGCTGCCTTTGTGGATGGTTCATGTTCTCACTGCGAGAACATGACCATGACAACGTTGCGGTCGCGGCTTACTTACAACCGTGAGCATGCCACTCCAGCCGCCCCCCGTGTTGCTCCTTCTTCCCACGGGATTGAGGACGATGCGGCTGGCGATGGAGGCGATTTGGGGATGGCAGCGGGTGCAGCTCTGCCGGGTACGCCCCCTCGGACCACCCGCACTCCAGCACGCTCGTTGATTCCCGTCCGTGCTCGAGGCGGCGGCGACTCGCCTCACAGCCAGTCTCTGTCAGACCCTCTTGCGATGGAAGCAGATGAGCTCGCCGCGGCATCGGAGGGCGTGGTATCTGATGCTGAGGACTCCCCTGGGCTGCCGCTTTCGGGCCTGCATGCCCAGGCTGAGGCCGACGCACAGATGACCGACATGCTTTCCCGGGCAGCCAACAGCGTGGGCTTGGACTGGAACCCTCCATCCTCCCCACAGCCATCACGGCTGGACGACTGGTTCCTGGGGTCTGGGCGCCGCTCACAGCCTCGCCCCCCCCGGTTCCGTTTTTTCCCGGAAGTGCATGACGAGCTGACGGCTTCGTGGGAGCACCCCTCTCCACTCGTCACACCGCCACAGGCTCGTCCGCCCTCGCCACCCTCGACGGCGGAGCGCGCCACGGGTAAGCGGCGATTCCCCAGGTGGATAGGGCGGTTGCGATCCATCTATGCCCTGGAACCCCTACCACCTGGTGAGATCGCCCCGTACCCCCTTCCCGGACCTGTAGAGCAACCTCCTCGCTGACAGCGAAGGCCTACAGCACCACTGGATGTGCCGCTTCCGCCCTGCATGCCATGGCTCTCCTGCAGGTCCACCAAGCCAAGGCACTATGCAACATGCACGGGGGTGGCCCTGATCCCGACACGTTGCAGGAACTGCCCTCAGCGACCGACCTCGCCCTGAGAGCGCCGAAGGTCACAGCGTAAGCGCTCGGGCAGGCGATGGCCACGCTAGTGGTCCAGGAACGTCAACTGTGGCTGAACATGGTCGAGATGCGTGAAGCCGACAAGACTCGCTTCCTCAACGCCCCTGTCTCCCAGTTTGGCCTCTTCGGCAACACCGTCGAGGACTTTGCCCAGCAGTTCTCCACGGTAAAGTAGCAGATGGAGGCCATCTCTCACATCATGCCTCACCGCAAGCCTGCCGCCATGGCCCATGCCCCATCTGCTCGCCGAGGGCGTCCTCCTGCGGCCAGAAGACAAGCTTCTGCCCTGCCTCAACCCGGGCCCAGCTCTCGGGCCCAGCTCTCAGCCCCAGCGTCGAGCAAACCGCGGGAAGCGCACGCCCCCTGTCTCACGGACCCCCTCGAGGACCCAGAAGGTTCCCAGGTGCTCCTGAGACAACGCACCCAGAGTCCAAGATGTTAGCTCCGGAGGTGGTAAGAGCGCTCCATCCCCCGGTGGAGGGCCGGGAGGAGAATCCTTTGTTTTTTCATTTGCCGCACCCCTTAACAGGGGCTGCGGTACCCAAATTCTCAATAAAAGAGCTATTTACTTTGTCTCTGAGGCACATGGCCCGCAAATGCCGTTCTCACGGCACTCTGCATTCAGGCCTCAACAGTCCTGGCTCCATGGATGCGGTGTCCACGCCTTCAGCCTCACGACTGTTCCTCAGACGAGTCCAGAGGATGCCAGCATCAGACCTCCTCCTCAGTCACGAACCCGCCCCCTGCCGGGTGCACGGAGCAAGGTAAGTGCTTTGAGTTTATTCTCAGCACCAGAGCCTCGGGACGTCACGTTGCCTCCCGACGCCGCGTTACCTGTTCCGCACCGCTGCGAAGCCCCGCCGGGTACGTCCAAAACACTCGTCCCCTTGGTGCCCCTAGCATGGAGCTTAGAGGCGTGGCTTTCACTGCCCAACCCATCACGCTGGCTGCACCGGACCATTCGACTCGGTTACGCAATTCAGTTTGCCAGGTCTCTGCCCCCCTTCGTGGGCGTACATTTTTCCGCAGTACACGGCCAACATGCCCATTCCCTGAAATGCTGAAATGCCTCGCTTCCTTCAAGCCACTGTCTCCAAGCAGAGACTCGCCCACTGGGTTGTCGACGGCATTTCCCTGGCTTATCACACCCAGGCCGTGCCCCCCCTTGCGGGTCCGAGCCCACTCCACCAGGAGTGTTGCGTCCTCATGGGCACTGGTTAGGGGCACTGCCCTAGCAGACATTTGTAGAGCAGCGGGCTGGGCAACACCTAACACTTTTGCGAGATTCTACAATCTCCAAGTTGAGTCAGTATCGTCCCGTGTTTTCTCAGGTACCGAGCCCGTAGAACTCGGTAGCATGCTCGCGATCTGACCGGGTGAATCACTTGCACCTAGCGCCTTTCCCCCTAACCAGGGGAGACAGTGCGCCTTCATTCCCAGGAGATCCCAGGTTTGGGACACTGGTTGATTCCTCCCTAGCCCTCGTGGGTCACAGTTCAGCAGAGGAACTCGCCGACCCAAGCCACTGCGGGTACCGCAAGCTACCCTGTACTGGTATTGGTGCTCCACAGGTAAGGCCTCCTTCGGACTCCCCCTGTGTGTAACACCACGGTTCTGTCCCCTCTGGCGAGCGGACTCCCGTGTTTCCCTTAAGCAGTCACGGCTGCCTCGTTTGCTGTGCTGTATGTTCCCCCCTCTATGAGGCTGGATCCACCACCGCACCAACTTTTCCACATAGGCCCTAAGTCAGGCCTCAGATGGTTTTGCCACTTAAACTTGCATCCCCTCTCGGGTAGGCGTGGCCTCCGCAGGGTCTTCTCCACCCTGAATAAGCGCTAAGACCCCCTTCCCTCAATGCGTGTAAGGGCCCCGGCCTTAGTTGCTCTATGCGAGAAACATAGAGAGAAAAGAGGCCCGGCCAGGCTTGGCCCGTTCCCAGGTTGGCGGCCAGCACCTTGTTCCCCCCTCCAGGGTAATGATAAGGAATCCTGATGGCTTAAATGGGGAATTGGGGAAGGGTACATGCAGCCTGATACAGTTGGTCGTCCTGCACGTAAGAATACCTGCTCGCTCCTGTATCAGCAGTTCACGTACACAGCTCAGCGCATGGCACTTTTATAAGTAGACCCCTAGTGTCGCTTATCTGACACAACGTGGAGAGAGCGACAGAAGGGGAACGTCTAGGTTACGTATGTAACCTCCGTTCCCCGATGGAGGGAATGAGACGTTGTGTCTCCCCTGCCACATCGCTGAGCCGAGCCACTGTTGTGGCCGGACCATTTCCGGCTCCTCAGAAAAATCCTGAATGTACTCCCGTATTTGCCTCGCCTAAATACCCGTATGTCCGGGGGCGGGACATGCAAATGCTGGTTGCCAACTCTCATTGGCCTTTTTTCATAGTTCAGAGGTGAATATCGGCACTCAAGAGAGACCCCTAGTGTCGCTTCTCTGACACAACGTCTCGTTCCCTCCATCGGGGAACGGAAGTTACATACGTAACCTAGACATTTTCTTGTTTAGGTTGATGATGACACCCTAAGATATAAAGTTCTGAAAAATGGTAAAATCCTGATAGGATCCCTCCAATTTTAACATTCATGGTTAGGGACAGTTCAGCTTTAAATAACACATAGGCACAGCAGAGTGCACAACATGCTTAAAACATGCAGCATTCTTTAATTGATTTTTTTAAGCTATATCAGCTGTGCCAGACGTAGCTCATGTACAGGCTGAGTGTAGGGTAGATGTGGTACAACTAAATACATCTATACTATACATAAGTCCACCTTAAGCCCATATGGTTAAGAGTCCATGACTTATGTAACTGCATGCTCTGAGTGTACAGTGTACTAGTGATCTATACACAAATGCTTCACAAATTTTGTCATTGCATTTGTGCCAATATTTTTGGCAAGGTTGGCCAAACACATGATTAGGTGGGCCATGCCCTGGTCCCCCTGTGGACCCATCAGTTCAGAAGTGAGGGGGGCAGAATGTCATGTTGTCACGTTAAAATGTGTTTTGTTCATGTTTTGATTCATGTTCTTCATTTAGTCATGTCTTTTATTTTTTAATTGTGTTGTCATGCTTCCCGATTCTGTTTCATGTCATGTGGTTTCTTGTCATGTGACACTCTTGTTTCACCATGTTTATTAGTCCTGTCTTTTCATTGGTTTATGTTTATGAGTCTTGTTATCAGTTCTGTTTTATCATTGGTTCTTGTTTCATTGCCTAGTTATCTTGTTATTAGTTCAGTTTTCCCATTCACGTTTGGATACCAGCACTGTAAATAAAACTGCACTTGGGTTCTCACATATCTTCGTCTTGTCCTGTCTTCAGCCTGTCCTGCCAGCTCTGTAATGTTACACATGTGTAATACCATAAATAAATAAAGACATGCATATATTCTGCAATCAAAACATTTTACCCTTACTTAACCCTTACTTACTTGATTGAATTATAAAAAAGTTTATAAACTTAATTGAATCTCGTTTATTCCGCAAAAGTCAGTTTCATTGAGCCAACATAATTTAATCGGATTATGTCAAATGAATGTACTATAGCAGTTTAAATTCATTAGGTTCGTCAAGCTCATTTTACTAAGATTGTTTAATATTAGTTTTCTTATACTGGACCAACTTCATTTATTATATTTATTTTAAGTATGTGCCAGGCGAGCAAGTGTAAGGACAGCAAAACTGTTGCACTGTCAATTTAATTAGCAACTGCTTATAGAGCAAAGCAGCACTCAAATCAAGGATCACTTGAAAGTGAAAGTCCATCCTCAGCCTAAGAACAAGAGCCATTTTTACCACAATGCTAACCTCCAAAACTCCAGCATAACTGACACTCTCTTTAAATCTACGTGTGCATGTAACAAACATTGAACATTAACAAATCTCCTCCTATTCTCATCTTTCTCAAAAATGCATATTATAATAATAACACTTAAAGCTGGATTACTGTTTGTAACTTTTTCATTGTTAAAATACTTTCTTCTATACCAGCTTAACATGCAGAGACAACCATAAGTAAGCCATTGTTATGTAATTTTTCTTGAAAACTGTAAACACTGTGTATCTATGAAAATTGTTGTTTGTTTTGAGTGACCCACTTAGACCGGCCCCAACAATGTTACAACACCACTAGCATAATTTTGGGTTGGACTATCTCTTTGTTTGATCAACAGTAGATGAGGGGGTATTCAAAGTGCTGTTTTGAAAACCTTGCTTGTTTTTGCAATTCCACCCAGTGGTGCTAGTGTCTGAGAAATGACATGTTATTTTAATTTCAACACTTGTTCTCTCTATCCAGTCCCATAAAAGCATGTTGAGAATTGAAAATACCCTGCCCAGTTTCATCAATAATTTTGGCATTGCAACAGATTCAGATACATATCCAACTACTGGCTTCACTGCACACCCCTAGTAACTACCCCTGCAATGCATAAAATCAAGCAGATACAGGTCAGGAGCTGGTTTGAGTATTTCTGTGACTGCAGATCTCCTGGGATTTTCATGCACAACAGGCTCTAGAATTTTCTCAGAATGGTGCCAAAAAAACTAAACAAACAAAAAACATCCAGACAGCAGTGGACGGAAATGCCATGTTGATGAGAGTTGTCAACAGAGAATGGACTTGTTCAAACTGACAAAGTCTACAGTAACTCAGAAAACCACTCTGTACAATTGTGGTGATAAGAATAGCATCTCAGAATGCTATTCTAATAAATTATTTAAAAAAATATTTGTTGAATTAAAAACATATTAACTGCTAAGTTATGTTGACTATAAGTTATGACTTTGGACTTTACTGGGAAGAATATATAGAAATGGGACCTCTTACAATATTAATTGAATACCACTGTCCTATTTTAACCTTTTTAACTGGGCCTAAACACACACACACACACACACACACACACACACACACACACTGTTAACTATATGAGTTCAGAACAGTCATCAACTGACAAAATTAAGTAATGCTACTAGCCAACAAGGTAGTAGAAAATTAAAGGAACAAGGAATGGACTCAACCTTCGCCCAAGCAAGGAGAAGGCCGTGCTCCTGGTAGAGTGGGACTTAACACCCATGGAACACTGCGCACCTTGCTAATCATGAGCGGGCGTAATGGAGTCGAAAACCCAGTGAGAAAATCTTTGCTTGGAGACCAATGGGAGTTTGCCCACAGACCACCCAAAGGGGTGTGGCCTGCCATTTTAGCAGTTACATACACTTAGAGCATGGATGGAGTCTTGAATCCAAGCACTCTTACAAATTGTGAAACATTGTATACAATGCAACCGGGCAATGTGTTTTGTCTTATTCGTGGGAGGAACACCAGCCAGTGAAAACTCACCACTTCAAAGCATATAGCTGCGACAATCCATTTGTGTCAGTCAAGTCCCATTAAGAGGCCAGATATTACGTTTCCACAACTTCGGCAGAGGCCAGATCGTGCATCCAACATCTCTACCTGCTCCTGGAACCAAGAGTGGTTGGGCCACTCTGGCACAAACTATAGCATAGTTTTCCCCAAAAAATTTTCAGTTGTCAAATTGTCTACAAATCCTATGCTAGCATAGACATCCAGCCATTTTGTGATGGTAATCTAATATATACGTATCTCATCCCTTTGATAAGCAGGGTGGGGGACAGAGCATATTACAGGGTCTGAAATTCATAGTTTATTAAGTTTACACCTTGCAACCTTTAATGCTATCTATAGTGATATCCGACTGGCGAAGCTGGACATCATTAGTGCTGGTGTGAATAACAATTAAATCAAATTAAATTTGATGTCAGGCAATCTGGCCCCTGGGACACATTTGATAATGTAGGCTGATGTCTCTATTTCCACGATCCTTAAAATAAATTCCCCTATAGCCAGAACACTTTCATCTGGATTCTCACTGGGTGTTAGGATTTCCAACAGTTTCTCCTCACTCAGTTTCTCCCACTGAGTGGGAAGAAACTGTTGGAAATCCTAACAGGAACGGCAGTGTGGTATCACTTTTTCCTAAGACTATGCCACCTGGTTTTCACTCAATCGCCGGCAGCAGCACTCTACTTCTGGAACCGAAGTGTGTGAATGGACCACTGTATTACTACCTGCATCTGAAACTATATCTAACAGCTTCTCTTTCTCTCTGACCTCAGCTAGCTTTCGGATGGATGTCTCTAACTCATAATTCTTCTCCATCAGCCTAACTAATCCTTTACATTTATCACATGTGTATCCCTCACTGCTGATGGATGAAGCAATGCTAAACATGTGGGATGCAGTGCAAGTATATACGGTTATAAAAGGAGATGACCTGCGTCACTCATTCAGATTTTGTCTTCGGAGCCGAATGTGTGTTCCTCTCACCTTTCGCTTACACGACTGGATGTTACACTGCATATCAGAGGTCACCCTTGCATGGTCGAGTGTTGTCCTTCCCCTAGGCATTTTGGCCGCTGAGTCTGCAGGTGCTAAAAGAGTATATTCATAATAGTATATTTCCTTCTAATATTTCCTTTCCTTCTAAGGCCTGCTGTCTTTTTAAAGGTGTCCTTTCCTCGTTTGCACTACTGGATGTGGCCGTTATCTCTCCCCTCTGGACAGCCATGAAATGAATATCTGTCTTGAGTGCTTGGGGCACCAGCATGCCAAGGCAGCTTTCGTGGAAGGGTCATGTTCTCATTGCGAGAACATGCCCATGAGAACATTGCAGCCACCACGGCTGCTCCCCAACCTGGTCCATCCTGGGCTGATGCGATCTGGATATGGACATGGGAACGTTTCGGCTCAGCCCCCATGGACATCCCATCCCCCAGCATGCTCGTTCTATCCGGAATAGCTGTCGAGCGATGCAGGCAGCCCGCCTCAGTGTGAGTTTAATGTGTCGTTCGCGGCTCTCGACGAGGATGAGCTTTCATTTGCAGCATCAGAGGCTGGGCTTCTGCTATTGGAAGCGGACAAATCTTGTGAGCTTCCTCCCATGGGCGGTGGAGCACAGGATGATGCGGATGCTGATATGGCAGCCATGCTTGCCCAGGTGGCTGCGAACATCAGGCTGAAGTGGAACCGTCCACCCTGCCCTGAGCGTTCGCAGTTGGATGATTGGTTTCTGGGCTCAGAGCATGACTAATGGCCATGCCACGCCCCGGTGCCTTTCTTCCCGGAAGTGCGCGAGGAGCTAACAAAGTCGTGGAAGACACCTTTTTCTGCCCGTACACGCTTTGCAGGCTCACCCACTCTGACTACCCTCAGCAGCGGAGAGGCAAAGGAATATTTAGAGCTTCCCCAGGTAGAGCGCGCCATAGCAGTGCATATATGCCCGCAGGGCACAGCCACCTGGTACGAACGATCAAGGCTCCCTTCCAAGGCCTGCAAGTTCTCTTCCTCTATAATGACGAAGGCTTACAAGGCCGTGGGTTAGGCCGCTTCCACCCTGCATTCCATGTCCATCCTGCAGGTCCACCAGGCCAAGGCACGAAAAAGATCTGCAAGAGGATAGAACCGACCCAGGACTCCTGCAGGAACTGCGAACAGTGACCGACTTCACCTTACGTGCTATGAAAGTCACAGCGTGCACCCTGAGCCAGACAATGTCCACTCTTGTGATCCGAGAGTGGCATCTGTGGCTCAACCTTGCAGATATGTGTGATGCTGAGAAAGTCTGCTTTCTCGATGCGGCCATATCTCAAGGGGGCAATTTGGGGAAGCAGACGAGGCAATTAAGCACATCCTGCCATGGCGAGACTCAGCCTTCAGGCTTCCGAAGTCCCGCGCACTGTTTGCTTCTCGCCAGAGCCGTTCCCCTGTGATGCAGGCCATTGCCATTGTACCATTGGAGCCCGAATGCCAGCCTCAGAGAAAGAGATCCTCAGAGGAAAAGTCCCCATATGGGGAGCCCAGAGATAAGGCAACTGCTTCTGACCAGTCTGGCCCAGGTAATCTCTCCAGCCACAACATCGCCCTTGGGCCAGCGCATGGTGTGTATTCCATTGCCGAGTGCCCTCTAGGCCTCGGCACCACATGGGTCAATAAAAGAGCAGTTTCCTCATTCCCCGGGCCAGCGCACTTGCGACGGCCAGGCACTGGAAGACTTTCCGGGCAATAAGGTGAATGTGAGTACCTCCCGTTCCCTCGTTCTCTGTCGAGAGACAGCCAGCAAACAGTTAAGTATGCTGATCTCTGGGTATGCTTGCCCATCCCAGTCACTGGCCACCATTGCAGGCTTGAGGAACAGTACATCCCCCCTGGTCTGTCTTCCAGGTGGGGTGCCTGCCCTTCCTTGCCGCGAACCACCCAGTCATCCCCTTGGTGCCGCTGTTGTGGAGGCTGGAGGCCTGGTTAGAGCTCTCCAGCCCTTTGCGGTGGCCAGTTTGCCAGATGCCCGCCCAGGTTCAGTGGCATCCTCTCCACTACGGTGCAGGGCGAGTGTACCTCTGTTCTACGGGTGGAGCTTACCACCCTAGCTGAGTTGCAAAAGGACTTTTACAGCCCTTATTTTATCATAGGGTCACGCACAATATTGGATCTGCATGACTTGAACATTGCCATACACAGGCTTCCGTTCAGGATGTTAACGCAGAAGCACATCCTAGCGTCAGTATGACATCAGGATTGGTTCGCGGCCATCGACCCGAAGGATTTGTATTTTCACATATCGATCCATCCTTGACACAGACCCTTTCTTTGGTTTGCTTTCGTGGGATGAGCATACCAGTACACGGTCCTCCCCTTGAGTCTGCCCCTGTCCCCTTGCATCTTTACCAAGGTTGCAGAGCCTGCCATGGCCCTGCTGAGGGAAAAGGAAATACACAATTTCACTTATCTCGACGACTGTCTAATCCTAGCTCACTCGCCAGATATAATGTGTGAGAGCCCCCTTCGAGCACCTGGAGCAGGACGAGATCAGCACTTTGTCTCTGAAGATGGCCATCCTGGTGGCGCTCACTTCCATCAAGAGGGTGGGGGACCTGCAGTCACTGTCTGTCACCAGTGAATGCCTGGAGTTCAGGCCGGCACACTCACGTGATCTCGAGTTCATAAAATTTCAACATTACAACTGTATAAACAAATGCATATTAGTACAGAACCTCAGTTCTAGTCTATCCAGGAATGATATGCTCTATTCTATTATATTCTGTTTTATTCTGTTCTTTCATTTTTATTCTGTTTTATTGGTTTCACTTGGGTAACCAGCTGAAATGTTTAGTTTAATAGTGTATACTGGAATAAGATTAGTTGTCTTCATTTTCTGTTGAGCTTCCACTTGGGATGAATTAGCCATTTTTAAATTGGGAACCAATTTAACAATTAACAAGACTTTAATCTAAAACCAAATGTTGAACTGAAACATGACAACAAATTGAGACACACACACACCGGCTGCATGTCTCTCTGTTTCTCTCTCTCTCTTCGGTGTCCCTGGCTCCTCCTTTATCTCTCTCCCTCTGATTGGACAACTCATGCCCTCTTCCTTGTCACATACCCCCACTGAGCGATTCAGGCCGGGGAAACCTCCGGTCTGACTTACTCCCCCTCCCCCTTCCTGGAGGGGAGGAGTTGCCCCTGAAGCCATTCCGTCACCGGCTGCTCTTCCCTAGGTAGGACGAGGGGAGGGAGAGTGGACAGAGAAAGAGAGTGGAAGAGACAGAGAGAGAGAGGGGAGAGAGAAAAGAAAATGCTTTTCTATGGTTCCCGTGGGCACGACACTCACCCAGTCCTCAGCCACTCCTCAGGCACACAGTAGCGGTTCCTCCACCTTCTGGCAGATGGCAGGGACTCCTCTGTAGGTGGACGTAACGGCTTCTCTGCCTCCTGGCGGATGGCAGTTGCGAGTTCTCCCGGACAGCACGTTCTTCATCCCTTCCCGGGTTTCAGCACCAGTGTAACGAGGTTCAAGAAAGGAGGTAGTGGGAACCGAATAAATGGTTTAGCCATTGTGCAACCTCTCTTTGTTTCAGTGTCTCCCACAGAACACTTTTACATATGCACCCTACTGAGAAACTCTGGTGAAACCCAGTTGATATCTGAGTTGGCACTGGGTGATTAAATCAGGATGGCAGACAAAAGGTTTGGAATGTTGCATTTATGTAGAAAGCTAATACCCTTAATAAAGCCTCAGCACTCATAATATAATGAATAAAGAGGCAAGATCTATTAATAATATATATGGATTGAGAAAGGTGAATCAGAAGGTGAATCTCCTGTAGGATTTGGGTCAGAACTGCCATTACTGTAAGCAATCAAGGTAGTAATGTTTGCCGTCAATGTTTGGTTTATGAATGAGAACAACAGTATACATTTTTACTAGTGGTCGACTGATATACCGCAGAGGCAGATAAATTGACTGATATACTGACTTTTTTTAATTATCAGCATCACACAATAAATGATCCTGTTTGGCCGATTTCTTTCTTGAGGGTGCCAAAAATTGCCTGCTTGCATGTGAAGCGACTAAGACTTGTAAACAACCAGTCATGGTTCGTTATGTTGTTACTTGCCATCGTAACAGACCGATGTGCAACACAGTGTCATTTAAACGGTCTGTATATCAGAGCCACAGCACGCGTTTGAGATTATAACTTAAATTGCCCGCCTGTTTCATAATCTCTCTCTCTCTCCTCAACAATTCCCTGTAACTTTGTGTCTTGTCTAATGATAAAAAGGCAAATATCAATAAAACTAATATCATATGTGCATATTTGCAGCCGGTATATCTAATTTAAACTGATGTAATAAACTAACCTCACACAACTTCATTAGATCCAGCGTCCTGTGGAGCTCTCATAAATCTTCCTCTGAAGCACGTATTCTAAGTCTTTCCTCAACAGTTCCCTGTAACTTTTCTAATGAGAAAAGGCAAATATCAATAAAACGTCTATTATATACCGTCTGCAAATATGCACATATCTTGTTTAAAAAGATGTCATTCACGAGCCTCATGAAAATCCAACATTTTCTTCCCATTGAGCACTCATCTAATATCTTCCAATGAAGCATGTATTCTATCAGACAGAATCAAAAACTTCAGAATCAGGATCAAAAGTTCCTCTCATTCACAAATCATAATGGTCTGTCTGTGACAATCCAAGTAGGTGATCCAGGCCGTTTAAACTGTCAGGAGATTGTTGCTCATGCTGGATACGCATGAGCATGTGCACGTGAGCAACTTGCATCCGAAAGCAGGAAAATGCTGCCTCCGGAGGCTGTATATGGAGGTAGCAAGTCAGCTTCCTACGTTTTCGGGTGCATCCCAAAGTAAAAGCGCCTCACATGCGCTATAAGTAAATGTTCACTATGCGCTGTATGTACAATTGGTTTGATTCTATAATTTTTAAGTAAATGCGATTACTAACATGGACATGCCATCCATGGTTGCTAGACTGCTGTGTATACTGTTATTTCCTTCTTCCTAATATATTAAACATTTTTTAATGTGCAAATAAATTAATAAAATTTGATGACTAAACAGAAATTTGAAGACACTGCTATCAACCATTTAAAATACAATATTATTGTTGTAGTTTTTTTGTGAAATTGAGTAAATTGAGTAAATACAGTGCTACATAAGAGATTTTCTAATTTCTTTAGCAATATTATGTTTGCTATTTACTATATTACATTGCTGCGATATATCAGCATTGTATCGGCCTATCGGCCACCCTGCTCTCTGGTAAGTTTTACAGGATTTTGCTGTTACAATTTTGCAGAACATTTCGCATTTGCCTGTAGAGCCCCCAGTTGTCCCAAAGAAAAACAGTCAAGGAGACAGATTTGTCTGATAACAAGCAGTGGTCTTAATTAAAGGTTTGTTGGCCTTTTCCTTTCAAAAGATGATGAGAGAGCTATCAGCTATTTTTCAAGTTTAAAGTTGAAAGCACTGCCTTGTAGATTTAGTTCTGATTTAAGTTTAAGTTATGGAAATAAGTCTTCTATCAGAAAAGCACAGCGAGTAGAGATGAGCAGCTCATTAAAGATCAGGATGTTTCAGCATTATGTATCAATGAACAGAAGTGCACTGCATGTCAGATGCTACTAGGGTCCTTGTGTCTAGTCACAAGGGGAAGCAACACTGACCTTATTTGCAATATGCTTTGGAAATCTTGCCAGAACTTTAAATTGAAAATTTTAATCATTACAAGATTTGTAAAACTAATACATGGATCTTTGATGTTTAAATTAAACAAGAATCAATCTATCTAAATTAGTTTTGCAGAGCAGAGAAACATTTTGAGATTTTAAATTTGACCAGACGTAAATATAACACACACAACTTTTACAATACATTTTTAAGGGCTTTTTTTTTTTTTTTATCAAATATGCTAATGTAATCAAGCTGTACTGTAAGGTACAGTATTTATTAATTATACTTCTAAATACAAATTACATTGCAGAACATTTTTTTTAAATGAAACCATGCATTGCTAGACAGCAAAAAATAAAAAGTATATAATAGAAAAATTTAATTACTTCAATTAAAAAAAATCTATGTTTTTGTTGTAAATTAAATTTTGAAGGTGAAAGTTACCATCTAATGCAAACTTGCCACACAAGCACAAAAACTTGGCTTAGTTAAAGGTCTTTAGGGGTAGAGAAAATCCATGTTTTAATAAAAACATATAATACTACTTGTTCTCTGAATCAATGAAATGTTGTGACACTTTGCATGAGAAAGAGTGAGAGAGCTCTAAGAGCATATTAATAATTATATAAGATCAATATCACTTTCTCTTGTTGTCTGGCAACTTACATGCCAAACTACAAAATATAAATAAATAATAATGTCTTTGTCTCCCAAAGCGAGAAGATGGCATTTCAAACAATATCTGTAAGAAACATTATGACTTTTATTGAGGAAACAAGTCAGCATCTGCCAAGCCATTTGGGATCCACAGGGAAACAAATATACAATAAATAAATAAATAAATATCAATAATATGACCATAGACTTGGTTCTCATAGAACCATGTTACAATAACTATGCCTATATTTTTGCAAATTTAGTTTTACATAAATCATTATATGTATCGCTCCATTTTCTGGTGAAATAAACATTAGAGTTACAACAACAACAAGATGTATTCACCTTTACACAAAGCACAAGTAAAACTGCAGAATAACAATTTGTTAATTTCATTAACAATTCATTAACACTTATTTTTTGCTCTGTTTAAGGGCTGTCAATATCAATTATTTTGGTAATCGGTTAATCTAATGATTATTCTGACGATTAATCGATTAATTGGAATGCATAAAGTTGTCAAGTTGAAGTCACGTTTGGCTAAAATGCATTCATTAAACTTAAAAACATAATCTTTTAGGAGAGCATTTACCCCCCATGTTTAAATTTAACATGCACCTAATCTGTAAAATGTATATATTTATATTTATATACAGTACATATGTAAAATGAGTAAGAACAAGAATATTGACTGTAACAGTTATATTCCTGAACATGAAAATGTGTATCAGGGTACGTTCCTTGCTGGCATGTACACAATACAATTTTTCAGTCACTGTGTCAAGTTAAATATAGTTTAATACTTAGAACACATCTTGAGATCCCTTATTTCGAATTTGCGATCCATCAAGTGTTTTGACCGCAAGAACGTAACACATGTTTGTGTTGTTCTGCTGCTCAAGGGTGTTTTTCTTCACTGTATAAACTGTGCATTGCCATGCAGCTGAAGTTTCACTTACTGCCCTCTGGAGTAAACAGGTGGTACTACAAGCTTGCATTTGTCAAGAACCTTCCATATATGGTCCGGGGACACTGCGATTAATGGCGTCGATTTATATATATATATATATATAGTTTTTAAATATTTAAAGATAACTATTTATAATTATTTCATCATTATATATTAAATGATTGTTATATGAGGGGCTTTCTATCTATCTATCTATCTATCTATCTATCTATCTATCTATCTATCTATCTATCTATCTATCTATCTATCTATCTATCTATCTATATATACACTCACCTAAAGTATTATTAGGAACACCATACTAATACTGTGTTTGACCCCCTTTCGCCTTCAGAACTGCCTTAATTCTACGTGGCATTGATTCAACAAGGTGCTGAAAGCATTCTTTAGAAATGTTGGCCCATATTGATAGGATAGCATCTTGCAGTTGATGGAGATTTGTGGGATGCACATCCAGGGCACGAAGCTCCCGTTCCACCACATCCCAAATATGCTCTATTGGGTTGAGATCTGGTGACTGTGGGGGCCATTTTAGTACAGTGAACTCATTGTCATGTTCAAGAAACCAATTTGAAATGATTCGAGCTTTGTGACATGGTGCATTATCCTGCTGGAAGTAGCCATCAGAGGATGGGTACATGGTGGCCATAAAGGGATGGACATGGTCAGAAACAATGCTTAGGTAGGCCGTGGCATTTAAACGATGCCCAATTGGCACTAAGGGGCCTAAAGTGTGCCAAGAAAACATTCCCCACACCATTACACCACCACCACCAGCCTGCACAGTGGTAACAAGGCATGATGGATCCGTGTTCTCATTCTGTTTATGCCAAATTCTGACTCTACCATCTGAATGTCTCAACAGAAATCGAGACTCATCAGACCAGGCAACATTTTTCCAGTCTTCAACTGTCCAATTTTGGTGAGCTCTTGCAAATTGTAGCCTCTTTTTTCCTATTTGTAGTGGAGATGAGTGGTACCCGGTGGGGTCTTCTGCTGTTGTAGCCCATCTGCCTCAAGGTTGTGCGTGTTGTGGCTTCACAAATGCTTTGCTGCATCCCTCGGTTGTAACGAGTGGTTATTTCAGGCAAAGTTGCTCTTCTATCAGCTTGAATCAGTCGGCCCATTCTCCTCTGACCTCTAGCATCAACAAGGCATTTTCACCCACAGGACTGCCGCGATACTGGATGTTTTTCCTTTTCACACCATTCTTTGTAAACCCTAGAAATGGTTGTGCGTGAAAATCCCAGTAACTGAGCAGATTGTGAAATACTCAGACCGGCCCGTCTGGCACCAACAACCATGCCACGCTCAAAATTGCTTAAATCACCTTTCTTTCCCATTTTGACATTCAGTTTGGAGTTCAGGAGATTGTCTTGACCAGGACCACACCCCTAAATGCATTGAAGCAACTGCCATGTGATTGGTTGATTAGATAATTGCATTAATGAGAAATTGAACAGGTGTTCCTAATAATCCTTTAGGTGAGTGTATATATGTTATATTTAGCATGGAAATACATTTACAGCGCATTATAAATTATAGTTACTTCAGGGATGCTTGTGCATCAGCATTAGATGCTGGTAATGTTCCGCCCCTTACTAAAATGAAAAATATGATTGGTTAGCAAATATTTAATCACATCTGAAATTAACGTTCTGATTGGTGGATCAGCATAGTCTTTCTTGCCAGTGCCATCAGTTGCGTTCCTGCCTCCTGCGGCTCCATCCGAGCTTAGAGAGAAGCTCTGTACACTTTTAAAAAAAGCAACCAAATTGGTCCGGGTGCTAGGGAGGGTAGAGTCACATGGGGTAACCCTCCTCGTGGTCGCTATAATGTGTGGTTATCGCTCTCGGTGAGTTGGGTGTTGAGTTGTGCATGGATGCCATGGAGAATAGCGTAGGCCTCCACATGTACTATGTCTCTGCGGTAATGCGCTCTACAAACCACATGATAAGATGCATGGATTGATGGTCTCAGATGCGGAGGCAACTGAGATTCATCCTCCGCCACCTGGATTGAGGCAAGTCACTATGCCACCAAAAAGACTTAGAGCATATTGGGAATTTGGCATTCCAAATTGGGGAGAAAAGGGGAGAAAATCCAAAAAGACATTTTTTTTTAAACACAAATTCACTCAACGGTGTTGTGGCATTGCGTTAGTAGATTGAAAATTCCGGATCAAAAGCAAACTCGTTGTTCTGGCGTCCATATGTATCATCACTTATTTTAGGTGGGCATGCACAAAATCCTAAGAAAGATAGGTGGGCATATGGCATATGCCTGTATATGCCCTATACTACACTATTGCCCTCCGTTTCATCTTGAAACTGCAGCTATATGTTAAATGACCCATGTAATTTCATTTAGCAAAAATGTTGCCACAGTCATGTAATTTTCATGAGATCAGGATGATAATCTTTATTAGAGACAAGAATGCAGATTTGTCACATTGGTAATACTGAGAAATATTAAACTGGAATTAAATAATAATAATTATTATTATTAATTATAGTGATGTGGTCACGATTTCGGTGATGATGTTTCAAATATTCATCATCAGCAATGTCTTAATCACATCATCATCTTCAATTTGTATCCTAACAGTAACTAAATTATGATCTACACATAATTTCCAAGTGATGTACTGCAAACATGCACAGAGAGTTTGCATCACACACTGCCAAGTGAGACATGTCAGGCTGTTTGTTTCATGAAAAGCATTGCCACAAGCTCTGACATGCTCATGCCTCTGAGTGCTATCTTTGAACATCTCAGAGCGCTGGAACATGCAGTGATTAGATTGGACGCAGACCACAAATACATTACAGCCAAATACTGAAATTTGCAATAGTTACTGTGGCATTTATGCATTCTCATTGCCTGATTATTTCAGCAGTGTAACTGCTGCATAATGTAGGTATATACTTTGGACAAGTGCATATGATTCTGGTGAGGTTTCTAAGGAATCTTTTAGCAAGAAATCTGTAAAATAGAGAAATTACAGGCAGATCTTGGTAGTTATGAAGGTACTGAACACTCAGTTGTGCCTCAGATGTACAAAATACAAATGTCAAATAGAGGAAAAAAGTTCTCCCGTTCTTCTCTATTCTGCCATATTTAATACACACACACACACACACACACACACACACACACACACACACACACACACACACACACACACACACACACACACACACACACACACACACACACACACACACAAGCGCTGTGCTCTGGGAACTGAAGAATGTCTCACACGTGCTGTCTGCAAAAATCTGTCCTGGATGCTCAAAAGGGTGACTGCCAGCTTTTACCAGAGAACTGCAGTGCCTTACTCTCTTTCTCTCTTCGTCTCTCTCTTTCGGCCCCTGTTTCAAAGCCTGGGAGAAGACCAACTATGTAAAACAGGAAACTGGATTCATGCTTTGTTTTGAACATACAACTAAACAAGATAAAAGGAAATTACCCAATACTGAAAAAGGTCTGATTTCCAGCAACAATCAAGAGACAGCAATTTATTTAATATAACATAATAAATAAAATAGCATATATTAAGACATTGTCCCTCTTTTTATTTCAAATAAATGACATTATATCTCTGTCATATTTAGATTTCGAAATATATTTCTGAAGAGAATACACTAAATCTGGCATCTGTAATTCCGTAAAATGAGAAAATTGATAAAGGGTTTAAACTTTTAATATTTCTGCAAGGCACTGTAAATCACAAAATAAATTAAATAAAAATCAGTCATTAATTGGTCCATGTAAAAAAGTAAATTTTTCGGATACTTCAAGAATTTATAATTGACATTTTCTCTCCTTCACTTATTTTTGTGTCTTGCTATTTGCACAGTGGGCTGTATTAGCAAGGGGGTGTGGGTTAGTGAACACGGAGGGGTAATTATTGGCACTCGAGCATTAGCAAGAGAGTTGACAAACCATTTGCAGGAGCCACTGAGCACCAAGCACATCTCTACACTGCGTGCAAGCATAAAGGGTACTGCTTTGCGTTGTTCGCTCCCCGCGACGAATGGACAATAGGGGTTTGATTTCTCGCTAGCTGGCAAAAGCTGGAAAGTTTTTAACTGTAAGGAAACTTTTGCTCATTGTGGCAAAGTGCCAGATTGCATTGGACAGCTCCAAATGTTGCCCTCCTTGTTTACTCTTACACCAAGGAATTACATTACTCTATTCTTATAGATTGATTCTTATACACGAATGCCTTTTTACGGAATTTATTTGCCATTAGAGCAGTCGAATCAATGAATTTACAGAAAACTGCCATGCAATAGCGGCATGCTATTTAACACAATTAAGTACGTTTCGTATAGAGGCCTTAATACATAAAAAAATCTTATTATTATTTTTATTATAATTAATAATAACATTAATTAGGTCACCATAACTACATAGAATGTTGTGGTTGATTCAGCAACTGTGTTTTTCACCTCACATTTGCGATTAAGGTATCGGGTAGGTACGTCAGTTTTTTTTATTTAAACTTTTAAAGAGGATAAACATAAAAAACATATTATAACACTGTTGGTTAGGTTTAGATTTAAGGTTTAAGGAATGGATGTCAGTTTTGTTCATTTTGAACATTAACCTTAAAAAGCTCATCTGTTTGAGAGAACATTTAACTTGCTTTACCGCCACACAGTGGACATTTCACCTCAGAACTGCCGCAATATATATGTATAACAAACCATGTAAGGTCATTTGCCAAAATTTTGCCACAGTCACACAATTTTCATGAAATCAGGCTGCATTGATTATATCACCCCATTAATGGTTTTTATAAATCATAAACACACCATTATATAACAACCATCAACTATAGTATATGCTATACTATATAAGACCTTCAATTTAGGTCTATAAAGGCCTGTAACAATTTCTAGTCTATAAAAACAAAATATAACCATTCATGTGCAAAGGCACCAAACTCAGACTTCACAAAAACAGTCTTTGCTTGTTTATAAGTGTAGAAATGGGTAGCCAATGAGGCTAGGCAATTCTGTCTAACTTATCACAATGTAAGGTGTCTCATTTAATAGCACAGCAGTCTAAAGCAGTCACAGCCCGAGTGAAAGGATCAAAGAAGAACTGCTTTTGTCATCAGCATACAGACCAGCAATGTGAGCCAACAATAATGCCCTCTGCAGCATATGTTAATAGAGCTGAAAACAGTTTCACTACTCAAAACAACCCCACCAGGCTTTACAAAAGATGAATTGCAGCATCGTCACACCCACATGGGTGAAGAGCCCACCTCGTGCAATTATCTCTCCCAGTCAGTTGCGTGTAGGAGCTTTTTTCTTTCCTACTGCCTAAATATAAATGGTGGTGTATTGCGGTGATGCTGGTCTGAACTGGACAATGACTAGTCAGAGTTTTCATGTCAGAGTAGAGTGTGATTGGAGCATTCAGCTCTGCAGAGAGAGAGAAAGAGAGGTATGAGTCACAGAATGGATGACAGAGGTCAGTATGGTGGGAGGATGAGGAGTGCTGTGTGATGAAGGTGAGAAACAGCTTGGTTAATCGAGAACGCCCCCGTTAGTCGTGCTATGCTAGTACCAAAAGAGTTTGTTTGTGTGTGTGTGCTTGCGTGTATGCATGCGTTTGTTTGTTTGACTGCACTCCAGCTGAGGCAGCTCTTTGTGCACAACCTGACAGCATTTATTTTTTTGCTTTTTGCTGTTCCTATTGAAAATGCATCCTTTAAAGCGGTTGGTTAGCTTATTAGAATCAAACTGAAAGAAGTCAGCCAAATATGTTAAAAGCTATGCAAATACCCTATCAAGAACACATTACAAAAATCTGGAAATTAAAAAAAGGATGACAATCATCTAATTATTGACTATGCATTATCAACAACCTAAAATAAGGGATGCATATAGAACTTTGTGGCCGATTCTGATAGCCAAATAATTTTTAGCACTTACAACCAGGGACTAACAAACATTTTTTCATAAACATTATACTGAAAAATAATTATCAGAATGAAATTAACCAGTTATTTAGTGATTACCAGAATTTAGAAAAAAAAAAAAAAAACATTTCACACTGGAAAAAGTTCCCGTTTTCGTTTGTGTTCTGCAAAACATGTTCTTTTTCAGCTGTTCTTTTTTTACTGAATTACAATATATATATATATATATATATATATATATATATATTAGCCAATACTGATGTATTGTACATCCCAACCTAACATGTAAATCTAAAGCAGTGTCACTCCCAGACTGATTTCACTGTGAATTGACAGTAAAGCGAAAGTTCTTAAGTTAACAAAAAACTGTTGCTGAATGTTTGCAAGTGTGAGCTCCAGTTTCTAGGTGAAATGTCCACAGAATGGCACCAAAAGTGAGTTTTATTTTTTGTTTTAAATAATTTAATACAGTCAACAGCTATGCATAATATATTAACCATATGCCCTAACCTTAAACCTAACTGTCAGTGGAGTAAAAATATAATCTTTGAGGGAAAATCCAAATCACAATCATTATGGATTGTATATACACAATTTCATCCTAGTTACCACAGGACCAGAGCCCCTATGTTTGAGGCTGCTTGTCCAACATGCTTTTAGTTACTCTACCGGAAACCCATTTGAATTGATGCCACTTGTCAGACACTCTGCATAATGGCATCAATGTCATCTTGTCCAATTTAGTTGATGATAAATCTTTCTGTGCTAAAGCTATAGAAAGATGATTTGCATAAGTATGATTTATCTTAAAATAGCTTCCCTGCAGATAAGGTGTGGCAATCTCATAACGAGCTAGCTATGACTGTCACTGAATGGCTCCCACCCAAGCAATATTTCAAAAAATCTCAAGTTTAAGCCCCTTACTCCTCGCACACTAATCTGACCATTCAGCTCAGCTATTGTTTGTTGCCTTGGTTACAAAGTCCCTCAATGGCATCTCACTCTACAGTTCCAGTAAATCAGTGAGCGAGAAAAAAGAACGCACATGGTTTGGGAGCATGATGTTATACAAGGCTAAATTTAGGAGCTGTCTGTTCCAGCACTCATCTCTCAGAATTAGTAGAATCAGGCAGTTTAAATATCTAAGATCAGGCAGTTAAAATAGAATATTTACATGGACGGGGACATGGAGATGAGGTCTTTGTGTGGGTAACTGAAAGCACAGCAAACCATGTGAATGAAAGTCTTCTGAATTAGAACTACTGAATGTTTTCAATATATGGTTGGAAGTCTTTGACAACATAACCCACGCACACTCAATTCATCTGACTGTATACTGCCTGATGAAGACGACTAGATCCCAAACTGGTAACTGGAAGCACAGCAATCCATGTGAATGAAAGCCTTCTGAATTAGAACTACTGATAACCCATGCACACTCAGTTCATCTGAATATATTTTGCATGACGAAGTTGACTAGAGAATAACTGAGAATAAATGAAACTGCTTCTTCTTGTTGCATAATCATACATCTGTTTGTCCCTCTTTGAATTAATCACCTGCTACAAAAATGCAGCACTGATTAAAAATAATAGCAGTGCATGTTAAAGAGTGACATTAATCCAAAGATCGCTCAACATAGTCTTTTGTCTAGGGATGCCTGTTTGGAATTCAATCAAGGCCAGAACCGACAAGATTGGTCCAAAAAGATGTTTACTACTCTATGTTGACCTCTAAACCTAATTGGGTCTCTTTTTTTGGAGATTTACTCAAAATCAGCTCTCTTTTTAAAAAAAAGATGCAGTAATTTACATTTTCTCATATTTTCCATTCATATTTTAAATAGAGATATTTTCCATGCAGCATGTCAGCAGAATGATATGCAAGTAAATTCTTAAATAGAAACCTATGCACTTCATTCAGCGTTTACACACTAGGGTGGGCTGTAACTCCACAATGTGCAACCTGTCAGAGCTTGAGGATATTGCCCTGCCTTGATCTTTTAATAAACGTTCATGCTAACACAGGCCTGATGCTCAAGTCCTGGAAGTTTTAATGAAAATGGATTTCACCCTGTCATTACCTGATAGAGGGATACTCTGGTTACTGGATTGCCAGAACCATCACACAATGTCCCTCTGCAAATATAATTAAATCACACCAACTGTTGACAGCCATGTTAACAAAAACTGAATGGGAAGAAAAATGGAAATAACTTACATTGACACTTTAATGTGTTGCTTGCTGTCAATCAAAGAATACTTTAATTGGGGTAGATAACCAAGATATCATGCAAGACACCTGGAGCAGTAGCTATAACAGTATAAATCTGTTTTCAGAAATGCTGCAGAAGAAGACAGTGTGCCCTTGAGACTTCATGAGAGCAGCTCTAAAATAAATAAAGATTATACAGATGCTTCATAAAAACAATCGTTTGTATATCTTAAATGTTGTTGTCAAAGCTCGTCATATTTATGCATTTGTTAAAGTCTATATTATTCCTTCACTTTAGTTCTCAGACTTAAATTAAAATGATTGACAAGTTCAGAGAATGAAATGCTAGACTATAAAATAAAACGTTTAAAAATTATGTCATGGATCATGGGATTGAAGTCGTCACAATTCCTCTTAAAAATGATTCAGAGGAGAGATGAAAATGCCTTCAGTGGCAGCATGAATCAATGTAGAGGTGAAATATTAATCCATTTTTGATTTAATATTCCCCTTCAAATTCGCTTTTTATGGGGGCTATCAGCTGGAGTGGGCCTTTGAAGTTGCCTGATGCCACAAGTAACCCTATCAGCAGAGAGCCGTGCTTCAGCTGCATTCCCTTTCCCTTTTGTCTTTGAGAAAGTCTTGACATCATTGCAGACTGTGTTGTTTGTGTTATTTCGAGAAAATTAAAGGGATCCATCTCCTTCAGTAAATGTGACTAAGTGCCTTTATCTCTTTCTTCTTCTTTTTGCCATTGGAGTAAGGGATGGACTGCCAAAAGATGATTGACATACTTGTGGTGATGGATCATTTTAAACTCATCACCTCAAGCAGCCTAAAAATATCTTCCAGTTGGAATCTATTCAATATTATCAAAGCATTTTCATTTGTTCTGTTCAATAGAGCAGAGCTGAATAGGATCATGCTCTTAATTTAACCTGCCACAACTATACAGCAGAATAATAAGGCAATCATTGCTAATGCTGAGAACTGAGTGAATTAGAAGAAATACATCAGCTTCTGTGCAAGCAACCTGGAGAAGCTACTGTACACAAGATCATGCAATGAGACGAAAATGGCTGCTTCATCTAGTTTTGCTGATGGTATGACATTTTCAGCTCTGTTGTTTTTATAGTAGCTCCACTGGATCAATATACTCTCAGAAACAGAAAGCTAAACAGAGTGATTTACCCTGGTTGTTATCTCTCAGGAAAGGTCATGCATATGCAAACGGAGTGTCCCGGGGGTCAGTTACCTTTTGACTGAGGTCTTGAACACTAATGACTTACGAAGCAATATAGAAAGGAACGTGTTTATTCCAGGAAACTAGAGATTCTAAAACCAATACTAGTTATTTGTAAGCAACCCATGGCTTAAACCACAGACCGTGCCTAACAGTTATAGTTACAATTTGAAGCTGATGACAGGACAAGGGTAATACTAATTTTGTTGACTTATGGATATGTTTCTGTTGTATTTTCTTTTGCTGTGACTACTGGGCAAAAATTAAGGCTGTTGATTTAACACATTAATTCAGTGTTGTTAATTATAACAATATAGTGTTAAAGGGGTCATGACATGAGAAACCAAATTTGCCTTGATCTTTTGGTATATAAGAGGTCTTTGTATCATTAAAACGTCCTGCAAGTTTAATATTTTAAGACGTCCTCCCCATTCTAAACGAATCATTTATTTAATCAAGCTCAAAATACAGCTCGTTCTGGATTCATGGTTAGAAGTGACGTGACGGTTACAAGTGACGTACCAGCGTTTGCATATGACCGCCTCCAGCACAAGATAACTACGCTTTAAGTGCAAGACAACTACGCTCATTTCGTATCGCCGTGCGCCTCACAAGTGTTCAGTCGATGGACAGCGAGCTCTGACAGAGACTACTTGTGCACAGGAAAATTACGATGCCACACAGATGTGATGTTCCTGGCTGTGGTCAAACAAAACCTCTGAATAAGCTGCCAAAAGATCCAGACATCAGGGAAAAATGGATGCAGTTTATTTTTTATGGACGTCCCAGTCACGGCAGTGTTAACTTAAGCGTTTGTTCTGTACATTTTAAGGATGACTGTTTTGAGAACAAATCTCAATATGATGCTGGCTTTGCCAGAAAACTGTTGCTCAAAGATAAGTCCGTGCCGACTATTCTGGGAACAATCGACGACGCAAACTGTAAGTAATCTATTTTAAACTTTAAACTACTTTTTAAAGCGCAATTTCATTCATTATGAATAATCACAGTGTTTTTACTTAGTTTACTTGCATATTGTTCTGGCTGGGGGCGTCAATAATTGATACATAGGCACTGACGTTAGCCAATCATAACAGTGGGCGTTAACACTGAAGTCTTAAATGGAAAACGCTCCCAAAACAGACTGTTTGAATCAGAGGATGAGAAACAGGGTGGGAAAAGGTCATAAATCACTAGATTTTAAAAGTTTTTCTTAAAAAAAAAATATATTAATACTATAATTGCACCTAAGGGAACATAATAATACAATAAAAAAAAAACATGTCATGACCCCTTTAAATTTGTACTGCTTCTTGCTTTGACTGCAGTTAAGTGTTTTGAGGGCCTTCAGACCTTGTTGGTCAAAGGCTCTTTGTTTAGAGTTTAGAACTAACTTGTCGAAGGTAGTCCATAAGCCTAGAGAAGGTTATGTGACCAAGGTGTTGGGCCCAAGTTGTCACCTTGCGAGCGTTCTCTCCTACGTTTATATTGGACGAGGCTAAGTGGCTGCATATGATTTTACCAGTGAGGACATTGCACATGTATGTTCACAGAACAAATCAATTCAGGCTGTCAGATCAGCTCTTTCTCTGCTTTGGAGGCCATGCAAAAGGTTTGACAATCTCGAAGCAAAGACTTTCTCGCTAGGTTGTTGATACAATTGTGTTCGTTTACAATTCGCAAGGCATGCATCACTTCAATAACCTTAACCTTGGATTTTTTTTTCTCTCTACCTATTGTGTAGGCGAAGGGGAGGTTATTTTGATGATTTCCATTCCATTCCAACCAATTACGTTGGTTTTGTTGGAAAAAAAAAACGTTAATTGAACATTTTTAGTTTTTGGATTTTTGGCCATTATGCATTTGGATTAAAAAGGAACCAGGGTCAGGCAAATTACAGAGATACGATTCATTAAACAGAATCTTCAAGTTTTACTTTATCTGATTTAGTCCCATATAAAACTGTCCAACAACTCCAGCCAAGTTTTAAATTGGACTGAGTCATTTTGAGTAACCACCAAAACAGAAGAATGATATTTAGTATCTTGTCTTCACAAGTAGAAGATTTTTGTTTTTCATGATCTACCCAGCTGAAATGTTCACAAAAATAGTGGTCAGACTACCTCCATCTTAAACTGCAATTTATTTTATAGCAACATTTGTCTGGATCTACGCTTCCTGGAATAAAGTCAGTCAGACCTAAAAACTAATTTAGACTGGTCGGAGCCATGGTTTAGTGGTTACTGTACATGCTTCATTATAGTGCCTAGCAGGCGACACAAGTTCCCAGCTTCCCAGATCCATTATTCAAACCTCAATTCATTAAAGAACCCTTCAAAAGGCCACTACTGTAACGACCTATCACTACTGTCTGTTTGTGATACTGTTTACGTTTGGTGCCAAAAGTCATAATCCATCTCTCAGGGGAAATTAGTGATGGCTTTGTATTGGCAGAATACCTCACATAAGGCCAGGAGTCTGCCAGAATAAGATGAGTGACCTCACTCCATCAACATGGAATTAATAAATGTACTTGCAGGCTATAAAACACAAATTTATGGTACATGTAATCTATTTAAAACAATGTTCTGTTCATTATTCACTTCAATGAACACTCATTAGGCAGCATGGACTAGCAGATTGACAAAGGGGTCAACAATTTTCCACAAGCGCTTGCTAAAGACCACCTGAGACCCAAAGATGAACCCCATCTGTTCTTTAGGGCCAAACACATAGCTTGGAACATTGATCCAACCTGACATCTGCACCAATCCCCAAAATCCAAGAGAATAATCCTGAAGGTGCTAAACCATGGATGAGTAAGATATTTTTTTCTTTTACTGTAAGTACAGTGTGAAAATGTCATCAAGCTGTCTTATCATGTGACACTACTATCACTGTTTTATACAGCCACCACAGACTCTTGCATGTTATAGTGTTATAGCAAACTGAAAACAATCAAAATAAAGACATTTTTCAAACACTCTTTCAATGTGTTTTCCAGAATTATCTGAACACCACTTTAAATAATAAAATAAGAACAACAACATAATATAATTGTTATTGATATTATTTGCCCATGGTACCATTTTAATAATTAAAGAATAATTAACATTTGTGGATAGTTGTCCATAAATGTTACTCTTGTCCATTCATGTGTATAATTTTGTAGAAAAAAAAGAGAACATTTTGGAGTCTTATTTTGGAGCTTATAATGAAGCATAAAGCTTAAAAGTAAACTTTTAAGTATCATCAACATCAAGACACAGTGTGATTTAAGTCTTTCGATTTCATCTCAGAACGAACTCACATAAGAAACTGCACAACAATAAGACAAGCTCCAAAAGTCTGTTTTTTTCCTTTTCTTTTTTTTTTCTTCTTCTAGTAACTGGCTCCTTAAATGCTGACGAGTTTCACACTTTTGCTTTCAACACGTAGTGTAATGCACGCCATTTAATATATATATATATATATATATATATATATATATATATATATATATATATATATATATATATATATATATTATACAGCATGCTGTATATATATACAGCATTTCTATATATTTTATTGAACTAATATATAGACTACGCGAAGCAGGTCTTCAGAAAATCCAATCTCACCAAGACGTTGAACAAAAATCACGAGATTACGATACTAGAACAGGTTTATAACGTGTTAAGACACAAAGTAGCTCGCATTTTCATCTTCAAAGTGCGTCTCTCATCAAGTGCATCAGCCCTGTAGGCTATCAAATAACTACACTATCACAGATTAGATTAAATTAAACAGTTATCTTAAATTTGACTTACCACAACAGTGTATAGGCTACAATGTAGAAATCAATGCAAATTTTACACTTTAAAGTTATTATTTGTCGAATAAATGATACTTATTTTTATTTATTTATTTCGACGTATTACTCGTATAAATTCGGTGCAACATGATTTCATTATTGATCTCAGGTTCGGCAAAACTTACTTTTCACAGTCGTGAGTAGACGAAAATGTCCTCAAGTCGTCTGTCCAGAAATCTTTTGGACGAACTGAACTTCTCGGTGAACGTTGAGTTTTGACGATTATTCTCTACACGGTAAGGGACTCAGATTCCGCGGATGCTTTTCCCCCATCTGTTTAGCGCCGGCGATATTTTTCTCAGTTTCGAGAGGGATGATGAAGTAGGTGCACGAGAGAGAGAGGGAGAGAGAGAGAGCAGCGTGTGAGGGAGATAATAATGCGCTTTAATCTGACAGGCTTCTGTAGTGATGTGCCCGAGCAAATCATATAATTTCAGAGCAATAAGTGTTAGTTTCATAATTTGTCCGACACTCCTTAAAAGAAAAATCACATTATGCATAATCCTCAGTTTTAGTAATTAAAATGAGATAGGTGACGTGAGAGAGGTCGATTTATACCTAATCATAGGCCTACCTTTTTAAATGTGCTTTTTTTTTGGCCGTGGAGAAAAATAATGATGCTTTTAGAACCACTGAATAAAATAAGATAAAGGACAGGAAACCATCACTTTTTATCATTTAATAAATGCACATACAAGTTGTTTGTTTTGTGTAGTGGTTAATTTATGAATGAATGCATGTGCAAAAAGCTGTTCAATGTTCATCATTTACTATTTATTAAAAAGAGTCAACATCTCCTTGGACTAATATGTGTACTTTATATAACATGTGTTCACATTATGAAAAAAATATTAAAGGAAACCTTTGTTTTATCATTACAATTATACTAATTACCTTCTTGTCCGAATTTAAAATTAATTTAAACAGTTCAGAAGGACAGGCTTTGGATTCTGAACATAAAGAGACTATTTTATGCCTCTTCAGCCTCAGAAAAAAGCAGAAGGGGTCGAACCAGTCACCATGGGGAATTTGTTGTTGAATTAGCTATGCTCTTTCTTGCAACAGTAGTTTGCCCCTTAGGGTCTCAATGTCTCAAAGAATTAGTTGAAGCATAAGTGTATTATGTCTGCATGAGTGGCTTCTCATGTTCACTGAAGTCCAATGTATATCACGATGATTAGATAAATAAAATGTAGTGAATGGAGCATGATTCAAGCATGTGAAGCCTGCGTTGACTGAATCTATGAAAGGGTATAACCCTTTGTCCCCCTAGCTTGACAAGTGTCCTACCTCTAAAGATGCTATTCATTTAGGCAACTTAGCTTGATATTCACTCCAGCAAAGATATCCCTGGGATGCATAGACAGAAGAGGATTGCATGATAAAATATATGTTTTTAGCATACACTGTTGGTGCATTCATCTGGAAGATGCACAGATATTCACATCACTGACATTAGTTCTTAGTTCATGGTCAAAAAAACACTGAGTACCTTTGTTGATTCATTAAGCTGACATCACACAAGCCGATTCCAAACAACTGGAATCTGGCTGAAGCTGTCACTTACAGACTTCAGTCTACAGACAGAGGTATGACACACTTGCTGATTCAGAATGGTGGTGGGGTGATAGATATACTGACTCCTCCTGTCTCTCTCTCTCTGATTTTCTGTCACATGGAGTTTGCTGAAATAAAAACAGGAGTGTCGCGTGAACATAAACAATTGTAACAGATTGATTTAGGAAGGATCCATGGAGTAAATTTACCTTGTGAATGTTTGTGATTGTGAATTTATCCATTTGCATTTACGCATTTGGTAGACACTTTTATCCAAAGCGACATACAGTGCACTTATTACAGGCACAATCACTGGAGAGCAACCTGGAGTTAAATGCCTTGCTCAAGGACACAATGTTGGTAGCTGTGGAGATCGAACAAGCAACCGTCTGATTACCAGTTATGTGCTTTAGCCCACTACGCCACCACCACTCCCAAGCTTATCCCCCTCAAGGCTTGCCATAGAATGCGTTTGACCATAAGCAGCTTTCGGTGAGTAAAGGATTTATGTTCAACAAAAACAGACTGTTCTGCCTCTGTTTTCTGATTTTATAAGTCATTTTGTGTAAGAAAACCCCAGGAAAATGCTAAGTGACAGAATTACTTAGAATTACTTATTACATTATCTGTGTTTGTTATGATATGTGGCTGTGTGCAATCACAGATGAAACTTTGTCAGTTATTTAGTAAAATAAGAAGTTTACTGGGCACATGATGAGAGTGCAAGAGCCCGGCCCAGCGACAGATTTATATTTTCTAACAAGTTTGATCTACTTTTCCAGTTCTCAGAGCCATTAACACAGCAGCGAGTCTAGATGATCAAGGGATTAATGACCTTTGCATGGCAGATGCTAGTCCAAGCGCCGAATCTCACCTACTGACCAACGATTATGTAAATTAAGGTTATGCTTGAAAAAATTGGCTGGTATGAGGACGGCTTTTGTGTGCCTCTCTGATTACAGACAATTTTCAGCACCACGGACAGCTATGCTAAAGTCTGCATAAGGCAGCTGAATAATCAAGAACCAAGTATCAATTGCCTACAGACAGCCAAAGACCGGCACAAATTGACATTGTGTAGTGGATTGACACTTCCTCCAGCAAAAATTTTCAAAGCTCACACTAAAATCCACCACAAATCTGTGCATGAAACATGTCACATTTTACATGCTACAGACACAAAGCACAGTATGTTCATAAGCAGAAAGGACAGATGCTACAGTCCATAGATGCGCAAGATCTGGTAATTGGGTCATATACACTGGAGCAGTAATAAATTGCTTCAGGTGTCCTTAAAATAAGATTTGGGTAAGAAAACATTTTAGAAAATAGAATGCCATAATGCTCAGTACAGTTCAATAGCCCATTCTGGAAACCCCAGCACCCAGTTTAATTGATATTTATTTCTTTAGGTCCTTTAGGAATTTTTGAAACCAGAGAAGCCATTTTTGATAAAGTCTGACCATAGAAAACTCTGTGAACTGTGGCCAGACCCCCAGATTTCAAAATGTTCCTTGTACCTTTCCCATGTTAGAAAGAACCACCAGAATACAAAACTGAGATGAGACTAAACTCGCTGCTTTTGAATATAGGGTAGTGCTCATCTGTGAAATTACAGTGCTCATGCACTGTTAACATCAACACTTTACACAAGCCTGTGTTACTATGGTAACAGATTATATCAGAAAAATATGCACAACATGGAATTCAGGACTGTTGATGGGAAGGGAGAGACAAAAATGATGGTTTTCATCTCCAAAATATGCTAAGATGGTTCTAACTATATGTTATTGAAAAGTTATTGATATTTTTATAAAAGGTTGAAGAGTATTAACTGAAATCTCTTTCAACATATCCATATAATTTCCTTCAGAATGAGCATTTATGCTGTGCTGAACATAAATTCTCAAGACCTGGACCTCTTGGGAAGTGACCCAGTGCTCCACAAGTCCTTATAACCCTCCCCTGATACACCACAATTTATGAGGTGTCAAGTAATGCTTTGTTATTTAGTAGCACATTATATTATATAGGGCTTAAATTCTGCACAACCCAGTATGACAGAGGCTGTTCCTTTTGTAAGGAACAAACCAGATTTAAAGTATTTCCTATATGCTTGATGTTAGCTGGTTGTGTGATTGTGATGGTATGGAAGAACCCTTGTGTTTACAGGTTGATGCTGATTTGGTTGGATCTCTTTACCACAACAGATCTCTCAGCTGAGTGAGTGTAAGGTGAAGACTTGACATTTAGACAGGTTCTCCTCTAGAACTATCAAAATGGACCCTATTTACTTACTCAATATACATGTTCCTTATGTGGCGTCAACTGTAAAATGCCTAATTTTATGATGAAATGCAATTACACAGAAATGCATTTTGTGCACAAAAGGACATAAGCCAGTTGCACTTTGTTGGCAAAAATGTAAGCACGTCATTTGTGCAAGAAAAAGAAAGAAAAGTTCCTACTATTACTTGGACATACAGGTGAATAAAATTTTCTTGGATAGCAGAAAACATGATTCATGGACAAAATGCACCCAGCATATAACAAAATGCATTTCGTCGACAAAATTATTTTTCTGTGAATGAGATATGTATTTTGTTCACGAAAAGGATTGTCTGAATCCACAAAAAGACACAAAAAACATTTCATCCACAAAAGAGGTTGTCTTGTTCATGAAATAACATTTTTATTTTGTACATTTTACAAATGTAATAATTCCTCATGTTAATTAAGCTTGTGTTGATGTTTGTGAATCTGAGGATGCTGTGACAGCCTATATGTGTTTGATATTAATACACAATATACAATATAAACTTTAGAATATGCAATGAAAGTGAATTTTTGATTTTCTTTAACTGTTTGATTTTCTTTTGCACTGTGTAATGCAGTAATCATGACCACAAGTTCACAACCCTTTTTTTAGTTCAAGAACCCTTGAACTATATATATATATATATATATATATATATATATATATATATATATATATATATATATATATAAATATATATGTTGTGAATGGGGAGCTGCTCGGCTTTCCTGTGTTCACAGCTACTAGGCTATATTCCATGAATCAACTGATTTCTTTGAACCAACACGCACAATGTGTGCAATGTGATAGCAATCCCTGAAGATTGCTGCATGCAAGCACTCTCTGCTACGGACCAAAAAGCCACACAGGGAAATCTCTTAAGGGGGAAGTAGCTAGTTCATCTATTATCCATATTACTGATGGGAATACATTGTGGTTGGTATCTTGCAATATTGCATTGAACGTGACATATAAGCACTTAACTTGATTACTTAATGGATAAGACAGGAAAATAAACTAGACTGTGCTGGACACAATGATGGGTCAATATATGAAATATCTATTGGGGCAATATATAAAATATAAATAAACCCTCCAAATCGTTACACCCAAGCTATTCTAAGCAGATGGAATTTACTCCTTTCTAAATGAAAGTGGTAAGGGCCTTTAACATAATTCATGTCAATGTTCCCCAATTAATTAAACTCTATGAACCTAAGCATCCTGCTAAAATGTCACCACTAAGGAGTCAATGTATGACTGGTTAGTATGTGTAAGTTAACACCGTCTGGTAGATGCTGTACCTACACCATTCTCGGGGTAAAATGCATCTTTCTTCATTGATGGCCACTCAAAAGTAGCCATGTATTCTGACATTATGTCTTTGAATTATCTGATATAATTATGTTATTATATTATTATAAATTAATATGATTATATTTATTATATATTATTTATTATTATTTTGATATTAATATATTTAATCTTTGTTTGGGACCTTTGTAGCAAATATTAATTAATGCAACTGATTGCAATAAATTCAATTCATAAACCAGCTTATCATGTAGTAAATACAATTTAAAAATGTAATAAATTGACACCCTTAATATATATTTTATAAAAAAAGTAATTTTTGATCAAATCTAGACAGGACCAGTTTCTAGCAGCCATCACTCCAACACCTTATCCTTGAGTAATCATGCTAAATTGCTAATTTGGTACTAGAAATACAGTTGAAAGCTATTTGGTTTGTGAAATGAAGCTTACCATTTTCTTTGTGTTTGGTTTTGAGTTACCACAGTATGCAATATACTGGCATGTCTAAAGGTCAATATTAGGTCAAAAATGGCAAAAAAGGGGGAACTTTTTTTTTTAAAATAAGAAACTCATCAGTCAAGTGCAGTGTAGTTCTAGCAGGAAGACCAGCAGCTGTACATCACCACACATTAGCTGAGTAATTCCTAGCCAATCGCATGTAAGCCATTGTTTTATAAGTCTGCTCACAATCTATCACATTGCTGTTTCAGTGTGCTAACATGGCAATCTTCAACAGCTACCATGTCCGACGACGACAACATAGTTTCGCTCCACGATGAGTCAATACCCGCCCAGGACATAGATTTCATTCCACACTCCTTACCTCAGGTCCAGGATCAAACAGCTCCTCAGCGCAGCAAGCGTCTGCGTACATAAGAGCTACAATGGGATCGCTGCCCACTCAGAAGAATCTCATGCTCGCCGACAAAGGGATCTCGACATCTAGGGGTCTGCTCCTTCTCTTCCTCACGATGCAGCCATGTCTTCTCAACTCTCTGCCCCCAATTCAAAAACAGCAGGGCGTAAGAGCTCCACTAAATCCGGAACCCCGGTCATCCCACAGTCACGCCGGAGACATCCCTCAGGCGAAGCCTCAACATCTACATCAACCAGAATTCTCGACCCAGTGTGTCCTTGAGCAAGACACTTAACACCAGGTTGCTCCGGGGGGATTGTCCCTGTAATAATTGCACTGTAAGTCGCTTTGGATAAAAGCGTCTGCCAAATGCATAAATATAAATAATAAATACAAATATAAATAAATATAGAAGCCGTGAGATCAATCGCTGAGTCAGTTAAAAAACATAGATTCCAGACTTTCACTCCTCGAATTTTCCCAACTGTCCTCTCATGCTCGCCGAAAAAGGGATCTCGACATCTAGGGGTCTGCTCCTTCTCTTCCTCACGATGCAGCCACGTCTTCTCAACTCTCTGCCCCCAATTCAAAAACAGCAGGGCGTAAGAGCTCCGCTAAATCCGGAACCCCGGTCATCCCACAGTCACGCCGGAGACATCCCTCAGGCAAAGCCTCAACATCTACATCAACCAGAATTCTCGACCCAGTGTGTCCTTGAGCAAGACACTTAACACCAGGTTGCTCCGGGGGGATTGTCCCTGTAATAATTGCACTGTAAGTCGCTTTGGATAAAAGCGTCTGCCAAATGCATAAATATAAATATAAATAAATATAAATATAAATGTAAATATAAATATAGAAGCCGTGAGATCAATCGCTGAGTCAGTTAAAAAAACATAGATTCCAGACTTTCACTCCTCAAATCTTCCCAACTGTCCTCTTCTCCAGCACAGACAGCCCCTCTCCCCGTAGCCGCTTTAACTACCCCTCCCCTCTCGCACGCCGCTCCCAACTTCACCCTGGCAAGCTCCTCCCCCGCCCACACGTCAGGTAGGAGTTTCGTTTCACCCGCGGATGTAAAGGTCTCGTCAGCACTCAGATCTCAAATCATCAAAGGTAAAAATTTTAAGTTAGCATCTCCTCTACTTCCCTCTCCCGCATGTGATCATCAAATCGTGGATTGCAGGGATGTGTCAATGGTTCTCAAATCTTCAGATCCCAGACTGTTGCCCAACCTCCCCTTCCACAAATGCGTCATTGTTTTTAGCGTTTACAGAGACATTCTCTGCAGTGCCTTCCCCGAGCACAGAGAAGAACTAGACTCTTTCAATCAGCAATATGGTGGCAAACTTTTCTATGAATACCATAAATAATTTTCAGGTAAATCTGCCATGTATATCTCCCACTTTAACAAAAGAATTAACTGGTCAATCTCCGGCACCGAGCTGCTCATCAGACATTTCGGGGGGCACCGAGCGCTCACCTGCGCCATATGCATCTCTCACGGACATCAGTCCACAATGTGTCCTAAAACTGTTCCCACTGCCTCAGTACCCAAGGTAGAGCCAAGAGACCAATCACCAAGGTGTTTCAACATTCGGGGTCGCACCATTGACTGTGCTTATGGCAGGCCTATTTGTAACAATTTAAATTAATCCGTGTGTGCATTTCCTAACTGTGCTTTTTCTCATATCTGTAGTTCCTGCAAGGACCTGCACCCAAAATCCGTGTGCCCACGCCGCTTTCACCATTTGAAAGAAATCAACAGGTTTTATCAAGGAAATTCTAACCCTCCATCCCTCCACCCCAGTCAATGTTCCGTTTCTCTCACATTATCTTTCCACGCATTCCGACCCCATTTTTGTCAACTTCCTGCTAAGCGGTCTGACACAGGGATTCCTGGTTCTCTCCCTCCTATCACACATGCATGTATTAAAAAATCTCCTTTCAGCATTGGCAGAACCTGCAGTCGTGTCTGAATTACTGGCAAAAGAACTAAGTAAATTATATCTCATAGGCCCTTTCAGGTCTTCCCCCTTCTGTCCTTTCAGGATAAATCCTATCGGCTTAGCCACTCGCAAATACAGTTAAGAAAAGGCTGATTTTTGACATGTCCGCTCTGCGATCAGGACCCTGCAAGCGTGAACATCATGATCCCTCTAGAGTCATTCTCCCTTTTCTACGCCTCAGTCGATCATGCCATTCAATTCATCACCAAGACCGGGCATGGCGCCCTCCTCGCCAAAGCCGATATCATAGACGCCTTTAAAATCATGCCCATCCACCCTGCCGAATGGCCCCTTTTTGGAGTCAGATGGCAGTCAAAATACTACTTTGCCGTCCGACTCACCTTCGGGTGCAGAAGTAGCCCCCACATTTTTAACTCTCTATCGGAAGGCCTATGCTGGATCCTTCTCAATTATTTTAAGCTCCTCTTCGTACTACACCTGCTCGATGACTTCCTGCTTATCGATCACCCCGCTGCACACACCCCCATTCTGGACGTCCTAACCAAGCTTTTTCTCAAGGTGGCCATCCTCCTCTCAAGCGAAAAAAACACAGGCCCCACCACATCCATTGAATTTCTTGGCATAATGCTCGAT
Organism: Xyrauchen texanus; assembly: GCF_025860055.1. Lineage (NCBI taxonomy): Eukaryota > Metazoa > Chordata > Actinopteri > Cypriniformes > Catostomidae > Xyrauchen > Xyrauchen texanus. The sequence continues at coordinate 37,472,355 of NC_068307.1, forward strand.
TCGCTAAACATGCAAGCTTCCGTGCCCAAAGATAAACTCGACAGGATCAGGTCTATTTGCAAATTGTTCCTCCAGAGAGCTTCAGTCTCAAAACGCAATCTCCTGTCCCTATTAGGCCACCTCAATTTCGCCATGTGCATCATCCCTCAAGGCCGCTCCTTCATTTCCCTGCTCATTCCACAGACAACCTCTCCGACATCATATTAATCGACGACGGCTGCCGCTCGGACCTCCTCTTCTGGTCACAGCTCCTAAATCACTGGATTCCCCGGACGACATGTCCTTCTTCACAGACGTAGCTCCCTCTGCAGGAAATGGGGGTTATTTTCAAGGATCATGGTTCGCAGGGAAATGGCCAGATGAATTTATCAATATAGCTTCCAACGCTCCCTCATCTGCTCTCTTTGAAATCTATCCCATCGTCATGGCTAGTGTCATATGGGGCCCCCTCTGGGCACGCAAATGTGTCTTAGTTTTTTCCAACAACTCCGCAGTCGTCACCATAATCAACACAGACCGTTCTTCTTCCAGCCTCATCATGTCCCTCATGAGACGCCTGACATGGCAGAGCATTTCGTGCGATTTTATTATCTCAGCCAGACACATTCCTGGGTTTTTTTACGTAATCGCTGACTCCCTCTCTCGTTTTCGCTTCCAGGAGTTCCACAGACTATGCCCCTCCACCAGCATAAAACCAACTACATGCCTACCCTTAATCTGCTGGATTAAGCCCATCTCTACTAACCCTTCTTAATTCCGCCACAACTCTCATACAGAAAGGACTTGCCCGGTCCACACTAACTTCCTTCAACTCTGCCTGGGCTCACTTTTCCTCCTCCTGCCAATCGCACAGCACCCCTCTATTTCCCGTCAAAATCTCCACAGTCTGCGCATTCATTTCCTTCTGCTTTCTAAAAATTTCCTCTATCAACAAAAGCCGGTAGTCGGCATTCAATTCCATGCCAGATGCAACTCCCCGACACCCCCAGCATCTGCTCCAATCCTTCCATTCGACTGCTGCTTAAAGGAGTCCAAAAATCCCACCCCTCCCTCCCTGACTAGAGATTTCCCATCACTTTGGACATCCTTCACCTCACGATTTCTTCACTCAGATCAGGTCTCTTCACAGACTATATTGATATTCTCTTAGAAGCAGCATTCCTTTTAGCTTGTTACGGGTTCATGAGGTGTGGAGAATTTACCACTAGCTCGCTCTTCTTTTCACCTTTTTGCGACCTTTCCTTTTCCGACATTTGCTTTTCCCCAAATTCCTTCTCCCTATTTCTCAAACACTCAAAATCAGACCAATCCGGGCACGGCCGGAAAATAACCATTAAAAAAATTCCTAGCCCATTTTCCCCCTTCACCTCTATGGTTAAATACCTGCAAACTCGTTCACACTTCACTGCCGACTCCCCCCTCTTCATCACTCCATCCCTTGACCCCATGTCACGCTACTGGTTCAGAAGCCACCTCACCGCAACCCTCAAACACTGCAGTCTCTCCCCTCATGTCTTCTCGGGGCACTCATTTCGCATTGGAGCAGCTTCTACTGCTGCTCATCGAGGTATTCCAGAAACCAATATCAAGATGCTCGGCCGCTGGTCTTCCTCCTACCTGAAATATATCCGACCTAACACTCAAATCATCAAACAAGCCCAACTCTCCATCAGCCGTAAGTTTTCATACCTATCTGGTGGTGGTCGGTGGCTCATTCCATCACATCCTTCGTACACAATTATTTAACCCAAGCACATTCACTGTTCACAAGGATGGTGCATAATTACGTCTACCCTCATTGCCAGGGCTCCCATAATCTCAAGCATCTCCAGAATGAACGCCTAACACAAGACCTGGTTCGTACCAAACTGGATCATCTCTTTTGGGGGTAGTATTTGACTTTCTTTCTCTTTTGGGGGTAGGCTCCTCGCCCCTGCCTCCTATCTCCGGCAGGATATGACGGTTTTTGAGTACAACTCCCTCAGACCGCCAGCCGGGGCCTACGCCAAAGAGAGACATTACTTTTCTGTTTTATATTCATCAAATAAATGTCATCTTAAGCTTCACTCAAGCCTGCGAGTCTTCCTGATAGAAACGTAAGCGCAGCGTAGTTCAAGCGGGAAGACAAGCAGCTGTACATTATCACACCATTAGCTGGGTAATTCCTAGCGAATCGCATGTAAGCCATTGCTTTATAAGTCTGCTCACAATCTATCACATTGCTGTTTCAGTGTGCTGACAAGGCAACCACCACCACCAGCTCAGTCCCGTCCTGCATGGGGTAGGCTCCTCGCCCCTGCCTCCTATCTCCGGCAGGACGGTTCCGAGTGCAACTAACTTGGACCACCAGACAGGGCCTACGCCAAAGAGAGATATTACTTTTCTGTTTTATATTCATCAAATAAATGTCATCTTAAATTTCACTCAAGCCTGCGAGTCTTCCTGATAGAAGTGTATATACTGCATATACTGTATGCAACATATCAGAAATATTAAATTATTTTGATTTTTGCTTTTTGGAAGGGTTTTATAAGCGTGAAAAATAACTTTTTCTTGATCTGCTGCCTTTGATTCACAGCTCAGAACAATTGCTAGTAAAAGGACTTTCTGTGTACTTGTGGTGCTTTCATTTTCATTTTCATTCAGCATTTTCAACATGTCAGGATCTCATTTTCATCCGACCCCAGAGTGATTAATCACATGGCATATTTACTTCATGTTCCATCAGTCAACATTTTATTTTTAAGCTTTATATGAAATTGAATTATGTAATAAGGCATAGCATGCAGAAGTCTCTATCATGAGGCCTCTTAGGTATGCATGATGCAATAACTTATTCTTACGTTCATATTTGGCATGACAAATAATAACAGCTGCCTCCTTAATTTTGGATGCATGTACCGCAACTGACACATGCTGTATTATAGCACTTTTGTTTCAGATTGCATAATTTTGTGGAAAAGGGGCAAGAATGACAATTTTGTTTCCTAAAGAAATTTTTAATAAAATGAAAACCATCAATATTTCTCCATATGTTCAATGTTGATGTTTGACCCAACACTCCGCCTTTAAATTGATTAACAAAATAATCACTGCATATAATAAAATAAATGTCAAAATGTCAGTATCGAGATTAGATTAGCTCAAAAAAGTTGCCTTTCCATGATGATCTCTTCAGCACTTTTCATGTGGATGTCAAAGTGGTGCATGTTGCTTGTGTTGAGAGGTGTGTTGAAGGTCTGACACGAGTCATGAGGAAAAAGACGTTTAGAACATAATTTTTTTTTAAAGCTGCAATACAAAATAAATGTGAGCTAAGCAGAAGTTCAATATGAGCTTTCTAAAACACTTAACATCACTGCAAATATTTCCTCAATTCTGCAGTCTTTCCATTTTGGAAATCCTATTTCAGAAAATATTCTTTCTCTCTATCAGCCGGACTGACTCTATATCAATTCAGGGACAGACTGCTAAACTGTTTCCTCTGAGTGGGCACATCTTCATTTTTTCCTCTGTGAAAGATATGATCTTGAAATATAATACAATTCCAAGAGATGTATTGTCTTTACCCATTTTCCCATAACATTAAGAAGCTGTGGTCTGTGCATGGATATGGTCAGGGACGTGCACAGACATTTTGGGGGGCAGGGGCTCAAGTGAAAAAAAAGGGCACGTCTCATAATTATTTATTTAAAAAATATATATTTTTTAAACAAAACCTTAAATATATTAACACAACTCTGACTTCCTTACCAATTTATTTTATTACCCTCACACTCACGCAATTGTGTCATACTCAAAATATTGAGATTTTGGTCTATTTTGCTTCCATGTATTCTTTTACTCTAATGGAAAGAAAACTTCCAAAATACACATTTAAATGGGGTTTGTTTTAAGCCTACTACCCTCTGTCTGTTTGCATCTGTAGATTTCTTCTAAATTAACCAAAACAAGCTAATCTGCATATTTAAACATAACATTTCAGGTGAAAAGACTCTTAATGTAAGTCATAATCTGGGGAAGTTCTGCGATGATATGCTTTATTTATTTTGTTTATCCTATTCACCTGCAGTGCTTTGTCAAATGTATGCAAATTAGCACATTCATTTGTAAATGCCTAATTTGTATACCAATGTGGCGATTGTGATGACGTTATTAGACATACATTTTACTGTATTCACCTGTAGTGTCTCCATTAAGTACAGTACATTAGCTTGTATTGCCATGATATATTGACTTAGCTGAACTTTAGCTAACTTATTGCATTAGCTAGTAGATCATGAGTAATGCATGTTAACAAGACACAAGTTAACTATATATTTGTCTTTTGTATTTTGGCTAATTAGCTGTAAAGTCGAGGCACTGGTAGCTTAGTCTTTTGTTCATCACCTCTCACCTCCACACAAGCCAAGAATAACACTACTGGGATAGGAGCTGGGAGGGCAGGGCTGCTGCCTGCCTGTCTGCCTGCCTGTGTGTCTGATTTGCCGATGTGTGCTGCACTGCTGTTTGGAGACGCGGAAGGAGGGAGAGAGAGAGAGAGAGAGAGAGAGAGAGAGGGAGGGAGGGAAGGCCTCGGAACTTGATAAAGTCTCAGCTCCGACCTGATATTTTGATTTTTTTATTCAATAAATATATTTGTTTTTACACAAAAGCTGTACATAAACAGCTTATATATATATATATATATATATATATATATATATATATATATATATATATATATATTTAAAATGATGCAACATTATTTGCAATGCTTTATGGGAGTGGGCATCTCTGCTGAGAACTTTTGGCAACAGCAGTAACAGTGATGTCTCTAATTTGTGGATCTTTCTTGATGATTATGGGTAGTGTAGTTCTTCACCATGAATTCAGCAATTTAACTACTTTTTAAATTAAGTTGAAATCCCATTGATTTATGGCTTCTACAAAAGCATATACACAGAGTATTGCGTTATTGTTAAAAATAAATTTCCCTTTGGAGAAAATGTATGGAATTTTTTATTTCAAAACAAGGCTATGATGCTCTATTGGAACAGAATAGGAAGATTATTAAAATCACTGCCATCTTTGCATCATTGTTCTCACCTGGGTCTCGTTTTGTCATCATCATGTCTCCTGTGTATTTAAACCCTGCTGTATCTTCATTCCCCTGTCGACTGTTGATGTGTATGGATGTTTGTTCTTCGCCCTGTTCAACCTGTTCTCCCCGTTCGTGGTCCCTTGATGTTTTTGTGCTTTTATTTTTATTTTCCCATCGTGGATGTTTCGTTTGTTCCTGTTTTGTCTGTTTTCACATTTAATAAAAACCAACTGCATTTAGATCCTCACCCTCATCTGCCTTTACCTACTCATCGTAACAGAACAGTCAACCAACAATGGATCTAGCAGGGTTCCTCACGGAGCTGACACAGGCGGACTTGTCTGTCCGGGAGTTCTCCCACTTCTTCACCAGCCTGGCCAGTTACACCGGCTGGGATGACCACACTCTGAAGGTGGCGTACCGGTTCGGTGTTCCCAAACACCGGTGGTGGGAACTGCCGGAGACCGGAGACTGCACCTGGCGGGAGTATGTGGGACTCATCGTGGGGGAGTTTGCTGCCGGGGAGCCATCTCTCCTGATCCCGGCTCCCGTCTCTGGGCTTTCCTCGCCAGCCACGGTGAGTGAGCCAACCCCCACGCCTGCTGTGGTCAACAAACCAGCGCTGCCAACTTCATCCGCCCGGAGGAGGAGGAGAAGAAAGGCCTCTGCTCTACAGCCTCCGCTAACCACGGCCAACCAGCCAATGCCTGTAGCCTCGACCGTCCTAGAGCCAGCACCTGTAGCCATGAACGCCCTATAGCCAGCGCATCTCGAGCCTTCCTGGGCTCCGCCTCCTGAGCCTTCTAGGGTGCTGCCTCCCGAGTCTTCCAGGGCTCCGCCTCTCAAGTCTCTCGAGCCTCCCAGGGCTCCGCCTCCCGAGTCTTCCAGGGCTCCGCCTCTCAAGTCTCTCGAGCCTCCCAGGGCTCCGCCTCTCAAGTCTCTCGAGCCTCCCAGGGCTCCGCCTCTCGAGCCTCTCGAGCCTTCCAGGGCTCCGCCTCTAAAGCCTCCTACGGCGCCGCCTTCCTCGGCTCTGCCTCCTGAGCCTTCCTCGGCCCAGCCTCCAGAGCCTCCCTCGGCTCTGTCTCCTGAGTCTCCCTCGGCTCTGCCTCCTAGGCCTTCCTCGGCTCCGCCTCCTGAGCCTCCAGAACCTCCCTCAGCCCCGCCTCCTGAGCCTCCAGAACCTCCCTCAGCTCCGCCTCCTGAGCCTCCAGAGCCTCTCTCAGCTCCGCCTCCTGAGCCTCCAGAACCTTCCTCAGCTCCGCCTCCTGAGCCTCCAGAGCCTCCCTCAGCTCTGCCTCCTGAGCCTCCAGAGCCTCCCTCAGCTCTGCCTCCGGAGCCTTCTACGATGTGGTCTCCTGAGCAGTCCACGGCTCCGCCTACGTCGGCTCCGCCCTCGGAGTCCCCCATGGCTGTGGTCCTGAGGCCGCCTCCCAGGCCTCCTGAATCTGTCTTTGCTCTGTGGCCAGCTCCCAGACCACCTGATCCAGTCCTCTTGTGGTCACCTTGGACTGCCTGTCTGCCCCCTGTGCCTCCTTGGACTGCCTTCTTACCCCCTGTGCCCTCTTGGACTGCCTTCTTACCCCCTGTGCCCTCTTGGACTGCCTGTCTGCCCCTCGTGCCTCCTTGGACTGCCTGTCTGCCCCCGTGCCTCCTTGGACTGCCTGTCTGCCCCCCTGTGCCTCCTTGGACTGCCTGTCTGCCCCCCTGTGCCTCCTTGGACTGACTGTCTTGTGCCCCTTTGGTCTGTCTGTTTGCCCCCTGTGCTCCCTTGGTCTGTCTGTTTGCCCCTTGTGCTCCCTTGGTCTGTCTGTTTGCCCCTTGTACTCCCTTGGTCTGTCTGTTTGCCCCTTGTGCTCCCTTGGTCTGTCTGTTTGCTCCTTTTTGGAGTATTCCCTTTTTCTTTTTGTTTCTGAGGAGCGTCTGGAAGCCGCTCCTTTGAGGGGGGGTTATGTCACGATTCCCTTGTTGTCTGCCCCGTGTTTTCTGTTTCACTCATCACTGATCATATTCCATGTCACGTTTTCCTTGTTGTCTGCCCCGTGTTTCACTTGTCTGTCTAAACTACACTTCCCACAATTCCCTGATCTCATCACTGCCATCTTTGCATCATTGTTCTCACCTGTGTCTCGTTTTGTCATCATCATGTCTCCTGTGTATTTAAACCCTGCTGTTTCTTCATTCCCCTGTCGACTGTTGATGTGTATGGATGTTTGTTCTTCGCCCTGTTCAACCTGTTCTCCCCGTTCGTGGTCCCTTGATGTTTTTGTGCTTTTATTTTTACTTTCCCATCGTGGATGTTTCATTTGTTCCTGTTTTGTCTGTTTTCACATTTAATAAAAACCAACTGCATTTAGATCCTCACCCTCGTCTGCCTTTACCTACTCATCGTAACACAGATAGACTAGTATTAATAACATCTATTTTCTCCCATTACACCTCTGTGATAAGGCCTCATTAAAAAAAAAGAAATAAATATTTCAGTCACTGTTTAAAGGTCTCATCCTCTGCCTCTTTACTGGAAGACTAAAATCACACCTAAGAGAAATAATTGGATAGCTGTAGAGGTAAATGGTTAATCGATGGATTTGACACAGTGTATATATATATCTTTTATCATAATTTCACAATGAAGTGAAAACAAGGGTAAAGTATTAAATGCATTTGTAAATGCATTTTTAATAGTTTTAGTCAGATGCATTTACATTGTGACAGTTCCTCAGATCAATCAACAGCATCTGTGTTTGTAAAGCTGTGTACTAAAAGACCTATGCAATCATAATAACAGTTGGACAGTTAAAACTGCCCCCAAGGACTCACCACTGTGCAATATTATCATGTGCAATAACAATTCACTCATATTTACAGTATACTGTATATACATATTCTATATACAAATTATTTTATATGATTAAAAAATCGAATTGATTGACAGCCCTAATATATATATATATATATATATATATATATATATATATATATATATGATACATATATATATATATATATATATATATATATATTAGGCTGTCAATCAATTCAGTTATGTATATATGTACAATTTATATGTATATATATATATATATATATATATATATATATATATATATATATATATATATATATATATATATATATATATATATATATATATATATACAGTGAGGAAAATAAGTATTTGAACACCCTGCTATTTTGCAAGTTCTCCCACTTGGAAATAATGGAGGGGTCTGAAATTGTCATCGTAGGTGCATGTCCACTGTGAGAGACATAATCTAAAAAAAAATCCAGAAATCACAATGTATGATTTTTTAACTATTTATTTGTATGATACAGCTGCAAATAAGTATTTGAACACCTGAGAAAATCAATGTTAATATTTGGTACAGTAGCCTTTGTTTGCAATTAAATGTTTCCTGTAGTTTTTCACCAGGTTTGCACACACTGCAGGAGGGATTTTGGCACACTCCTCCACACAGATCTTCTCTAGATCAGTCAGGTTTCTGGGCTGTCGCTGAGAAACACGGAGTTTGAGCTCCCTCCAAAGATTCTCTATTGGGTTTAGGTCTGGAGACTGGCTAGGCCACGCCAGAACCTTGATATGCTTCTTACAGAGCCACTCCTTGGTTATCCTGGCTGTGTGCTTCGGGTCATTGTCATGTTGGAAGACCCAGCCTCGACCCATCTTCAATGCTCTAACTGAGGGAAGGAGATTGTTCCCCAAAATCTCGCAATACATGGCCCCGGTCATCCTCTCCTTAATACAGTGCAGTTGCCCTGTCCCATGTGCAGAAAAACACCCCCAAAGCATGATGCTACCACCCCCATACTTCACAGTAGGGATGGTGTTCTTGGGATGGTACTCATCTTTCTTCTTCCTCCAAACATGCTTAGTGGAATTATGACCAAAAAGTTCTATTTTGGTCTCATCTGACCACATGACTTTCTCCCATGACTCCTCTGGATCATCCAAATGGTCATTGGCAAACTTAAGACGGGCCTTGACATGTGCTGGTTTAAGCAGGGGAACCTTCCGTGCCATGCATGATTTAAAACCATGACGTCTTAGTGTATTACCAACAGTAACCTTGGAAACGGTGGTCCCAGCTCTTTTCAGTTCATTGACCAGCTCCTCCCGTGTAGTTCTGGGCTGATTTCTCACCTTTCTTAGGATCATTGAGACCCCACGAGGTGAGATCTTGCATGGAGCCCCAGTCCGAGGGAGATTGACAGTCATGTTTAGCTTCTTCCATTTTCTAATGATTGCTCCAACAGTGGACCTTTTTTCACCAAGCTGCTTGGCAATTTCCCCGTAGCCCTTTCCAGCCTTGTGGAGGTGTACAATTTTGTCTCTAGTGTCTTTGGACAGCGCTTTGGTCTTGGCCATGTTAGTAGTTGGATTCTTACTGATTGTATGGGGTGGACAGGTGTCTTTATGCAGCTAACTGACCTCAAACAGGTGAATTTAATTTAGGATAATAAATGGAGTGGAGGTGGACATTTTAAAGGCAGACTAACAGGTCTTTGAGGGTCAGAATTCTAGCTGATAGACAGGTGTTCAAATACTTATTTGCAGCTGTATCATACAAATAAATAGTTAAAAAAATCATACATTGTGATTTCTGGATTTTTATTTTTAGATTATGTCTCTCACAGTGGACATGCACCTACGATGACAATTTCAGACCCCTCCATGATTTCCAAGTGGGAGAACTTGCAAAATAGCAGGGTGTTCAAATACTTATTTTCCTCACTGTATGTATATATATATATATATATATATATATATATATATATATATATATATATATATATATATATTATAACACATAGTGGCCATAAAAAGTGAACCCTTTGGAATTTATTTATAAATTAGTCTTAAAATCTTGATCTTCATCGAATTTAAAATAATGAAGAAAAAAAGAAAACACACACACACACACACACACACAAACTAATAACAAACACATTTTTGTATTGTTCTTTTCAATATTGAATAAATCTTTTAAAATAAAAGCCACGTAGATTCAGGAATTGGTGCAACTGGCATACAATTATTGAAACAAAATTGGATGTGTGGGTTAGAGCTACTTTCACTCATAAAAAGGACTCAAACATTTTGGGTTTTCTGTTCACTGGAAGCATCAACTGAAGTGGACCATGCATACAATCAAGATTTTTATTTATTTATTTTTTTTTGCATTAAGCTGGAAAGGGTTACAGAGTTATTTCAAAGAGATTAGATAATCATCTATCACAGTTAGACAAACTGTCTATGAATGGAGACGATTTAGTACTGTGGCATCTCTCCTTAGAAATGTAAGCACAGCATAGCTCTAGCGGAAAGACTAGCAGCTGTACATTATCGTACCATTAGCTGGGTAATTCCCAGCCAATCACATGTAAGCCATTGCTTTATGTGTCTGCTCACAATCTATCACATTGCTGTTTCAGTGCGCTAACACGGCAACCTCCTCCACCCCACCACCACCAGTTGAGTCCCGTCCTGCACGGGGGTAGGCTCCTCGCCCCTGCCTCCTATCTCCTGCAGGATATGACGGTTCTGAGTACTAAAACTTCGGACTGCCAGACGGGGCCTACGCCAAAGAGAGACATTGCTTTTCTGTTTTATATTCATCAAATAAATGTCATCTTCAATTTCACTAAAGTCTGCGAGTCTTCCTGATAGAAGTGGCCTTCCAGACAATATGATTCAACACATAATGCTCAATGAGGTAAAAAAGAACCCTAGAGTTACAGTTAGAGACTTTAACGAATCATTAGAACTGGATAACATCTCTGTTCATAAGTCTGTAATATGGAAAACATTAAACAGGCTTGATGTCCACGGCAGGACACCACAAAGGAATACTGAGCTTTCCAACAAAAACATTGCTGCACGCCTGAAGTTTGCCAAAGACCTCCTTAACACTCCACAATGCTACTGTGAAAATGTTTTGTGGACTGATGAAACTAAGGTTGAATTGTTTGAGAAGAACACCCAGCAGTACGTATGCCGTAAAAATGGCACTGCATACCAACATGAAAACATTATCACAACGGTGAAGTACATTGGAGGCAGCATCATGATTTGGGGCTGCTTTGCTGCTTAGGTCCTTGACAGCTTGCAATCTTAGAGGGAAAAATGCATTCCAAAGTTATCCCACAGGATAATGCCAGGGTGGCTGTGTGCCAGCTGAAGGCAGAAGAAGTTGGGTGATGCAGCAGGACAATGACCCTAAACATCAAAATAAATCCAATACAGAATGGCTTAACATTTTATTTTATTTTAAATCACCTTTTGGAGTGGCTAAGTCAGAGCCCAGAATTTAACCCAACAGAGATGCTGTTGATTGTCCTCAAAAGAGTAGTTCATCCTAGGAATATGGCTGAGCTGAAGCAGTTCTGCAAGGAAGAATGGCCCAAAATTCCTTCTGAACGTTGTCAGGTCTTATCCACAGCTACAAGAAACGCTTGGTTTCGGTTATTGCTGCCAAAGGTTGATCGACCAGTTATTAAATCTAAGGGTTCACTTACTTTTTCCACGGCATTGTGAATATTTAATGGAATGTGTTCAAAAAAGAAATTCAAATCATAAGTGTTTGTGTGTGGTTAGCTTAAGCACATTTTGTTTGTCTACTTGTGACTTTGATGAAGATGATAACACATTTTATGACCAATTAATGCACAAAACAAGCTAACTCCAAAGGGTTCACATACATTTTCATGACAATTTATATAGTATATATGTAATACCCTACCTAAATACCCTATATCTTCTGCCATTACATTCTCTTGCACAAAACTGTATATCTGTAAATATATAACATATTTGTACATATGTTATTTTTTGTCTTTTGTGTGTTTCTCTCTCTATATTTTGTTAACTTATTTTTATTTTATTTTGTTATCTTTGTCTTGTTGTTTTCTCTGTACGCTGGAAACTTCTGTCACCAAGACACATTCCTTGTATGTGTAAGCATACTTGGCCAAAAAAAGCTCGTTCTGATATGGTTTCTGATTTGTTTTGAACCATTTAATGGAGTTTCTCATGAGAGGGACATAACAGTACTGTTTTGTTTAACACCCCTTAGTTACCAGGTATAATGTTCTGTAACAGACAGAACTTTGGATTAAGATGCAGAATAGCTATGCTTCACAATCCTTAATAAAAAAATACTATTTTCCACACAAGCACTTGGTCTGGCTTATTTTTCTTTATGTATTAGAAGAACTCATCCAACAGAACTTAGAAGAGCCACCCAACATCTGGTCAGCCAAATGCAGGAAGGTCAAACAAGTGTTAAATTTTAAATAATTTAACTTTGGTTGAAGTAGATGATGCCATATTTGACATGTCTAAAATGAAAAACAGCTGATTTATTAAGAAATATTCCAAGTAATTCATAAATGTTTTCCTGTCTCTAATCAATACATTTCAACCAAAATATGTTATCATTGGAATATTGCTATCAACTTTTTAAATGGAAAACAACAACACACATGTTAGCAATTCGTTTTATGAATTGTGTGATATGTTGTGGTATTTGTTGGTTTGTCTCACTCTAAAACATTATATTATGTTTGACCATATTAAAGAAATTAGTATGGTAATATAGAATTTTCATAAAACAGTTAAAAAAAAAAAATCTAAATTAACTTAAATTAACTTAACTTTTCAATGATTTTGTAAGGTAACTCTCAATAATTCACTGAGCAATGGCTAACTTCACGTTTGTATTTCCATCCTGTTCCACCCATTCTTGCCATGACATCAAAAAGTTGCTTGACATCAAAAGGGTGTTTGAAGACCATAAGGTCCAACAGATATCCAAAGTGTTCTCCCAGCAGTGTCCAGTATATTTTTATTCTTATTGGTTCATTTGCTGAGGATAGCTTCTCTTTGTATGTCTGGTATACCATTCCTAAAATTACAACATAAGTATATTCTTGCATTTAAAAGATACTGCAGGAATGAACCAACTAAGGCCTCTTTGAATTTTTTCTAAGTTCATGGCATTGTTTTTGTGCCTGAAGCAACTTTGAAACGTCAAACACATTCAAAACAAAACTTAAAGTCAAAATGGCCAACATTGATAATTTTTTCAGAAGCTACTAAAACTATGTCTGAAAGCTACTCATATTACAAAGCACACTATATTTACAATACATAAATACGAAAAACTGAATACCATTTCCTGTATACATGTGACACAACATTTGTCAAAAGACAACTGTTTGTTCTTGTTTCAAAATTATACATCCTATTTTATCTGTTTAAAATGGCAAGATACAGAGTCATCAGAACTGAGGATTAAAGAAAAGTACACCACAGCAGATTTGTAGAAGTTGTTTTCTGGCAGACTTTCTCAAGTTTCCAGCTTTAGCCTAGTGAGGCTGATTTGCATTCTGCAGATTTGCTTATTTGTATTGACCATAAAAATGACAAAGATCCACAGTTCTTCCTTGACAAACTTGTGGCAAGTAGCTGAACCCCTCACACAAATCATTTAAATGCGTCACAGTCAGTTTATATACTGCAGGTGTTCTCAGCTATCTTTTAAATCTTTTCAGCTATTTTTATATTCAACACATCAAATTTCATGTCCAACTTTGCAGTGGCAGGAATAATTATCAACTGTGATGTGACAATAATCTCAACAACTTTTAATATTATTAGTGGTGTTTGCTAAGCAAGCATCATTATTACTATTGCTCAACTACAGCACTAAACTCATGCAGCCAGCCCATTTGTGCTATGACCATGAATTATTCCTCAAATTGTGTGGCTTGCAGAGGAAAGGAGTGCTAGTACTTTACTAAGCAATCAGAAATACATTTTGTGGCTGGCCAATGATGAAACAGGGGAAAAAGTTTCATAAACTTATTTTTAAGGATGGACCTAAGCCATATCTAGAGACCAGAATATCATAATGACTTGGCTATAGCAACCTAGTAATGCCCTAGCAACCACTCAGAACACCCAAGTATGCATAACAACATGCTAAACATCACTCTGGACAACTTAGCAACTGCACCTGGCAACCACCCACCACACACTATCATTGTGCTGTGCCAGCAAGTTTTCATGGCCAAGTACCACTCATATTTTCTTCAAAAACATTTAAAACTCTAGTTAGTTGTATTGTGTAATGTGATTTATGTAGGCTAAGAAGTCTTTATGTATTTCCAACAAATTGTGGAAACCTTGAAAGTTTACTGTTTTCTTCCTGGAAACAACAGCAAGGCTTTGAAAAGTGAGTATGCATGTAGACAGTAAGAGTGAATGAGTGTACAAAGGCTGACTTTAGTTTCTGCAGTGATGAGAAAAAGGATCCATGGCATCAGAGTAGTGGTTGAAGGCCATAAGGTCCAACAGATATCCAGAGTGTCCTCCCAGCGGGGTCCACAATATTTTCATTCTTATTGGCTCATTTGCGGAGTATAGCTTCTTAGACCAGCATTGAATGAATTATTAGAATTTAAACTGATAAAAGGTAACAAACACAGATATATTCTCAAAATGAAGGGCCATTTACTGTATAAGGGACATATTTATGACAGAGATCTTAGCCTCATTATAAGAGTGGGGAAAATGTGAGCAAAAAAAGGCACTTTTTTTTACCCACAGCCTGCCAAAGCAAATCTCCAGAGAGCCCCTGCATCTGCTAGAAAATCACAGCACTGTAATGAACCCCACAGGAATAAGCCCACAATGCTTCAGACAGCTAAATAAATCTTCTAAAAATGTCCAACAAAACTCCCTCTTCTTGAATTGACATGTTTGATTGACATGACATGTATCAGACCTTAATGTTAACACATTTAATCCCACTATTACATTATTTACTGAATTTTTGTTTGAAATTTGAATGGTCTACAAACAGTTGTTGATGTACAGTATTTAACACAGAGTTAGCAACTACAAATGACAGTGCATACTGTCATGATTTCATGGGAACATTTTTCAATGGCTGGTGCAAATATTCACATGAACAGAGCTATCTAATTCCACTGTACCCCTGTGAAAGATGATGTATCAAAACCAAAGGAAACAAGAAAAACCTGCCATGAAATGGCAGTTTAACTTAAGCTTTTCTAATTATTTCAGCAATGTAAATAAAAAGCAGCACGCTGCACAAGTCTGTGTTTGTAGCTTGCTAGCCTGCTTTGCATTGCTTATTCATATACGTTGATCATTTTATCCATTAAGCACCGTGTGCTTCAGTTTTTTCCACTTTTCTACTTACGCGCACACCCGTTTCTTTCTTTTTTCTTTTTTCCACTTGTCTACATCTCGCGTCTCGACTGCATGCATTCATTTTCTCCACTGTGTTTTACATGGATTATTGCATCAATCTCAAACATCTGCTGATCAGGAACCACATCGATCTCAAACCCTCGCCGCTCAAGAACAACCAAAACAATAACAACAACAACAACAAACAATTGTGGTAAGTCATGGCATCTGCTCATGTTATTTCTTCCTGCATTGCATGCCACATGTTGACTTATAGCTTCTTCCATCAGCAGTTAGGGATTTACATGTGATAAATGTAAGGAATTAGTCAGGCTGAGAAGGTTAATCATTTCGAAACACGCAGCCAAACGCTAGTGGAGGCCAGTGAGAAAGTAAAGCTGGTAGATACTGTTCCGGATGCGAGTAGTACAGCAAGCAACACACACACAAACACTTTGGTTCCGGCTGTAGAGCCCCCACAGCAGGGCATTTGGTTGACATCTCGGTGGCATATATAAACGACATCACTCTCCCATTCCTGTTACCCTTTTCAATCTATTCTCACAACTCAGTCGTGCATCCACTGAGAATCAAGTTGAAAGTGTCTTAGTAATAGATGATTCTATAGTAAGAAATGTGGAAATAGAGACTCCAGCCACTATTGTTAAATGCATTTCAGGGGCTCGAGCATCTTACATCAGATGAAAGTTACAAGTGATGGCTAATGTTAAATGTAGATTTTCTAAAATTGTTATTCATGTTGACACTAACAATGCTAGGCTTTGCCAGTCAGATATAACTAAAGATAATGTTAAAAAGGTGTGTGAACTTGCAAATCCTTGATGTAATAACAGGAAATATAAATACAAAAAAGAAAAAGGCCCCACACCATGGTACAATGATCACACTCATGCGCTCAAGACAGCAGCTTGGAAAATGTAGTGCAAGTGGAAGAATGCAAAATTAGAGGTATTTTGCGATACATGGAAGGATAGTGTCTATAGCTACAGACAGCTACATGCAATCAACTGTCACAGCACCTCAGAAAATAATCTCATAATTTTCCTCTAGAGCGACTTTAATCCTTCGCTGTCATAGGTCACAAAGAGCTTACAAAACGTATCAAAAAATCAAAAGCTACAACATGTATGTTAGATCCAATACCAATTAAGCTCTTAAAATAGGTATTCACTGTAATCTCAGAACCTCTTCTTAATATTATTAACTCATCGATTGATCAAGCTTGATCTTGGCGAATTGGTTAATTATAGACCACTTTCAAATCTCCCATTCATGTCGAAAATACTAGAAATGGTAGTGTCCTCCAACTATGTTGATTTCTACAGAGAAATGGTATCTATGAACACTTTCAGTCAGGAATTAGGCCCCATTACAGTACAGAGACAGCACTACAAATGACATGCTCTTTTCCTCTGATTGCTGCTTCTTTTCTCTTCTACTGCCAGAAATGCCCTTCTATTAAATTCCAACAAAACAGAGGTACTAATTATTGGACCAAAAACCTATTAGTTGTTATATTTGATACCAACCTGTTCTTTAAAAATCAAATTTCCAATGTTGGTTGAACAGCATTCTTCCACCTCAGAAATATTGCTAAGTTAAGACACATGCTCTCTGTTGCTGATGCTGAAAACTAATTAATGCATTCATGACCTCAAGACTAGATTATAGTATGCATTTCAGGGAGGGTGCGCAACAAGTTCAATAAATAAATATCAATTGTTTTAAAATTCAGCTGCCAGAGTACTGACAAGAACCAAGAAATATGATCATTTTAGCCCAATTTTATTGTCGTTACATTGGCAACCTGTTAAATTTCGTATAAATTAACTCTGCTAACTACATTCAAAGCTTTGAAAGGCCTAGCTCCACAGTACTTAAGTGATCATCTCTTATGCTAAAACATTATTCCATCACGTTATTATTATCACAAACTTTTGACCTGTTAATAGTTCATAGAATATCAAAATCCACAAAAGGAGGAAGATCCTTTTCCTATTTGACTGCAAAACTATGGAATAGTCTCTCTAGCACTGTTCGGGATGCAAACACACTCACTCAGTTTAAGTCTAAATTAAAGACTCATCTATTTAGCCAGGCATACAACTAATTTATCCATCAACTCACAATTAGGTTGCTTTAGTTAGGTCTGCCGGAACCAGAAACATTTCTCAGAAACATTTATCATAATCTATATAACTCTGCAATAAATTGAATGGCATCTACGCTAATATTATTCTATTTGTTTCCCTGTCTCATTTCCGATTCATATCCCGAGGTCACCAGAACCGGCCAGGTACAGCTCCATTACTGCTTGGTGTTGGACTCCAGTGTTACTTGTCACTGAGTGATAATGACAAACTACAGCCGGTGCTAGCCAGACATCACTTCAGTCTTTTACGAAGGACTTCAGAGGATGAACTGATGCCACACCAACTGTAAGACATCAGATACTTCATATACCACTGCCTGAACCTTGGACTTCCTAAACGACCTGCCGGTTTAACAGCGGTGCACCTCACTGATCTCTGCATGCATCACCTTTGTTTATTGATGGACTACACTCTTGAAATGGAATACATAGACTATAAATTAATTGCCAACAAAAGTCTTTAAATGACAATACAATTAATAAATGACAATACATCTATATAAACTCCTGCAGTTAATCCAGGACTTCAAAGATATTAGTCATTAATTTGCATCATACAAAATCTTTGTTTTAACACTGGCCCTTCACACTTACTTAGTTTACGAATTTAAACCATGACTTGCACTGCACACAAATAACTAATATTGACATGTTTTTTGGCCAGAGGGGAACTGGCCCCAATGGTGAGCTTGGTTTCTCCCAAGGTTATTTTTCTCCATTAATCTACATTTTACGGAGTTTTGTGTTCCTTGCTACAGTTGCCTTTGACTTGCTTGCTGGTGTTCTAAATACAATTATTATTTAACTATTTATTTTTATACACAATTTACAATTACACAGTGATGACTCTTAAGACTTTATAGATATTACAGTTTCATTTTCTGTTAAAGCATAGTTTTCTGTAAAGATGTTTTGAAACAATTTGTGTTATGAAAAGTGCTATACAAATTAAAATGACTTGATTTGAACAAAGTCAAATTAAACAGAAATGTGCAATTATTCTTGTTTTATTATGTCCTTTCCTCCACAATTGCATGTTGGTGAAAAAATATGTTCAGTAATTGTGTCCTTTTTGTTAGAAATTTCCTTTTGGGTCCTATTAAGAACTGTAGAAAAAATGTACTCTGTAGTTTTCTACTGGTTACAAATGTGAACAAGATTAAAGCACATACTTACACAAACTTTATTTATTTAGAAATGCATCTAGATCCCTATCTGTCACTCAACGTTGTGTCGATAAGTTGACACTAGGTGTCGCTCCTGCGGAGCCCAGACATCTGTGATCTTGAGAAAAGTGTGGAATTTGCATGCCACTCCCCCGGACATAGGGGTATAATAGGAATGACGCTGCAAACACACATCAGATATCTTCTTTGGAGCCGAGCGAGCAAGTCACAGAGCTGAATTCCTCTGGCGCCTTCATTCATCTCTACACACTGTTGGATCTATGGCGCTTTCCAGCGGTTCTTCCCCTGTGAAGTGAATAACTTAGTTTATATATATATATATATATATATATATATATATATATATATATATATATATATAAAACACACAAAAGAGTAATATTTCTCTAAAAGAGTGGCGCAAACGGAAAGCGTCTTTTTCAAGATGCCTTTTAGTTTGTGTTTATTTCCTGGTTGCGGTCAATGTCTCTCCCCATCTGATGTTCACGATCGCTGCCTTTCGTGTCTGGGTGCCACCCACGTGGAGTCAGCATTCGTGGATGGTTCATATCCTCACTGCGAGGACGTGATCATGCCTACGTTGCGGTCGCGGCTCGCCCTCGTGAGGCAGGGTCGGGTAGCACTGACGGCGATATGGGGACCTCAGTGGGAGCCTCTCTGCTGGGTATTCCCCCACAGACCTCCCACTCCTTGTCCAACCGAGTGCTGGGGCGAAGTTGCCGGTTCGTTTCACGACGGAACCGCAATCTCGTTCGGGGTGCCAGATGGCGATGAGCTATCGATCGCGGCATCGGAGAGCAGATTCGTCATGTCTGACGCTGAGGACTCAGCTGGACTCCCACACTCGGATGCGGCGGCTCAATCACAGGCTAACGCGGAGCTGACGGCCATGCATGCCTCACAGCCATGATTGACGGGCTTGATTGGAATTATCTGCCTCCCCCTGAACCCTCGCGGCTCAACGATTGGTTCCTGGGACAAGAGCGCAGCTCACGGTAATGCTCCGCCCCCGTTCCTTTCTTCCCTGGAGGTGCATGATGATCTCGCATGCTCGTGGCAGGCACCTTTCACTGCCCGCACGCCATCCGTGAGCTCCTCCTCTCTCACTACCCTTGATGGAGGGGTAGCAAGGGGCTACTCGCTACATTCCCCAGGTGGATCAAGCAGTCATGGTGCACTTATGCCCGAAAAGTGCCTCCACCTGGTGGAACCGTCCGAGGCTCCCATCCAGGGCCTGTAGGCTGACGTTGTCCCTGACGGCTAAGGCCTACAGCGCTGCTGGACACGCCGCCTCCGTCTTGCATGCCATGGCACTCCTGCAGGTGAACCAAGCCAAGGCACTCAGAGAACTACATGAGGGTAGTCCTGACCTGGGTCTAATGCAGTAGCTGCGCTCGGCGACCGACTTCGCCCTCCAGGCAAGGAAGGTCACGGCATTGGCTCTCGGGCAGGCGATGTCCACCCTGGTAGTCCAGGAATGCCACCTCTGGCTCAACCTGGTCGAGTCGCGAGAGGCTGATAAAGTGTGTTTCCTTGACGCCCCCATCTCCCAGGTTGGGCTGTAGGGCAAGCAGACAGGGCCATACAGCACATCCTACCCATGTGGAGCCACAGACCCCGCACTCCATCTGCTTGTCGCCCAGGGCGTCCCCCTGTGGTGCCAACACCGACACCAGCCCCACCACAGCCCGCCACTCGGGGCCGGCCCCGGCGCGGAGCTACCCACAGGACTGCGGCACCACCCACCTCACGGCCAGCCACCAAGAACCCCAAGAAGGCTTCAAAGCGCCCCTGAGACGGGCAGCCCTGGGAATCAGGGAACAGCACTACAGGAGCTGGTAAGCAGACCACTCCCTCCCCCGCCGGAGGGTCGGGTGGAGAATCCTTATTTCTTTACAAATTTTCTTTCGCCTGCACGCCCAACAGGCGATTGATACCCAGACTGAAAAAAAAGGGCAGACACAGACCTTTCTCTGGTTTGCAACACAGCAACGGTTGCATATATAAACCGCCAAGGCGGCCTACGCTCTCGCCATATGTCACAACTCACCCACCGTCTCCTCCTTTGGAGTCAGCACTGGCTCACACAGCTGGCTCCTGGGGCTGCGCATGTATGCATTTCTCCCAGTGAGCCTACTTGCACAGATGTTGGGAGGATGGGGAGCAGGTCCTCTTAGTGGCCCCTTATTGGCAGGACCTTCTTTCTCAGGGACAGGGCACCATCTGAAACCTGCGACTGGACCTCTGGAATCTCCATGTCTGCCTCTTGGATGGGACACGGAAGACTTAGGTGGCCTACCACCCCCAGTGGTATACACAATCACTCAGGCGGGGGCCCCCTCAATGAGGCACCTTTACGGCCTGAAGTGGCATCTGTTTGCTCAGTGGTGTTCTTCCTGAGGTGAAGACCCCCAGAAATGCACAGTTGGATCAGTGCTTTCCTTTCTGCAGGAAAAGTTGGAGGGACGGCTGTCCCCCTCCACCTTGAAAGTGTATGTAGCCACCATGTCGGCACATCACAATGCAGTGGACAGTAAGTATTTAGGGAAGCATGATTTGATCATCAGGTTCCTGAGAGGCGCAAGGAGATTAAACCTTCGGGGCCTTCGGGGAGCTCCCTTCGAGCATCTTGAGTCAGCAGAGCAAAAGGCGCTCTCCCTGAAGACCACCCTCCTGACAGCGCTCACCTCCATCATGAGGGTAGGGGACCTGCAAACGTTCTCTGTCAGCGAACTGTGCCTAGAGTTTGGTCCGGCTTACTTTCATGTCATCCTGAGACCCAGACCGGGCTACGTGCCCAAGGTTCCCACGACCCCTTTCAGGGATCAGGTTGTGAACCTGCAAGCGCTGCCCAGGAGGAGGCAGACCCAGCCTTGGCGTTGCTGTGTCCAGTGTGTGCTCTTCGCATCTACTTGGATCGCACGCAGAGCTTTAGAAGCTCCGAGCAGTTCTTTGTTTTCTTCAGTGGACAGCGGAAGGGAAGCACTGTCTCCAAACAGAGGATCACCTACTGAGTCGTCGATGCCATCACTATGGTATACCACGCCCTGCAAGTGCCGCCCCCTGCTGGCCTACGAGCCCATTTTACCAGGGGTGTTGCGGCTTTTTGGGCGTTGTCCCACAGCACCTCTCTAGCAGACATATGTAGAGCTGCGGGCTTGGCAACATCTAACATCTTTACAAGGTTCTATAACCTCAGGGTTGAGCCAGTTTCGTC
This sequence comes from Xyrauchen texanus, assembly GCF_025860055.1. Classification (NCBI taxonomy): domain Eukaryota; kingdom Metazoa; phylum Chordata; class Actinopteri; order Cypriniformes; family Catostomidae; genus Xyrauchen; species Xyrauchen texanus. The sequence goes on from NC_068307.1 coordinate 37,494,252, forward strand.
CCATGTGTTATCAGGTGACACAAACAGGTAAGTTCGGGTCAGCTGGCCGGGTGTACCGCTTGTGCATAGTGCCTTTTCCCTCCCTTGAGACGAAGATGTGCGCTCTTTCCCCAATTCCGTTCACAAGAAGTGTGAACCCTGGACGTTCTTCCTCCCTACCCTAGCGGCCGTCGAGTCTTCAGAGAGGCTCTTAGGCTCGGCTCCTCTGTGTGATACCTGATGTCTGTTTGCAGTGTCACTCTTTTAATACCCGTATGTCCGGGGGAGTGACATGCAAATTCCACACGCCAATTTCCATTGGCCTTTTCTTAAGATCAGAAATGTCTGGGCTCCGCAGAAGCGACCCCTAGTGTCAACTCATCCACACAACGTCAGTAACCGAGACGTTTTTTTTATAGGGCTATCCAAGGAGTAATAAATCCAAATAAATGTATTTATTTGCGTGGATTTTTTGTGCAAATAGTTATATTCTATTTATACTAAGGATAACAAAAAGCACCGTCTTTGCACTAAGTGCAAATTGTGTATGCTATTTACACCCCAGTGCAAATAGTGTCAAATAGTACTGTATTTGCACCTATTATTAAATTCTTACATACAGTATAATGGTATCACTGAAGCTTGTTTATTGTGTTTATTTAGAGTCCCACAGACTCATTATTTACATTCATTTTTATTTATTATTATAAATAGTATTAAATGAAATATTAAGACAAAAAGGATGGAAAACAAGTGGGACCCCATGCGACAGCAACAACACTATAGGTACAGTTTGTCTTTAATTGTTGTGTTTCCACCAGATTATTGAAATGCAAATAGCTATGCAGTGTGGCAGTTTAAAAAAATATATATATTTAATTAATGTATTGTTTAATTCAAAGAATATTTATGTAATAATAATAATAATAATAATAATAATAATAATATTGCACTGTAACAGTATATTTCCATTAAAAAAATTATATTACCATCACCACACACACAAATTGTTTAGGGGCACTAAAATGGTTCTGTGACCGGGGCCCAACATTTGAGTTATTTAATGGGAAAATGTAACCAAAAAAGAAAATTATGTTACCCGATTGTTGTCCATGCAACACAAAAGGAGAGGTTTTGCAAAATGACAGCCTCAGTTAACATTCACTTTCATTGTATGGAAAAATAAAATGCAGATAATGTGAATGTAACGGAGGCTAACATTCTGCTTAACATCTCCTTTTGTGTTCCCCAGAATAATAAATAAAGATAGAAAGTTAAAAGGGTTTAGGATAAAGATCTGATGAAATCGAAAGTGGAGTTTGAGGCTTTTAGTCCATATCTGTTAGCTCTAAGGCCACTTACATATTTGTACACTCCTAAAAGCTGACAAAATAAACAGGTATATGCATTTAAAACATATAGTCTATCTCTTCTGGGAAAATGGATCAAAAATATGAACATGCTCTCTAGACTAGCAGTAGCAACTAGCAAGCCATGGTTTTGTTGAGCCATGATGTAAACTAAAAGCTTTAAAAAATTTAAATATGCCCATCCATATGGCCTCCCCAAATACGTCATCAGAGGAAAGAAAGAAGCACATTTACAGCTTTCTTTAAAAAAAAAAAAAAAAAAAAAACTGAAGCTGAAACTGATTGTGCAGCTAACATTTCTGTTTAATTTTCAGTGTAATGAATGTAACTCTGGAAATTAATAGCTAACGTGCCCCTTTCTACACGATTTAATCAGAAGTACAAAAGCATAAAACCTTCTTTTTGCACATTAAGGCATCCAACTTAAGAATTGGTGTAGTCTGTTATGGAAGGCTAGGGTTGGTTCTGAGGCCATGACGTTGTTCCTCTGGGGCAGAACGGTATCGCTGACAAACGCACTGTTTTTCTGGACCCCTGCCTGAGCAACAGAAGGCACATAAGTGGCTGTTTGGTTATGGAAATGTTGTTCTGCTGCCCAAGAAGATGTCACTGGCTTTAACTGTTATATATAATGCAAGAGTGCAAAAGTGACATAAAAATTACAGTGGGTGTGGCCATGCTTTGTAAACTGCTCTACTGGAGGATGGTGTTTGTTCATTAGTTTTACTGTGCCCTGACAATGTTTAAAAATGGAAAAATGGGTCTTGATTTTTCGGTTGTTACAGGAGTCATAGAATGAAGTGGGTTTTAAAATAAGTTAATAATAATAGGGAAAATCATGTTTTCACACTCATGATGCTCTAATTTCATATAAATTTCTTTCTTCTGTGGACGACAAAAGAAGAAGTTTTAAAGAATGTTCACGTCTCTTGTTTTTTTCCTTAAAATTAGTCCACGCAACTTGTGCGCTATATTATATACTGTAGGTTCAAGGGTTTGTCAATAGCTATGCATGAGGAACAGCCTGAAATTGAAGTCATAATTTGCTAAATATCTTGCTGCTTTAAGATGTGCCACACAAAATGTTACATTTATAAAGAACATCGCCATAAAATCTGGCATGTTTCTATAACTGATTACAGTTAAATTTTAAATCAGAAGAAAGAACAACTACTGGGTATGGAACAAAATGTGGTTGAGTAAATGGTGACAAAATATAAAAAAATTTTAGTGAACTGCTCCTTGTAATGGGTAAAGTCTCTGCTCAAGGGAAAGGAGGAGGTGGGAACTGGCTGAGCAGTTAACAAACTTTTAGTGGTATAAAGAAACTGAAACATAACATAAAACACACACACACACACACACACACACACACACACACACACACACACACACACTGGCTTTGTGTGTCTCTCTCTCTCGAGCTGGCACCTCCGGCTCGTCTTTATCCCCCTCCTGGCTGATTAGGACAATTCAGTGTTGGGCGTGCGTCCTTATGGCCCCGCCACACCCTCCTACTCATCACATTCCTTTCACACATAATGTGGTACAAAGACAAAATCTAGAAAGATAAAGTTCACACTTTCTCATGCTAAATGCTGATGCTGAATGATGCAGAAAATATGCCTTAAGATATTGGAGTATATTCTGCATCCTGCATGTAAGGCTTTATATAGTACTCTTTAGCTCTTTGCCAATGTGTCACAGACAGATTCAGTTTTTTTTTTTCTGTCACAAGATATTTAGACGTAAAATGCCACTCAGACTCTAATGGCAATGCCCTGACTTAACAGCTGCGGCACTTTATGGATTTCCACATGGTTACACAATTACAACATCACTTTTACTCAAGACTAAGTTGTGAATTGTGTGTGCCTGTTCGAGTTAATGTGCAAATATGTTTCAGCATTTTCCTGTAGAAAAAAACTTAAAAATGTATGTTTATTCTTTAAAACACTTAATAAACAATAGGAATTCACCAATCAGTTGGCAAGCACTGCGTTTAGAATTTATTGTGCTACACAACAAATATTGGCACCACATTTTGTATGCTTTTATACAAAGCAACTTTCAAGGTATTCACACATTTTATCAGATTGTGTGTTCCCAGGGAATAAAAACAATCACTGTAGCAATGTTAATGTCATATGCTCTACCAGTTGCGTTAAAAGAACATAGTTCAGATGTAAAATGCCTCTCAGACTCCAAATGTCATGGCCAACACTTTTGACTTTGATAAAAACATTTCTCAAATAAAATGCCCATCAAGAATATATTTCTCATTATCAAAGTATTTTAAATGTACGGCATACAGGTGCATTTCTCTTCAGGAAGTTACCATTTTTGCTGCCTTCCTTACAGCTGTCATGTGTTTTCACAAACTCATATCTCCCTGGATAATAGAGTAGGCTAGCCACTGCTATAGAGGAAAGTCTAAGGAACAAAAAGCAAAGAGGAACACATGGAGAAATGTAGAAATGTAGAGGGATGAGTAAATTAATTGCAACTAAGAGCATCATTAGTAGCAGGGTCATATTTATTTTGATTGGGCTGAACTAATATTTTGTTATTATTTACTCGTTGTCATTAGCCACACGTTGTTCCAAAAATGTCTTCCATTTTCGGACCTTAAAAAAGCCTCCATCCAGGACTTCAAAGCTGGCTAAAAATGTACAGGATTTGTCTTAATATTCATGTCCTCCCTAGAGTTGGAACTATTATACAGTCTGTGTATTTGATACTGTGCATCAGTTCCCCTTCTGTCGCTCTCTCCACGTTGTGTCGGAGAAGCGACACTAGGGGTCTCTCTTGAGCGCCGATATTCACCTCTGACCTATTGAAAAGGGCCAATGAGAGTTGGCAGTCAGTATTTGCATACCCCGCCCCTGCATACGGGTATTTAAGCGGGGAAAATACGGAAGTTTAGTCAGAAAATTTCTTCGGAGCCAATGGTCTGTCTGTGGAGTTACACACCACATTAAAACGTTCCTGTTTCCTCTGACGATCTGCATGCTGTTGGATCTTGACGGCGCACAACAGCGGCTTTCTCCTTTACATTGCACGGCGTGCATTGTTGCCCCTGAGCGCTTCGACAGCGCAGACACACACACACACACTGTGTATTAAAAGAGTAAATTCCTATTAAAAGAGTAATTTCTCTAAAAGAGCAAAACACAGCGGCGTTGAACGTTCTTTTCAGAACGCGTCTTTTTCAAGATGCCCTTCCGCCCCTGTGTTGTTCCTGGATGCGTTAGAGTGCTCTCCGCTTCAGACGGCCACAGGCGCTGTCTCATGTGTTTGGGCCGCGATCACACCGAGACGGCGTTTGTGGATGGTTCATGTTCTCACTGCGAGAACATGACCATGACCACGTTGCGGTCGCGGCTAGCTTTCAACAGAAAGCAAGCCACCCCAGCTGCACCCCGCATTGCTCCTTCTTCCCACGGGATTGAGGAAGATGCGGTTGGCGCTGGGGGCGATTTGGGGGCGGCAGCGGGTGCGGTTTCGCCGGGTAGCCCCCCGCGAATCTCCCGTTCCCCGACACGCTTGCGGCGATAGGGGCTCGCCTCACGGCCCGGCTGTCTATCCTCCCGAGCCCGAAGCAGATGAGCTCGCCGCTGCATCGGAGAGTGTGATGTCTGATGCCGAGGACTCCCCTGGACTGCCACCTTCGGGCCAGCAGGCCAAGGCTGAGGCTGATGCTCAGATGTCTGACATGCTTTCCCGGGCCGCCGTAAGCGTGGGGTTGGATTGGAACCCTCCACCCTCCCCACAACCTTTACGGTTTGATGACTGGTTCCTGGGGGCAGCGCGCCGTTCGCGGCCTCGCATCCCCCCTGTCCCGTTTTTCCCGGAGGTGCATGACGAGCTGACGTCTACGTGGAGAGCCCCGCTCTCCGCCCGTCTAGGTGCCACCCGCTCCACTCTCACCACCCTCGACGGCGGAGAGCGCCACAGATACGGGGCGATTCCCCAGGTCGATAGGGCAGTTGCGTACCATCTATGCCCCGGTAGCCCTACCTCCTGGCGTGGCCGCCCGTACTCCCATCCAAGCCCTGTAGGACAACATCCTCGCTCAACACGAAGGCCTACAGTGCGGCTGGACGCGCTGCCTCCGCCCTGCATGCGATGGCCCTCCTGCAAGTCCACCAGGCCAAAGCACTCAGAAACATGCACGGGGGTGGACCTGATCCTGATGTGCTGCAGGAACTGCGCTCAGCGACCGACTTCGCCCTGAGAGCGACGAAGGCCACAGCGCAGGCACTCGGACAGGCGATGGCCACCCTAGTGGTCCAGGAACGGCATCTTTGGCTCAGTCTGGTCGAGATGCGTGAGGCCGACAAGAACCGCCTCCTGGACGCACCTGTCTCTCAGACTGGCCTTTTCGGCGACACCGTCGACGACTTCGCCCAACAGTTCTCCACGGTGAAGAAGCAGACGGAGGCCATCTCTCAAGCATCATGCCCCGCCGCAGACCTGCTGCTACGGGCCCTGCCCCGTCTGCCCGCCGAGGGCGTCCCCCTGTGAAAAAAACAGGTCCTGCTCCGCCTCAACCCGGGCCCAGCTCTCAGCCCCAGCGTCGAGCACCCCGCAGGCGACGCACGCCCCCTGTCTCACGAACCCCCTCTAGGACCCCGAAGGCTCCCAAGCGTTCCTGAGACAGCCTACCCACAGCTGAAGATGTTAGCTCCGGAGGTGGTAAGACCGCTCCTTCCCCCGGTGGAGGGCCGGGAGGAGAATCCTTTGTTTTTTCATTTGCCACACCCCCTGACGGGGGCTGTGGTACCCACAATCTCAATAAGAGCTATTTCCTTTGCCTCTGGGTCACCTGGCCCGCAAATGCCGTTCTCACGGCAATCTGCTTTCAGATTACGACAGCCCCGGTACACCGGACGCGGTGATCCCGCCTTCCGCCTGCCCACGACTGTCCCCCGGCCGGCCGGTTCAGACGAGTCCAGAGGACGCCAGCATCAGACCTCCTCCTCAGTCACGAACTGCGGGTGCGCGGAGCAAGGTAAGTGATTTGAGTCTGTTCTCAGCACCTACATCGCCTTGTTCCCCTCTCAGGGTAACTAGAAGGATCCCGATGTTCGTATGGGGCATTGGGGAAGGGTACGTGCAGCCAGGTACAGACGATGCACGGCACTGGATGAATCCCTGCCCGCCTCTGTATCGGCAGTTCACGTACATGGTTCAGCACATGGCAAGATTGGAATGGGTCCCCTAGTGTCGCTTCTCCGACACAACGTGGAGAGAGCGACAGAAGGGGAACGTTTGGTTACGTATGTAACCTCCGTTCCCCGAGGGAGGGAACGACACGTTGTGTCTTTCCTCTGCCATGTCGCTGAACCGAGCCACTGTTGTGGCCAGACCATTTCCGGCTCCTCAGAAAAATCCTGACTAAACTTCCGTATTTGCCCCGCTTAAATACCCATATGCGGGGGCGGGGTATGCAAATACTGACTGCCAGCTCTCATTGGCCCTTTTCAATAGGTCAGAGGTGAATATCGGTGCTCAAGAGAGACCCCTAGTGTCGCTTCTCCGACACAACGTGTCGTTCCCTCCCTCGGGGAACGGAGGTTACATACGTAACCAAACATTTTCAGGTGTTTACATATCATTATGTGACTATTTTGGCTGAATGTATTTTTTATTTCAAAGTAGTTTTTTAAGTAACCCCTTTCTCCACTGACAGTCCCGGTACATTCCCCTTAAGAACTTTCTAAATGAGAACTCTTAAGATGATCTGCACACCTGAGGAGACTTTTACATCTTGCATTCGAACACACAAAAGATACAACTCTAGTGACGTAAACTAGTGTTGATGCTTTTTCTTCTGACATTGTTGTACGCACAAATCAATAGCAAATATGGCATTCCAGGGACCAGTTTATGGCAGGGCCCCTCTCTAACTGCCGTGTGGAAGATGATGTGCCACACTGATTGGATCCTTGGTGAATGAACAAAAGCAAATGTTCAGCAACATCAGATAAGATGCTAAGAAAACTACCAGACACCTCACAGGGAAGAGAGTGGGACCTTCTGCACCCACCAGACTCAAGTCAAGTCAAGTCAAGTGGTTTTTATTGTCGTTTCAACCATATACAGTTAGTACAGTACACAGCAAAACGAGACAACGTTCCTCCAGGACCATGGTGCTACATAAAAACAACAAAGGACCAACATAGGACCACATGAGACTACACAACGAAATAATACCTATATAAACTACCTATATATACCTATATAAAGTGCACGTGCAAACATGTGCAAAAAGTACAGGACAGTACAACAAATTACTGACAATGAACAGGACAATAGACAGTGCAGCGCCGACCAGTACTCAGTAGTGCAAAAAGATGACAGTTTCTAAAAATGTAAACATAACATACTATGAGATAATGTTCTATGCACATAGCAGTTAATGAGGTAGCAGACAGTTATAAAGTGACAGTTATTAAAGTGCAACTCAGGACACGTGTGTGTCAAACCAGTCTCTGAGTATTGAGAAGTCTGATGGCTTGGGGGAAGAAGCTGTTACACAGTCTAGCCGTGAGGGCCCGAATGCTTCGGTACCTCTTGCCAGACAGGAGGAGGGTAAAGAGTTTGTGTGAGGGGTGTGTGGGGTCAGTCCACAATGCTGGTTGCTTTGTGGATACAGTGTTTTTTGTAAATGTCTTTGATGGAGGGAAGAGAGACCCCAATGATCTTCTCAGCTGTCCTCACTATCCTCTGCAGGGATTTGCGGTCCGAAACGGTGCAAGTCCCAAACCAGGCAGTGATGCAGCTGCTCAGGATGCTCTCAATAGTCCCTCTATAGAATGTAGTGAGGATGGGGGTTGGGAGATGTGCTTTCCTCAGCCTTCGAAGAAAGTAGAGACGCTGCTGGGCTTTCTTGGTGATAGAGCTGGTGTTGAGGGACCAGGTGAGGTTCTCCGCCAGGTGAACACCAAGGAATTTGGTGCTCTTGACGATCTCCACAGAGGAGCCGTCGATGTTCAGCGGAGTGTGTTCACCTTGTGCTCTCCTAAAGTCAACAACCATCTCTTTTGTTTTGTCGACATTCAGGGACAGGTTGTTGGCTCTACACCAGTTCGTCAGCCGCTGCACCTCCTCTCTGTATGCTGACTCGTCGTTCTTGCTAATGAGACCCACCACGGTCGTGTCATCGGCGAACTTGACGATGTGATTCGAGCTGTGCATTGCTGCACAGTCGTGAGTCAGCAGAGTGAACAGCAGTGGACTGAGCACACAGCCCTGGGGGGCCCCAGTGCTCAGTGTGGTGGTGGTGGAGATGCTGTTCCCGATCCGGCCTGACTGAGGTCTCCCAGTCAGGAAGTCCAGGATCCAGTTGCCGAGGGAGGTGTCCAGGCCCAGCAGGTTCAGCTTTCCAATCAGGTGCTGGGGAATGATTGTGTTGAATGCTGAGCTGAAATCTATGAACATCATTCGAACGTATGAGTCCTTATTGTCTAGGTGGGTGAGGGCCAGATGGAGGGTTGTGGTGATGGCATCGTCCGTTGAACGGTTTGAACGATACGCAAACTGCAGTGGGTCTAGTGAGGGGGCAGCTGGGTCTTAATCTGCCTCATGGCGAGCCTCTCGAAGCACTTCACGATGATGGGTGTAAGTCGCGACGGGACGGTAGTCGTTGAGGCAGGACACTGAAGACTTCTTTGGCATGGGGATGATGGTGGTGGCCTTGAAGCACGTTGGAACAACGGCGCTGCTCAGAGAGATGTTGAAGATGTCGGTAAGAACATCTGCTAGCTGGTCTGCACATCCTCTGAGCACTCTGCCAGGAATGTTGTCTGGTCCAGCAGCCTTCCGTGGGTTGACTCTACGTAGTGGTTTCCTCACATCTGCCGTGGTAAGACAGAGCACCTGGTCGTTGGGAGGAGGGGTGGACTTCCTCGCCATCACGTCGTTCTGCACTTCAAACCGAGCGTAGAAGTCGTTCAGCGCATCTGGAAGGGAGGCATCTTTGTCACAGGCAACTGATGTTGTCCTGTAGTTGGTGATGGCCTGGATGCCCTGCCACATGCGCCGCGTGTCACCGCTGTCCTGGAAGTGACTGTGGATTCTCTGGGCGTGTGCGCGCTTTGCCTCTCTGATTGCCCGTGACAGTTTGGCCCTAGCTGTTCTTAGGGCTGCCTTATCGCCTGCTCTGAAGGCGGAGTCTCGGGACCTCAGCAGCGTGCGCACCTCCGCAGTCATCCACGGCTTCTGGTTGGAGCGTGTGGTGATGGTCTTGGAGAAAGTGACATCATCAATGCACTTGCTGATGTAGCTGGTCACTGATGCTGTGTATTCCTCCAAGTTGGTAGAATCGCCATATGTTGCAGCCTCCCTGAACATGTGCCAGTCAGTACACTCAAAACAGTCCTGAAGAGCAGAGATGGCTCCTGCTGGCCAGGTTTTCACCTGCTTCTGAAGCGGTTTTGTGCGTCTGACGAGCAGTCTGTATGCTGGAATTAACATAACAGAGATGTGGTCTGAGTAGCCGAGGTGGGGGCGGGGCTCCGCCCGGTACGCGCCTGGGATGTTTGTGTAAACAAGATCAAGCGCGTTCGCCCCTCTCGTTGCAAAGTCCACATACTGATGGAATTTAGGGAGCACTGTCTTGAGATTTGCATGGTTGAAATCTCCGGCGACAATAAACAGTCCGTCGGGGTGAGCGTTCTGCAGTTCGCTCATAGCCCCATACAGTTCACAGAGCGCTTCCTTAGCGTTAGCGCTGGGCGGAATGTAAACTCCGGTTATGCAAACAGTGGTGAATTCCCGTGGTAGATAAAAAGGTCTGCATCTAACAGTCACAAGCTCCAACAGCGATGAACAGTAACTAGAGACTAGCATAGAGTTCTTGCACCATTCCGTGTTGATGTAAACACACAAGCCACCACCGCGAGTCTTACCGCAGAGAGCTGTATTTCTGTCGGCACGAAACGAGGCGAGCCCGTCTAGCTGAATGGCGGCATCCGGAACTCTGTCGCTGAGCCACGTCTCCGTGAAAACAAAGACGCAGCAGTCTCTAAACTCACGCTGCGTAGCCTGCTGGAGTCGGATATAGTCCAGTTTATTGTCCAGGGAGCAAACATTTGAGAGCAGGATAGACGGGAGAGCCGGCCGGCTAGGGTTTGTTTTTAGCCTAGCATGGACCCCCGCCCTCTTTCCGCGCTTCCGCTCTCGCACACCGCTTACGACGTCCTCTCCCCGGCCACCGGCATCAGGCGACGCCGAGGGCTGGAGGCCTGGTCTCCGCAGCAAGCCGAGTACGCGTAGCGCCTCCTGCAGGTCATCATGCAGCTTGGTTTTTGCATGAGTCTTATATTTGAGTAGTGTCTGGCGATGGTAGACACGAACACTGGTTGCTCCGATGTCCATGTGTTGCAAAAGTCGGGCTTTTTTAACAAAAATAGCACCATTGTGGATCCGGAGTGGCCGCTGCGTGCTACCGCGCCGCCATCTTGGATCAGGAAGTTCTTGCTTCCTAAGGTTTAAGCAAGAACTACCATAAATTCCTTCAGGACATCCCGGATGCAGCAGCAGGGGAGGGACACAGAGATCTATTCGTATATATGTTTGGAGGCCTTAAATTAATATAAACTGCAACACATCCACTCCATTTTCATGAAAGCACAGTTTGTTGTAATGGTTATTGACCATTAACACTAGAGTTCATGGGACAGACCTATTAACAGATAAACTAATACACTCACCTACAGGATTATTAGGAACACCTGTTCAATTTCTCATTAATGCAATTATCTAATCAACCAATCACACGGCAGTTGCTTCAATGCATTTAGGGGTGTGGTCCTGGTCAAGACAATCTCCTGAACTCCAAACTGAATGTCAGAATGGGAAAGAAAGGTGATTTAAGCAATTTTGAGCGTGGCATGGTTGTTGGTGCCAGACAGGCCGGTCTGAGTATTTCACAATCTGCTCAGTTACTGGGATTTTCACGCACAACCATTTCTAGGGTTTACAAAGAATGGTGTGAAAAAGGAAAAACATCCAGTATGCGGCAGTCCTGTGGGCGAAAATGCCTTGTTGATGCTAGAGGTCAGAGGAGAATGGGCCGACTTATTCAAGCTGATAGAAGAGCAGCTTTGACTGAAATAACCACTCGTTACAACCGAGGTATGCAGCAAAGCATTTGTGAAGCCACAACATGCACAACCTTGAGGTGGATGGGCTACAACAGCAGAAGACCCCACCGGGTACCACTCATCTCCACTACAAATAGGAAAAAGAGGCTACAATTTGCAAGAGCTCACCAAAATTGGACAGTTGAAGACTGGAAAAATGTTGCCTGGTCTGATGAGTCTCGATTTCTGTTGAGACATTCAGATGGTAGAGTCAGAATTTGGCATAAACAGAATGAGAACATGGATCCATCATGCCTTGTTACCACTGTGCAGGCTGGTGGTGGTGGTGTAACGGTGTGGGGGATGTTTTCTTGGCACACTTTAGGCCCCTTAGTGCCAATTGGGCATCGTTTAAATGCCACGGCCTACCTGAGCATTGTTTCTGACAATGTCCATCCCTTTATGGCCACCATGTACCCATCCTCTGATGGCTACTTCCAGCAGGATAATGCACCATGTCACAAATCTCAAATCATTTCAAATTGGTTTCTTGAACATGACAATGAGTTCACTGTACTAAAATGGCCCCCACAGTCACCAGATCTCAACCCAATAGAGCATCTTTGGGATGTGGTGGAACGGGAGCTTCGTGCCCTGGATGTGCATCCCACAAATCTCCATCAACTGCAAGATGCTATTCTATCAATATGGGCCAACATTTCTAAAGAATGCTTTCAGCACCTTGTTGAATCAATGCCACGTAGAATTAAGGCAGTTCTGAAGGCGAAAGGGGGTCAAACACAGTATTAGTATGGTGTTCCTAATAATCCTTTAGGTGAGTGTATATGGACAATGATTTAACTATTTCTTATTGTGTTTGGTCTCTATCTATTCCATACGATGCCTTTAATAATTTGAAAGAGGTTTGGTAAAGAAATAATGCATGGGTAAAATGTTAAAGACACTGTTTTAACGCTGTACTTTATGCAATGCACATGAGTTCCACACTAGGGTGTGCATTACCATGGCTACTTCAGTCACCAGTGGCCAATCATACTCCAGGATCGTAAAGGCACCAGATTTCAATCTCCTCCTCATCAGAAAGGGATAAATATGTCCCCCGGCTAGACACTCCCTTGTCCTGCATTTCCAACTCAACGGAAAAGGAGACATTAGCAGACACACCACGTCCTACCTTTCCAACTTGACAGGGAAGGAGACATTAGCAGAAACACCATGTCTTGAGTTTCTGACCTGACGAGGAATGAGGCTACAATAAAGTTGAGGTTAAGTTTTTGCGAGCAAAACCTTTTATATTGCTTTATTGCTATATTGCTGCACTCTAGCTGAAAAAGGGACCAGCATTGAGGGACCTTATCTGAGCCTTGCTGCCCCTCCAGCAGCACAGCCAAGTCCAAAAAGGACCTCTGCATTGCCTGTCCCAAATGGCTCCACAGTGATGCAGGCAGCCTGCAGAGGACCCTGTGAAGATTCAACTGACCCAGCTGCCCGGTTCACTCTTACAACTGTGTCTTCATTGTGTTGATGATTATAGACTCTACTAGTTATCCAGACTCCTTCAGATAAATCAGCTGACAAACGTCCTTTAGTTTAAATGAATTCAAAATTATTGGGAGTGTTCTTACATTGTTAAGATAGAATTCTTAACTGGTGCCCCGTATTCCAAAGAGGGAGGGGTCATCTGATACTGATCACTGATCATAACCACACCTTAAATGACACGTGATCATTCCGTCATCGGTGAATTGAGTAGAAACCATTACACCCTGTTGAGTTCAAATTTATCCTTGTCCTCGAGTTTGATTTTGGGTTCTCCGTTGAGGAGCCCCTTGTTGTGCAGAATCTTTGCCAAAGATAAAGGTCCCTACTTTAGGCCAGTGTTGTTGTGCAGTATCTCTTATGAAAGATGAACAACATTTGATTATGAACCCTTTGATGAGGGCAGGCGTTGTTTGGAGTATCTTTGCCGAAAGATGAACAACATAGTGTAAAGTCATACGATAATGGCGACGTTGTGTGCAATACCCTTCGTTGAAAGAAAACAACATTTGATTATGAACCCTCTGATGAGGGAAGACATTGTTTGATGGTTATCTTTGTCAAAATGTGAACAATGTAGTGTATAGACATCTGATAATGGCGACATTGAATGCAATACCCTTCATTGAAAGATATTCCATGAGGCTCGAGCCCTCAAATGAGGGCGGTTGTTATTTAATGCTTATCTTTGCCAAAGGTGAACAGCATACATAAAGCCATATGATAATGGCGATTTTGTCATGAAATACCCTTGTTGAGAGATATCCCATGATGGTATGAGCTTTCCGACAAGTGCGAGCTAGGCTTGCACAGCACCTAAGCAAAGGAAACCATGCTTGAGATTATGGAAGCCCTGGCAAGGAGGGTAGACATTGTTATCCTTGCGAAACATTGGATGTGCTTGAATTTAATAATTGTGTAGGGAAAGATGTGGATGAGAGAGAGCCCCCAGATAGGTATAAAACTTACGGCTGATGGAGAGTTGAGCTTGTTTAATGATTTGAGTGTTAGGTCAAATATATTTCAGGTAGGATGAGGAAGGCCAGCAGCTGAGCATCTGGATAGTGGACTCTGGTATACCTTGATGAGTGGCAATAGTAGCTGCTCTGATGCTAAATGAATGCCCAGAGAAGACATGAGGGGATAGACCACAATGTTTTAGGGTAGCAGTGCGGTGGTTTCTGAACCAGTAGCATGACATAGGGTCTAGGGATGGAGTGATGAATAGGGAGAGCCGATAGCAAAATGTGAACAAGTTTGCAGGTATTTAACCATGGAGGTGAAGGGGTAGACGGGGAAAGATATTTTTTATATGGTTAATTTCTGGCCACGCCCAGAGTGGTCTGATTTACAGTGTTGGAGAAAAATTTGGGTTAAAGTTTTGAGATAGTGTTGAATTCTACATACCTCAGAAACCCATTAAAAGCTAAAAGGAATTCTGTTTCTAAAAGAATATCATGAAATTGAATGACTGAAATTTGAGAAGTCTATCAGGAAATCAAAATGAAAAGAATGCGCAAACTGTGGAGATCAGAATGGGAAATAGAGGAGTACTGTGTGATTGGCAAAGGAGGAATACTGGGACCAGGTTGAGTTGTGGGAAGTGAGTGTGGACGGGCAAGTCCTGCATGCATGAGAGTTGAAGCGGAACTTAAATGGGGTAGTAAAGCAGGGCTTAATCCAGCAGGAGGTCTGAGAGGGGTCGGCAGATGATGGGTTTTTTGCTGGCAGAGGGGCATGTTCTGTGGAACTCCTGGAAGCAAAAACGAGAGAGGTAGTCAGCGATTACATTGAAAACCCCAGGAATGTGTCTGGCTGAGATACTGAAGTTGCAGGTAATGCTCTACCATGTCAGATGTCTCATGAAGGACATGACAAGGCTAGAGGAAGACTGGACTTTATTGATTAAAGTGACGACTGCAGAATTGTCGCAAAAAACTATGATGCATATGCATGTCCAGAGGGAACCCCATTCAACGCTAGCCATCACGATGGGGTAAATTTAGAAAAAAAGCTATTTAAAGCATATTAAGCATTAAAAGTTATATTGAGAAATTTGTCAAGCCATTTCCCTGCTAACCATGGTCTTTGAAAATATCCCCCAAATCCTACGAAGGGAGCTGTGTCTGTGAAGAGGGACATGTCGTCCGAAGATTCAGATTTTTCTTTGTGAAAAAAATAAAGGACATTCCAGTGATTTAAAAGCTGTGACCAGAAGACGAGGTCTGAGCGGCAGCTTGATATGTTGTCGGAGAGGTTGTTTACAGAATGGGCTAGTGAGAGGTGGCTGGAAATTATGGAATGGCCTTGAGGAATGATACGTATGCAAAATTTAGGTGGCCTAATGGGGACAGGAGATCAATTTTGAAACCAAAACAACATACATTTAGACCTAATCCTGTCAAGTTTATCTTCAGACAGGGAAGCTTGCCTATTTAAAGAATCAAGCATAATGCCAAGAAATTCGAGCGACATGGCGGGGCCCGTTTTTTTCCTCTTCAGAGAGAAACACCCAACTTGTGAAAATGCTCGATTAGAACATCCAAAATGGGGATGTGGGCTGCGGGGTGATCGATAAGCAGGTAATTCGAGCAGGTGCAGTATGAAGGGAAGCTTAAAATTATTGAGAAGGATCAATCATAGGCCTTCCGATGGCAAATGAAAAATGTTAGGGCTACTTCTGCACTGAATGTGAGTCGGACAGCAAAGTACAATTTTGACTGCCATCTGACACCGAAGAGTGGCCAGTCGGTGGGGTGAATGGGCATGATTTTGAAAGCATCTTTGATCAATATTGGCGATTCATTGAATGGCATGATCGACTGAGGCATAGAAAAGGGAAAACGGCTCAAGAGGATTCATGTCGTTCATGCTAGCCACGTATTCTCATTGTGTAGGAGACATACCAAAAATCAGTCTTTTCTTACGTGAATATTTGCAAGTGGCTAAGCCGACAGGATTTATTTTGAAAGGACATAAAGGAGCAGACCTGAAAGGGCCCATAAGATAACCTTTACTTAGTTCTTTTCCCAGTAGATCAGACAAAACTGCAGGTTCTGCCAATGCTTACTGTAGATTTTTTGACACATGCGTGTGCGATGGGGGAGAAAACGCCGACATGAAATCCCTGTGAAATCCCAATAAAAAAAGGGGTCTGGATGAGTAGAAAGTTAATGCGAGAGAACGGTAACATTAACTGTGGTGGAGAGATGGTGGGTTAGAATTTCCTTAAAAAAACCTATTGATTCCCTTGGGGGTTTAAAGCATCGAGGACACATGGATTTCAGATGCGGGTCCTTGCAGAAACTACAAACATGAGAAAAAACTGTTAGGAAATGCACACACAGATTCATTAAAATGGTTACAAATGGGCCTACCATTAACATAATTAATGGAGTGACCCAGAGCTTCAAAATATCTTGCGGTTTGGCCTCTTGGCTCTGCCTTGAGTAATGAGGCAGCGGATGAATGTCTGTGAGAGCTGCAGATGGCGCAAGTGAGCACTCGGTGCCCCCCAGAAATGTCTGATGAGCAACTCCGTGTCAGAGATGGACCAGTTAATATTTTTATTAAACTGGGAAATGTACATGGCAGATTTAGCAGAGAATGATTATGATATTTGTAGAAAAGTGTACCGCCATATGGCTGATTGAAATCAGCGATCAATGCGAGGTAGCAGTCTAATTCTTCCCTGCGCTTGGGTTAAGCACTGTTGAGAATATCTATATAAACACCAAAAGTGATGATGAATTCATGAAAGGTGAGTGTCACAGGTTAACCTGTTGACTGTATAAACTTGGACTTACAAACATACACCCATATCACTTGTACTGGACATGTCGGCAAATTAATATCTGTGTACACATCATAAAGGTGTTGAGTTTTTGTTTTCTTCAGTCTGAAGTTTGTTACTGCTGAGTTTTCAACTCTTTCTATTTATATTATACCTGTATATGTTTGTTTTCTTAAAGTTTGTCACAATTTTTCTAAAAGAACAAAATGCCAGAACATTTCGTAATAATTCATGTGACGATTAGCTTTATTTTCCACAAACCTGTTAGCAGTTAAACTTCCCGGTTCAGACTATGTACAACCAAACCCATTATCTGGGTCAAACTGCTTTTTAAAGCAACAGCCACATCACTTCCTGTGGAAGCTACCAAGCTAATTTGGTGTGATGTCAGAGGGGAGAATTTAGAAACAGTTGTTTTTGGCCATTTCATTTGTTGTTAAACTTTCTTCTGTTTGGGAAGTTTAAGTCTTGTTGTGTTGGATGTTTATATTATTTTATTTGATTGTTGCAAACTTTTTAGTTTGTTCATGTTAAGTTGGTATGCACTGTAGGCGGTGCTTTAGCCTATAAATAGGCTTGCTTGCTCAATGCATTCCGTTCTGATTGTGGATTGAGCAGTGTTGCAAACATGGGCCATTTGGTTTAGCCAAATTGTTGCTGTTTTGTTTTCTTTTTGTACAGTTTTTTTTTTGTTTTTGTTTTTGTTTCCTCCTGCACTGTAAATATTTTTGCACCATTAAAACACCATTTTTTGATTATGCATCAACTTTTTGTACAGCACGTCATTTCCTATTTACATTCAAACGGTTTGGCATCCTTACAGGGAGGTTGTGCAAAATTCTGGGATCTGAAGACTTGAGGGCCACTGACATGTCCCGCAGTCCATGATTCAATGATGACATGTGAGCAAGGGAAGCAAAAGAGATGCTAAATTAACATCTTTACCTTGATGATTTCAGCTCTCAGCACTGGTGAGACCATTGCTGCAGCAGCTGAAACAAAACACCTACCTGACGTGTGAGTGGGGGAGGAGCTTGCCAGAGAGAAATTGGGAGCAACATGCATGTGGAAAGGGCTAGCTAAAATAGTTACAGGGCGAGGGGCTGTTTGTGCTGAAGCTGAAGAAATGGAAGGTTGAGAGGATTCAAGGAGAAAAGTCTGGAATCTATGATTTTAAACACTCTGCAATGGCTTCGACAACTGGGTGATGTATTCCAGTTGACGTGATTGTTATGACCTTTTAACTGTCTTGGGGAATAAGAGCATGTAACGTATAAGTAATAATTTTAATTAAATTAAGAGAATAAAATGAAAAGAAAATGGGTTGTTACCGATAACTTGCATGATGGAATGAATCAGGCAGAGACAGATATAGGTTACTGCTAATTATAATTCTTTCTTTTGTAACAAATTGTAGCAATACACCCAATCATAATTACAGTGAAAAATGTGAAACAAATATTCACAGAATATGTAAAAATAGTAAGATAAAGTCAAACCAGACACAGGAGTGAAGGGCAATGAGCGGGACTAAAGCAAATAAATCAACAACAAAAGAAATTCTGCTATCTTACAGTACACCTTTTAAGTCTCAAGCTAACAAAGAAAATAAAAATATGAAAACAATACCTAAACTACACCAACTAAACAAACCTAATAAATACAGAGAGTAGCACCCGCTCTTTACCTGGTGTGTTTAGACAAACTCAAACACTACGTAGTGTAGTGTAGATCACGTGACATCCCTGCTGAAAAAAACAGCTTAACCAGCATGAAATTCCCATGCTGGTCTAGGCTGGTTTATACTGGTTAGTGCTGGTCTAGCTGGTGGACCAACATATCCATGCTTTTTTTTACCAGAAAAACCTTGCTGGTGAAGCTGATTGACCAGCTTGGTCTTTTTAATGAATCTGGTTAAGCTAGTTTAAAAGCCTGATGGGCACACCATCACACCAGCATTCCATGTTGGGGGACCAGTACTCAAAACACAACATAAGCTGGTGACCAGCAATGCTGGTCTTTTCAGCAGGGATGCTAACCTATCCCTCCTCTCTGAGTCCGGAAAGTTAGATTTGAATGAGTGATTTAAGCGATGCAATGTCACAACAGATTAACCAAGCAACATAAACTTGGAAAAGAAAAGTAAACCATTACGAAACACAGCTTTAACAACAAAATGGTTGTCTCACTAATACATCAATCAGATAGCTATACAAGTCTGAAGACAAACGAAAGATAAACAAGCCTCCTTCCTCTTGTCACTTCCAGGTTTTATACAGAGAAGGAGAGTCCGGATTGGTTCCTTGAGGGGTGTAGTAACGTTAACGAATGATGATTGATGAGATGAATAACCAAATCACTGAACCTAAGAATCATGACAGTAAAGATGAATGAAAGGAGGAAAGAAAACACAAGCGAAATACACTGCAGAACGTAACAGTGATGCTGTGACTTCGCCTGAGGGAAGTTTCCGGCGTGACTGTGATATGACCAGGGTTCCGGCTTTAGTAGAAGGCTTACACCCTGTAGTTTTTTAAGTGGGGGCAGCGAGTTGAGAAGACGTGGCAGCATCGTGAGGAAGGGAAGGTGCAGTTCACAGGATGTCAAGAGTGAGCTGATTCACCTGAGACTTAGAGAGATCAGGATGGATGGAGATGCCTTTGTCACCTAGCATTTCTACAATCTTTCCAAGCGGGCAGTGATCCCGTTGAGACTCCTGTGTATGCAGACGCTCCCTGCGCCAAGGAGCTGTTTGATCCTGAATGTGAGGTCAGGAGCATGGGATGAAATCCGTATGCTGAGCGGGTATTGAATCGTCGTGGAGCAAAACCGAGTCTACGTCGGACATAGTAGCTGTTGATGATTGCCGTGTTAGCACTCTGAAACAGCAAATGTGATAGATTGTGAGCAGACTTAAAAAGCGATGGCTGACATGTGATTGGCTAGGAGTTGCCTAGCTAGAGGTGTGATGATGTACAGCTGCTAATCTTCCCACTAGAACTATGCTGTGCTTACATTTACTGTTTTTCATAAGGGGCAAATTATTGGCCTGCATCAAGCAAAGAAAACAACTAACAAGATTGCTGAAATCACTGGAATTGGGTTAAGAACTGTCATTATTAAAACCTGGAAGGATAGTGGTGATCTGCCAGCTACACAGAATGAATGTGGTCGGAAAAAAATGTTGAATGATCAGAGATCACTTAAACTCTTGAAGTCACAACGTAAAACATCCACAGTAAAACTCACGGATATGTTTAATAGTGAAAATAAGAGCATTTCTACATGCACAATGTGACAAAAACTTACAGGATTGGGACAAAACAGCTGTGTGGCTACAAGAAAGCCACTTGTTATTGAGGCTAATCAGAAAAGAATGACTTCAATTTGCTAGGGAGCATAAACATTGGACTGTGGAGCAATGGAAAAAGGTAATGTGGTCTGATGAGTCCAGATTTACCCTATCCTAAATTGATGGGCAAGAAGGGAAGCGCATGAAGCTATGTACCCATCATGCATAGCGCAAACTGTACAAGCCTCTGGTGGTAGTGTTATGATCTGACAGTTGGTCAGGTCTAGGCTCAGCAACATTATGTAGCAATAAAATTAAGTCAGGTGACTACCTAAATGTACTGAATGACCAGGTTATCCCATCAATGGATTTTTTTGTTCTGTGATGGCACAGGAATATTCCAGAATGACAATGCCAAGATTCATCAGACTCAGATTGTGAAAGAGTTGTTCAGGGAGCATAGTTTTCTCACTTGAATTGGCCACCACAGAGTCCTGACCTTAACCCCATTGAAAGTCTTTGGGATGTGCTGGAGAAGACTTTATGAAGTGGTACGACTCCCCCGACATCAATACATGGTCTCTGGATGGAAATAAATGTTGTGACATTGCATAAGGTTGTCGAAACAATGCCACAATGAACGTGCGCCATAATCAAAGCTAAAGGTGATCCAACGTAATATTAGAATATGTGACTTTTTTTGGCAAGGCAGTGTATGTTTGATCAAAGATTTAATAATAATAATAATTCCTTATATTTCTATAACGCTTTTCTAGGCACTCAAAGTGCTTTACATAGTACAGGGGAATCTCCTCAACCGCCACCAGTGTGCAGCATCCACCTGGATGATGCGACGGCAGCCATAGTGCACCAGAACGCCCACCACACACCAGCTATTGGTGGAGAGGAGAGAGTAGAGTGATGTAGCCAATTCAGGGATGGAGATTAATACGAGGCCATGATAGATAGGGGCCAATGGGGGGAATTTGATTTAGAATATAATAGCTTGATCTGTGTGCAAGACCTCTTGAATTCCATGTTCTCGACACTTGGCCACTGTCATAGACTTCTGATCCTGAATAGCTTAGAGATTGACATATTTGTAAAAATAATCTTGGACAACATGAACATACCTGTTTCCACAACTCCACCTTTTGAAATGGTGCTGTTGCTACCACTGTCTTCATTGGTGCTTTCTGACAAGGGACCAGACTGCATTGGGTATCACAAGGAATGCACTTCTTCAGCACTCACATATGTCATGGGACATGAAAGACCAATAGCATAGCTGTTATGCTCGTTGCAAGACTTTTTCTGCCCATAGACAATCAGCAACAGAGTTGCCATGGAGTAATTGGAGGAAGTAAGATATGTGGAACAATGACCTGATAAATGAATTAAATGTAATAGCAAATAATTTATTTTTTAATGGTACGTCTGGAAAATTTTTTACACAAAATTCTCTCTGCATGTGATAGTCTTTTCATTCTCCAATATAGTGATTTGTAGTATGGATGTGCCCAAAGCCATTCGGAAAGGCGCAAATAAGGACTTCAAAATGAATAATGGATTCATCCGAATAATATAAAAAATATCTGTATGACTGATTATCCAAAAAGCGCAAGGATAAAGTGAAATTTTAAATAAACATACAGCAACATTACAATGCATTTTTGAATCTGTGCAGCCAATATTTTTTAAGTGTAAAACTTATGAATGAAAATGTGCACGTTGTGATTTCAGATCAGATGGGTGCGGTCTTGTCTCTGTTAATTGTGCTCGTCTGGAGCTTGTCATGTGTAACATTAACTAAGATATGACATCATATAGACTTTCCACTTCTTGAAATGTCTATGTAAATCTATCACACAAATCACACGTGTTTCAGATGTATTTGTTTATTATTTATTTAGAGCCTAAACCTGAGCACGATAGGTTTAAATAGATACCACATTAAGTTATTTAACGTCGGAGCTCATCTTTCCATCTCTTAAAGTGAACCACATTTATATCCACATCAGTGAATATGGTAATTAACTGCTTAAGAATTTATTCAGAAATTAAAAAAGTTAAAATGCTACATAGAGTCTTCATCTATTAGGAATATTCATCCTTATGTAAAACGTCATGGTTACTGTTGTATCCTCCATTCCCCGATGGAAGGAACGAGAAATTATGTCGATAGTAGTGACACAACACATCTCTTCCGAGAGCCTCGCGTACCTCTGAACTTGAGAAAAGGCCAATGTCAAGTTGGCAGACAGAATTTGCATGCTCCGCCCAAGGACATACGGGGATAAAGGGGAGCGGGCGAGCGAATGTCAGACAGGTTTTGACTGAGGAGCCCAAAATAAGGTTAAGGCGCATTACATTGTTAGGGATAGTGACGTGGTAAGGGGAATACATCTCGTTCCTTCCATTGGGGAACAGAGGTTACAACAGTAACCAAGACGTTCCCCTTCTGTCACTCCCTCGACGTTGTTTCGATTGTAGTGACACAAGGGGTCCCACTTCAAAACGGCATGCACTAACCTGTGATACGTGGCTGCTGAGCCAGGTGCAAGCAGGCTGTTGCATGCTAGAAGCAGCTGGGTCGGTTGTGCGTAACCCTCCCCAACGCCCCCAATAAATGGTGTCATATACCGCTCTTAGGTTCCAGTACCCATACAGGAACAGGTGACATGACTTATATGGGAGCCAGCCGGCCAGCCTATCTTAACACTACAGATGCATCGGGGAAGGCGCCCTTTCCCGTTCATATTCTTTCAGGGGGAAAAGGCCCTGCGGAATCCATGACCTGCCCAGACTGGGGGAGGTAACTTGTGGCTAATACACTCGGGGGTTGTCAAGCCACCCATGGACATGGTGAGGTGGAAGATCCTGCCTGACAAGGGAGGAGTTGCTACAGACACGGCGACCAGTGGGCAGCAAGGACTGCCCAAGGGAGTCACGAGTCCTGTCAGTGGGGGGACCGTACCACAGAAAGTACGTCACAGGGAGTTGCCTGAAGCGGGAACTGTGCCAATGGAGCCCAAGCCCAGCATGGAGCACTCGACTCGTGGTGGTTCTGGCGGCAAATACCTCTGCTGAATTTGCGGCCAGAGGGCTATGGAGGAAATAATCCAGGAAGCGAGAGCTTGCTGGCTCACCTAGGAAAGAAGGTGCACTGGATCAGCTTGGTGAAGGGTGCAAGCGGAACGGTGGTTCCATATTTCCAAGTTCTACCGGCTCGGACCTGTCAAAACATGGGACGAGACCGACTCAACCCTGAGGTTGTAGAATGGATGTGTTGGGTATTGCCCAGCCCACTGCTCTGTAGATGTCTGCTTGGGAGGTGCCATGGGCCAGTGCCCACAAGGTTGCCACACTTCTCGTAGAGTGTGCTCGAACCTGCAAGGGGGGGGGGTGGTCTGGGTGTGATAGGCTAGGGGATAGCATCAACAACCCAATGAGCTAACCTCTGTTTGGAGACGGCGTTCCCTTACCACTGTCCGCCAAAGCAGACACAGAGCTGCTCAGAGCATCTAGAGTCCTGCGTGTGGTCCACACGGGTACGCAAACAAGTACCAGACACAACAACATAGAGGCTGGTTCTGCCTCCTCCCGGGACAGCTTCGCTTTCAGGTTCATGACCTAAACCCTGAAGGGGGTCATAGGAACCTTGGGCACATAGCCCTGTCGTGGTCTTAAGATGAGGTGAGCATCTGCCGGACCGAACTACAGGCAAGTGTCGCTGACAGAGAATGCTTGCAGTTCCCCAACCCTCTTGGCTGTGAAAGGTTCAACCTCCGGCACCTCTTAAGGAACCTGATAATCAAGTCGTGCTTACCAAGGGACTTGCCGTCCAATGTGTCGTGGTGGGCTGCGATAGTAGCAACACACACCTTCAAGGTGGAGGGGGACAGCCTCCCCTCCAACCTCTCCTGCAGAAATGAGAGCACTGACCCAACTGTGCACATCTGTGGGTCTTCGAACTGGGAAGAACACCAATTCGCAAACAAGAGCCACTTCAGGGCGTAAAGTTGCCTGGTAGAGGGAGCTCTGGCTTGGTTGATCGTGTCTACAACGTCAGGTGGTAGGCCACTTAGATCTTCCACATCCCATCCAGGGGCCAGACGTGGAGGTTCCAGAGGTCTGGGCGCGGATGCCAAAGGGTGCCCCGCCCCTGAGAAAGAAGGTCCTTCCTCAGGGGAATTCGCCAGGGAGGGACTGTCGCGAGGAGCAAAAGATCCAAGAACCAAGTACGAGTGGACCAGTAGGGGGCCACCAGAATGACTCGTTCCTCCTCCTCCCTGACCTTGCACAGCACCCGTGCAAGTAGGCTCACTGGGGGAAATGTGTACTTGCGCATCTGTGGGACCATCTTACTGGCAGAAGGAGCCGACTTCCTGCAGGAGGATCTTCTTCTCTGAGGCCGGCATATGGGCACCGATGGTACAGGAGCCGGTACCGCAGGGGAGCGGCTCTGGCAAGAAGCAGACAGGGCATGCGACTTCGGAGGCCTGAAGGCAGCCGAGTCGCACCATGGCAAGATGTGCTTAATCGCATCGGTCTGCTTCCTCACTGTTAAGAACTGATGGCCGAAATCCTCAACGGTGTCACCAAAAACACCGCCTTAGGAGATGGGCGCATTGAGAATGCGGACTTTCTCTGCGACACGCACCGCAAGGTTGAGCTACAGATGCCGCTCTTGGATCACAAGAGAGGACATTGTCCAGCCCAGGGCGCACGCCGTGAGAGCCATCAAGGGTAATTTAGGATGGATGAGCCCATGAAGCGTGCACTGGCAGAAAAAGGGGCCTTTCATGACATTGTTAGCTCCTCATGCACTTCCAGGAAGAAAGGCACGCTCTGAGCCCAGAAACCAGTCATAAAGCCGTGAACGCTCAGGGTACAGGGTGAAGGGTTCCACTTCAGCCCGATGTTTGCAGCCACCCGGGCAAGCACAGCTGCCATCTCAGCATCTGCCTCATCGTGTGCTCTACCGCCTGTAGGCAGGAGCTTAGAACATTTGTCCGCTTCATATAGCAGAATCCCACCCTCCAATGCCGCGATCGAAAGCTCACGTCGTGAGCCACAAACAACACATTCAATCGAAGGCGGACCACCTGTATCGCTCGATAGCACTTTCAGATAGAACGAGCGTGCCGGAGGATGGGAGGTCCACAGCGGTTGAGCCGGAGAAAACTCTCCCATATCCACATCCAGATCAGCCAAGGTGCTTGCCGACCCAGCCGGCTGAGCATCAGCCCAGGACGGAGTGTGTTGGAGAACAGCTGCGGTGGCTCCTTGCTTCATGAAAAAGGAAAGGAAGCACAACACTCGACCGTGCGAGGGTGACCGCTGATATGTGCCGCAAAATAATCGAAAAGGGTCGAACACAAGCAAACATTCGGCTCATTGGCGCACGCCATCTATTTTTATACCCGTATGTCTAGTGGCGGAGAGTGGCATGCAAATTCCACAAGCCAGATCTCATTGGCCTTTTCTATATTAAGCAAAGGTGATTGGGGCTCTCAAGATTGAACCCCTAATGTCACTACATCGTGAGTGACAGACAGTGAACCGTAGCTATTTAAAACATGTTATCAATGCCTCATTGTAAGAATAGAATTCACATGAGATCAGTAAAAGAAGGTGTTTTAACCACTTGATGATGATAATATATATATATGTATATATATATATATATATATATATATATATATATATATATATATACAGTAGATGATGTGTAGTTTGTTATGTTGACATTTTGCATTTATGACATTAATGGCCTGACACTTTATGCAGCCATAACATGCAGCGGTTACACTGTTATTGTCATTAATAATGACACTGATACTTCTGCAAATATGGATCTATAAAATTGTGTAAATGGGCATAATACAGACAAAAGAATGGAGATGTGTGAATGGCTTTCAGCTGCAGATGGCACATGAGTATAGCAGCATATCAAACAACACAATTAATGGGCACGTAAGAGTATTTGAGTAGATTTCTGTTGATTTGATTCCGTTTGTAGACAACTTTAAAAAAAAAATCACATGATATGTTCTTGGACAATGTCCGTACGCAAACAATCATGCAGATGTCGGTGAGTTTGCACCAGCTTGCTAATAACTCTGCATGGCGTTGTGTTCATGTTGACTGATCACTGACTAAACAACGTAACCGGAATAAGCTGTTGGTCTGAAATTGGGTGGAGCTCTAGGTCACTGCTTTTACAAAAATCAAGAGTTTTGTCAAACTTACTGCAACAAATTTGCCAATCATTATTTACAAAGTTTAGCTTTAGGTTCACTGGTGAAGGGTTGCAAACTTTTGGAAACGTTTGCAGGAGAATCGTTCAAGATTGCAGCCAGTTTGCTGCAAGTTTGTCAGAACTTAAAAAATTTGAAGGGTACTAATTTCGTAAACCAATGGCAGTAAAGTGTTTAGCAGCAGGTACAAAGGTTTTCCTGAAAGTTCGCGCTGGCGAGCTCTTACGAACCACAGAAACGAACTCAAAAATTCCTTTGAGTTAGACAGATTTTGTTTAAAATGAGGTCACACCGATTTGTTCTTTGTATGGAGTATACCGGGTATACCAAGTATACTTAAAGTGGCTCTTATTAGAACAAGCATAATAACAATGATGGGGATCTGTAAATTATCACAAATTATGTCTAATCCTGAGTTTTTTAATGATTCACTGATCCTGATGTAAATTTATATAAACCCAAATCTCCAATAATATTTTCAGCACTATTTGAGCAAAGCCCACCATTGAACACAGTTTGTTCGTGCTGTCACCTAGCATTTGTTTTTAAACTGTAACTTCATCTACATCTTCATTTCAGTACAAAAAATGTTATCTAGCATTATGCTTTTATATGTGGTGTTTGATTGACCTTCAAGGTTTCGTTTTCAATATCCTCACCTTGTGTTAAAAAACAGTAATGTAAGTTTAGAGGTTGACACATGAAGTGTTAAATTGATGTACTGTTTAATGCATGCAAAGATGTTTATTGCATCACTGGTGGTTAAACAGAAATATCAGTTTATGAACAATTCACAGTTTCTATTGTAAGAGCTACAAAATCTGTCTGGTCTCTTGTTCCAAAACAGCAACAAAACATCCCAAATGTTCCATTTGTGATTGGGTGCCTTATTTGTATATGGCGTGAGACAGATGCAACCACTGCTGTGCTTTTCAGAGTGTTTCTGTGGAGATGTCATTGAGAGGATCAGTACAGCAGAAGCGTTCGTGATTACGTTAATGTGTCTCACTGATCCAGCATCCACTTTCTACTAACGCTATGTTTTATGGCCTCATTGTCATGATCCTGTTGCCTAGGTAACAGATTTTTTGACAATAAGGATGTGTAGGATGCCAGAGGCAACATTAACAGGCCTATGTTTGCTTTATACATACATGCATTATAAACACATTTCTTGTTTTATTGAAATTTGAAAATATTCACACCTCTAATCTCTCTCTAATCTTTTTTTTTTTTTTTTAAGATGTAGTGCATTAAAATAAATAGTGTTTGCAAAACCATATCTCCAAACCAGATCAAATTGCATTTGCTTGTGCTGCTTTGAAGGGTATAGATGTAGTGAATAATGGATTAAGTTCAGTATGAACAGAGATTTTGTGTGTGTGTGTGTGTGTGTGTCTTTGCGCGTGTGTGCGCGTGCGTGTGTGTTTGTGTGTGTGCGTGCGTGTTTGTGTGTGCGCATGCATGTGTGCGTGTGTGTGTACTTGAACAATCTAAACTTCAGGCAAAAGAGTAACTTTTTCCTCATGTTTATATTACATAAGATTTGTTGGGTTATGATGCGTATGTTTTGTTTTATGTTTTCCAGGAGTGCAATAAATACAGAAAGGGTTGATGGAGGCAGAAGGAGGTATAACGGTTTGTTTTTATATTTGTACATGTATAAGATAAGCAGAAATAGTTTCAGCAAGTTAGCCCTAGACATAGCACAACTACAACTTACAACTACTACTGTATACTCAATCCAGGCGTTTACCATATTTTCCAGAACATGAATTGGAATTTTTTTTCATCTGAAAGTTCCTGCGGCTATAGTCCAAAGCGAAATATAATCATTTATGCATAGTTGATGTTGGCCTGTCAAAAACTGTGCTTATGCACAAAGATGAAAACAACAGTAATAAAGTAGCTGAGTATACCGGCACACAGTAGTAGTGTTTTAAAAAGGCTTGGTTTTACGGGGGAACTTGAGGGCGCTACGAACCCTCAAACTAACATTAGAGCACCCTCAATCGAATATGTATGCCTAATAATTCTGTATATGGGCAAAGCAGATTTCCTTGAATCCTGGCAAACACACAAACACACAAATCACTATGTCCTAATTTGCAGGCTCAGCATCCTGCTATCATTCCATGTCCAAATTTGATTGGTTAACACCTCGCCTCATGCATAGAGACTTCACTCTGGAATTATCTCCTCAATCCACTGCCTGTTGCTTTTGATTTCTGCAGGTCTAGGATCAGTTCCCCAAAGCTAAATTCAAACCTTACCTATTAGTGAAACACGATCTTCGGACATTGCTTACTCATGCGCAGAGAAAATATATATATAAATGATCAGACATTAAAAATAATTACTTTGTAAATAAAGGCAGTGTAATTTGTGAATTAAATATTACGATGTTTTGGTAGCATTAAACATGATTTCATCATCTTCACTTTAAATAGAGCGCCTCAAATATTTTCAGAAGCACCCTCAGCAATTTTGATCTAGAACCTTGGTTTTAAATATCCTATTAAGAGTATTTTGCCTAACAAAGTATTTTATAGAACCATTTTAAATATTCTGTCCATCATAACTTTATTGTGCTAACAAACTCTGTCAAACACAAATCTTCAAATCCCTACAAAATTATGTTCCATCACAATCCTAGTAAAAATATTCAGTCAGTGAACGGGAAAAATAGTGCATACCAAATAGGGTTGCAAATATGAGAAATATCCATGATTGTTAGTCATTACAGTAAATTAATTTATAGAATACAACACACATTTTGTTTCACACTGTTAAGAGGTTTAGTATGTAGTGCTCTCATTCTACTGATGTAGTGAGAACGTGACCCCTGTACGTAATGTTTTCTGCTTTATGCAACATGGTAATTAAAAGTCATTCTCTTCTGGTTGAAGGAGATCGATGGAGTGAGTGTGTGTTTCATTACCTCCATCAATTATTAACAACTTACCGGTTATTCTACACGAAGAATAGGTTATGGACCCAGGAGGGAAGCAGGTAACGATGGAATAGGTTGTTTTGACGGAGATTAAAAGAATTACGAACTTTGGGAGACAACGTTTTTGGGCCACCTACATTTGCTGGAGCTGAGGCCATATTGAAATCCTCCACAACAAATAATGATGAGAATGAGGATGAGGACACTGATAGAAACGAGGCGGCGTAGACAGAATTAATAAAAAATTTGGATGACAAAAGTCTTTCTCTCGTCATGCGAGATGCAGCAGATGATGGACTATTAGGGAGGTAAGAGGAAGCCTCGTGTAATTAACCTTTACACAGAATTAACATCCCGTCAGAAAGCGAAAGTCAAAGTTTCACGGATTAAACTATTCTGGTAGAAATACAATGCTTTGAGAAATGCTGAAGAGACGCTCAGTGATGAACATTTGATAGCAATGATTCTTAAAAGTCTTTTAAGCCATTCGCCATCCACATCACGTAGAGTAATAAAGATATCATTTTTTCAGAGGTCAAAACCAAGCTAAGAAGTTTTCAGTACATTATAAATATCATGCCAGTTCAAGTGATGATAATATGATGAGTGTGAGTGCAGCATCTTCCTTTGAGAGAAGAGGGAGAGAGATACATTTTGACCCAGACATTACATGCTATTACTGCGGTCAAAAGGGGCATAAGGCCTGGGCACGAACAACATAGCAAAAGGAAGCCACAGTGGTTCAGCTATTGCAAAACCTCGACACACAAAGACTTGTTTTGTAGGGGCAAAAAACAACATAAAGCAAGCAATGGATAAAGAAAAGGACAAAGATGAACATGCGTTTGTCTTCAAAGTGAGTTACTGTCAGCTTAACGAACTGAAACACAAAGGACTGATGGTTGATACAGGAGCAACATCACACATAATAACGGACATCGGAAAGTTTAGAAAGTTTGACAATACATTCCAGGCAGAAAACCACTTAATTGACCTGGCAGATGGGACAAGAGCAAGTGGTGCTAAAAAAAGGTAACGTGGAGGTGTGTTTGATTGACAGCGAGGGGCAGCGGGTGAACACAACACTGACGAAAGTGCTATACATTCCTTCGTATCCACAGGATATCTTCTCTGTTAAAACAGCGACAGCCAATGGAGCCTTCATCAAATTCCGACAGGGACAGGCTGTTCTAGTTATATGGAAATAGAGTCTCTAGCCACCATCGTTAAATGCATTTCCGGGGCTCGAGCGTCTGACATCTGATCAAATTTACAAGTGCTGGCCAATGCTAAACGAAGATTTTCTAAAATGTTTATTCATGTTGGCACTAACAATGTCTGGCTTTGCCAGTCAGAGATCACTAGTGGTTAGTATAAAGTTCAGCTTGAAGACTGACCCTGTACCTTCCAGGGAATAATAATAATCATGGTAGAAGATACTATGTTATTTGGATTGGATGATGGTGATTATACAGCCAATGGATCCCAGTAAGGTTCCTAAATTATTCATTCCTCCCTGGCTGGGTGAATGATTCATGGTGAAGAGAGACCCCTCCTCCCTCTACTCAACAGAGTACACTCAGCAGAGGGGGAGATATAATTGCCGCTTCCTGTCCAGCAGTGCTGATTAATTAAACTCCTGTACCTGGGAAATCCTTTCTTCCTGTTAGAGAGTCTTGCAAGAAACCTGTAAATTTTCTCCCTAGAAGAAGAGGTCCACCTAAGGTGAAAAGCCAAGACTGATGGTACTGCCTTGTTAGAGGTGGAAATGCACTTGGGCTCATAGGACTTTTCTTGAGTACTGTTTGGTGTTAAGGATGTGTCAGGATGTTTGACTAGTTCAGGGTTTTTTTACAGTTACAAACACACACACACACATACATGTATTTGTTTTTATGATGTTGACTAGTTTATCTAGATTTTTATATATTTTTTTAACTTTAATATGTTTCATGCCATTGCTTTAAACTGGATGAATTTTGAAGCTGACTATGCAAGGACTAGATGATTAAGAAAATATGTAGATTTGCACATTCTTTTGAAATAGTGCTCAATTTCAAGTGGTTTTAATTGGAGTTAAAGGTTAGTTAACCCTAAAACGAAAATTATACCATCATTTACTCACCCTCATGTCATTTTTCTTTTAATAACGCTTTTATTATAATTTTTTCATACAATGAATATATATGGCAACTGAGGCTATTAGTCCCTAACATTCTGCCTAACATCTTTTGTATTACATGGAAAGAATTTGAACAATATGAGGATAAGTTAATGATGACAGAATTGTCTTTTTTTTTGTCATCATAAAATATAATCTCTTTAATATTTGGCAACTACCGTTGTTCTTCAAAAACAGTGTCTTTCAGCTGGATAACTCTACAGCTAAGGACAAAGAGAAGTATAGTGAAATGTAAAGTGTTATATAACAAAAGTGTTATTGGTTAAATGAGTAATCAGATAGGAGGATCATCGAAATGATGGGAGAATGCTGAAGCACTCTTTAACTCCTCTCTTATTATCAACACTCCATCCATCACCCCTCCACCCAAAGCACTCTTGTTGCCTCAAGCATGGAGGACCTCATAAGCATCAGCAGTCACCGTGCCATTGGATGTGTGATGATGTTCCCATGGTGATTTGTTGTGGAGATGTATGTGGTGGTCTTTCATCACTGTCATCTTCAGAGGTTATAAGAGCCCTGAACTCTAGAGCTTGTGCCATAGACACTTCATTAAACAGAAATCAACTTAAGTGAACAAAAGGGATGTTCTTCAGATAACAGGCTATTTTCAGTTACCTGGCTACAGCAGAAACATCTGTTTCATTCAAGGGCGTAGTTTTTGTTTGAAAATTGCTTGTTCTTGCTTGTTTTTTTTATTGTTGGTTACCCCCCCATAAATGGTGTTATTTCTTTTCCAATAGTGCCACCAAACAGAACTGCAAAAATATATGTTCTGCACAACATAGCAATGGCACGGGGAGTTCCAATAATGCGCAACTCGTGCCAAGTCCCAGTACTTATCCTTGTGTGCTGGCTCTTATAGGGTGCCGGTTTTATATCCTTTTTGCAAAACAATCATGCAAAAAGGGAGTACTGCTATGGATTTATTTCCACTTTTAGTACTGCCATATGGACTAAACATACAGCCTGAACCTGTGGATGATGAGGCAAAGATAAATGTTCATGGACAAGCAGCACTCCACTGATCTAAAAATCTGTAGTAATACATATTCTAAAATCATTCTAAACTGTAAGACTGTACTGCAGAGTTTGTAGTGTGATGGTTTTTAATGTTTTATTTTACCTTTTGCTTTCACTGCATCTTTCTCTACACATTTGCACCTCTACGGGTGTGGTGGTGCTGAAAACTCTTATTTGTAGATGATTAGGCGTGTTTTATGCACATTACTAACTGTGGGCACGTGTTCCTTCGTTTAGAATAATCTGGATTCATCAACATTAGAACAAGTGTAAGAACAAATCCATGGAATGGTGGTGGTGTAGTGGGCGAAAGCACATAACTGGTAATCAGAAGGTTGTTGGTTTGATTCCCACAGCTGCCACAAATGTGTCCTTGAGCAAAGCACTTAACTCCAGGTTGCTCCAGGGGGATTGTCCCTGTAATAAGTGCACTGTAAGTCGCTTTGGATAAAAGCGTCAGCCATATGCGTAAATGTAAATGTGAGTATACAGCTGTTTTTGTTTGTTTGTTTTTTCTTCAGAGAATTTGTGTAATAGCTTTTTCTGCGCACATAGGTTTGCAAAATCCACGCTATTATTAGTGAATGAGACCCAATGTTTTCAAACAGCTTTCAGATTTTTTTTTCAAATCTGACAACGCAAGAAAACGTCTCAGTTACGTACGTAACCTCGGTTCCCTGAGACGAAGGGAACGAGACATTGCGTTACTAACGCATATGGGGAGTGCCTTCATACACGACCTATTTGAAACCTCTCTACAATAACGCCAATATTCTAATATTGGCTATGGTGTTTGAGCCAGCCTGTTTTGGCGCGAAACTGACCGCTCGTTTCGGCGCGAACTGACCACTATAAAACAGGTGCACAGACACCATTTCCTCAGAATTTCTGACTGAGAACAAGGAGCACATTGCTCGTGCCTCAAGAACTCTGAGTCTTGTGGTGCGGCTAGCGTTTGCAATGTCTCGTTCCCTTCGTCTCAGGGAACCGAGGTTACGTACGTAACCGAGACGTTCCCTTACGACTTCAGTCCACTTGACATTGCGTTACTAACGCATATGGGGAACAGAATCCCATCACGCCGCACTACACAACATAACTTCCTAGAGAGGAAACATGGTGGCGCAGTCTTATGGGATGGCGACCAACATGTGTATGCCGCAGTGAGTGATCCTCATGATGGCCAGGAGGAGAGTACTCATAATGAATATATGAGCTATAGCCATATAGTATGAATTACTCCTTATGAACCCGGCCGGGAAGGGAGTTTATTTATAATGAAGTGCTTGTGATTTATGGCATTATAACAGCCTGAATGCAGGCAGTTGTGTAAATGATGTGGAGCCCGTACTTAAAAGGGGGCATAAGTAGTTACTTCTAGGTTGTAAAACCTTGCAAACGTGTTTTGCGAGGACCATCCTGCTTCAAAACACATGTCTTGTAAGGGACACACCATTCGCCCATGCCCATGAGGAGGCCATGCCTCTATTTGAGTGTGCTTAACACCAATTGGACAAGTCTGAAGTCAGATCCAGCAGTAGTGTGGTCTTAATAGAGAGCATACGCAAATCAACAGAGTCCAAGCATTTAGGACTAAAGTTAAATCCCAAGTCGGGGCTGTAGCCTGCCGAGATGGGTTTAATCGTCTTGCTCCTTTAAGGAACTTTATGATTAAATCATACTTGCCTATAGAGGCGCCAGTTTCATGTGCGTGATACGCAGATCTAGTTGCCACATACACTTTGAGCTTTGACGGGGTGAGTCCTGCGTCTAATCGCTCTTGAAGAAATATTACAATTGATACCGCCACCACAAATCCCAGTGCTTTATTTTTTTTTTTTTCAAATCCCAGGGCTTTGCTTTCCGCTTCAAATGCTATTCCCGTCAGGAGCGCTTTGCTGCGCGTAATGATACGCAGGTGCCTGTGAGGCTTTTAGTCGCGCGCTGACTCGAAACAGAGCGAGGGCGAACCGGCTGTGATATACTCCATGTGGGCATAAAGTGTCTCATAGCCTGTGACTGCTGCTGAATCGCGACATAACGCTCAGCAAACTTATTCATAGAGCCGCCAAAAAGGCTGGCTGGAGACACAAGAGCATCTAAAAGAGTGGCTTTTTCTTTATCACTCATTTCTGCCCTGGAGCGACGCCATTGTGGGGATATATGCGCTTCGTGGAGATTGAGGGGCTCGTGGGGCGTGTGCCGGCACGAAATCCACCTCAAGTTCGTCCTGCTCGGCCTCGCGGCCCCGCCGTGCCTCCTCGTGTGAACCCACGGGAATCATAGAAGAGGCTGGTGGGAGGGCGCGAGAGGCTGAATCGTCCCTCAGAACGAGGGCGATTCGTGAGCGAAGCGACTTGAGACTCATGTCCTCACAGTGAGGACAGTCTGTCTCCATGAGAGCTGACTCTGTGTGGGCGCGGCCCAGACAGAAAACGCAGCTCTCATGCTTGTCTGACGGCGGGATGTGTCTCTCGCACAAGGAACACTTACGGAACAACATCTTGAAAAAGACGTGAACACGTAAGTGGCTCTTCTAGATATATAAATTTAAATATAGATTTAGATTTATATTTATATAACTTATATAACTTACATTTATACACACAAGTACAATTTTGCTTTAAAAGGATACTCTACACCTGCCGACGCGCTGCGGAGAATAAGGATGCTGAGGTCCGTTCACCAGCGAAGCGTCAAGCGGCGAGGCGGAGTGATGTTCGCCGGAGCACTGCAGGGGAGCGGAGAGTCTTCTCGCTGCCGTGAAGATTCCGTCCGCTGACTATTGTGAATCGACGGCGAAGGTAGAGGGCTTCGAGACAAGAGGTAATCGCTGTCTTGAAGGAAGAAATTCTGAGGAAATGGTGTCTGTGCACCTGTTTTATAGCGGTCAGTTTCGCGCCAAAACAGGCTGGCTCAAACACCATAGCCAATATTAGAATATTGGCGTTAATGTAGAGAGGTTTCAAATAGGTCGTGTATGAAGGCAGTCCCCATATGCGTTAGTAACGCAATGTCAAGTGGACTGAAGTCGTAAGGGAACTGTGTTTGCGTGAGGTTTGAATTCATCAGATTATTCTCTGATTTTGAAATGTAGATGTAAAATGTAGACAGTCATACATGCAAAACTTGGCACATAAACACTTAAACAGTTTAAGACACTTACACATTGTCATCTTATCAAGTATAATCGGTGTAAGGTTGTGCATGTAAACATGCTCAGTTGCTATGTTGGGCTGGATGGGGTTCTCAAATAAATATTGCAAAATTTGTGTAGCGCCAACAAGATAGTGTTTACATGTTTAGAGGTAATCAACGTATGAATGGCTTATGTAGCGACTGGGGGAATCAATGAAGGAATCAGTAAACTCGGCAGGTTCCGAACAAACAAGAACTTACTGTTGAAACTCCCCTAATTACTGAAATAGCGCCAACTAGTCTCCACAAGCACAATAAATGTATTGACAAAGAGACAATGAACTATTGACAGAGAACCGCACGTGACATCCGCATGCTCACCACGTGCTTATCGTGTGGACAGGAAGGGGGAAACTTTGAACGTAAAAATGTGTGTGTGTGTGTGTGTTTTTCAGTTAAACACAGAACTGCATATTGCTAATGAAATACGTGTAATCCCTGTATGTTGTGTATTTCTGAGGTATATCAAACTCGTTAGAACTGTTTCGTTGTGTGTTTTAAACTCTGAGGCCTGATATTTAATAGCCGAAGAGTGTATATTCCCTTTTTAAGTGTACTAAACACATGTTTCGTGGTATCAAATTAAACCTTACGATTTGTCCGAGCTGAATTCGAATATAAGATCTCTGTAGAATGATATTACGCGATGTTTTACTATCTTTTGAGTCATTCAGCCCAAAATCTCTTACTGTCATAAACATGCAAATGAGCCTTGACAAAGGAACTCTCTCATGCCCAGAGTAAGGGAGACTTTTACGACCCCCCAAAGGAATGCTCAGACTGCTGAAGCTCACTGCTTTCTTACTGAGAAGGAGAAATGACACCTTTTAATCCTATATATGCTATATACATATAATCCATGTGATAAAAATATTGACATGTATCTAATGTGCCATCTCACAATTTCCTTAAATGTTGCTTGATCTATGTTTCTTGCAAACTCTAATGGGTTAATGTTTCAGACTTTGCATACTATGGTTAACCAAAATCATATGTGTGGCATATTTGGTCTCTGTAACTTGGTATTTTGAAGATTGAAATGACTGTGTACATGATATGTCGATAACAACAACATATTAGTATTACAAGTATATTTCCTATTTTCTTTCTTGCACATGCAATGGGCAATTTTACAACAAAGAGCAATAAACCAAATTCCTGCCTAGAACTCAAACCCTTCTTATTGGTCGAGCCAATGAGGGGTGGGACATGTTTTCTAAGGGTATAAAATTGCTGCGCCCACTTCCTCTCTCTCTCTCTTAGCCCTCTCTTAGCTCTCTCGCTCTTGCTTCCTGCCTCTCCTGTTTTCTGGTCCTCTGAGCCTTGTGCTCTCTCACTCTCTTGCTGAATGATGCTGAACTAGAAGGCCCCAAGGACTCCCAAGCGTGCGCCAGGCTACGGCCTTGTCTCTGACTCCCACTGGTTCTCTCTCTCATCAAGACAACATCATCAAAGATCAACTGGAGCCTCAACAAATTGCATCAGGACAGTTTAATTCAAATGGGACATGCAAGTATCAAACTTAGTCTCATTATTTGATACATTAAGTATCCTCACCCCTTTCTAAAAGGGCGTGTCAGAACTAATATGATGGTTTGCTCAGGCTGTTGATCTGCTGAACTTCAAACAATGCTATAACTTCTTGCCTTCCTGTATTCTGCTTCAACCCTCTTTCCCTTGGTAAACTGTATGAATGTATGTATATGTATGTTAGAGTAGTTTAAATGTTTAGTCTAGTTAATAAAGTCTTGTTCATGTCACATGTAAAGTTGTCTGTGTCTCAAGCTCATATCTAAAGTCACTAATCATAGATTTTGACTACTTGCTCTTAATACGTAGTAAGAAAGACATTTCCCATGCCCCGGAAATGTACCTTTCTATTAATTAATTAATTAATAACCAATATTGAGTGTTCACGGGATGAACCGAGCATTTGGTTGTAATGTTAATGTAGCTACATCAAGTTAACCCGATTAACTGATCCAAATATTCATGATCGATTATAACAAGTTATGATTGATTATTAATATTTCATAGAGCTGATTCGCTACACTTACATATAGCATATTAATCTCGGCATATTAAACTGGGATAGGATCAATTATTTTAACTTTAGAAAAGTTACGCACTTCAGCTTTAAGATTGATGTACTTGCCTGTGCAAAACTTTTCACCACAAGGTTAGGGTGTTGTGGGTGGTTTCCTGGGTGTTTTTGTGCAGTTGTTTAGGTGTTCAGAGATTTTTTGTGAATTATTATTTAGTTGCCAAAGTGTTCTGGGTGGCTGCCAAGATGTCCTGTCTGGTTACTAGTTGGTTGCTTACCCAAGTCAAAAGAGGCCACATCTATGTCGCAGCTTACACCCTGATCTCTAGATGTGGCTCGGGCCCTACCTTCATTTATAATTTGTTGCTTGTTATATCATCTTCCAGGCAGAATTTGTAATTATAATTAATTAGAAAGTAATTGCTAGCCTGAACTCGTGAAAATTACATGACCATGGCAACTTTTTTGCAAAACAAAATGACATGCTTCATTACACATTTTCCTGCAGTTTCCCTTGTCAGCTTACGTTAGGGTTGCCACCCGTCCCGTAAAATACAGAATTATCCCATATTTAAAGATGAAATTAATCGAATTAGTATGGGATCCCTTGGGCCCACCACCCATTGGAGGAACCGCAGGAGTCGGGTGCGCTGCCATATGGGCGGCAGTGAAGGCCGTGGGCCTCGACGGACCAGACCCGGGCAGCAAAGGCTTGCTCTGGGGACGTGGAATGTCACCTCACTGGGGGGGAAGGAGCCAGAACTAGTGAGGGAGGTGGAGCGTTACCAGTTGGATCTGGTGGGGCTTACATCGACGCACAGTTTTGGCTCTGGATCCGTACTCCTGGATAGGGGATGGACTCTATTCTTCTCTGGAGTTTCCCAGGGTGTGAGGCGACGGGCGGTGTGGGGATACTCACGAGTCCCCGGCTGAGCGCCACTACGTTGTAGTTTACCCGGTGGACGAGAGGGTCGCCTCCCTACGCCTCACGGGTTGTGGGGGAAAACTCTGACTGTTGTCTGTGCATATGCACCGAACAGCAGTTCAGAGTATTCGGCCTTCTTGGAGACCCTGAATGGAGTCCTGAATAGGGCCCCAGTAAGGGACTCCATAGTGATGCTGGGTGACTTCAACGCACACGTGGGAAATGACAGGGACACCTGGAAAGGCGTGATTGGGAGGAACGGCCTCCCTGATCTGAACTCAAGTGGATGTTTGTTATTGGATTTCTGTGCTAGTCATGGATTATCTATAACAAACACCATGTTCGAACATAAGGATGCTCATAAGTGTACGTGGTACCAGAGCACCGAAGGTCGATGATCGATTTTGTAATCGTGTCGTCGGATCTGAGGCCATATGTTTTGGACACTCGGGTAAAGAGAGGGGCAGAGCTGTCAACCGATCACCATCTGGTGGTGAGTTGGGTCAGGGGGTGGGGAAAGACTCTGGACAGACCTGGGAAGCCCAAGCGAGTAGTGCGGGTGAACTGGGACCGTTTGGAGGAGGTCCCTGTCCGCGAGATCTTCAACTCACACCTCCGGCGGAGCTTTTCAGGCATCCCTGCGTAGGTT
The DNA here is from genome assembly GCF_025860055.1 of Xyrauchen texanus. Lineage (NCBI taxonomy): Eukaryota > Metazoa > Chordata > Actinopteri > Cypriniformes > Catostomidae > Xyrauchen > Xyrauchen texanus. Next base: position 37,533,574 of record NC_068307.1, read on the forward strand.
GGGGACATTGAACCGGAGTGGGCAATGTTCAAAGCTTCCATTGCCAAAGCCGCGGTGGAGAGCTGCGGCCTCAAGGTTTTAGGTGCCGCAAGGGGTGGTAACCCTCGAACACCGTGGTGGACACTGGTGGTCAGGGAAGCCGTCCGACTGAAGAAAGAGGCCTTCCGGGATTTGTTGTCCCGGAGGTCTCCGGAGGCAGTTGCAAGGTACCGACAGGCCCGAAGGGCTGCGGCCTCGGCTGTGAGGGAGGCAAAGCAGTGGGTGTGGGAAAAGTTCGGAGAAGCCATGGAGAAGGACTTTGGAAAACCGTCCGCCACCTTAGGAGGGGGAAACGGGGAACCATTCAAGCTGTATACAGCAAAGATGGGACGCTGTTGACCTCAACCGAGGAGGTTATTGGGCGGTGGAAGGAACACTTTGAAGAACTCCTAAATCCCAACACGCCCTCTATGGTAGAGGCAGAGCCGGAGGATGATGGGGGATCAGATGCTATTTCCCTGGGGGAGGTCACTGAGGTAGTCAAACAACTCTGCAGTGGCAAAGCCCCGGGGATTGATGAGATCCGACCAGAAATGCTGAAAGCTCTGGATGTGGAGGGGTGTCATGGATGACACGCCTCTTCAACATTGCGTGGAAATCTGGGACAGTGCCTAAGGAGTGGCAGAACGGGGTGGTGGTTCCCTCTTCAAAAGGGGGATCAGAGAGTGTGTGCCAACTACAGGGGTATCACACTTCTCAGCCTCCCTGGTAAAGTTTACTCCAAGGTGCTGGAGAGGAGGGTTCGGCCGATTGTCGAACCTCAGATTGAAGAGGAACAATGCGGTTTTAGGTCCTGGCCGTGGAGCAGCCGGACCAGATCTTTACTCTGCAAGGATCCTGGAGGGGCCTGGGAGTATGCCCATCTGGTCTACATGTGTTTTGTGGATCTGGAGAAGGCGTATGACCGGGTCCCCGGGAGAGACTGTGGGAGGTGCTGCTGGAGTACGGGGTGGGAGGGTCCCTTCTTAGGGCGATCCAATCCCTGTACGTCCAAAGCGAGGGCTGTGTCTGGGTCCTCGGCACAAAGTCGAGTTCATTCCATGTGGGGGTTGGTCTCCGCCAAGGCTGCGCTTTGTCACCAATCCTGTTTGTGATATTCATGGACAGGATATCGAGGCGTAGTCGGGGTGGGGAAGGTGTGCAGTTCGGTGGGCTGGGGATCTCATCGCTGCTTTTTGCAGATGATGTTATCTTCATGTCATCATCGGTCCGTGACCTTCAGCTCTCACTGGATCGCTTGGCAGTCGAGTGTGAAACAGCTGGGATGAGGATTAGCACCTCTAAATCTGAGGCCATAGTTCTCAGCAGGAAACCGATGGAGTGCGTACTCCAGGTAGGGAATGAGGTTTTGCCCCAAGTGAAGGAGTTCAAGTACCTCGGGGTCTTGTTCACGAGTGAGGGGACAATGGAGCGGAAGGTTGGCCGGAGAGTCGGGGCAGCAGGGGCGGTATTGCACTCGCTCTATCGCACCGTTGTCACTAAAAGAGAGCTGAGCCGAAAGGCAAAGCTCTCGATCTACCGGTCAATTTTTGTTCCTACCCTCACCTATGGTCATGAAGGTTGGGTCATGACCGAAAGAACTAGGTCGCGAGTACAAGCGGCCGAAATGGGCTTCCTCAGAAGGGTAGCGGGCTTCTCCCTTAGAGATAGGGTGAAGAGCTCAGTCATCCGTGAGGAGCTCGGAGTAGAGCCGCTGCTCCTTTGCGTTGAAAGGAGTCAGTTGAGGTGGTTTGGGCATCTGGTAAGGGTGCCCCCTGGCCGCCTCCCTAGGGAGGTGTTTCAGGCACGTCCAGCTGGGAGGAGGCCTCGGGGAAGACCCAGGACTAGGTGGAGAGATTACATCTCCACACTGGCCTGGGAACGCCTCGGGGTCGCCCAGTCAGAGCTGGTTAATGTGGCTCGGGATAGGGAAGTTTGGGGCCCCCTGCTGGAGCAGCTGCCCCCGCGACCCGACTTCGGATAAGCGGTTGAAGATGGATGGATGGATGGATAGTATGGGATGCGACATGTCCCATATTTAAGGTGAAATTTTTCTAGATCGCTATTTTAACATTGATTTAAGTTAGAAATTTTGCCTACGGTGGGTAAAGTACCATCTGAAAAGTACACACATTGTGCTAATACTGTGGAGTTATTCTAAATTGATGTTCTATTAGATGTACAAAATTACAAAGATCGAACAATGTATGAAAAGTAAAGTCATAAAGACAAGATTATAATAACAATTATTAAAAAAATATATTATATATATACTTTTTATACTTTAAAATGTATACATATATAAGATAGTATATGTCTTTTTGTTCTTCTTTTTTTTTTTTTTTTACAAATCATGGGTCAGGAAAGTTATAATTTCAGAATCAGAATTAGAATCAGAATGAGCTTTATTGCCAAATTTGCTTACACATACAAGGAATTTGTCTTGGTGACAGAAGCTTCCAGTGCACAAACAATACAACAAGACAGAGATATTACAAATATAGAATACAAAATAAAAAGCGAATAGAAAATTTAAGTATATATAGAAATACACAATAAGACAATATATATATATAGATATAGATATGCCTGACTGTTCTCATGCTCAGTGCTCTGTAGCACTGGCCAGAGGGCAACAGTTCAAAAAGGTAATGGGCTGGTTGAGTGGGGTGCATAGTGATTTTTCCAGCCCTCTTCCTCACTCTGGAACTGTATAGTTCTTGAAGGGAGGGCAAGGGGCAACCAATAATCTGCTCAGCAGTCCGAACTGTCCTTTGTAGTCTTCTGATGTCCGATTTCATAGCTGAAATTAACCAGACTGTTACTGAAGTGCAGAGGACAGGCTCGATGACTGCTGAGTAGAACTGCATCAGCAGAGGAAATACAACCTCTGCTGGGCCTTTTTCAGAATGGAGTCAGTGTGGGTCTCCCACTTCAGGTCCTATGAGATGGTAGAGCTCAGGAACCTGAATGACTCCACTGTTGCCACAGTGCTGTTCAGAATGGTGAGCGGGGTCAATGTTGGGATGTCCTGAAGTCCACAATTATCTCCACTGTTTTGAGCATGTTCAGCTCCAGGTTGTTTTGACTGCTCCAAACAGCCAGCTGTTCAATCTCCCTTCTGTATGCAGACTCATTATCACCCTGGAGGAGGCCGATGAAATTAGTGTTGTCTGCAAACTTTAGGAGCTTGACATAGGAGACCTTGGTGGTGCAGTCATTTGTGTATTGGGAAAAGAGCAGTGGGGAGAGCACACATCCCTGGGGGGCACCAGTGCAGGTGCTGGAAGTTCACTTCCTTAGTCTCACTAGCTGCTGCATGTCTGTCAGAAGCTGGGGATCCATTGGCAGATACAGGTGGGAACCGAGAGATGGGTTAAATTAGTCTGGAGAATAGCTGGGATGATGGTGTTGAAAGCCGATCTGAAGTCCACAAAAAGGATCCATACATACTGTATATGTCCCTGGTCTGTCCAGATGTTGTAGGATATGATGCAATACCATTTTGACTGCATTATCCACAGACCTGTTTGCTCGATAAGCAAATTGATGGGGACCCAGAGTGTTTGAAACAGCAGGGAACTTCACACTGCTCCAGTGATCTGTTGAATATCTGTGTGAAGATGGGGGCCAGCTGGTCAGCACAGGATTTTAGACAAGTGTGTGACACCATCTGGGCCCTGTGCTTTCATTTTCTTTTGTTACCGGAAGACCCTGCACACATCCTTTTCACAGCTCTTAAGTGCAGGTTGAGTAGCGGGGGGGGGGGTTGCAGGAGGTGTTGATGTTTGTGTGAAGTGAATGTCAGACCAGGTGTTGTGTGTGAGAATGGGATTTTCAAATCTATAGTAAAACTCATTCAGGTTATCAGCCAGTTGTTGATTCCCTACAGTGTTGGGGAATGGTGTCTTGTAGTTAGTAATGTCTTTTAGGCCTCTCCACACTGATGCAGGATCGTTAGCTGAAATTTTTTTTTTAAGCTTCTCAGAGTAGCTTCTCTTAGCCACTCTACTCTCCTTTGCAGTGTGTTTCTGGCCTGAATTCTGTACACAATTTTTTTACCCATCCTCTTTGGCCTGAAGAAGCAGCCTGGGTTATCCTGTAAATCATGGTTTTTCATAGTTGAATGTTAAATTAGTCCTTGTAGGAATGCTCATATCCTCACAGAAACTGATATATGATGTCATATTATCTGTGAGCTCATCCAGATTGGTGTCTGCAGCTTCAAAAACACTCCAATCAGTGATGTCAAAAACAGTTGAAAAAGAGCGCTTCCAAATTAGGACAGCACATCTTCTTTAATGTTGTTACATCTGTAAACCAATGTTCCACCGCCTCTTGTTTTCCCTGTTAACTCCACAATGTTCTCTTTCTGTCACTCACTCGACATTGTGTCGATGTAGTGACACTAGGGGTCGCTCTTGGGAGCCCGATTCACCTTCAGATCTTTGAGAAAAGGCCACTGAGAAATTGTCTAGTTGAATTTGTATGCCACTCCCCCCGACATACGGGTATAAAAGGGAGACCGGTATGCAGATTCATTCAGACTTTTTCTTCAGAGCCGAGCGGTTGTATTGACAGCAAGCTGAATACCACTGCCGTTCCATTAACCAAACTCTACAAGCATTGCTGTTGGATATACGCCGCATTCTAGTAGTTCTCTCTCCACTCTGCTCTCTGCTTCAGACTACACCCCTGAGTGCTTGGACTGCGCTTTAAAGAGCTTTTCCTCTAAAAGAGTGTGTTTCCTCTATTAGAGCATGCACAGTGACGTTGAACATCTTTTTAAAGATGCATCTTTTTAAAGATGCCTTTACGTCTCTGTGCCATTCCTGGATGAAGTCATTACCACTCCGCCTCTGACGGTAATGATCACTGCCTCACGTGCATGGACCATAATCACGTTGAGGAAGCGTTCATGGATGAACCGAGATGAGACAGGGGTTTTACAGCCCTTATTTCATTGTTCCCAAGAAGGGTGGTGGGTTGCGGCCAATCTTGGACCTGCGGGTTCTGAACCGGGCCTTGCACAGGCTCCCGTTCAAGGTGCTGAGGCAGAAGCACATTTTGAGTACTCGTACTTCCATGTCTTGATTTTGCATTGACAAAGACCCTTCCTATTGTTCGTGTTCGATGGCCGGACGTTTCAGTAGAGGGTCCTCCCCTTCAGCTTGTCCCCTCGATGTCAATGATAGCGCGCCTCACAAATGAGTGCGGGCTGTCGGTGCTGAACTGCCTGAACTTATGCATATATTAACGCCCACTGCTCTCCGCTTTTTAAGTCCTTGGACTGACCTTACGTTCTTAGGGCAGGAGTCCCCATACAGCAAGTTCCCAGGCGCATTGTGGTTACGACGAACGCTTCTAAGACCAGCTGGAGCGGCATGTGCAACAGGGACGCAGCTGCTGGCTCCTGTACAGTACCTCACCTGTGTTGGCACATCAACTGCCTCGAGTTGCTGGCAGTACTGCTTGACCTGCAGAGGCTATGGCCATTGATTCAGGGCAAGCATGTGCTGGTCCAGACAGACAACACGTTATGTAGGTGCCCAACATAAAGCCAAGGCAGTTTACACTCCTGTCTCATGTCGCAACTCGACCGTAACCACCTCCTGTGGAGTCAGCTGCAACTCAGGTCGCTGTGCGCCACTCACATCCCAGACCACCTCAACATCACAGCAGATGCGCTGTCATGACAGGTAACGCTCAGGTGAGAGTGGAGACTTCACCCTCAGGGGTCCAGCTGATTTTGAGTCGATTCGGCCAGGTCCTCCCCTTCAGCTTGTCCCCTCGATGTCAATGATAGCGCGCCTCACGAATGAGTGCGGGCTGTCGGTGCTGAACTGCCTGAACTTATGCATATATTAACGCCCACTGCTCGCCGCTTTTTAAGTCCTTGGACTGACCTTACGTTCTTAGGGCAGGAGTCCCCATACAGCAAGTTCCCAGGCGCATTGTGGTTATGACGAACGCTTCTAAGACCAGCTGGAGTGGCATGTGCAACAGGGACACAGCTGCTGGCTCCTGTACAGTACCTCACCTGTGTTGGCACATCAACTGCCTCGAGTTGCTGGCAGTACTGCTTGACCTGCAGAGGCTATGGCCATTGATTCAGGGCAAGCATGTGCTGGTCCAGACAGACAACACGTTATGTAGGTGCCCAACATAAAGCCAAGGCAGTTTACACTCCTGTCTCATGTCGCAACTCGACCGTAACCTCCTCCTGTGGAGTCAGCTGCAACTCAGGTCGCTGTGCGCCACTCACATCCCAGACCACCTCAACATCACAGCAGATGCGCTGTCATGACAGGTAACGCTCAGGTGAGAGTGGAGACTTCACCTTCAGGGGTCCAGCTGATTTTGAGTCGATTCGGCCAGGCACAGGTAGACCTGTTTGCCTCCCTGGAATCCTCCCACTGCCTGATCTGGTATGCCCTGACAGGAGCTCCCCTTGGTACAGATGCGCTGGCGAACAGCTGGCCCCGAGGGCTATGCACGTATACGTTCCCCCCAGTGAGCCTACTTGCACAGTTTCTGTGCAAAGTCAGGGATGACGAGGAGCAGGTCACCCTTGTGGCTCCTTACTGGCCCACTCAGACCTCACACTCCTTGCGAAAGCTCCTACCAGGCGAATTCCCCTGAGGAAGGACCTTCTTTCTCAGGAATAAGGCACCCTCTAACTCCCACACCCAGACCTCTGGAATCTCCATGTCTGGTCCTGGATGGGACACAGCGGACCTAACGGGTCTTCCACCAACTGTGGTCAACACGATCACTCCGGATAGAGCTCCTTCTACAAAGCACCTCTACTCCCTGAAGTGGCGTATCGTTTCTAGGTTGTGTTCTTCCCAAAGTCGGGTCAGTGCTTTCCTTCCTGCAATGGACAGGGCAGCTGTCCCCCTCCACGCCATAGCAGCATATCACGACGACATCCAAGGTAAGTCCCTCGGTAAGCACGACCTGATTATCAGGTTCCTGAGAGGCGCCAGGAGGGTGAACCTCCCTAGACCGTGCCTCTTTCCCTCCTGGGACCTCTCCATGGTCCTCTCGGGCCTACAGTGAGCTCCCTTCGAGTTCCTTGATTCAGTTGAGCTGAAGGCCATCTCTCTGAAGACCACCCTCCTGACCACGCTCACTTCCATCAAGAGGGGCGGGGACCAGAAAACTTCTCTGTCAGCAAAGAGTGCCTAGAGTTCGGTCTGGGTATCTCTCACGTGATACTGAGACCCCAACAGGGCAATGGGCCCAAGGTTCCCATGACCCCTTTTAGGGATCAGGTGGTGAACCTGCAAGCGCTGTCCCCGGAGGAGGCAGACCCAGCCTTATCATTGCTGTGTCTCGTGCTTGATTTGCACATCTACTTGGACTGCACGCAGAGCTTTAGACACTCTGTGCAGCTCTTTGTCTTCTTGGCAGACAGCGGAAAGGAACACTGTCTCCAATCAGAGGCTTGCACACTGGATCGTGGATGCCATAACGCTAGTATACCATGCCCAGTCTATGCCCGCCCCCTTGTGGATTCGAGCACACTCCACGAGATGTGTGGGCATCCTTGTGGGCACTGTCCAATGGTGCCTCTCTAGCAGACATCTGTAGGGCAGCGGGCTGGGCAGCATCCAATATCTTTGCAAGATTCTACAATCTCCTGGTTGAGCCGGCCTCGTCCCGTGTTCTTACGGGTACGAGCAGGGTTGTAACTTTGTTACACAGACAGCTGGCTGGGTGTGTCGCTTGTGTATAACGCCTTTCCCCTCCAAGGTAGGTGAAGCCATGCGCTCTTTCTCCAATGCGTGTTCCTGACTTGTGATCCTGGATACTCTTCCTCCTAGCCCTCTGACTCACGAATTCAGTGGAGGAATCTGTAGTCAGACCCAGTACTTGTGCTAACAGGCCCTGTGCTGTGGTAAGTGCTCCACAGGTCACAGCTGCGGCTGGCAACTGGACATGTCTCCTTCCCCCACCTCAGGGCTATGGGGAAGCAACCGACATTTTGTGGCATCTGGGGAGGTTCCGTGCTGCCCGAATGCATCTGTTCTTATGCTCGTAGTAGCTTGCCTACACCTGCATCAGCAGTTCACGTGACCAATTCAGCCTTTGTGGCATTTCATATTGGGAACCCTAGTGTCACTACATCGACACAACATCGAGTGAGTGACAGAAGGGGAACGTCTTGGTTACTGTCGTAACATCTGTTACAGACGCTGTGTCCCTCTTGCCACAGGCTGAACTGCACCACTGTAATGTCCGGGACCTTGTCTCGGCTCCTCAGTGCAAAACCTGAATGAATCCACATACCGGTCTACCCTTTATACCCATATGTCGGGGGGAGTGGCATGCAAATTCAACTCGCCAATTTCTCATTGGCCTTTTCTCAAAGATCTGAAGGTAAATCGGGCTCCTAAGAGCGACCCCTAGTGTCACTACATTGACACAACCTCTCGTGCCCTCCATCAGGGAACGGTGGTTACGACAGTAACTGTAACGTTATCTGCTCTGAACAGCTGAAAGCCCAGCAACTCTGGGTTTCTGTGAAGCACAAGGCAGTTTGAAAAGTCCTTTTAGCATATAAGAAATGAAAGACAGTTTTTAATATTAATAACTCAACGCATTAACATTGAGTTATTAATGTTGAGTGTCCATTATTTTACAACTTCAAAAGTGGCAACCCTAGCTTATGTGATTGGCTGGGCTCCAGCCCCAGTCCTCTGTGTCCATAGTTCAACACTCTATCAGATGAGCTGTTATGCAAGTTATTCACATTGGAATAAGTGTGTAAATGTAGGTGGATCTGTAGAACAAGCGCTAAATATATATTGTTTTTGAAATTATGATTTAGAGAAAAAAAATGTCGATATCATAACATAGTAGTGTGTGAGTAATAGAGCAAAACATATGTGTTTATAATAGGGATGTGTCCAAAGCCGAATACCTTATTCAGAAACTCACAAATGATAACTTCAAATTGTATAATAAATTAATCCGAAAAAAATATTCTTTAGACTGATTATTCAAGAAGCACAAGGATAAAGTGATATTTTAAATAAACATATCCAAAATAACAACTAAATTAGGAGAATTATAGCAACAGTTAGATACTGATAATGCATTCACTGCACTTCCCTAGTTTATATTCACAATAAGCCATTGTACAAGTGATTATGTGAAAGTGAAAAAAATGCAAAAGCCCTGAATTTAAAAGTTTTGCATGTATTAAAACATGTTCAAACTTGATAGCATGTTAAAAGAAATGTCCAAGCTGATCTACTAATGTATTCTTTTACATTTTTAGTCTTACAGATGCTCAAAATTGCATTTCTTGGCAATTTTTGCGTGTTTCCCTGAAATGAAAATGCAATTTAGAGGCGTGCCCCCAAATGTGCAAAATAACAGGTGGTCTAGATGCAAATTAATCAAATTGCACCAGCAAAGTGATTTATCAAACCTTAAAGTCATTTCAGAATCGAAAACTATGAGAGCAAATTAATAAGAATGAAAGGCAGGTTTTAATCTGATTTGCACCATGCATCATGCTGTCATTGTGACAAAAAGGAGACTTTGAGAACAGATAATACCCAAAACAACCTTATTAACCTTATTATGTTGTAATTTAATGATTTAAACATTCTTTTTTAACTGCCGGATTATTGCTAAGTATTTCAAATTCTTTCCAGTTGGCAGGCCGATACACACCTGTATGCCGAATAGGTTTCATCTTGATTCCGTGAAATGAACAGGGAATCTCTCTCAGTTAACTTTGGCATGGTCAAGATAGTAGTGGTTTGAAATTCAGATTTCATTTAAGTATACATCAGTGGTGCGATGGCTTAACATGTACACAACATTTTCTTTGTGGTGAATTATGAACATTTCAAGTGAAGAGTGTCATGCGCATTCTCGTCAACAACTCTGTATGATGATATCATAAAATCCTATAAATAAATAAGAATATTGAATAAGAATAAAATGGTATTTAGTGATAGTTTACTTTGCATTTTGGGTGTGTCCAACATATTTGCACATGTAGTTAATTGCACAATTTTTTGTAAATCAACCTCAAAACGCCCACAATGCGCACACACAATTTCATAGATTACACAAGCAAATCAGCACCAGTTATTTGAGATCTTAGTAAATTGGAGCCAAAGTTGTTGTAGTGCCCTCTAGTGTTAATTCCACCCGGAAATTGTTGCGAAATGTAGAACGTGGCACGTAAAACTCAGTTTGCAAAATGCAGTAATAGTAACGTTCATTCTATGAGACTAGGTTGGTAAGTAACGTTCACTCTATGAGACTAACTGCTCAATTTTATGTAGGCTACAATTCATTCATGTTGCACAAACATGTTGAACGAGTCATGTGCCAAAGTGCAATACTTAGGGTTAGGTATTTGAACAAACACCTAACCCTAAGTAGAAGCAATAATAAATGTGATACTGGCTTTTACCCTTCGTAGACAAGCATCCATATCTATTTTTGCAAATGTGAATTAAGTTTTATCTTATTACATTTTCCTTTCAAATCTAATGCACAAAAATACAATTTTAAACAGCACAGCAAATCTTGTCATGAGTTAAATGGGGGTATTTAATTAATTTCTCATTGTTGCATATCTCTCGTACCGGTTGTTATCCCCAAAACTGCCATGCTGATGTGCTCTGTGTAGTACGTGAGATCTAATTTGATATTTTTTCACTTTCTTCACAGCTGTATTTTTTCATCTCCTCTCCATAACTATGGCAACCCTGCTGAGTTGGATATGTGGAAAACATTAAAAGCAAGCAGATATTGAATGCTGACTGTAGCTAAGTTAAGATAAACCATCTCATGCCATCTCTCCACATCTTTCCCGTCAATGGACAGTGAGAGAGGGAGAGAGAGAGAGAGAGAGAGAGAGAGAGAGAGAGAGAGAGAGAGCGAGAGAGAGAGAAACAACAAGGTTAAAGCTTTGCAGACTAGCAACCCACGAGTAGACGTCAACGGCATCTCACCACCTACCAGCTGCTTGTAATGCAGACACTGTGTGTGTGGGAGATGAGGCGAGAGTATATGTTTGGAAGTCTGTAGATTACTATTCCTTCTTCTGTTTCTACACACCACTGCACTGTCCAAGTGAATCTACATGTTGCACATGTTGGTCTGGTCTCATGCTGTCTCATAATTAATCAGCATAAAAGAAAAAGTGCAAACATGTTGAATGGACCAGCATAATGTATGGTGTGATTTAGACACAGCATGAGATGATAGTGTGCTGTTGTTAACACCAGGTAACCTGTATAACCTTTTTCATGATTTCATTATTCTTCATGTTTTTTAATGTAGTTAAATTTTTTGTTACATTTTCCTTAACTAGTTGAGACTAGGGTTGCCACACATCCCATAAAATATGAGATCGTTCTGTATTTAAAGATACAATTATGCATCCCATATCGAATCAATGCAGGACTTGATTTGTCCCGGATTTATGCTGGTCAGATGGCGTCAAGGTGAAATCGTTCCAGATCGCTAATTTAACATTGATATAAGTTGGAAAATGTGCCTATGGTGGGTAAAGGACCATCCAAAAAGTCTACAAATGGTGATAAAACTGTGGATTTTTTTCTATATAAATGTTCAATAAGATCAAACAATGTATGAATACAATCACTGAGTCATAAAGACAAGTACAGGTGAAGGAAGAAAAAAAAATATATGTATAAACCAACCAAAATGTATACATAAATACGATAATGAGACAAATAATCGAAAAGATAAAAATAAATTATGTATTTTTATAAGTCAGGGGTCAGGAAAGTTCTAATTTCAGCATATAACAAAGGGTATAAAATTTGTATTAATAATACATATTAACTCTAAATGCATATTAACTTTATAAATGCAATAAATGCATTTAAATTAATAAATGCATTTATTGCTTAAACAGTGGAGGATGTTCGAATCCAGGGCATGCTGAGGGACTCCAGCCAGGTTTCATAATGCCGTGTTTACACTACACGATTTTAAGCCTGATTTTCACTCGCCGACAGTTTTGTGGAGATCGCCGACAAAAGCCTGAAATCGTGGGCAAATAGGAGCTTGTTCCTATGTATGAACTATCAAAGACACGATTTGAGAGAAGCGCCAATGTGTCGCCGATGTCAGCGAGATATCTAGAATGTTAAATATCTGGACCCATCTGCGATTCCAATGTGAAATATGTTTTGACTGAATACAACTGCAGCGTTGACATACAGCCAATGAGAGAGCAAGAAACAGGGCATGGGAAGTTTCAGTGGGAGGAGTCCTGATGTACCTGCAACAGAACATCAACTAGCATGGCAGAGATATCAACAAAGTCTCATTGGACCGAAGAAATGGAGGAAAAATTTGTGGAACTTTGGCAGGAGCACCAGATTTTATGTTTCCTCTGAACTGTACCACAACCGGTTGGAGAAAGAGAAGAGTTGGAGAGAAATTGCAAATTCTTTTGGACAGTCAGGTAAGCATATAGGTCGATTTTTCTGTAGGAGGTACTTTTTCGTATTTTATACCAATAAAATATATGATGCCTTGAGGCGATTTAAAACATACACATCATATTCTGAAATGCATAACATATGATCATGCATTTGTTTTCATATCTCGTATCACTTCTCGTGTGTACTCTGTTGTGAAACGTAATACGTAGTCCAGGCAGAGTTGTCAGGATTCGTCAATTGTAAAATGTCTTGTAATGTGCTCACCCCTGTCGCGGATTCATCGTGTAATTTGAAAACGCTACGACTTCAGTAACAAGACAGACAGTTGTGTAATATGAACGGTACCATGATCCGACATCTTTGAAAGTCATGTCGTGTGGAGGAGCCATAAGCAACCAAATTGGCCCAGTTGCTAGGGAGGGTCGAGTTACTTGGGGTAAACTCCCCCTGTTTGCTAAAAATGTAAGTGCAGCATAGTTCTGGTGGGAAGACTAGCAGCTGTACATCATCGCACCATTAGCAGGGTAATTCCTAGCCAATCACATGTAAGCCATTGCTTTATATGTCTGCTCACAATCCGTTTCAGTGTGCTAACACAGTAACCTCCACCACCCCATCACCACCAGTTGAGCCCCGTCCTGCATGGGGTAGGCTCCTCTACCCCTGCCTCCTATCTTTGGGAAGATATTACGGCTCTGAGTACAAATTCTTTGAACCACCAGATGGGGCCTACGCCAAAGAGAGACATTACTTTTCTGTTTTATATTCATCAAATAAATGTCATCTTAAATTTCACTCAAGTCTGTGTCTTCCTGATAGAAAGTGTGGTCTCGCTCTTAATGGGGCACATGGTGAGTTGTGCGTGGATACCGCGGAGAATATCTTGGACCTACACACGCTACGCCTCTGCAGTAATGCGTTCAACAATTAATGTGATAAGATGCGCAGATTGACGGTCTCAGACGCGGAGGCAATTGAGATTCGTCCACCGCCACCCAGATTGAGGTGAGTCACTATGCCACCATGAGGACTTAGAGCACATTGAAATTTGGTTATTCCAAATTGGGGAGAAAAAAAAACATATCCCAGTTTTGCTTTGTTTGTGGGTATCAGCTGGAGCTTTGAAGCTCCGGGCCAGCAGGTCTTGACATTTAGCAGCAGACACACACCTGGAGCCCCAGTCGTTATGGGAAGTAAAGAATTCTAATGAAGTTACACTAAAGGGATCTGAAAACATTTCCCCTTATGAGTTGCGCTCTAACCAAATGTACCTTGTGGACTAAAGCACAGCATCTGCAGACTCCAAGCTAAGGTTTATAAACACAGGGATGTGCTTTTTAACTATGGTAGATAACATTTCTTGTTTTGTCCAAGAAGACTCAGAAAATAAGAGGTAAAGGAAGAGAAAAAATTAGACAGATACAATTTTTTTAATAAAATGTGCCATGTTTGTTGAAATGGAAATCAGGGCAATTTAAGTGAATATATGTTTTGACATGTTATAAGGGAGTCGTAAAAATGTGCAAGGCATTTATTGCACTCTTTGTGGCACCAGCATCATTTCAGCAGAACAAACAGAGCAGCTATTTTTGTTTTATTTCAGATTCGTTTTATCAGTCTCTGATTAAATACGGTGAATTACTTTCTGTATGTTTGAAGTCTAGATATTCTCATTGTCATAAAATGTATTATTTCTTTGACAGTATCAGTGGCAGAAATTATATTCATTCGCAAAAAAGAATAAATACATTTACATGAATGAGCCCAGTGCCTTGGCAATTAATAACCTATCAAAAGGTTTCTTGTGGTCTCATGACTTTCACCTGAAAATCAAGCTCATGTATGTCAGGTTGTGGATATACTATACAGTTACACTTACAGCCAAGGTTGTTAGGTCTGTGTGATAAAGATAACCTAATGGACAAGCAATACTATCCCAAATTCAAAAGCCTATACCATGAAGCCGGTTCAGGTGGATTAGGCCAGGTAAATTGCAGTTTAGTAGTTTGCGTCAACTCTGGGTTTTAGGTACCATGCGCCGGCTTTTACAAGTGTTCACCGCCATAGTAACTTATGCTACATGGCTAACCCACTCTGTAACAGGTTTTGTTCTAGATATCAGATCATTAACACACTGAACCAATCAGCTGTGATTAAAGTAACATCCCTGATGCAATGAAGTCACTCCCCCCATGTCTCTTAAAGCATGCTTTACAGAAAAAAAATGTTCAAAACCAACTCTTCATGGTTAATTATTTAGATGTATAATACAGTCTATTATTTTATTTAAGGACACTGTATTTGTTTTTCATTTACCTACTCTAGTCATAAAAAATTTAATATAAACTGATGTACCAATGATGCCTTATATTTTGTTGGTCCTCCGTGTCTGCCAAAGGGTTCCTTAGCAGAACAGTGCCCAGAACATCATGCACACGAACACAGCCATCCAAAGGAAGTAAAAGAAAAGGGGTCTCATCGAACCAGGCGACCTTCTTCCATATCTCCAGTTCTTACACTCACGTGCCCATTGTAGGCACTTTTGACGGTGGACAGGGGTCATCATGGGTACTCTGATCGGTCTGCAGCTATGCAGCCCCATGCGCAGCAGTGTGCAATGCACTGTGTGTTGTGACACATTCCTCACTTAACCATCATTACAATTTACTTTGAATTGTGCCACAGTAGACCTTCTGTTGGTTTGACCAGACGGGATAGTCTGCTTTGCCCTTGCGCATCGATGAGGCAACTAACACCCTGTCGCCAGCTTGTGGTTTGTCCCTCCTCAGACCACTGTCTGTAGGTACTCACTGAAGCCTTGCTGTTCCCCTTCTGTCGCTCTCTCCACGTTGTGTCAGAGAAGCGACACTAGGGGTCTCTCTTGAGCGCCGATATTCACCTCTGAACTATGAAAAAAGGCCAATGAGAGTTGGCAACCAGTATTTGCATGTCCCGCCCCCGGACATACGAGTATTTAAGCGGTGCAATTACGGGAGTTCATTCAGAAAATTTCTTCGGAGCCGATGGTTGTGTCTGCAACTGCTGCATACTACACACCGAGTTCCTGTCATCCCTCTGCTGCATAACTGTTGGATTCCACGGCGCACAACAGCGGCTTTCTCCTGTTTGCACGGCTGTGCATTCCTGCCCCTGGGCGCATCGACAGTGCAGATTTAAAAACTCTCACGAGTTTTTTCCCTAAAAGAGTGATTTTATTTAAGAGTAATTTCCTCTAAAAGAGCAAAACAGAGCGCGTTGAACGTCCTTTTAAGGACGCGTCTTTATAAAGATGCCCTTCCGCCCCTGTGTTGTTTCTGGATGCGGTAGAGTGCTCTCCGCTTCCGACGGCCACAGGCACTGTCTCGTGTGTCTGGGTAGCGATCACACCGAGGCTGCGTTTGTGGATGGTTCATGTTCTCACTGCGAGAACATGACCATGACAACGTTGCGGTCGCGGCTTGCTTTCAACCGTGAGCAAGCCACTCCAGCCGCCCCCCGTATTGCTCCTTATTCCCACGGGATTGAGGACGATGCTGCTGGCGATGGAGGTGATTTGGGGATGGCTGCGGGTGCAGCTCCGCCAGGTACGCCCCCTCGGACCACCCGCGCCCCAGCACGCTCGTTGATTCCTGTCCGTGCTTGAGGCAGCGGCGACTCGCCTCACAGCCAGTCAGCCGACCCTCTTGCGATGGAAGCCGATGAGCTCGCCGCGACATCGGAGGGCACGGCATCTGATGCAGAGGACTCCCCTGGGCTGCCGCCTTCGGGCTTGCACGCCCAGGCTGAGGTTCCGTTTTTCCCGGAAGTGCATGATGAGCTGACGACTTCATGGAGAGCACCCCTCTCCACTCGTCACACCGCCACAGGCTCGTCCGCCCTCGCCACCCTCGACCCATGGGTATGCGGCGATTCCCCAGGTGGATAGGGCGGTTGCGATCCATCTATGCCCCGGTACCCCTACCAACTGGCGAGGTCGCCCCGTACTCCCTTCCCGGACCTGTAGAGCAACCTCCTCGCTGACAGCAAAGGCCTACAGTGCCACCGGACGTGCCGCTTCCGCCCTGCATGCCATGGCTCTCCTGCAGGTCCACCAAGCCAAGGCACTTCGCAACATGCACAGGGGTGGCCCTGATCCCGACACGCTGCAGGAACTGCGCTCAGCGACCAACCTCGCCCTGAGAGCGACGAAGGCCACAGCGCAAGTGCTCGGGCAGGCGATGGCCACGCTAGTGGTCCAGGAATGTCAACTGTGGCTGAACATGGTCGAGATGCGTGAAGCCGACAAGACTCGCTTCCTCAACGCCCCTGTCTCCCAGTTCGGCCTCTTCGGCGACACCGTCGAGGACTTTGCCCAGCAGTTCTCCACGGTAAAGAAGCAGACGGAGGCCATCTCTCACATCATGCCTCGCCGCAAGCCTGCCGCCACGGCCCATGCCCCGTCTGCTTGCCGAGGGCGTCCTCCTGCGGCCAGAAGACAAGCTCCTGCTCCGCCTCAACCCGGGCCCAGCTCTCAGCCCCAGCGTCGAGCAAACCATGGGAAGCGCACCCCCCCCTGTCTCACAGACCCCCACGAGGACCCGGAAGGCTCCCAGGTGCTCCTGAGACAACGCACCCAGAGTCCAAGAAGTTAGCTCCGGAGGTGGTAAGAACACTCCGTCCCCCGGTGGAGGGCCGGGAGGAGAATCCTTTGTTTTTTTCATTTGCCGCACCCCTTAACGGGGGGCTGCGGTACCCAAATTCTCAATAAAAGAGCTATTTCCTTTGTCTCTGGGGCATATGGCCCGCAAATGCCGTTCTCACGGCACTCTGCTTTCAGGCATCAACAGTCCTGGCTCCATGGACGCGGTGTCCCCACCTTCAGCCCCACGACTGTTCCCCGGCCGGCCGGTTCAGACGAGTCCAGAGGATGCCAGCATCAGACCTCCTCCTCAGTCACGAACCTGCCCCCTGCCGGGTGCGCGGAGCAAGGTAAGTGCTTCGAGTTTATTCTCAGCACCAGAGCCTCGGGACGCCACGTTGCCTCCCGACGCCACGTTACCTGTTCCGCACCGCTGCGAAGCCCCGCCGGGTACGTCCAAAAAACCCGTCCCTTTGGTGCCCCTAGCACAGAGTTTAGAGGCGTGGCTTTCACTGCCCAACCCGTCACGCTGGCTGCACCGGACCATTCGACTCGGTTACGCAATTCAGTTTGCAAGGTCTCCGCCCCCCTTCGTGGGCGTACATTTTTCCGCAGTACAGGGCCAACATGCCCATTCCCTGCGCGAAGAAATCGCCTCCCTTCTATTAAAGGACGCGATAGAGCCTGTCCCTCCAACCGAAACGAAGAAGGGTTTCTACAGCCCTTACTTTGTTGTACCCAAGAAAGGCGGCGGCTTACGACCGATCTTGGACCTGCGAAGTTTTCAATCGGACCTTGTCCAAACTCCCGTTCAAAATGCTCACCCAGAAACAAATTCTATCTGGCGTCCGGCATCTAGATTGGTTCGCAGCGGTAGACCTGAAGGACGCGTACTTCCACGTCTCAATTTGCCCTCGACATCGACCCTTCCTACGGTTCACGTTCGACGGTCAGGTGTATCAGTACAAAGTCCTCCCCTTCGGCCTGTCTCTGTCCCCTCGCGTCTTCACGAAAGTCGCAGAGGCAGCTCTTGCCCCGCTCCGAGTAGCCGGCATACGCATACGCAATTACCTCGACGACTGGCTCATACTGGCTCACTCTCGAGAGTTACTATGCGCACACAGAGACCAGGTGCTCAGGCACCTCAGCCGTTTGGGGCTTCAGGTCAACTGGGAAAAGAGCAAGCTCTCCCCGGTCCAGAGCATCTCTTTTCTCGGTCTGGAGTTAGACTCAGTCTCAATGACAGCACGTCTCTCCAACGTGCTGTCAGAGTGGAGACTCCAACCCCAGTCGGTCCAGCTGATTTGGGACCGGTTCGGCAAGGCCCAGGTAGACCTGTTTGCCTCCCAAGAAACCTCCCACTGCCCGCTCTGGTATGCCCGGACAGAGGCTCCCCTCAGAGCAGATGCGCTGGCACACAGCTGGCCCACGGGGCTGCGCAAGTACGCATTTCCCCCAATGAGCCTTCTTGCACAGGTGCTATGAAAGGTCAGGGAGGATGAGGAGCAAGTCACTCTGGTAGCCCCCTACTGGCCTACCCGGACTTGGTTTTCGGACCTCACACTCCTCACGACAGCCCCTCCCTGACGAATTCCCCTGAGGAAGGACCTTCTTTCTCAGGGACGGGGAATGCTCTGGCACCCGCACCCAGACCTCTGGAACCTCCACGTCTGGCCCCTGGACGGGATGCAGAAGATCTAGCCAGTCTACCATCTGCCGTCGTAGATATAATCAATCAAGCCAGAGCCCCCTCTACCAGGCATCTTTACGCCCTAAAGTGGCATCTGTTCGCGGACTGGTGTTCTTCCCGAGCCGAAGACCCGCAGAAGTGCGCAGTTAAGTCAGTGCTCGTGTTTCTTCAGAAGAGGCTGGAGAGGAGGCTGTCCCCCTCCACCCTCAAGGTGTATGTCGCCGCTATCACGGCCCACCACAACACGGTAGACGGAAAGTCCCTTGGTAAGCACGACTTAATCGTCAGGTTCCTAAAAGTGCCCGGAGGATAGCTCCTCCCGCCTAACCTGTTCCCCTCCTGGGATCTCTCGGTCGCCCTTATGGGACTCCACAGACCCCCCTTCGAGCCGCTTGACTCAGTTGGACTCAGGGCCTCTCTCTCAAGACCGCCCTGCTGATCGCGCCGCTTCCATCAAGAGGGTCGGGGACCTGCATGCGTTCTCTGTTAGTGACGCTTGCCTGGAGTTCGGTCCGGACACGTTCGTGATCCTAAGACCGCGACCGGGCTATGTGCCCAAGGTTCCTACCACACCCTTCAGGGATCAGGTAGTGAACCTGCAAGTGCTGCCCCAGGAGGAGGCAGATCCAGCCCTTTCACTGCTGTGTCCAGTACGTGCCTTACGTATCTACCTGGACCGCACACAGAGCACTAGATGCTCTGAGCAGCTCTTCGTCTGCTTTGGGGGACAGCAGAAATGGAATGCTGTCTCCAAGCAGAGACTCGCCCACTGGGTTGTCGACGCCATTTCCCTGGCTTATCACACCCAGGCCGTGCCCCCCCTTTGCGGGTCCGAGCCCACTCCACCAGGAGTGTTAGGCCCTCATGGGCACTGGCTAGGGCACTGCCCTAGCAGACATTTGTAGAGCAGCGGGCTGGGCAACACCGAACACTTTCACGAGATTCTACAATCTCCAAGTTGAGTCAGTATCGTCCCGTGTTCTCTCAGGTACCGAGCCCGTGAGAACTCGGTGGCACGCCTCACGATCTGACCGGGTGAATCGCTTGCATCTAGTGCCCTTCCCCTAACCAGGGAAACAGTGCCTTCATTCCCAGGAGATCTCAGGTTTGGGACACTGGTTGATTCCACCCTAGCCCTCGTGGGTCGCAGTTCAGCGGAGGAACTCGCCGACCCAAGCCACTGCGGTACCGCAAGCTACCCTGCACTGGTATAGGTGCTCCACAGGTAAGGCCTCCTTCGAATCCCCTGTGTGTAACGCCACGGTTCTGTCCCTCTGGCGAGTGGACTCCGTGCTTCCCTTAGGCAGTCACGGCTGCCTCGGTTGCCGTGCTGTATGTTCCCCCTCTATAGGCTGGATCCACCACCGCACCGACTTTTCCACATAGGCCCTAAGTCAGGCCTCTGATGGTTTTGCCACTTAAACTTGCCTCCCCTCTCGGGTAGGCGTGGCCTCCGCAGGGACTTCTCCGCCCTGAATAAGGGCTAAGACCCCCTTCCCTCAATGCGTGTAAAGGCCCCGGCCTAAGTTGCTCTATGCGAGAAATATAGAGAGAAAAGAGGCCCGGCCAGGCTTGGCACCTTGTTCCCCCCCCCAGGGTAACGATAAGGAATCCTGATGGCTTAAATGGGGCATTGGGGAAGGGTGCGTGCAGCCTGATACAGTTGGTCGTCCTGCACGTAAGAATACCTGCTCGCTCCTGTATCAGCAGTTCACGTACACGTCTCAGCGCGTGGCGCTTTTATAAGTGGACCCCTAGTGTCGCTTCTCTGACACAACGTGGAGAGAGCGACAGAAGGGGAAAGTCTAGGTTACGTATGTAACCTCCGTTCCCTGATGGAGGGAACGAGACGTTGTGTCTCCCCTGCCACGTCGCTGAGCCGAGCCACTGTTGTGGCCGGACCATTTCCGCTCCTCAGAAAAATCCTGAATGAACTCCCGTATTTGCGCCGCTTAAATACCCGTATGTCCGGGGGCCGGACATGCAAATACTGGTTGCCAACTCTCATTGGCCTTTTTTCATAGTTCAGAGGTGAATATCGGCGCTCAAGAGAGACCCCTAGTGTCGCTTCTCTGACAAAACGTCTCGTTCCCTCCATCAGGGAACGGAGGTTACATACGTAACCTAGACGTTTCAGAGACCCAGTAATTTGGCTATAACAATTTGGCCCTTGTCAAAGTCACTCAGGTCTTTACTCCTGCCCATTTCTCCTGCATTCAACACGTTGATTACGAGAATTGATTGTTCGCTTACTATCTAATCTACCCAGACCTTGATATGTGGCCTTGTTGGGAGATGATCAATGTTATTTGCCTCACCTGTGAGTGGTCATAATGTTTTGGCTCATTTGTGTGCTTAAATGTATGCTTGTGTGTGTGTGTGTGTATATATATATATATATATATATATATATATATATATATATATATATATATATATATATATTCAGTTGTAGTCTAAATTTTTGATAGTAATAAATTATATTAAGCTTTCAATTTAAATTAATAATAGAATTTGAGATTTTGTTTCCAGCAATCCTCTTGAGCTCTCTCTGTCTTTCATTTTTTCACAATTGTACGGTGATCTTTTGTACTATGTAAATAACATGTTGTAATTCTTAATGATTTCATGGTGAACATTTGTTCAGTGTAAATACGTTTTTATTCTACATATTGTTATAATGATCTGCCTTCAGCAGAGTGGTAAAACCTTCTGACTCTTGCAAGGAATTCATTCTGTTCTCTCTCCATGTTTCACGCAATTGGCTGTTCACTGCAAATCTCATTCATTCATGTGAAAGTGATAGTTCATTCATGTGAACTAACCTTAAACTCAGGATCAAAGCCTGAGCTGACAGAGAAAGTACATGTGCAGCAACATGGTACCAATTAAACCTGATTGGATTGGACTCAAATCCAATCCTGGAACCCTGAGTTTGTTCGACTAGTTTCATGTATAGTCCCCAGCTCAACAATCAAAAACACCAGCCCAATACTAATACTCAAAACAGGCTTATTTTGCATCAAATTTCATTTTTAGATCTACTTCTGGACCCACTTTATTTTAGGCATCTACTATGTTCTTTTTACATAGCATTTGATACAATGTATTATGCAAATATGTGTTGATGCATTGTACTTACATTTAAATTAATCTAAACCCTAATCCTAAACCTACCTGTACCTCAACCTCAGTAGCAGCAAATTTTAATCTTGTGAGAATAAGTACATTTTACTGTTACTGTTAATGTTACATAAATACATCTAATATAATGATGGACCATACTATATAATGTAAGTAGCAGCAAACATTGCAAAGTTTAGAAAACAATTCACAACCCTTTAAATATCATCTTTGAAAGATGTAGCCTATTGAATTATTTATGTAATACGTATACAATACATTTCATCTGATGTAGGACAGACTTTAGGGGTTTTCTTGGGAAATGTAAATGCATACAGCACTGTAATGTCTTTACTTAATATGTAGATCTGTTACATGCATTATTTCTGCTGACACACTATTTCACAGGTACATTTTGTGTGTTGTATTGATGATCACAGTTGGCCTGACAATACCTAAAACTGTGGAAAACAAACAACAAAAACAATCCATACTAACAGTTCCAAAAGTTGCCCAATGCTGCAGGAAAACAGCAGACTTGGCAACAATGCTTACAGCTATTAATAATTATTGCTTGCCTACAATTATATTTTATTAAGATCACAATCATATATATTAGATCACCAATTAAATCTTGCAGTAGTACCAACAGATGCATATAGTATGCATTTTAATAACACTTTAGGGCATTCGCTTTTTCTTTCTTTTTCTGAACTTACTTTGTAGAATGCAGAGGTTTGGTATCTACAGATGTCTGTAGAACATTAACATTTCATGTCCCGCTTCTGCATGTTGGTATAGTTTCTCCCTACACTGCCAATTTAAATTACGGTCATGCACTGCAAGAGATGTGCAGAGATGACAGGAAATCTGCATCCATGGTAAAATGATGCAAATATAGCTCTACCTGCTGTTTTTATCCAGCTTGTTTTATGCTGGCTTACCAGTCTAAATCATGTGAAAAGCATTTCAGTCCAGAATAATTATTGTAATGTTACCATTGTTGGAGCCCCATTTAAGATATAACCACCCATTTTAATTGTGGCTCTGCATGTGACCGTTTAAGCTATGACCATTTGATAGAAACTGGCTGTTTTCTTGTTTTGCTGCACATTGAAAAGGAATGGCGTATAAAGCACACAGATACCTTTCAGCATTCAGAGTGAGACAGTGGTGTCCAAAAGTCTGAGACCACTGGTGAAAATGCTTCTATATGGAATTTATCTAAAGAACAATTTGAGTGTAAAGTTTAATAATAAAATACTTTTAGTATTTAGAAATTCTTGAATATACTCAAGCTGGCTTGAACAAAACCTTGAAGCATGATTTGCAAATGTTCCAAAGAGCTTCTTGTGTGGAAGCAAGGAAATCGGGGACCGTATTCACAAAAACAATCTTTAGGCTAAATTTAGCTTCTAGCATGGAAATTTAGGAGCAAAATTATGTCTTTCACTCTTAATTTTAGTAATTTAAATGAATAAATGTTTACTCTAAGTGTAATTCGTAGAGCATTTAATAGCTAAAAGTAACTCCTAAAACCATGACAACTTCGACTTCAAAGTCATAAAATCCTCTAAACTCCCTAAGATTGAATCACAAACAATGTATGTCTGCTGTTGTCAATCCACATAGCAATCGACTTAGTATTTATAATATATATAATACTTGTATTTAAGTATTATAATGGTGTTTACCTTCAAAAAAATTTGAGGGTGTTTTCAATTACCTCTTCCTAAAAATGAAACAACCCAATTAAACAGGATATTAATGTTTTGAGGGATATATTAACAGAACCTAACCTACTGTTCGGGGTGGAGTAAATGCTTCAATGATGTGGATTTTATTTTTTGCATGTTTCCTATTATGCTTTAATGGTGATGTTGACCTCAAATTTCTGACTAAGATTTGATGCATTTCTGTCTGGTCAAGTTAGGTCATACAGACAGGAAACAGTTTTCAAGTGAGGGTTTGAGGGGAAGCTGATGGAAATATTTCTAGGAGATTGGTTTAGCTTTCAGTAACAGCTGAACAGTTGACTACCCACAGCTATAAGAGACATATCTGCAGAGTACAGAATGTTAGATGGAGTGAGAGGGAATAAGAGGTAGATACTACGTATTATAGATTATGCTGTTTCTAAGTATGAATTAACTTCTTTCCTTGGATATAAACAGCATTGCATTATGAGTGAAACAGCGCTGCATTTATGGCTGACATTTACGCACATAACTTCAGACCTGGAAACGTGCCAACCGTACGAATATCCCTGAAGATATTGCTGCAGAACACTGAATACTCGCTGCTAACTAAATTTGTTTTGCACTTTCACCACAATTTTTTGTCTTTTGTAGTTATGTGCATATAAAACATTTTTAGCATACAATTTCTTACCAAAGCAACTTAAATTTACAACAAAGCAAGTACAATTTACAAGTAGGTAAAAATGTCACTTCTTGGCCTTATTGTTCACAGGTATCTGTGCATTCTGTAACGAGTCAATATGTGAATATATACCTAAATGAGAATAGAATTTATTCTCATTAAACATAATGTATATAAGGGAAACGTCATGGTTACTGTTGTAACCTCCGTTACCCGAGGGTCAAATGAAGTGACACAAGGGGTCTTCCTGTGACATTTACGCACATAACTAGATGTAGATGGAAAGTCCCTAGGTAAGCACGACTTGATTATCAGGTTCCTGAAAGGCGCCCGGAGACTGAACCTTCCCGGCCTAGCCTATTCCCCTCCTGGGATCTGTCATTGGTCCTCTCGGGCCTCCAGAGACCCCCCTTCGAGCCACTTGATTCAGTTGAACTCAAGGCCCTCTCCCTGAAGACGACCCTCCTTATTGCGTTAGCCTCCATCAAGAGGGTTGGGAACCTGCAAGCGTTCTCTGTCAGCGACACCTGCCTGGAGTTCAGTCCGGCACATTCTCACGTTATCCTGAGGCCGCGACTGGGCTATGTGCCCAAGGTTCCTACGACTCCCTTCGGGGACCAGGTCGTGAACCTGCAAGCGCTGTCCCAGGAGGAGGCAGATCCAGCCCTTTCGTTGCTGTGTCCGGAACGTGCTTTGCGTATCTATTTGGACCGCACGCAGAGCTTTAGATGTTCTGATCAGATCTTTGTCTGTGTCAGCGGATGGCGGAAGGGGAATGCCATCTCCAAACAGAGGTTAGCTCACTGGGTCGTTTATGGTATTTCTTTAGCTTATCACACCCAGGCTGTTAAGATAGCCCCAGCCGTTTACATCCTATGTGAGAGACATAGTGAGAGAGAAGGCTGCGGCTGACGGGCTTGCTCCCATGCTAGTCATGTAGCACCTGTTCCCCCCCTCAGTGGTGCGGGGAACCTAAGGTCTGTATGTGACATCTCTTTGGGAGCATTGGGGAGGGCTACGTGCAGCCAACACAGGTGCCTCTAGCACGCAGTAGCCTGCTTGCACCTGTCTCGACAGGTCACGTAACACGGTCAGTGCGTGGCGTTTTTATATGGGACCCCTTGTGTCACTTCATTCGACACAACATTGAGTGAGTGACAGAAGGGGAACGTCATGGTTAGTGTTGTAACCTCGTTACCTGAGGGAAGGAACGAGACATTGTGTCCCTCCTGCCACAGCACTAGACCTACCACTGTAAATGGCCGTACCTTATTTTCGGCTCCTCAGTGCAAAATCCTGACTGGCACTTGCTGCCCCGCTTCCCTTTATACCCATATGTCCGGGGCGGGGCATGCAAATTCTGTCTGCCAACTTGACATTGGCCTTTTCTCAGGTTCAGAGGTACGTTTGGCATCCCAGGAAGAGCCCTTGTGTCACTACATTCGACACAACGTCGAGTGAGTGACAGAAGGGGTACCAGGACTTTAGTTGTCACATGGGGATAAGGTTGTATTAACACAATATAAGAAGGCTAAATAATTTTTTGTTTATTGATATATATTATTTTTGCTCATTTGCTAATTACAGTCTACAAACTGATGACCCCAATTTTAAATGGACAGCCAGTGTTTTGAGCTTTAAAAATGGAAAAGGGTTAAGCTCTAGGTGGACCTCCTAAAACATATTTTGCGCAGGAGTCCCACAAAAACAAAAGTCCTGTATTTAGAGCTGGAGTGTCCCATATTTAGCTAGTAAAATATTGGCAAGCCAACATGGGAAAGTTCACAAATCTCAGTAACGCTCCAGAACTGTAACTATCATAGGTCTTGGGTTACAATTGACCAATAATTATACCACACTGTTATACATTAAGGCAAGGGTCATGTGTATTCTGAAGACAGAATTCTACTGAAAAGTTAAATGTGTTAAAGGTATTGCAAAGGTATTTTTCATGAAAGACAAGTCTGAGCATGCTGTCACATTTTTACTGGGGCAGGTTGTCACATGTGTTTTAAATGTCATACATTTATGCAGTTTATCAATTACAATATGTTTTAATATTTTTAAACTACACTTTTTAAAAGTTTTGTGTCATGAATCGCTTTGTGCTTCATAATTGTTTTACATTTAAAATGTTGCTGATAGCCTATAATAGACTGTTTATTGTAGGCGTAAATGTTGTTTTGTCTCACATTAAAACTTGTTTAATGGCAGGTTCTATTGTCACAAAAGGTCAACATGTGTTCAGTAGACCACCTTGGACCTACAAGAAACCAACAGTACCATTAGCTAGTGTCTTTCCACTCTTCTTAGCATTCTTTATGATAGGGCTCTTAGAGCTTGGGCTTTGTGCGTTGTTCTCACCTCTCTTGGATAAAGGGAAATTAACAAATTCTCCAGGGACTTTAAATGGCTGCCAGCAAACATATGAAAGTCCCTGAGTGCCACTCCTGCTGGTCTCAAGCAGTGTTATCATGCTATCTATAATTTCTCTCTCTCAAGGCTAAGTGTTTCTGTGCTCCTCAAAGAGCTTCTCCAAGTGAGAGTGCTAAAATGCCTAGGAGATTGGACTCTCTGGTTCACACTGCAATTATATTAGAGCCGTTTATCAAAGGATTGTGTGGAGAATTCCAGGGAATTATACATGCATTTTCATACTTGGGCCAAGTTATTCAGTAACATTATTTCCTCTAGGAATTCACTGTATTACAGTATTGCAAGGCAAAATCTATTAAGCTTAAAAATATTTTATAGAGGAAACAGCAAAACTGCAGCGTCACTGATAATGGTTTAGTATTTTCAAGTAACCTTTCAAAAAAATCACCATTGTATTTAATGTTTCCACCAAAATACCTGTTTCTGTAGTAAAAAAATATGTTTGATATCTTGGTATTAGCTATCACTGACATAAGGAATTAAAACAAACATTTTGAAAACAACTTAGGGGCCATTCACAGCCCTAAACCCTGAACACGGTTTTGTATCTGTCTGCACTGTTTATTAATTGTTTTTCTGTGTAAACATGCACTAGATGTGTTCAATAGATGGCATGTCAAGATAAAAAAGAACCTCAACTTGAGAGACCTGCATTCTGTTCTATTCATTATGCTGTGTCCAGCTTTTTGTTAGCACAAGAGCAGGTTTAAACATTACATAATATTATTAATTTTATATATGTGTAACATGAATATATGCTCAAATATATGAACTATGAATTTATATGGTCAAAAATGTTTGGACACCATACACTCACTAAGCCTTTTATCGGGAACACTATGGCCCTAATAAAGTGCCTGAAATGGTTTTCTGCTGCTGTAGCCCATCCACTTCAAGGTTAAATGTGTTGTGCATTCTGAGATGCTATTCTACTCAATACAATTGTACAGAGTGAGTGGTTATTGTAGCCTTTCTGTCAGCTCGAACCAGTCTGGCCACTCTCCCTCTCATCAACAAGCCATTTCCTTCAGCAGGACTGCTTCTCACTGGATGTTTTTTGTTTTTGGCACAATTCTAAGAACACTCTAGAGACTGTTGTGTGTCAAAATCCCAGGAAATCAGCAGTTATAAAAATACTCAAACCAGCCTGTCTGGCACCAAATATTATGCCCCAGATCACATTTTTTACCCATTCTCATGGTTGATGTGAAAATTATCTGAAGCTCCTGACCTGTATTTGCACGATTTTATGCATTGTACTGCTGCCACACGATTGGCAGATTAGATAATCACATTAATAAGTAAGTGTACAGGTGTTCCGAATCATTGAGTTAGTGAATGTGCTTGATGAACATGTATTTTCAAAAGGCAATTCCTCGTTCAGCTCCCCATTTGCTGCAATAACAGCTTCTACGCTTCTGAGAAGGCTTTCCATTATACTGTATGTAGTAACATGGCTGCAGGGATTTGCTCCCATTCAGACACAAGCATCAGATAGGTCTGACACTGATGTTGGGCTATGCGGTCTAGATCACAATTGGTGTTCTAATTCACCCCTAAGATGTTCAGTGGGGTTCAGGTCTGGGCTTTGTGCAGGCCTGTCAAGTTCTTCCATACCAGATGTGGTAAACCATTTCTTAATAGACCTCGCTTTGTGCACAGAGGCGTTGTCATGTGGGAATAGAAAAGGGCTTTACCCAAACTGTTGTCACAAAGTTGGATGTCATTGTACTGTATGGAGTAGCATTATTGTCTTCACAGTAGTTAATGGAGTAAACACATGTTGTTAATAAGAAGGGGCTGTCCACATACTTTTGTTCATATATGGCCATATATATGATTTCTGTTTTATATGTCAGATTGTTAGACAGCTGAACAAACTCCAAACCCCTAACTTAGTTTTAAACTTCAGTGTAGAGTATAACTCATCCTGCACTGTTTGTGCTAAGCACATAAACACACCACATTGTGTCGCTTGCAGTGAAGAGGTGTGCCCTTATCTTTACTTTACTTATTTTTGCCTGGTTGATGATAAGAAGTAGTAAGGACATGTCCCAAATGGCACCCTGAACTATGGATATCCCAATACCTTTTTTTTGGAGACCAACTGCCAATGTGAGGTTGGTTGGCACAAATGCACAACATAACTTTATTAATGAATAATCAAAAGTCAATGAATGTTAGGTCACAATTAGGTTACAGAACGCATTTGTTTTTAACCTAGAACTTACTTTAATTTAAACCTGTTTGTATTAGCGTTTGTTTCATTAGAGATATTCAACAATGAATGAAAAGTGTTCCAACTAACCCCGAGCTCCCCTATAAACTGTATATCAATAGACCATTTGTAATAGATTTTGTAAGCTACAGTGTGCGGGAAAGCATTAATTCTCTCCTGTCTTAATATACTAGATACTCATAATAATTAAAAAATTATCTTTGAAATGAAAACAAATGTTTAGTTCCCCGTCTGTCGCTCTCTTCAACGTTGTGTCGGAGAAGCGACAGTAGGGGTCTCTCTTGAGCACTGACTAAACCTCTGATCTATGAAAAAAGGTCCAACGAGAAGTTGGCAGCTAGTATTTGCATACCCCGCCCCTGGACATACGGGTGTAAAGGCGAGGAAATACTAGAGTTCATTCAGAAAATTTCTTCGGAGCCGATGGTTTACATGCTGTTCGCGTGAAATCACACCAGTTCCAGTATTCCTCTGACGCTCTGCATGCTGTTGGATTGACGGCGCATTACAGCGACGATTTCTCCTTCTTGCACGGCAGTGCAATTGCCCCTAGGTGCTTCAACAGTGCAGAAACCAAACTCCAAGAGAGTTATTTAAAATAGTGATTTCCTCTAAAAGTTTGTGGATGGTTCATGCTCTCACTGCGAGGGCATGACCATGGCAACATTGCGGTCGCGGCTCACTTTCAACTGAAAGCAAGCCACTCCAGCCGCCCCCGCATTGCTCCTTCTTCCCACGAGATTGGGGACGTTGCGAGTGGTGCTGGAAGTGATCTGGGGATGGCAGCGGGTGCGGCTCCAAGCTGAGGCTGACGCTCAGATGTCCGACATGCTTTCCCGGGCCGCCGCCAGCGTGGGCTTGGACTGGAACCCTCCTTCCTCCCCACAGCCATCACGGCTGGATGACTGGTTCCTGGGGTCAGGGCGCTGCCCAGGCCGCGCCCCCCCCTCTCCGGTCCCGTTTTTCCCGGACGTGCATGATGAGCTGACGTCACTGTGGAGAGCACCTTTCACCACTCGTGACAAAGCCACTTGCTCATCCGCTCTCGCTACACTTGACGGCGGAGCGGCCCACGGGTACACGGTGATTCCCCCGGTGGATAGGGCTGTTGCGCTCCACTTATGCCCCGGAAACCCTACCACCTGGCGGGGTCGCCCTGTACTCCCTTCCAAGGCCTGTAGGACAACATCCTTGCTGACAGCGAAGGCCTACAGCACCACCGGACATGCCGCTTCCGCCCTGCACGCCATGGCCCTCCTGCAAGTCCACCAGGCCAAGGCCCTTAAAGAATTGCATGTGGGTAGCCCTGATCCCGATGTGCTGCAGGAACTGCGCTCAGCGACCGACCTCACCCTTAGAGCCACAAAGGTCACAGCGCAGTCACTCGGGCAGGCGATGGCCACGCTCGTGGTCCAGGAACGACATCTGTTGCTGAACTTGGTCGAGATGCATTAGACCGACAAGGTTCACTTTCTCGAAGCCCCAGTCTCCAAGTTCGTCCTCTTCACGAGGACTTTACCCAGCAGTTCTCCGCGGTGAAGTAACAGATGGAGGCCATCTCTCACATCCTGCCCCGCCGCAAGTCTGCCGCCATGGGTGTCCCCCTGCAAAGAAACAACTACTGCTCCACTTCAACCTGGGCCCATCTCTCAGCCCACACATCGAGCGCTTCCTGGACAGGACCACACCTGTGTTGGCACGTCAACTGCCTCGAGTTGTTGGCAGTACAGCTCACCCTACGGAGGCAATTGCCTTTGATCTAGGGCAAGCACGTTTTGGTCCGGATGGACAACACGGCAACAGTGGCTTATAAAAACAGTTTACACTCTTGTCGCATGTCACAACTGGCCAGTCACCTACTCCTCTGGAGTTGCTGTGGGCTACTCACTTCTGAGGCAACCTCAACGTCACAGCAGACATGTTATCGCAGCAGGTGATGCTCAGGGGAGAGTCTCAACCCCCAGGTGGTCCAGCTGATTTGGAGTCAATTCGTGCTTTGCGCATCTATTTGGATCGCACGCAGAGCTCTAGATGCTCTGAGCAGCTCTTTGCCTGCTTTGGTGGACAGCAGAAAAGGAACACTGTCCCCAAACAGAGACTTGCCCACTGGGTCATGAACGTCATCGTGTTGGCTTACCAGGCCCAGGCCATGCCCGTCCCTTTGGGTAATATGAGCACACTCCCTTTCGTAGACCTGCGTCTCCCTTGGGCAGAGACCTCTCTGCCCCAGTCGCTGTGCTTGTACTGCTTCACCCCAGGACATACCACCGCACCTCTTCCACGTGCAGCCTTGACCCCATATATGTATTTGTATTTACCACATGTTTACCCCCGCCCTTTCGGGGATGCGTGTGGTCTCCGTGGGATCTTTTCCCCCTGAAAGAATAGGAAAGGAAAAGAACGCCTTCCCCGGCATATTTTATGAGCATTTAAAGTCCCCAGCCAAATCTAATACTCAGTGGAGAGAACACTTAGAGAGAATAGGCAGCGGCTTATGTAGCCTACTCCCATACCAGGGATGTGGGGAACTACACAATGTTTTTGGGGTGTCTGGGGAGGCTACATGCAGTCCAAGAGCATCTGTTTCTACGCTTGCAGTAGCCTGCTTCCACTTGCACCGGCAGTTCATGTAACACAGTTCAGCGATTGTGGCGTTTCATACAGGGAACCCTAGTGCCACTACATCGACACAACGTTGAGTGAGTGACAGAAGGGGAACGTCTCGGTTACTGTCATTACCTCCGTTCCCTGATGGAGTGAATGAGACATTGTGTCCCTCTTGCCACAGGCTGTATAATACCGCCGTAATGTCCAGGATCTTGTCTCGGCTCCTCAGCACAAAACCTGAATGAACTCTGCATTCCAGCTTTTTTTTACCTGTATGTCCGGGGGAGTGGCATGCAAATTACAATCGCCAATTCTCATTGGCCTTTTCTCAAAGATATTAGGTGTTTTGGGGCTCTCAAAAGAGACACCTAGTGTCACTATATCGACACAACATCTCGTTTACTCCATCAGGATGTTACGACAGTAACCGAGACATTTTTCAGAAAAATTATGTTTTGTTTTATTTTAAACCAATTATACACTAAATACACAAAACAACGGCAAGTGATTTGTCATTTAAATTCAGAAAAAGCAATCAATGAAATTCAATATGAAACGTGCACTTTGTCTGCATATGCAGCATTAACTATTGAGTAGCAGACCGCTGTGGAGCTTGCATCAGTGTGGGTTCTGCCATAGGGTACATAGAGAATGCAGAGGAGGTGGTCTTGAACCCCCTTCTGAGTGCTAAAATGACTAACTGGACACCCAACTGTCTCATGGCACATACAAATGAAGGCCACAATGCCGCAAATCCACATCAAGTGTGCCATTTGGAACAGGGCCTAAATAATCCCATAGTTTTATGTTGAAGGAGGGGCTCATATCTAGGGACCAGAATTATAGACACTTGGTGTGGTCTCTGTTTACTTGAGGTAGTAAGCAATCACCTAGCAATGATTTAGAATACACCAGCAACTGCATAGCAATGTGCTTATACACCACCCAGAACACCTTACCAACTGCATAGTGGTTGCCCTGCATGGCAACAGCTCCAACACACTAGTACTGAGGCTGTACATTTTGCACAGGCAAAAACCCTTGCTAAGCTGGGATAACTTGATCAAATATGTACATATCTGTTTGCTGTTTAAGACTATACATAGCCTGTCTTCACCACTAAAACAGTTTGTGAACATTAGAACAACTGCTCACCGATCTCATGTTTACTTTGTTTTAGATAATTCACGTTTATTTATTTGTATTTTTATTTTTTTTTCATATGATGTGTATATGTGTGATGCTCTGTCTCTGTTTTAAGGGTGACCGTTTAACATTCTGTCAAGGGTCTACAGATGAAAAATAGCCTTTTGGGCTAATTCTGGCACGTTTACATTTATGTTTATTAATGTGCATTGCCCCTGTAAATAAATAAATAAATAAAAAATATTTTTTTTAAAAACCCACACTTTGTTTTCAGAAAATGTCAAAACCTGTGATTTTACAGTGGTAAAAATGACTGTAGTAACTAAGGAATTTTGGTGGAAACTATAGTTACAATTGGCCTCAACAGAGTTCCAGTATTTAAAAACCACAAGCTTAGCTTGGTATTGCTTTGGAGTAGAGGACTCTTATTTCATTAAATGCAAAAGACTTTTACCTAATGGCAATGTACTCCCTAGTGTCAAGAAACTTATGAAGGTCTTTTGTTTGGACCAAAGCCACTAATGTCAAGTATTGAGCTTTAATAGCTGATTTAAAAGAACTCCATAAATGTTGCTCTTAACGGACCCTTATTTACAACCTGCATGGACAGAATCCACCTTCAGACATAAACGACTTTGCCTGCCCTGTAGTAGGTGGAGAGCAGTATTTAGTCCGGTTTGCCCCAGTAATGCAGAATTCTTATCCTCTAACATAATCTCTCTATTCAATGAAAGGGGGCGGTCACACTACACTTCACACTCCATTCACTCCCATTCAAACACATTAGTACGAGGGAGAATGGAAACGCAAGCTAATGCAAAGAAACTTCGCAATACACTGCAGAGGAAAGTTCAAGTTTGGTGAACTCTGACCTGTGAATCTGAATGACAAGAAAATGTGTGACCAACAATAGATTGAAATACCACAAACTGACCTTTGGCTCAATTCAAAGGATACATATTTCAAAGCTTTGTGTTTTTGTTGTTGCTTGAAAGTGAGTAGATGGTACATTCTAACAATTTGAAAATCATATTTTTGTTATTTATGATTTATTATTTATCAAAACCAGATGCCCTTGCATGTGTCATCATATCTTTGTCCGTTGTGATCATTTTGATTGCTCAAAGCCTAGTTTGAGCAGGGCTTAACAAAAGACCATCCTCTGGGACTGAATAAGTGTTTTAATTAGACATCTCTTCAACGGCATAAGACTTTTCCCAGTGGTTTGAAATAAGTCATGGAAATGGGTTTGGAAAACCCAAGGGACATAATGTATTCATATTACATGGAAACAAATTTATAGCATTAACAGAATTCATTTTGTGTTACAATCTGAAGCTGTGGCCGGGTAATACTGTGCTACAGGAATCATTCTTATACCTGCTTTTCCAATGAGAAGCAGTCAAATAAATGTGCAGTCAACACCACAGTGAGCTTAAATTAATACTTATGCTGTTTAATATAGGTTTTTCACTGTGTGCTCGCCAAACTAAAAACATATTCCTCATCTACTTCTTACTCGGTTGTTGACATAAAGCTGAATTGGAATCTCAGTGAAGATACACATTCGGCTAAACAAATTTCTGTGCTTTCATTTCAAAATGTCAGCTTAGTTCTGACTCAGTTAAACTGCTTTGTAAAATAGAATATGTGGGGGTTGACACTGCTCAATCCAGGGTGGGACAGGCATGCCGCTTCCCAGATGATAGTTGTTGAGGATATGTCAGGAAATGCTGAAGTAGCTTTTCCTTTCTCTGTCACCGAAACCCTTGCAGCTCACAGTAATCACCTGCATCTCAAATATGCATGGCTCATATTCCACTTGGGAGAAACTGGGATCATGAATTTCTTAACTCAGTGGAGAAAAGAGGGAATGATGGATTTCTTTTATGACTTCATAAAGGAGCTAAAGGCAAATGACTGAAGTGTAAAGGGATTGGTCAGTGCAATAAGGGTACTACCTTCATTCTATTTTTTTCTCAAATCTTCTTTCTCCTTATTCTTTCTCTTTCTTTTCTTTTCTTTTTTTTTGTCAGCAGGGTCCAAAATTAACAACCGCCAAAAGCCAAATGCAAGTTAAATTGGCTTTGGCGATAAAATTAAACCAAATGAAAAAATTTAATTAATTCCACTGTCATTAGACAATAATATATTTGTATTAAATATAGCTGCAAGCAGCAATTCACACTAAGCATAACCTAAAGAACGTGCAGAATGAATATGTTTTACATTGCAAATCCAGTATGGTAATTATAACTTGTACAGCACACCTGCCACTGTGCCACACTGCTACAAACTTGGTAGGTGCTAAAGAGACATATCAAGCTGACAGTCAGCACATAAAAAAACTGCTGTTGTTCATCAGAATTTAAATTGGGAAAAAAATATTTGAAAATGTTTCTTCGGCATTGTCTGAAGACTTAGGATAAGGAAGCAATGATACAAATTTTTTTTATTTAAATTGACTAAAGCATTGTGACCACTATGTGGTGCAGTCTCTAGACTGTTTGGGGATCTGCAAGACCAGGGTTTGAAATTTACTTTTTGGCTCTCTGGCCAATGTGGCTTATAGTTCCCTATCTGTCACTCACTCGACGTTGTGTCGATGTAGTGACACTAGGACGCTGTGCCTATTGTCCTGTTCATTGTCAGACATTTCTTGTATTGTCTCGTACTTTTTGCACATGTTTGCACATGCAATTTATATAGGTATATATAGGTATTTTATATAGGTATTTTATTTCGTTGTGTAGTCTCATGTGGTCCTGTGTTTGTCCTATGTTGTTTTTATGTAGCACCATGGTCCTGGAGGAACGTAGTCTCGTTTCGCTGTGTACTGTACTAACTGTATATGGTTGAAACGACAATAAAAACCACTTGACTTGACTTGACTAGGAGCCACTCTCGAGAACCCGGAAACACCTCTGATCTTGATAAAAGGCCAATGGGAATTGGTGAGTGGTATTTACATGCCCCTCCCACGGACATATGGGTATATAAGGAGGGGATGTGCATACCGCTCATTAGATTAGAGTCCAATGGTCAATGGTTCAAGCTGTGCAAGCGATTTCCATTCCTCACCTCTATTGGATCCTTACGGCGCATTACAGTGGCACTGCACAGCAGAGATCGCCCCTGGGTGCTTCAGCAGATCTAAAAGAGAGTATATTCCAAAAGAGCAGTTTTACCTCACAAGAGAGAATATATTCCCAAAAGAGCAGCTCACATCAGAAGGTCTTTTTTAACATTGCAGCGATCACTGGGGGCGATTCGGAGACCTCAATGCGACCACCTCCATGGCATGCTCGTTTGCCCCCGGCTAGGCATTTGGATGAGTGCAGAGACTCGTCCCAGGGTGCGTTCGACCTCTTATTCGGTGCCCGTGAAGGTGATGAGCTCACGGGCTCAGCATTGGAGAGCGGGCCTGTCCTGTCGGACACGGAAACCTCCACTGGGCTTCCCCCCTCGGGTGTGGTCGCCCAGTCATAGGTGGACGCTGAGATGACGGACATGCTTTCCCAGGCTGCTGCGAGCATCGGGCTAGAGTGGAACTCTCCGCTCTCCCCTGAACCCTCGTGGCTAGATGATTGGTATCTGGGCTACTGGCACCGCTCATAGCCGCGCCCCCGCCACAATGCCCTTGTGCCAAGTGCACAAGGAGCTGACAAGTTCGTGGGAGGCACCTTTCTCTGCCCGGTCCCAATCTCTTGGCTCCCCCGCTCTCACTACCCCCGATGGCGGGGTGGCCAGGGGCTACTCGGCGATGCCCCCAGTGGATAAGGTGCTCGCACAGGCTTCGAAGCTCCCACCCAAGGCCTGTAGGCTCACGTCTACCCTGATGGCTAGAACCTACGGTGCTAGGGTGGAGGCAGCTTGTCCGGCGGCACCGTAGGCTCTAGAACCTTCTTTCTCAGGGACGGGGTACTGTCTGGCCCCCACGACCAGAACACTGGAGCCTCCATGTCTGGCCCCTGAATGGTACGCAGAAGACCTCAGTGGCCTACCACCCATCATGGTAGACACCATCACTCAGGCCAGGGTCCCCTCTACGAGGAACCTGTATGCCTTGAAGTGGTGTCGGTTTGCTAAGTGGTGTTCTACCCAACACGAAGAAGCCCATAGATGCGCAGTCTGCCCAGTGCTTTCTTCTCTGCAGGAGAGGTTGGAGGGATGGTAGTCCCCCTCCACCTTAAAGGTGTACGTCGTGGCCATAGCTGCGCACAATGACACAGTCCTTAAGAAAGCAAGACCTGATTATCAGGTTCCTTACATGCGTTAGGAGGTTGAACCCCTCCAGACCTCGCCTTGTCCCCTCATAGAACCTCTTCGTAGTCCTACAAGGCCTACGCAGGGCTCCCTTTGAACCCACTTGGGAGTGACACCCCCCTGACGTGGACCCTGGCGTCCTGTTCGTTTAGCAAATTATCTCTTTTTCTGTGGAGAAAAAGAAAAAAGAGGGAAAAGAGGCACGATTTAAAAATGAATTAAAAACACAGAGAGACTGTGTCTGTTCCTCGAACTACCAACCACAACACCATCACTAAATAATTTAGAAAATGTTTTATTAAGGTCAAAATTTAATAAAACAAAAAAAATAAAGATAAACATCATATAAAGATAGAGCTACTAAACATTAGATATCTTTCTATCAAAGCACTAATTGTGAATTAAATTATTACAGATCATAGTTTGGATGTGCTCTGTTTGACTGAAACCTGGCTCAAACTGGATAAATATATATGTGTAAATGAATCTACTTCCCCGGGTTATAAACATGAGCCTCATCTGAAGGGTCGAGGAGGAGGTGTTGCTACAAAATGTTACTCAAGAGGACAGTATATAAATTTAAGTCTTTTTAACTAATAATGCTTTATGTGACACCGTCAGATATAAATAAAAAACTATGTTGTCTTTTATCCTTGCTACAGTGTATAGATCACCCGGGCCTTATTCTGATTTCCTTGATGAATATGCAATTTTTTTATCAGATCTTGTAGTTACTGTAGATAGAGCTTTAATTGTTGGTGACTTCAACATTCACATAGATAATGAAAATTACACATTGGGATTAGCATTTATCGATATTCTCAACTCTCTTGGAGTCAGACAAAATGTATCAGGACCAACTCATTGCCATATTCATATGCTAGATTTAATTCTGTCATATGGATTTGATAATATCACAATTCTGCAGCAGAGCAATGCCATCTCGGATAATTACCTTGTCTCTTGTATGCTGCGATCAGCTAATGTTACTCAATCTACACCACGCTATCGTTCAGGTAGAACTATTCTTTCGACAACTAAAGATAGCTTCACTAATAATCTTCCAGATCTATCTCATACACTCAGTAAACCCCAAATCCCAGAAGAACTTGATGAAATAACAAAAAATATAAATGTAGTCTTCTCTAGCACTCTTTATATTGTCGAGAAAAGAAAATTAAAGAAATAAGCCCTGCACCATGGTCACACTCATGCTCTCAAGAGAGCAGCTCGGAAAATGGAGTGCATGTGGAAGAATACAAAATTAGAATTATTTCGTGGTGCATGGAAGGATAGTGTCTGTAGATACAGACAGGCACTAAAAGTTGCCAGGTCAGCATATTTCAGTAAACTCATAGAAAATAACCACAACTATCCTAGGAGTTTATTTAGTACTGTGGCTAAATTGGTTAAGAATAAAGCCTCAACTGAACCAAATACTATGTCGCAGCACAAGAGTAATGACTTCATGGATTTCTTTACAGATAAAATTTTAATAATCAGATAAAAAATTGGAATTATGCAATCATCTGTCATAGCATCTCAGAAAACAGTGTCTCATAATTTACCTCACGTGCAACTTTAAAATGGCAGTTATCAAACCGCTTATTATGAAGCCACAACTTGATCCTGGCAAATTATAGACCGATTTCAAATCTCCTGTTTATGTCGAAAATACTAGAAAAGGTAGTATTCTCCCAAATATGTTAATTTCAACAGAGAAATAGTATATATTAACAATTTCAGTCAGGATTTTGTTGTACAGTACAGAGACTGCACTTATCAGAGTTTCAAATGACTTGCTCTTGCATTTCACTTCTAGTGCTTTTAGATCTTAGTGCAGCATTCAACACGATAGATCACAACATTCTATTGAATAGGCTAGAGAATTATGTTGGCATATGTGGAGTTGCATTAGCATGGTTTACGTCCTATTTAGCAGACCGCTACCACTTTATCTATGTAAATGAGGAATTGTCAAACCAAACAAAAGTACAGTATGGTGTGCCACAGTGATCAGTTTTAGGGCCTTCTCTTTTCTCCTTATATATGCTTCCCCTGAGAGATATTATCGGAATTGTGGAATACGTTTCCACTGCTATGCCGATGATGCCCATCTTGATGAAACCTGATGAGATTTCACAATTCTCAAAATTAGCAGAGTAATTATCAATGAAATCAAAATTATCAATGAAATAAAAGATTGGATGGCCAGAAATTTCCTTCTACACAATTCCGACAAAACAGAGTGTGAAGGGATTAATGGAAAGTAGGAGGCGAGAACCGGCTTGACAATATAAATAATAGTTTAATGAAGAACTAAACAAAAAGACAAACATACAAAAGTTGTCACACAGCTGCCCGTAAATTTCCCTCTGTCCAACTGCAGTCTGCCTTTATCCCTCTCTGAGGCTTGATTAGCCTGATTAGGGGCCGGGTGTGTAGCATCACGACCCAGCCCTGCCCTCCACCCTGTCACATTCCTCCCTCATTCTCTCAGGCCGGGGAGCCGCCGTCATGACATACCCCCCCCCCCCACCTTTCCCTGGGGAGGGGCGTGCCTAACATCCCATCTGCCGGAAGGTCATCCCCATCTACCTGGATGAGTGGGAGGGGACAAGGGGAGGGAAACAAAAAAAAATTTGCCACCTACACACCGTAACGGTGATTGTGCCAAATTAACAAAAACATTTAAAAAAAAAATTGAAAGAAAGGCCAACATGGAGCGGCAGTAGGAGAGAGAGAGAGAAAAAAAAAAAACACTTACTCGCCGGTTCTCCGATATGCCATAGCTTGGTCCTTGGCCACTACTCCACCATCTAAATTACGGCACATGCTCTCTATTGCTGATGCCGAAAAATTAATTAAGGTGTTCATGACCTCAAGACTAGAATATTGTAATGTATTACTGGGAGGATGTCCAGCAAGATCAATAAATAAACTTCAATTGGTTCAAAATTCAGCAGCCAGAGTGCTAACGAGAACCAAGAAATATGATCATATTAGCCCCATTTTATCATCATTACATTGGTTACCTGTTAAATTTGGCTAAATAGGCAGGCTAAATACATACAAATTGTGCTGTTGCTATTTAATCTGCTGAGTAACGTAATTTTTCCCACCGTGTCCGATATTAAAATCAGTGCGACACACTTTGCACAAGGCGTGGGCATTGTCGATATGGATTCGAGATATGAAGCCGTAGCACCACCTGAGTCTTCTCCTCCCATCTACCAGTGATGCTTGATTCAACTTCCCGCGTCTACTACCTGCGCAGATATCAACAGCGCAACTGGGTTGTAGGTTGCCAGGTTGAGGTCACAAATGGGTTGAAATGTGTATGATGTGTCAATTGTGTGAGTAGGATGCGTTTCATACAAGATCTGGCAACTGAACAACCTTGGAATAATATATTGATGTGATTATTCATATAACGAGGTTTGGGCCATACAAATTACGGGAGTTTCCTGGGAGAAATAACAAAATGGGAGGGGGGTGAAATACGGGAGACTCCCGAGAAAAACGGGAGTGTTGACAGGTATGACTGCGATGCACCTCACTGATCTCTCACCTCAGTCTATTGATGGACTACACTCTTGAAATTGAAAACGTAGACTATCATTTGCCAACAAAAGCCTTCATCAGCCAATTAACAAGGACAATAACATCTATGTGAACTTCTGCAGTTAATACTGGATGGACTTGAAAGACATTAGTCATTAATCTTACAGTTCATTCAAAATCTATGTTTAAACATTGTTCCTTAACACTTGCTTAGTTTAATAATTTTAAACCATGACTTGCACTATAGTACATAAGTAATATTGGCATTATATTCATGATGTTAGCCAGAGGGGAACTGGCCCCCACAGTGAGTCTGGTTTCTCCCAATGTTATTTTTCTCTCATTAACTAACATCTTATGGAGTTTTGTGTTCCTTGCACAGTTGCCTTCGACTTGCTCACTGTGGTTATAGATACAATGATTATTTAATGTCTTATTTTTAAACACAATTCACAATCGTATTTTATCTAATTACACAATGATGACTCATAGACATTATAGATATTACAGTTTTATTTTTGTTAATGCCTGATCTTCTGTAAAGCTGCTTTGAAATTATGTGTTGTGAAAGGCGCTATACAAATAAAAATGACTTGACTTGACTACATTTTAGATGGAATACATAGCATATTATTGAACTGTCTGGGTCACGCACTTTTAAAATGAATCGAACAACTTTTTTTGCATGTATTGTGTTTTCCAAACATGTTGTGTGCATCCAGCATTATCCATAGGCATCCAAGACCATTTAAATGGTCCATGATAAATCTGACAGTTTCATTCAAACATGCTCATTTTTGTCTGCAAAGCCCATAACTTATAGAATGCATTTTAGATGGCTTTCACTTAAGCATGTCTTAACTCCAGCGAACACACTTTGTTTTTTGTAGGCTATGCCATTCAAAATTCAAAACAAAATATTCTTTTATAAATCATCATGTCTGTATGTCATTCATAATTATAATTTTTTTCATAAATCATCATGTCTTTGTAAGTCATAATTCAAAATAAAATGTTATTTCATTAATAATTTCCATTTTTCGTGTTTGTCCATGACGCAGTCAGATGTCTTTATTTAACTCTTTACATCAATGTAAAAAAGTCGTGGCCACAAAATATTATGTCGAGGGAATGACATCCTTTTCACGAGAAAAGGATGTTGTTCCCTCAACATATTAACTAGTGGCCACAAAATATTATAATGTTCCCACAAGTTAATATGACGTGGACACGTCAAAACTAAGTGAACCGAACCCGTCCCTTCTCGGGCACCGTACAAAAGTCTAAAATAAACCTGGAAATAAAGTTTCAGAACTTTGAAAATTTCAAACAAAGATACATTATGACATAAAAGGACTAATAAATATTTAGTATTCCACACAATTTCTTGGTCTTTAAAATCAAATAAGCAATGGTGATATTAATCAATCCATTAATCGTGTTAACAAGTGGCGTGCACAGAAGGGGGCTGTGCACAAGCCCATGCCCCTTCACAAATCTAAAGGTGCCCTTCTGGTTGTACAGAAAAATGGGAGATATTTTAATAATAAAAAATCTCTTAAAAATCCCACAAAAACAGTTATAATGTGTCATTATAAGATATCTTTGTTGAGAAATTATGAGAAATCTTGAAAGCATTCAAGAAAATCTCCCCTTGTCTGGAAAATTGCAAAAACAATAGAATTCTTGGGACAAATGCAGTTAATTCAGTTGACTGCTCCAGATTGTCTACAAACTAAAAACAAAAGTGCACCTATCCTGGTATCAAAACAGACTCCTGTTAATTTGTTAGGGAGAGATACATTATGCTAATTGGGACTTCAAATTTGATGTTCTCCAGAGGGAGTGTATATAGATATACAGGGAATAGGAACTCAAATGATGACGTCTGAGCCAGAACAGTTGCCAAAATCATATTTTCACTAAAAGGTGATATATGATCCTGATATAGATGCAAAAATAGAAAAGAAATGGCAGGAAGGAACTGAAGGGCAAAAAATATAAATGACCTCACAAAACATCATTATAGGTAAACAGGGAGCGTGAATTTGTAAAAATGTGTTTACAAATTCCACATGTAGGGAAAAATTGGAAAGCAAAAGATTTAGGGCCAATGATGAAAAAGTTGGAAACCAACAATAAATCCAATTGTAAGATATATGGTATTGGTGAATTTATAAAGGAAATATTATCATGCCCGCATTCTCACACCATTATATGTAAGGGTGTTTGGTATGCTAAATTTAGAAGGGAATTTAGGGTCTCGAAATATGTGAGCTATGAACTAAATTAAACTGTCCTTATTGTACATTATTAGGTAATGAAATGTTTAATGGAATTAGTTGCGTTCGAGAACCATTAATGAGATAAATGACAAATAACTCGATTATTTGTCTGAATACATTCTCCACCATTTAAATCGTAATACAATGTCTCGTTGTATCTACTTAATAATAAAAAATGTTTGTTTGTGCTGCTTTGGTTTTTTAGATATTAAAAGAATATTTATAGGTCATTCTGAGGTCACTCAGCACCCCCACATGCTCCAAATTCACCCCAAACAATCTCGTTTGTTTGTGCTTCGTTTGTGCTGGTTTGTGCCGGTAAAAATGTTGTTTGTGCTGCTTCGGTTATTTAGATATTAAAAGAAAATGTATAGGTCATTCTGAGGTCACTCAGCCGCCCCACATGCTCCAAATTCACCCCAAATAAGCTCAATCGTTTGTGCCGGTAAAAATTTTGTTTGTGCTGCTTCGGTTTTTAAATATTAGACATTAATTTATTGCCGAATTATAAATGCTGATATTTATTGAATACAATACTGACAGAATAAAATAGATCACTTAATGGTCACAAAAATCAAATATAGGTTAGTAGCAGTCTCAGTCATTCTGATTACTATATATTAGGCTACTTTATTATTTATTGCTAAAATAGGTCTATCTTGTCTTGTGTGTAGTCATTTTATTTTGGGTTTATCATTTCAATCTCTTGCCAAAATGTTGGATGAAGATGCTTGATGATGGATGAAGATGTTTTAATACAACAAGCAACTCCTTATCAAAGTTTTTGTAGTCGCTATGGTGTTTATTAAAAATGTATTTGTGTTCAGACAGCAGCAGCTCAATATTCATCTGGTGTCTGTTGGACTCTTTTTCTGTCACTCATATTCGCTCAGCTCTGGGCACGAGAACAAAAGTGCAAATCTCCTCGATGTGAACACACTTTTATAGTCGAATTGCAGAAGAATTTCTGTCAAGACTAATCATCACATCATTTGTTCAACAAACAATTATCTTTACTTCATTCACTGGTATTTCCTGATTGAACTTTTTATTTATTTACATGGAGTATCATCTGCTACACTTCACTGCCACCACTAGGGTCAAGTGACACTTCTGTTCAAGATGCTCTTGTGGAAATTAGTGTAGAGTTAGTAGAGATACAAAAGTAGTTACAAAATTAAATTTCTGGCCAATGTAAGTACAATGTTTTAACACTGCCAGTTACAATAGTATTTGTTAACTTCAAGAATGTTGGTACAACATTCAAGAGAGCTAAGATTGTCGACGTTTATTGAA
Source organism: Xyrauchen texanus (assembly GCF_025860055.1). NCBI lineage: Eukaryota > Metazoa > Chordata > Actinopteri > Cypriniformes > Catostomidae > Xyrauchen > Xyrauchen texanus. Next base: position 37,577,699 of record NC_068307.1, read on the forward strand.
CAGAATACTCATTGCTAATACTAATACATGCTAATTACAGTTTTACATGTGACTGATGTTAGTTTTTTGAATACATTATGCATCTAGGGGTCAACATTACCATATTGGTCCTAATATAAGATACATTATCCTTATATATTATAACTATATTATCCATATATTCAGACCAATACAGTAATGAAAACAAGTTTTTACTGAACATGACATTTTTTGAGTCATGTTTATTTAAGTGGGTAATTATGTTTTTCTTATGGCAGATGCCCAAGAAACCAGCAGTTGACAGAGATTCCATTTTCACAGTCCTGTGTTCATCAAAAGGCCATAAGTCCAAATTGGCAACATAGCTACTCCTAATCAGAGCATCTGGACAGAGCTTAGTAAGCAGTGTAACGGTGGCAGGCCCAAAAACCAGATACAATTTTGGATTTTAAATAGTTCCAAAAATAATTTCGGGCGCCAGACAGGTCAAGCCTGTCTACTGGTAGATTTTTACCCTAAAGGGATAGCTCACAAAAAACACCAGTTTCATACACACACACACACACAAAAAAAAAAAAAAACACCACAAACAACTGAATGCAGTTCAATATGATACATTTTTGCCCCCATCCATAACACAATCATAAACACAATGTTTAACAGAAACAGTTATAAAAAATAAAAAACACTGTAGCTGAAAATGTCTATCGGTGATGCACCTGTATTTTTTTATATACAGATGCTTCAGGGGGCTTGAGGTTGCAGAGAAGCCAACACAAGTCGATTACCTGAACTGGTTACTTGACAACAGCCTTCGCATAAGATGACAATCCTGAGCCAAGTCATCTGCCTAATTTGGCCACCCTGCACAAAGCAAAGCAAGAGAGAAATTATTTAGAATTAGGCGAAAAGGATACCATTGCGTCACTGCAGATGTTAAAATACAGTGCACCGCACAGTGGTATAGCATTAAAGACATTTGACTGAACAAGTTTTTCTGTCACTATTGGAGTCAAACACAAATCTATATGTACAAGTCATTCTCAAAAACATCTACTAACCCCACTGTGAGTTTTGATGCAACTGGCTCAGTAGTGAGGAAACTACAGAGACCAAATGGCAAGTCTGGCCATATATTCTTATATCAGGGCATTCTGGCAGGGGATGAGAGCTCAAGTGTCGCAGAGGTGCAAATTTTGTCAGAGAGACACAATGTTAATGCAATAACACATTGGCTGACAGAATGGATACGCGCAGGTGCACCAACTCCAAAAGAGGTTGTGGGTGACTTTTCTCTGCTCGGAGCTCTGGTCAAGGCTTTTACTCCTCATCCTGATCTAAATACCTTCATCAGTGTTGTGGTGTCTTACTCGGTAAACAGTCAGCAAAAGTGCCACCTTGTTTGATCTGCCAGTGGGACTGCTTGAAGAAAAAACCACATCGAATTAAAGATTTCTTTGTGAGGTCAATGGCACAGCTTTTCATGTCACATTCCATGGACGATGCAAAAGAGCTACTACGTAGTATTACTGTTGTGGCTCTCAGCGAAGCAGTTCTGGAGCCCCCCGCATATCAGAAAGGTGCAAGAAATACCTGAAAGACCGAATTGCAGAAGAGTGTGTCATCATTACAGATGTGGAGGGTGAGGACCTGGAAGTGGATCCATGTGACCAAACACAGACAGACCTACGACAGTGGGTAACAGACATATGTGAGGAGAGCAGGTCACTTGCCGTAGGTAATGGGGATCATGATAATATGTACTTCCTCCCTGAGATTATTCCCAATAAAATCTGGCTTGCAAGTTACATACCGCTCTGGACAGGGGTAATGATCCCTCACTTTCGAAGCACCAACATCACCGCAAGTTCAGCCAACGTTGAAGCAGAGTTCAAAAACTCAAACGTGGCCTTTTCCAAGTATGAAAACTTGCCTATTCGGGTGAATCGATTCATTAATCAACATCTGTCCATCATTGAAGGCGACATGCAAATTTGTTCTGCACAACATAAAGGTGAGGAAAAAGGTGAAGAGGATGAAGCTATTGCAACAGTGATCATCACAGGAGCCAATCCACTACCCACCACAACTTGCAGTGTAGATGGAAAACCAGAAATGGATGCTTCCTGTTCTGGGAAATCTGACAATGTCACAAACATCCATCCAACTGGAGAGGCCTAGCGGTTCCACCCAAAAAGAGGAAGAGGAATTCATACCTCTCTCCTTGTACTGAATGGCTCCAGGCAGATCCATCTGTGAGGGGGAAAAGTCTGAAAGTGGACCTGTTGAAAAATGAATAGTCAACAGCCTGTTAAACTTAGGAAATCAAGAATCTCTGTGCTGAACACATGTGCATTTGAGGCTTTTTGTCAATGCTTATGTTGTGCTTTCTGTGATAGTGTCACTTTTGAAAATATAGTTTTTTGGTGGGGATTCCAACAACCTCCTCCAGCTAGTGAAATCCATCACCACAAAGGGTCTGAATGCACAGGCCAACACACAGAGGGCAGAGCAGCTGAGTGAAATATTCAAAGTTGTCTGATTGAAGACTGGTGCTCTCCAAATCAATGCACAGTGCCACATCTCCACGATCATTCAAAAGTCAATAACAAAACGTGCATGTGTTTCCTTCAAAAAACAGTGCTCCTCACAGTATTGTGGTCTCAGCACACAAGTCACCTGGGAAGTTCCATTTGTTTGTACTTCTGTTGCTGTACTGCAGGCATCTGGCATGGCTCATCTTCAGGCCACAGTGGAAGAAGGCCTTACCCTTCTGGAGTCCCCCTGCCTCAGGCCAATACAAAGTCTGTCACAGTGTCCCTCTGCATTCAAGACAGATACCTCAAGAAAAGTGCTCTCACCGTTACAGTCTGGGATAACTTCTGTGGATTGACACTGACCTGGGAAGCTACTCCACAGAATTTCATTTGTGTGACTTTCCCTCCAATCTGATGCTCCAAGGAGAGAGATTTACTTTAAGGGCAATCATTGCTTTCAAAAGAGGCTTAACCCAGGATGCTCTTGGACATTATGTGGCCTACTGCAGGAGGTCTCCATGTGTCTGGGAGATGTATGACGACCTGAAATGGAGAGAAAGGAGTGTCAGAAAAACACAAAATATGCCCACAAGCTGTATTATACACAAAAGACTGATTGCATTGTTTAAATTTAATTTCACAAATACAAGTATTTTTGTTATATGCCAAAAACCCTTGTTTTCCTACTCCTGTTTGGAGAAGTAGTATCTGCTTTTCTGGAAGTCGGGCTTGATGTGGTTTGCACTCAAGTCTATTATTCTGTGTGGTACATTATTTGTGTTAATGGATGTTCGATACTACACAGTAATTACATTTCAAATGTAAAATCATTTTGGCTTCTTAATTCATTTATATATAAATTAGTACTACTAAAAAGTTTGAAAACATTACGATTTTTTAATGTTTCTTAAAGAAGTCTCTACTGCTCACCAAGGCTGCATTTATTTGATCAAACATTCAGAAAAGCAGTAATAGTGATAATAGAAATATTATTCCAATGTAAAACAGTTGTTTTCTATCTGAATATATAGTAAACTGTAATTTATTCCTGTGATCAAAGCTGAAATTTCAGCATCATTACTTCAGTCTTCAGTGTCACACGATCCTTCAGAAATCATTATAATATGCTGCTCAAGAAAAATGCATTATTATTATCAGTTGAAAACAGTTGTGCTGCTTTATATAAAATTATATATACAGTGGGTACGGAAAGTATTCAGACCCCCTTAAATTTTTCACTCTTTGTTATATTGCAGCCATTTGCTAAAATCATTTAAGTTCATTTTTTTTCCTCATTATTGTACACACAGCACCCCATATTGAAAGAAAAACACAGAATTGTTGACATTTTTGCACATTTATTAAAAAAGAAAAACTGAAATATCACATGGTCCTAAGTATTCAGACCCTTTGTTCAGTATTTAGTAGAAGCACCCTTTTGATCTAATACAGCCATGAGTCTTTTTGGGAAAGATGCAACAAGTTTTTCACATCTGGATTTGGGTATCCTCTGCCATTCCTCCTTGCAGATCCTCTCCAGTTCTGTCAGGTTGGATGGTAAACGTTGGTGGACAGCCATTTTCAGGTCTCTCCAGAGATGCTCAATTGGGTTTAAGTCAGGGCTCTGGCTGGGCCATTCAAGAACAGTCACGGAGTTGTTGTGAAGCCACTCCTTCATAATTTTAGCGGTGTGCTTAGGGTCATTGTCTTGTTGGAAGGTGAACCTTCAGCCCAGTCTGAGGTCCAGAGCACTCTGGAGAAGGTTTTCTTCCAGGATATCCCTGTACTTGGCCGCATTCATCTTTCCCTCGATTGCAACCAGTCGTCCTGTTGAGACTGTATTGGACAGGTGATGAGCAGTGCCTGGTTTTCGCCACACATACCACTTAGAATTAAGGCCAAAAAGTTCTATCTTGGTCTCATCAAACCAGAGAATCTTATTTATCACCATCTTGGAGTCCTTCAGGTGTATTTTAGCAAACTCCATGCGGGCTTTCATGTGTCTTACACTGAGGAGAGGCTTCCGTCGCGCCACTCTGCCATAAAGCCCCGACTGGTGGATGGCTGCAGTGATGGTTGACTTACTACAAATTTCTCCCATCTCCCGACTGCATCTCTGGAGCTCAGCCACAGTGATCTTTGGGTTCTTCTTTACCTCTCTCACCAAGGCTCTTCTCCCCCGATAGCTCAGTTTGGCCGGACGGCCAGCTCTAGGAAGGGTTCTGGTCGTCCCAAACGTCTTCCATTTAAGGATTATGGAGGCCACTGTGCTCTTATGAACCTTAACGGCAGCAGAATTTTTTTTGTAACCATGGCCAGATCTGTGCCTTGCCACAATTCTGTCTCTGAGCTCTTCAGGCAGTTCCTTTGACCTCATGATTCTCATTTGCTCTGACATGCACTGTGAGCCGTAAGGTCTTATATAGACAGGTGTGTGGCTTTCCTAATCAAGTCCAATCAGTATAATCAAACACAGCTGGACTCAATTGAAGGTGTATAACCATCTCAAGGATGATCAGAAGAAATGGACAGCACCTGAGTTAAATATATGAGTGTCACAGCAAAGGGTCTGAATACTTAGGACCATGTGATATTTCAGTTTTTCTTTTTTAATAAATGTGCAAAAATGTCAACAATTCTGTGTTTTTCTGTCAATATGGGGTGCTGTGTGTACAATAATGAGGAAAAAAAATGAACTTAAATGATTTTAGCAAATGGCTGCAATATAACAAAGAGTGAAAAATTTAAGGGGGTCTGAATACTTTCCGTACCCACTATTATATATTCCGTATATACACATTAAATTGATCAAAAGAGACAGTAAAATATATTTATGTGGTTAAATAAATTTCTATTTCAAATAAATGCTGTTCTTTTTACCTTTCTATTCATCAAAGAATCCACAAAAAAATGTATCACAGTTTCCACAAAAATATTAAGCATGCAAAAATGGTTTTAAACATTGATAAAAAATAAGAACCATTCTTAATAATTGAGCACCAATAATAATTGCTAACAATGAACATGACAATTGTCATTCCAACACATAGTATAGAACAGAGCATATATAGACTACAAATAGAAAAAGAATATACATTATAATCTATAGAATAAATACGAGTAAATAAAGAAAAACAAAAACGAAATTAAAAACAAAAAACAAACCATTGAAGACTGGAGTAATAATGCTGAAAATTCAGCTTTGACATCACAGAAATAAAATTACATTTTAAATTATATTAAAACAGAAAACAGCTATTTTAATGTGTATTGTTTCACAATATTACTGTTTTTACTGTATTTCTTTTAACAAACAAATACAGCCTTGGTGAGATTACGAGACTTCTTTCAAAAACATTTTAAAATCTTAATGTTTCCAAACTTTTGAACTGTACTGCACACACGCACAGATGTATGTATAAACACAGAGCTACAGCACACAGATTATGGTGCCTATATTGATGACAATGTTAATATTACTACTGTCATTAACATAATTACATACAGTAACAAGTAAAAACACTTACCTTGGAGTTTGTGTTACATTCCACACATCCTGTGATCCGCTGTGTTCATTACAAGATGAAAACGAACATTGGATAGGTAACAGTTAAGTGAATGTGACTATTTATGTGATTTGGTTTGCCATTTGGATCTTACCTTCTTCCTTCAACTGTACTGTTAAAAAACGAAACTTTTACTGGCACAAACCAGCGAAGCACAGACGATTGAGCCTATTTTGGGAGAATTTGGAGCATGGGGGGGGGGGCTGGTGATGTTATCGACTGTAATTCAATGTCTAATATTTTAAAAACCGAAGCAGCACAAACAAAGCTTTTACCGGCACAAACCAGCACAAACCAAGCACAAACAAACAAGACTATTTTGGGTGAATTTAGAGCATGTGGGGGGCTGAGTGACCTCAGAATGACCTATAAATATTATTTTAATATCTAAAAAAACCGAAGCAGCACAAACACATTTTTTTACTGGACAAACCAGCACAAACGAAAAACAAACGATTGAGACTATTTTGAGTGAATTTAGAGCATGTGGGGGGGCTGCGTGACGTCATCGCCAATAATTAAATGTCTAATATTTAAAAATCCGAAGCAGCACAAACAAAACTATTACCGGCACAAACCAGCACAAATGAAACACAAACGATTTAGACTATTTTGGTTGAATTTATAGCATGTGTGGGGCTGCGTGACGTCATCGCCAATAATTCAATGTCTAATATTTTAAAATCCGAAGCAGCACAAACAAATATTTTACTGGCACAAACCAGCACAAGCGAAGCACCAACATTTGAGACTATTTTGGGTTAATTTAGAGCATGTGGGGGGGCTGGTAACGTCATCGCCTATAATTCAATGTCTAATACTTTAAAAACCGAAGCAGCACAAACAAAACTTTTACCTGCACAAACGAAGCTCAACCAAACAAGACTATTTGGGGTGAATTTGGAGCATGTGGGGTGGCTGACAGACCTCAGAATGACCTATAAATATTCTTTTAATATCTAAAAAACCGAAGCAGCACAAACAAAAAAATGTACAGCACAAACCAGCACAAACGATTGAGACTATTTTATGCCTTGGGTGGGGTGCCAACTTCATGCAGGTTTATTCTCATGGCTTATTGAAAATAATATCACATGTATTTAGGTACAGCTTTGAAGCTAAATCTTTTAGAAACAGGGATGAGATTATTTATCAAAATATACCACAGTAATTCATCTTTGAATACAGAGAAACTTTATTGCTATTATAAACATAAATCTAATCTAACACATATATAAATAAGACAGGTTGGTGAGAAGTGTCCTGCGCCAATCATAAGTGACTTTTCAAAGTCACATGGTCAAATGGGCTGTCTTTTACGACAGTTGATTTATGGTCCTTTGTCCTGGAGTCTTACAAATCTCCCGCTCAAAAATAGTGCATATTTAATCATAAACTTTTATACGTATCTTGAGAATGGTACAAAAGACATGATATTCGTTGTCATCAGCTTCCTCCATGTAACTAAGTGAGCGAGAAGTCTGCTTTAACTCTGTGTGGAAGTTCAGAAGGTCACGCTGAGGGGCCTTACTGAGCAATGTTGATGCCTGTGCTGTTTAATTTATGACAGTGAAGAATTCCAGGATTGCAAAGTTAGGATTTTTCCTAGATTCAAATCATGTAGTTTCAATTCTTCTGCATGTATAATACTACATATCCCCCTTTCAATTTAAGACATTTGAAGTGGAAGCAAACATCTGCAATTGCTGGAAAACAAGCAGAAGACAAACACAAACAACAACAAGACAACACCTCCATCAAAGCTAAAGCACTGGTGCAGAATAACTAGTTATTCAGGAAGTGTTTTAGCATTGAGGATTCTTGGGCTATTTTTGTACTCTTGGACTATTCTATGATTGTTCGTGTTTTAGAGTCATCCTTAATTATCTTAAGTGGTTCAGAAACCTGTAAATGGTCATTTTGTTTTTATTGGTGTGAATCATTGTGAAAACGAGTGATCGTTTGTAAATATTCAGAACCAAAGATGAAGGAGCACCCATATAAATCCAGGAGGATTGAGTTTCGTTTGACACTCTTCACTCGGGAAGTACCAAAGGCTAAGTCATAACATGAAAGCTTGCATTATTTTGGAAATTGATCCGCATGGTTCAATTGTGTAGTGCAGGGGTGATCAGCCGTGCTCCTGGAGAGCTACCTTCCTGCAGAGTTTAGATCCAACCCTAATCAAACACACCTGAACCAGCTTATCAAGGTCTTTAGGATTACTTGAAAATGACAGGCAGCTGTGTTGGAGCTAAACTCTGCAGGAAGGTAGCACTCCAGGAGAAGGGTTGGTCACCCCTGGTGTAGTGTAACGCGTTACGTTCCTTCAATTTAATTGGGACAGTTTGTTTGTCCACAATATCATGGTATATCACGGATAAATGTCTTATTCACACGAGGCTTTCTGAATGCTCTATGAATTCATGGTGGCCCGTGAACGAAAATCATAAGGAGTCAATCCTGATATAATGCCCTTGACTTTCTTGCTAGCTAAATGGAATTAGCTTCAGCATTTTGCATAAGTGTTACTTATCATAATGTGTAAGTTACATAACCAATGTTGCGTGGTTAGTGTGACCTTATATGGACTAGCTATGGTTTCTGAGTACCTCAGAATATTTGGGTGCCTTGTCTATGAGGAGAACAGTTTGCGATTTCCCTATAGAGTTTGGGTGCGTTAAAGAACTGCTGTAAAATGTGTCAGACTATGTCATCCTGTGTCAGACTGTTTCAAGCCCCCCCCCCCCAACCCCCCGCCCCTTTCTGGTCTTGGAGCTTGTTTCTGTCTTCTTGGTTTCGGCTGACCCATTTGGAGATTGGCACTTTGTGTCTTGACTAATCTGGATCCTCTAGGTGGCTGTGGGTGCTGATGAAGCACGACTTTTGTACGACTGAGTTTCTGCCTTGTTGAATTCACTGCTGTGCCTGGCACCTGTATTCCTGTCGTTGAGAGTGACAGGAGGAGTATGAAATATCTTTATGGTCGGCCTTGTGTGGATTCTGCTTGAAGTATGCTGTGAGTAGCTTCAGCAATTCTTGTGAGTTTTCTGCAGGTAGCTCATCTGGTTCGTGAGCAGGCTTTGTTCTGTGTTCATGTGCAGGCTCAGTTCTGTGTCTGTCTGCATGGTGTTGCAATGGCTTTCGTCGTCGGTTGCCTTTAAGTGTCCATCTGGGTTCCCATGTCATCCTTTCTTTTGGACTGCTTGAGGGACGTAGTCTGTTCCACGGTTTCTCCCAGTGGTTGGACATGCGTATGGATCTGGCACTGATGTGGGGCTCACGTTATTGAACGCCATGTGTATTACTTTGCTCTATGCTGAAGAAACTGTCTTTGCGGTGATGCCACATATTTTCTGATGCCAGCCCTTGGTCTTGAGAGGTAAGGCTTGAGACTGACAAAAACGTTTTCTTGTGGGCCTTTTTCAAGGCCATTCTTTGTTTCACATAAGCCTTGTGTGCTAAGTCACGCTGTTGTTGAGCTGTCATCGTGGACAGGCCGTGACTCCTAGATTATATCTCACCATGGGATGCAGGTTTCGGAGGAAGATGGTTTTGAAGTCGAAGTATTCTTCCATCTCAGGTTAATTCCGAGACTGGAAGTAGTCTTGACATAGTCTACAGTAGTAGGCTTGTATGGTTTCTTTTCATCCCTGTTTGGTGTTCAGGGCGGTAAAAATTTCTTGTCCAGGCTCTGGGTCTGAAAATTCTTTAACCAGGGCCTCTCTCAGACATTGGTAGTCAGCCTTTGTATGGTTAGATTGTCTGTCAATAAAACTTTCCCTCATGGCAGGATGTTATCCATAGTAGGTATAAAGTGTATCTGTTAGTCATCTGAGGCCTCTTATTTAGGTGAAAGTCTATGTCACGCAGGTAAGCATAGATCTTGTGACCCTCATCAGGATCTGGAGTGAAATTGTCAATAATTAATGCCAGCTTGTCGAGGTTCTTAAGATCCATTCCATGTGCTGCTTCAGGGTTTGTTGGGATGTTTACCCTTTCACTGCGGTTGTAGAGGGGTTCATGGAAACCCACTGAGGTTTTGTGCTGTGGGCCTTCGTGTTGCACATCCTGTGGAAGCCTTTGGATGTAGGATGCTGCTTTGTAGAGCAGGGGTGCTGCTGTGGGATGCCTGTACATTTTAAACTGTCGCCTTAACTGGTAAGAGTGTTTCAATTCACCTCTGACCACGTCAAGCTTATCTTGGGTGAGGTCAAGTTGCTGGGTCAGGGTTTTAATTTCAGTTCTAGATGTGTCCAGAAGGCCTTCCAAGGCCTTGTTTCGAGAGTTCATCCATTTCAAATCAAACGTTGCCTTCTCCAGTTGCACCATGGTGTGCTGGAGTTTCTTTCCAGGTCCTCTTGGGTGGCTTTAGCCTGCTGCTTTCTGTGCTTGGCAGCTGTCAGGGCTTCCTGGGGCCATTCGATTTCTCTCGTTGACACTTGTTCAAGTTGTTTGGATATCTAACATCATTCTTGGGCTTCAGCTTCTAGCTGGTCTATGTGGCAAATGGCATGTGTTAGCACCTTTTGGGTCTGTTTGGACTGCAGCTTTAGGTTGTTTACTTCCTGCGTCAGATGGTTGGCATCGACCTGATTCATCTGGCCAATGAGGTTGTGGGCCAGGTAGTTGGTGACTTTTCCCAGCATGTCAAGTCAAGTGGTTTTTATTGTCGTTTCAACCATATACAGTTAGTACAGTACACAGCAAAACGAGACAACGTTCCTCCAGGACCATGGTGCTACATAAAAAAACAACAAAGGACCAACATAGGACCACATAAGACAACACAACGAAATAAAATACCTATATAAACTACCTATATATACCTATATAAAGTGCACGTGCAAACATGTGCAAAAAGTACAGGACAGTACAACAAATTACTGACAATGAACAGGACAATAGACAGTGCAGCGCCGACCAGTACTCAGTAGTGCAAAAAGATGACAGTTTCTAAAAATGTAAACATAACATACTATGAGATATTGTTCTATGCACATAGCAGTTATTGAGGTAGCAGACAGTTATAAAGTGACAGTTATTAAAGTGCAACTCAGGACACGTGTGTGTCAAACCAGTCACTCACTATCGCCTTCTAGTCTTTCCAGTGGGCCGTGGGGTCAGTTTTCAGCCATGTGTTGACACACTGTAGTGGAAGACTAGGGAGAGAGAGTTGTCACAGATATTCATAGGGTTAAGGGCTTCATTAATATTCTGTTGTTATGCTTAATAGCAATAACAGGGATCATGATTGAGGCTTGGTGCTCGTTGATCGTGATTGTGTAACAGAATTTCATTGGTGGGATTTGAACAATTTAAAATTCCTCAATGGTGAAGTTTTATTTCTATATTGTCAGGAGTTATTTATGTCCAAAGTGGAGGCCCGTCCACATAGAATGTCTTGGGTTACTTAAATGTAATCCCTGTTCCCTGATAAAACCGGAACGAAATGCTGCGCTGATTTAGCGCTTTGGGAACGTCTTTAGGAGTGACCGTCTGTGAATATGTGTGCAACACGTCAATTAAATTTATAGCCTCTGCTGGTGACATCATTGGATGCACCTGTAGCAGGGCTATAAATAGATGCACCACAGGTGCATCGTCAGGTATTTCGTCTGAAGAGCAGTCCTGGGGCATCCTCAGTGCGGAAATGAAGCGCAGCATCTCGTTCCACTTTTATCAGGGAACAGGAGTTAAATTTAAGTAACCTGAGATGTTCCCTATCAAAAAGCTACACTTTGATGCTGCACTGATTTAGCACTTTGGGAACGAGAATACCCACGCCGCCACACTGTGGGTGTCCGGACCCCTTACGGTTGTGTAGTTGTGCTCACAAGAGCGCGAGAGGTCTCAGACATAAGCTTGTGATGTTGACTCAAGGACAAAAGAGCCTGGAGTGGCATAAACATCCAAACTATAGAATCTTTTGAATGTATGCGGAGAGGACCAGCCCGCCGCATTACAAACATGTTGCAGAGGGACACCTCTAGCCAAAGCTTTAGTGGAGGGGACCCCTCTGGTAGAGTGAGCCCTGATCCCTACTGGCGAAACTTGCGCACCTCGTAGGCCAGGGCAATAGCTTCCCTCACCCAATGCAACATTGTCTGCTTGGTGGCGGCTGCTTCTTGTTGCGGCCCCCATGGCAAACAGATAGTTGCCCTGACTTACGCCACTGGCTAGTGCGGTGGACATAAGTCTGAAGGATACAGTCCGTGAAGTCTTTCCTACTCCGGCGTTGTAAATTTTGGGGAGCAGAAGGCTTCGAGAGTGACCGGATGTACGGTCAAGAAGGAACCTTAGGCAGGTAGTCAGGATGAGGGAGCAGTATTGCTTTCATTGCAAAATCTAAGCAGGCTGGCAAGACAGACAGAGCCTGCAGATGCTTTTCTTGGCATTGAGCCTCAACCCCAGAGAAACCAGATGAGCTAAGATGATATCCCTGTACTGTAATGCCAGTTCTTGTCACTGTGCTAGTATCAGCCAGTCATCTATGTAATTCATAATGCGGATGCCCCGGAGTTGCAAAGGAGCCAGTGCTGCATCCATGCATGTCCGGGGTGATAAGGCTAGACCGAATGGAAGAACCCGATATTGGAAAGCTTCACCCCCGAAAGCGAACCTCAGGAACTTCCTGTGTCGTGGCAGACTTTCTATATGAAAGTATGCGTCCATGAGATCGATCGTGACCAACCAGTTGCGATGTTGGATTTGAGACACGACCGTCTTGACGGTTAGCATCTTGAACTTGAATGCCCTCTAAGCGATTCAAGCCTCGAAGGTCTAAAATTGGACGCAACCCCCATCCTTCTTGGGAACCTGGAAGTATCTGCTGTAGTAACCTGACAGCGGTTAAGGCTCTGGGTTACTGATCGAAAGGTCAGTGTGTGTTGTGCTTCTTGACTGTCAGAACTGCCAAATTACCACTGTTGGGCCCTTGAGCTAGGCCCTTGATCCTATCTGCTCCAGAGGTGCTGTTTCATGGCTGACCCTGCGCTTTGACCCCAGCTTAGCTGGGATATGTGAAAACAACTGCATTTCATTGGCTCTGTACCTGTACTCTGCACAATGACAATAAAGTTGAATCTGAATCTTAAATAAAGGAAATGTGAAGAAAAGATACATTTTAATCAGCTCTCCAAACTCAACTTAAATCAACTTCAACTCAACTGCTTATTGAGAGACAGTATTTTGTGTTATGAGATAATGGAGAGGGAGACAATTTAGTAAAATGCATGAGAGAGAGAGAGAGAGAGAGAGAGAGAGAGAGAGGTTAAAGTTTGAGATAAAGGGTTAAATTGCTTAAAGTTTGTTCACAAACAATCTGTATTTAACTGTTACAGGCTGCTGGATGCTAATCGCTATCTTTTGGTCATAGGGTTATTGTAGACTTTCAATTAAATATTGCTAACTTGTTAGTTTAGCGGTGCTGTGTTATGCTATTAGCTTTAGCTGTGTTTTGCTAATAGCTTAGCTGTAACTTGTTTACAATATGGGGTCGGCAGGTTGTGATTGTGAAGTAAGTTGTCCCATAAGAGTCTCTTTAGGACTTCCCGTGAATTTCGTCATCATAGCAACCAACACCAGTGAATGATATGGGTTCAACACTAATGAAAACAGTTTAATCGGTGCATATGAACGTCGGCACGTTCCACAATGCAAAAATAAACAATAATCAGTTTGCCGCATGGTAATATCACTCTAGTTCTTTTAAAGAGCAAATTTCCAGCAATGAAAGTTCAGACAACTCACGTAATTGTTTTACAGAGTGGCACTTATACTTTCAACTCGTTCGGAGCAAGATTAATCTATATATAAGCGGTAAGTTAACTGCAGATGTTTAAACAACTACATTTGATCAGAGCAGATTTTGTGTCAGATTCTGGATAAACAACAGGGTCTTTCACTGAAGTTAAACCAGATTTACTGCAAATCTTTAGTGATCAAACATTTACTCTCCCATTCAAAATTACATTCGGAAAATTATGCACATTACACAAGTTATTTTCAAATTCGCAGCAGACACATAAGAGCGTGTTCTTCCTATTTGGAAACATTTGAACTAAAATTGGCTGGATCCCCAAAGGTGTCCTGCGCCAATCAGAAGTCACATGGTCAACTGGGCTGTCTTTTCCGACAATTGATTAATGGTCCTTTGTTCCAGACTCTTACAAATCTCCCGCTCAAAAATAGTGCATATTTAACCATGAACTTTTATATCTTGAGAATGGAGCAAGAGACATGATATTCGTTGTCATCAGCTTCCTCCATGTAACTAAGCGAGCATTTGCATACCAAATTTGACATACTGTTTAATTCTTTGGTTATACAACATGGATAAAACATTGCACACATTTTAAAGAGGTACATCAGGCTATAATCATTAATTGTCAGTTATACAAGTTAACACAGTTCAAAGCAATTTTCAGAATTACCTAGCAAGCCTAGGTATAAATCGTGGTTTTAAATGCATACTGTAAATTTTAGAAGGTTAATCGGTAAATTACCATGAGTGTTTAGAATGTTCCTGGACTAAGATGAAATGTGTTAGTATTTGCGTCTTGCAAATCTGATGGTCTTTTGGAAACATTTCAAAGAGATGTCTGCCTTAACTCTGTGTGGAAGTTCAGAAGGTCGTGCTGAGGGGACTTTTCTGAGCAATGTTGATGCCTGGGCCGTTTAATTTATGACAGTGAAGAATTACAGGATTGCAAAAGTTGGGTTTTTCCTACATTCAAATCATGTTGTTTCAATTATTCTGCATGTATAAAACTACACAATGATTTTTCATTCTGCTGTCAAAAATTACATACACATTTTGTACCACTATATTGATGGTAGTAGTCATTAATAAAAAAACAAACGCAGATGATAACAACACCGAAATTTGTAGAGACTAATGATTCTGAACTGTTTAAGGAAGTAGAGTGTCAGGTACCAACTGAGTTATGGTCTCAGCATAACACAGATGTAGGACTGGTAAAATCAGCCAGCCCAATAAGAATACTTAAGCCAGGTGGCGGCTGCCCAGAAAATCACAGTACCCTTTGCGGCCTGAGGCTGAAACAGGCATAAAAAACTATTGACGGTCTAGTGAAAGTATGATTATTAATGGAAACAAACAGTTTCTGTAATACTATAAATTTTCCTGTGATCAAAGCAGACAAATCTTAATGGTGCCTCTTTCATGACTTACGAGCAATCAATGATATAGTAGAGGATTGGCCAGCTGTTGTTCCAAACCCGCACATGCTGCTGACATGTTGTTACGTTCCTGTGTTGTCTGCCCTCTGTTCTCTGTTTCACTATCACGTTGATTTCACGTTTCCTTGTTGTCCGCTCCGTGTTTTCCTTTTCACCCATCACCGATCCCGCTCCATGTCACGTTTTCCCTGTTGTCCGCCCTGAGTCTCACTGTCCGTGTGTTAAACTACATTTCCCACAATTCCCGGCCTCTCCCACTGCCTGCACTCATCATTGTTTTCACCTGTGTCTCGTTCAGTCTCAACTTTGTCTGTGTATTTAAACCTTGGTTCTTTGTTTACTCTCTGTCGGTCGTTGTTTGGTAATGTTTGGTCTCGTGCATGTCGTCAAGCCTGGTCCGTGTTCCCTACCCGAGTTCAGAGTTTGTTGAGTTTGTTTCATCGTGTTTATTTCTGTCTCGTTGTGTATCAGTTTCCAGTTTTCCCCTCATGGACTTTTCTTTGTGTTTACCTTTTGTTTCTTATTTGTTTATTCTTAATAAAATACAGCATTTGGATCCGCACCTCTGTCTGTCCTGTCCTGCTTCCACACCCAGCATAACAGAACGATCGACCCACCAATGGATCCAGCGGTCCAGCA
Organism: Xyrauchen texanus; assembly: GCF_025860055.1. NCBI lineage: Eukaryota > Metazoa > Chordata > Actinopteri > Cypriniformes > Catostomidae > Xyrauchen > Xyrauchen texanus. The sequence goes on from NC_068307.1 coordinate 37,593,624, forward strand.
GGCTAACTACCGGCTGCTCAGCCTGAGGCAAGAAGGCCGACCTATAGAGGACCACGTCCGCGACTTCATGGAACTGGCGAGTGTCGCGGACTTCCCTGAATCCTCCCTTGTGGCCTTCTTCAGGGGTAATCTGGACGGTACGCTTAAGGAGCGGTTACCACCGGCGACGCGCGGTTGGACACTCCTGAAATTCGTGGAGGAGACCGTGCTGGTCTGTGGCTTGCCATTCACTGTGGGTGTGACTGAGGACCCAACCTCTCCACCCACTGTGGTGACTCCCCAGTCGTCCGTAGCGCCTCCTGTCATGCCTGCCCCACCTGCCAGCGAGCCAACCCCCATACCTGTCGTTCCCCATGAGCCTGCACGGTCCACTTCGTCTGCCTGGAGGAGGAAGAGAAGACGGGCTTCCGCCTCCCGGCCCACGCCTGCCCCGGTCTACGAGCTTGAGCCCACGCCTGCCCCGGTCTGCGAGCCTGCGCCCACGCCTTCCATGGTGAGCGAGCCAGCGCCCACGCCTTCCACGGTGAGCGAGCCAGCGCCCACGCACATCACCGTGAGCGAGCCTGAGTCCTCGCACATCACCGTGAGCAAGCCTGAGTCCTCGTCAGCCACGGTCAGCGAACCCAAGCCAGCGCATTCCACGGTCACCCAGCCAGCGCCTGTAGCCTCGACCGTCCCTGAGCCAGTGCCTGTAGCCTCGACCGTCCCTGAGCCAGTGCCTGTAGCCTTGACCGCCCCTGAGCCAGCGCCTGTAGCCTCGACCGTCCCTGAGCCAGCGCCTGTAGCCTCGACCGTCCCTGAGCCAGCGCCTGTAGCCTCGACCGTCCCTGAGCCAGCGCCTGTAGCCTCGACCGTCCCTGAGCCAGCGCCTGTAGCCTCGACCATCCAAGAGCCAGCGCCAATGGCCGTGACCGTCCAAGAGCCAGCGCCAGTAGCCGTGACCGTCCAAGAGCCAGCGCCAGTAGCCGTGACCATCCAAGAGCCAGCGCCAGTAGCCAGGAATGTCCAAGAGCCAGCACCAGTGGTCGTGCCCATCCTAGAGCCAGCGCCTCTCGAGCCTTCCAGGCCTCCTCCTCCCGAGTCTTCCAGGGCTCCGCCTCCCAAGTCTCTCAAGTCTCTCGAGTCTTCTAGGGCTCCTCCTCCCGAGCTTTCCAGAGCTCCGCCTTCCGAGTTTCCCGAGCTCTCCAGAGCTCCGCCTTCCGAGTTACCCGAGCTTTCCAGAGCTCCGCCTTCCGAGTTACCCGAGCTTTCCAGAGCTCCGCCTTTCGAGTTACCCGAGCTTTCCAGAGCTCCGCCTTCCGAGTTACTCGAGCTTTCCAGAGCTCCGCCTTCCGGGCTTTCCAGAGCCCCGCCTTCCGAGCTTCCTGAGCTTTCCAGAGCTCCGCCTCCCGAGCCTTCCAGGGCTCCGCCTCTCCAGTCTCTCGAGCCTCCTAGGGCTCCGCCTCTCCAGTCTCTCGAGCCTCCTAGGGCTCCGCCTCTCAAGCCTCTCGAGCCTTCCAGGGCTCTGCCCCTCAAGCCTCTCGAGCCTTCTAGGGCTCCGCCCCTCAAGCATCTCGAGCCTTCCAGGGCTCCGCCCCTCAAGCCTCTCAAGCCTTCCAGGGCTCCGCCTCTCAAGCTTCCCGAGCTTTCCAGAGCTCCTCCTCTCGAGCTTTCCAGAGCTCCTCTCGAGCTTTCCAGAGCTCCTCCTCTCGAGCTTTCCAGAGCTCCTCCTCTCGAGCTTTCCAGAGCTCCTCCTCTCAAGCCTCTCGGGCCACCCAGGGCTCCGCCCCTCAAGTCACTCGAGCCTGCCAGTGCTCCGCCTCTCGAGCCACTCGAGCCTCCCAGGGCTCTGCCTCTCAAGCCTCTCGAGCCTCCCAGGGCTCCGCCCCTCAAGTCACTCGAGCCTTCTAGGGCTCCGCCTCTCGAGCCTCTCGAGCCTTCCAGGGCTCCGGCCCACAAGCCTCTCCAGCCTTCCAGGGCTCTGCCTCTCAAGCCTTCCGGGGCTCCGCCTCTCAGGCCTCTCGAGCCTTCCACGGCCCTTCTCCCCGGGCCTCCTACGGCTCCACCTCCCGAGCCTTCTACGGCTCTTCTCCCAGAAACTCCCGGGCCTCCTACGGCTCCGTCTCCCGAGCGTCTCACGGCTCCGCCTCCCGAGCCTCCTATGGCTCTGCTCCCAGAGACTCCAGAGCCTTCCAGGCCTCCGCCTCCTAGGCCTTCCTCGGCTCCACCTCCAGAGTCTTCCGGGCCTCCGCCTCTGAAGCCTCCTACGGCGCCACCTTCCTCGGCTCCGCCTCCTGGGCCTCCCTCGGCTCCACCTCCAGAGCCTTCCAGGCCTCCGCCTCTCGGGTCACTCGAGCCTTCCAGGCCTCCGCCTTTAAAGCCTCTTACGGCACCACCTTCATCAGTTCTGCCTCCAGAGCCTTCCAGGCCTCCGCCTCCAGAGCCTCCTACGGCGCCACCTCCATCGGTTCCGCCTCCAGAGCCTCCCTCAGCTTCATCTCCAGAGCCCCTTGCAGCTCCCCTAGGGGCCACTCTTCCTCCCAGGCCCCCTGAACCAGCCCTAGCCCTGTGGCCACCCCCTAGGTCACCTAAACCTGTCCCTGTCCCGGAGCCACTCCCCAGGACCCCTGTGCCGGCCCTTGTTCTGCGACCATCTCCCAGACCTCCTAGACCTGCCCCTGTCCTGTGGCCGCCTCCTAGGCCTCCTGGACCTGTCCCTGTCCGATGGCCACCTCCCAGACCACCCAAACCTGTCCCTTTGTGCCCCCATGGACTGCCTAATAGCCCCTTGTGCCCCCGTGGCCTGTCTCATTTCCCTTTGTGCCCCCGTGGACTGCCTAATTGCTCCTTGTGCCCCCGTGGTCTGTCTCCGTGTCCCTTGTGCCTTCTTGGTCTCTCTCTGTGCCCCTTGTGCTCCCTTTTCTCTGTCTGTGTTCCCCCGGGTCTACCCCCTCACTCCCTGGATCTTTTGTTTTTGTTCTTCTGTGTAGGTTTTCTTTTGGCTTTAGGACCATCTGTAATCAGGTCCTTTTAGGGGGGGTTATGTTACGTTCCTGTGTTGTCTGCCCTCTGTTCTCTGTTTCACTATCACGTTGATTTCACGTTTCCTTGTTGTCCGCTCCATGTTTTCCTTTTCACCCGTCACCAATCCCGCTCCATGTCACGTTTTCCCTGTTGTCTGCCCTGAGTCTCACTGTCCGTGTGTTAAACTACATTTCCCACAATTCCCGGCCTCCCCCACTGCCTGCACTCATTGTTTTCACCTGTGTCTCGTTCAGTCTCAACTTTGTCTGTGTATTTAAACCTTGGTTCTTTGTTTACTCTCTGTCGGTCGTTGTTTGGTAATGTTTCGTCTCGTGCATGTCATCAAGCCTGGTCCGAGTTCCCTACCCGAGTTCAGAGTTTGTTGAGTTTGTTTCATCGTGTTTATTTCTGTCTCGTTGTGTATCAGTTTCCAGTTTTCCCCTCGTGGACTTTTCTTTGTGTTTACCTTTTGTTTCTTATTTGTTTATTCTTAATAAAATACCGTGTTTGGATCCGCACCTCTGTCTGTCCTGTCCTGGTTCCACACCCAGCATAACACATGTCCCTCCTGATGCTAAATACTTTACTGTGATTGATTATGCTCTGCCTTTTTCAGTGTTCCAGTGACAAAGGAAAATAGACACTTGTTTTCGTAAACATATGCTAGTAAACCATATACCTATACCAGAATTCCACAGGGATTTAAACACTCACCACATATAATTTAATCAGGTTCTCAATACTGATTTAGAAGACCTAATATACTAATGCACTATGTACATGATATGATGATTTGTTCCACATCATTGGAACAGTGTCATAATGATTCTATTAAAGTACTTATGAAATTAGCTCAAGGAGGTCAAAAGGCATCCAAAAACCAAACTCCAGTATTGCCAACCACAGGTTGAATATTTAGGATGATTGATTTCATATGGCACAAAAGCTATAGTCCCAGATCAATTAGAAGGCATAATTAAAACACCATTGCCAGAAACAGTAGGACAGATGATTTTCCCAGGAATGACTGGCTTCAGTGCTGATTGGATAGAGGAGTATGCAGTAAAAACAGCTCCACTAAGAGAAATCATGAAACAAGCAGGACTGCAAAAGTACACCACTAAAATGTAATACAGATGCATTGCTAGCATTTGAGTCTATAAAGAACTTATCTATGAAGAAATAACAAATCCAGAATGGATCAATTATATAATCAACATGTATAACAACAGAGATTTATTATTTACACTGATGATGCTTTATCTGTATTAGGAGAACAAGTACATAAAACAAGTAGGATGACATGGTAAAATAGGCAGGCTCTTAATTGGTTATTGGCAGACAAAGGGGGTGTATGTGTTATGTTAGGAGATCAATGTTGTAATTTTATACCAAATAATACTGCTCCGGGCGGAACATTTAGTGAAGTCATGATGCAATTAACCCTCTGGGGTCGACGGATGCGCTGCCGCGTCCTGCTGGATATTTTCGTCATTACAGCGGAAACAATTTAAAATACTCCATCATAAGTGTAAGACATCATTAGAGACTATAAAGGGTCTACTTTTATTTGTGTACAATAACAACAAAATCTTGTGCTTTTATAAAATAAAGAAAATAAAAAGGGTGAGCTTTCAGCAGTCTCTGTGTTCACGAGTATATTTCAGAAACACGTCACTAAAATGAACTGAAACTCCGCAAATACTATTCACAAAAACATGAAACATATGTCTAAAGAAAGCTTAAAATGTCTACCTTCAAATAAAATAATTCAAATGTAAAACAAATATTCTCCTGCAATGCAATCTGTTTGAAATAAAGCGATGTACAGTTTTTTACCGGCCCATCGAATTATTTGTAATGTTATGCCACCCACCAGCAGAGAGCGCCATTCATACACTAATGTGATGAGACGACGTACACGCCCCCGACTGTGAGGTTTGATTAAAACATATTTCATTCATTTCATTCTGCTCATTTGTGATGATACACAGGCGAGAATTCTCCTGGATAGTAAGGAAGAGTTAACATTTTCCTCAGAAGAAGTGCGGACTCTGATGAACGTTTGTATTTTGAAGAGAGACTTGATCCAGCCAAGGATACAATTTCGGACGAGTAAGTCATTTAGTTTTCATTAGTTGACATGTTATTTTATATAAACATGTACATATTTTACTAGTGGGACTGTTTACAGACTTGCCAGCCAGGATTCAGAGTATTGACATTTGAAATATGACTCCTAATAAGCAAGTTTTAGTCCCATTTAAATGCTGTTTCGGCTGAAGCAGGTATTTAAATTGTATGCTGTATAATATAAATATGGTATGTAAAATGATATGATATAAAAATAATATGAATGTTTAGATTATGTATTTATCTAGTGTTCATAATGCCTCGTTATCATCAACTAAGCTTGTGCTTGCAAATATGTGTTCAGGTTAAATTAGTAAAATGCACTTTAAATATGCCCATATTAGAAAATCAGCATATTATAATGATTTCATAAGTATCATGTGACACTGAAGACTGCAGTAATGATGTTGAAAATTCAGCTTTGATCACACATTGCCTTTTACAATATATTTAAATAGAAAACTGTTCTTTTAAATTGTAAAATAAGTTCAGAATATCAATGTTGTTTCTGTATTTTGGATCAAATAAATCCAGTCTTGGTGAGCAGAAGAGACTTCTTTTAATGGTAGTGTAGGTCTAAAATTAAGTAAAGTCTTTATGTAAACAAAATGTATAGTCAGATTACTTCTTTTAACTTAATACTTGATTTTGATCATTAAGTCTCCTCACATTCATTCTCTATCCCTCATTGATAGGCCCAGGGGAGGGTCTTTCGTCTCTCAGGTGTGAATTACAATCCATATTCATGATCATTCACGCCTCCTCGTATATTATATTTCAACACTAAAATTGTCTTACAAAAGTTAAATTACTATATTGTTTTGTATGAATGAGTGATCAGGATGGTTTTCACATAATTTGGTAGTAAAAACTCTAGGCTACAAGATCCAATTCTCAAAAGTCTTGTGGACAAATGTTTAGTATCTGTTATATGGCCTTATTTCAGTGACTTAAAACATTTTTATTTATTTTTTTAAATCTATGCATAAACGTTATTTTCTAAAATATACAAACCTGTACACACATGTAGCTCACATATTATTGTAGCCCAGTTTGTGCTGAATACAGTGTTATCAGACTTTAGCCATTAATATGTTTTTAAGCAACTGAAAAAAGCATGTCAAGGCATGTCAAAACTTCTCCAGGGCCCAAAATACCCTCAGACCCCAGAGGGTTAAAAAAAACTTAAGATCCGAAGTTAAAGCAAATGCTGGAAGAGATAATCAAATGTAAGATTGGTTTGATCTAAAGTTAAGAGCATGGGGAGCATGGTTTGCTAAATTGGGAATGTTTTTGTAATTGCAGTAATGATAGGAGGGCTATTGTTTGTTGTGCACTTCCTTTATTGAGGTCAGTAGTTATCAAATCCATGGTTAAGCAAATGGAAATGATATCAAGATAATGGGAAAGTAATTTTAGAGGGTAACCAAAGTGCAGACCCGGCGCCAGACACAAATTCAAGGACGGGCATTATATTTTTTTCAGGGGGGCACAACTGAGATAAACCTAATTCCCTAATTGCATAATAACATTAAATGATATGACCGATTATGAATTGAATATGTATGATACAATGATAATGATCGATAGTAGCCTGTTACATAATGTACTGACGCTATTCAAATTCATAACTGACGCTAAAGATTTGTGCTGTTTAGGCTCGCGCAGCCTCTCGATGAAACAAATAGGCCAAACTGCAGCTCACACAAAGAAACTCAGTTAGCATACTGCGGTAAAAAATTCAAAATGTGTAAGTTAGTTTTTATATTTATAACATGAAGCAACACCATACAACCAAGTGCTGAATACCATCACGATTGAAAATGTAACACTGATTTCGACAGTTCAATAAACAAGTAATTCATATTAAGTCACTTACATTTTAGATGCAATATTGACTTTTTGTTCTATTTTAAAACAAAGATCCCAGCAGAAACAGAACGCATCTCACAGTCAACCGTGTTTTCATTACTAAATGATTCAGTGTTTTAAACGAATCGGTTGAGTCAAAGATTCAATGACCCATTCATGAACGACTACTTTATTCTTGATGAATCAGCTGTTTGAACGAATCGTTTGAACAAATGACTCAATGACTCGCTTAACACCGCAGCCGCTTATCCCTTACCCTCCTGTGGCCATGACGTCCCTTGCTTGAGGCTATGGCTTTGGCAAGTAACGTTAGACCAACTAGTATCGCTGGAATGGGTAGCCTCTGCAGTGTTGGGAGTTGGATCGACCTCTTGTGAACTGCTACACCCTGGGTCTTCTCCCCTTACCTCGCTGCTCTCTTCTGCCAACTTTGGTGGTCTTTGATTAAAGAAACGCCTTTTATCCATGGTAACTGTCACACGAAACAGCTCAGCATAGTTGTTTAAAAAAAAAAAACAGCTATCGTTATTCACAGACATATGTGTTGATTTCTAAAACGCAATGGCCAATCAGATGCATTTCAGATAAAATCCACTCACCGCTCAAAACGTTGGAGTTTTTGTTCAGTGCTGAATTCTGCATGCTAAATAATAAAAGAGCTTTGTGAGATCGCGATGAAATGAGATGTGAGACGTGACGTAGAGTTGATGAAGGGAAACAGGATCGTCCAGGGTGGGCACTAGTGACTCACAGGGTGGGCCAGGCCCCCCAATGCCCGCCCATGGCGCAGGGACTGCCAAAGTGTATCTTATCAGGATTGGCTTTATAAACCAAATTGAGATTCACAAACATTGGATGAGGATTCACATGCCTCAAGTGAGAACGAAGAATATAAATAAAGATAAGCCACACCCTGGGTGTAAGTGCTAGTCTAACCAATCCCCAAAGGGTGACTCTCTATGATGCTCAATGTTTCAGGGTTGAAAATATCTACACTACACAAAAGAACTCTTAATATCCTTGTTAGACCCAGTTGTCCTTTGTCTTTGAAGACTATAGTATACACCTTTATATAAATATTAAATTTTATGGCAATTTCAAGCATTGCATTGCCTTAATTCATCAAAACAATGATTGACTGATGAGTTTCTAGAGAAAGCTGTTTCTTTTTTGCTATTTTTGACCTGAAGACATTCCAGTCTATTGCATACTGTGTCAACTTAAAAACAAACACAAAGACAATGTTAAGCTTAATTTAACAAGCCAAATTGATTTCAACTGTGTTTGATATAATGGCAAATGATTTTCTAGTACCAAATTAGCAATGTAGCATGATTACTAATGGATAAGGTGTTGGAGTGATGGCTGTTTGGAAATGGGGCCTGTCTAGATTTGATAAAAAATTTATTTTTCAAATAGTGATGGTGCTGTTTTTTTACATCAATAATGTCCTGACTTTAGTTGTTGTGTAATACCCTTTGCCAAAAGATAAACAACATATGTGTTTGAGCCCTACAATAAGGACAACGTTATTGTGCAATAAACTTTGCTGAAAGATAAAGTTTGATTATGAGCCCTTCGACGAGGGTGATCATTGCTAGCGCAATACCCCTGCAAAGATAAACATTGCTTTGCCATGCGAAGGGAAATTAATCGCTTTGTTTATAAACCACATTTGTAACAAACAAACAAAAATTATTAACAAAAAAAATGCAATGTTGTTAAGCTAACATGTAGAGCATTAATGGGGAGCTTTATGAGGCAGACAATGAACTCTATGCGGAAACTTGAGTAATGAAGCTTAGGAATTTCAAACGTTTGTGATAAGCCCCATTGTTTTGAAAGCTTCATAGTCCTAACACTAATAAAATAATTAATTGTTTACGGTAACCCATAATAATAGTACATCTATACATTGTATGATGCCAGAATGTCTCTAATAAAACAAAAAAACTTTACACAACTGTTATTTAGGAATTAGTACCCCCTTGACATCATATTGGATATGCATCATACAATGGATATAATCAAACTTTGTACACTGATGATGTGCATGAATATTGAATCCTGATTTTCTGATGAGGAACAATCAAGCATGCAAACACTGTGGTGAACAGATCAACATTAGTGAACCTAAACACTGGTGGAATGCACGATCAGAAAATGTATAGCAGAAAGCCTTGAGCCCAAAACCACAAGCTATTTGCATTGACCTTTGTTCCCCAAAAAAATAATAGACGTAGAACTTAACATATTTTCGTGATATTGACCAGATGTGCAGAGGAGCGTGATCAAAACTGTGAGTAGACCACAATGTAAAATCCAACTTGAAGCTACTGTTGTTTGGAAAACTGAGGCATATCATGTGACGTGAAAACAAGAATCCCAACAATGAGAGACAGCTTAGAGAGCTCATAAAGCGGAGCCTGTATTGTAATTGGAAGATAATGTATCCAGAGTTTTTCCTGCTAGAACTACGCTTATACGAACAGTTAATATAGTGACATGCTGACCTACAGAACACCAATATGAAATGGAGTTGCCATTTTAAGGTATACAGCTGCCTCAGTGAGGGGGCCCTGGCCTGTAATATGGTAATGCAAGAACCGTATTATGTCAGACTAGCCCTGTTAAGGGGCAGGACATGAGGTCTCCACAGCTCTGTCTGTGGTTGCTGGATCATGCCCGGAGCTTGCAAGAGCAGATCCACTCTCAAAGGAATTTCCCATGGGATAGCATCCAATAGCTGTATTGCCATCGGGGAACAAGTGGCTGATGGGCCATTTTGGTGCAATTAGTATCACTGTTTCTTTGTCTTCCCTTATCTTGCACAATACTTGATGTAGCAAGCAGATGGGGAAATGCATATTCATGTTTTGCTGGCCATCTGTGAGTCAAGGCATCCAAGCCTGGTGGAGCTTGTGTCATAGAGTACCAGAGTGACAATATGTGGTCTCCTGGGAGGCAAACAGTTCATGTCTGCTTCCCGGAATACCTCCTAAATCTTCTGAACTGTCTGAGGATGGGGTCTAGATTACCTTGGTTTCGCACCCTGACACAAGATTAAATCTGCTCTGCTGTTTAGGTAGCATCACATATATTGATTGGAGACATGACTCACTTCAGAGGAGAATTTGGCTTGCCATGTTCAATACTGTACTTGTACTGTACAGGTACAGTCTTGTACCTGTACAAGACTGTACTTCTCCTTGGCAATTTATATACACCACAACTGTAGTGCTGTCAGTGGCAGCTTTGTCCCATTCCCAACCTCAGGGTAAAATCACCATTGAAAGCCCAATGTCCAACGATATAGCATTCTTCTCATCTCCGCCGAACGTGATTAAGCAGGCCAATTGTGGGGCGTAGATCATCACGTCCAAGCGAACCCGCTTGATATGGATAAGAGGAGGCACGCAAAACTTGAACTGGCGACAAATACTCCTAAAATCTCTTGGCTTTGTATCCCATCCTCTCATGTCTCACTCATAATGATGTTTTATTAACAAAGTTCAGGACGAGCAAGTTCATTTAAACCAACCAATCACATAGCCAGAGTTAGAGTATATAAACAGCTGCTTACCACTATGTAACATTGCGAGAGACCACCTCCACATTTCCTCCTATCTATTCCATCAATACTAATCCAGTCCGGGGGGACATTCATTCTAGGGTCAAGTCTCGGGCCTCCAGCCCTCCACCAGGGACTGCAAGTATGTTTACGCTATCCTTACTGCAGGATTACATTAATTTATGAACTACTGAAAGGTCCCTCGGGAGCACTAGAGCAGCTAGCGGAATGAGAAAGGAGTGGCTTCGCCTTTCAGAATGAAAAGCAAGCCGAGAACAAATTGTGTGAAGTTTCATGCTTTCGCAATGTACACAATCAATCTCAGCGAGCACAGTGTCATAGTGGGCTCAGCCCAGGCTATATACAGTGCTCGTACTGAACGGTGAAGCTGCTTGATATGGAGAAGAGGAGGCACACAAGGCTTGAGCTGGTGATAAATCTCCTTGCTCTTTACAGTCCCTAGGGAACCAAAAAGGAGAGCGGCTTCGGCTTTCTGAACGAAAGCGAGCAAAGAGCCAAGTGTCCTGATTCATACACTCACAGTGAACGCAACCAGTCTTATTGAGCACTGTTTAGGAAACAGCACTTGAGCTTGTTGGACAGATGGAAATATTGCTTGTTTTCATGTGTTTGTTGGAACATTTGCAAAAACGCTGTCTTTAAAAAGACGTCCCTAAGCAAAAGGCTCTTTTAGTTTCTTTACACTATCAGAAAACACACAATGCAAACAATATAATAACACAGAAGTGTTCAAATGATACACTTTTTGCTGGTGAATGCAGGGAGAAGGAGTTCTACTCACTGACCGGGTGCAAACCAGTTATTTTAGGGTTCTAGAGCATGAGAGATGTCTATGTGGCCCTGAAAGAGGAAAATTCTTATGGTGTGGCACTGCACTTCGGCTTGCACTGTATGCCCACAATGACGTTAGCATAGTGCAGAGTGTAAACTGTGACCAGCCAAACAAATTGACATGATTGTATTGGGTTTCAAGGTCACCACTCCTAGAAGGAGCTCCCACAGGATCAGCGACTGATGCAGTGTCAAAGTGACAGACTATAAAGAGAACATGAGTTATGTTTGTCTATGTAGTCTCAAAACCACAATGCATGATTGACATGGTATTGTGGTTATTGCCATGGTTTTGAAATTATGTGATTCATTGCATGGATCACAGCAGTTCTGATATGAAATATCCACTAAGTTGCGCTAAAAGCGAGTTTAATGTTCTACCAAACAGTTGAGGTTTATAAAGTTAATATTCTGTAAAGTTTTAAACTAACAAAACAAACATCCCTACCCTTGACCTTAAACCTTAACCGAGAGTGTCATAAAAGCAAATGTGAGGTGAAAACTAAATTGCTAAAGTAACCACCTAATTTCGTGGTGCTTCTATGACACTTCCAGGTCTTGTGTTGACTCGCATGTTCAGCTGGACTCGTACCTCTGTTCTTCCAGTTGTAATCAGTTTAGTTACTGTGGAACCTGATTGTACACGAATAAGCTGGTAAATGTAGTTATGTAATACAAACATTCAAATGTATCACCTTTCAGGTCATGCGCTAAAGAAAAGTGTTTTGATGTCATTAAAAATTGTTCATGTTCATAAACTCTAACAGTTTAGGGACAGTAACAGTTTGGACCATGAAACAGCAGAACAGTGCTCTGGGCTTTCACTTAGGCTGAGTGAGTGGGGCCAATACTCAGTGTCAAGAATGAGTGTTACATTAGATGTTTATTTTGGTGTTTGCAGCGTTTCATGATGCCCTTGTGTAATTATACCTGTAGGTGTTGTGAGATGTGCAGTACATTCTGTATTTCTGCTATTATCTTCCAGGTGCTGCTTTTGTTTAAGTGACCTATGCATTTTACTTCTCTTCTCTGTTTCTAGCTCTATGTTCCTTTACTCTGTTCATCGCCAGCTCTGTAGATCACTTGTCAAACAAAAACTTTTATCTCGGAAACGTTCTATCTCAGAGCCAGCTAAAGTTTTTCGCATCAGACAGCTTCTGTACACTGTGGAACTCAGTATTGGATTGAACATTCAGCTTGGAGACGCTGACAGCATGCCTTGAAAATAATGATCACTTTTAAATTTTTAATAGTTCTTAGAAACTCCATAGACTTGTGATAAAACTCATTGATTTAAACAACCACTCTGTCTGTCTCGCTGCTTGGGTGTGGATGACAGCAGCTAAGTATGATATGGCACTGCAGGAATGTAATCTACACTGCAGGCTAATGGTTTACAAGCCTATACAATATTGGGCTATATTTGAAATGGAGAGTAATTTCTGATGTTCTTCTCTGGAATTGGGGGAGGTGGTGGCCAGTGCCAGCACTAATTTATTTATCCCATTGATTTAAGAATTATATTACTGACAAACAGATCTGCAGTTCTGACCACTGACTTCTAAGGCTCACAGGTCAGCAATTGGAATCCTAAAGCACCTCAGTAGTGTTAAGTGCTTAGCTACTACAGTCAACAAAGTCAAAGTATATTTATTAAGAAAAAGGTAGAATGGGACATAATTTATATGAAATTGATTAGATAGTAAAAAAAAAAAAAGAAAGAGGTCTCCATATACACTGCCTGGCCAAAAAAACTATCATACTATAATATTTAGTTGGACCAGAGTTCCATTTGATTTGTAAAGTTTTCCTCAGTACTACTTTCAACGGGGTTAAGGTCAGGACTCTGTTGTGGCCAATTCATGTATCAAAATTATTCCTCATGCTCCCTGAATCACTCTTTCACAATTTGATCCAGATTAATATTGCCATTGTCATCCTGGAATATGCCCATGCTATCAGGGAAGAAAAAATCCATTGATGAGTACAACCTGGTCATTCAGTACAATCAGGGCGTCAGCTGACTTAATTTTATTGCTACATAAAGTTGCTGAGCCTAGACCTGACCAATTGAAGCTATCCCAGATCATAACACTACCTCCAGAAGCTTTTACAGTTGGTACTATGCATGATGGGTGCATCGCTTAATGCGCTTCCCTTCTTACCCTGACGTGCCCATCAATTTGGAATAGGGTAAATTTGGACTCATCAGACCACATTACCTTTTTCTATTGCTCCAGAGTCCAATCTTTATCCTCCCTTGTTGTTCCAAATAGCCTCACTAACAAGTGGCATTCTCGTAGCCACTTAGCTGTTCAGTCTCAATCCTGTAAGTTCTCTTTGCTCTGTGCATGTGGAAATGCGCTTAATTTCACTATTAAACATACCCATGAGTGCTACTGTCGATTTTATTTTATGATGTGACATCACCAAGCGTTTTAGTGATCTTTTTTTTTGTGACTGTTAAAAATAGCCTTGAGTTTTACTGTTGATTTTTTATGATGTGACTTCACCAACTGTTTTAGTGATCTTTTTTCCGACCACATTTCTTCCACGAAGCTGATGGTTCACCACTATCCTTCCAGGTTTTAATAATGTATTGGATTTAACCCAATTCCAGTAATTTCAGCAATCTCCTTGCTTTTTTTTCTTTGCTTGATGCAGGCCAATAATTTGCCATTCTTCAGACATTTTTGTTTAAGAAATGAGAAGCTACACACGGCATCAGTTAAGATTAAAAGAATTGTTGCCAATTGAAACATATTAATCACTGCAATATTGATCCAATCATAAGCATAAGTATCTGCTCATTTAAATCCAAACAGCGATTATTTTGTATTTTGTTTTGGCTAGGCAGAGTATGTATGACAGGTGGTGGGATGGGAGAGGTTAAAAAATAAGAGGGCTTAGTGGCATCAACTGAAAGGTTGATTCAAGAAGGAGAACTAGATGCAGCATTTTAATGAAGAATTTCAAAGTAAATATATATAGGGTCAATTATAAGTTAAATAGGCTGATTTTATTTAATTTTTACTTTAAGGCAAGACTTAGTAATGTGTAGTCACTTATTATGATATCTCTCTTATTTGATCCAATAAGTGACCTTCAAATTTGTAAACAGTAGGTAATGTTGAACAGACAACGATCTCAGTTTTAACGTATTACTTAATGTACAAATTTTGATAATTGTTTCTTTATATAGCCTACTGAGCTTTGCTACTAGTACAGGAAGAGCTTTCATTGTCTGGGATACCTGTAACTGCCCCTGCAATAATTTTATAGCAAATTTGCCAGTCAATATTTTTGATGCAAATGAGCTATGTGATTCACCGCAAATGTTTGCCAGAAAAATTGCAGCTCTTTACCGGTAATGGTGATCCTGCAGCAAACCTTTGGGAACAATGGACAATTTGCTGCAAGTTTGCCACAAGGCTCACCCTGCTGATAAGACCTGCTTAAACAGCATGCAATTTCCATGCCAGTCTAGGCTGGCTTAAGCTGGATAGTGCTGGTATGGTGCTGGTCTAGCGGGTTGACCAGCATATCCATGCTTTTCACTAAGTAAACCGTGCTGGTGAAGCTTGTTGACCAGCATGGTCTTTCTGATGAAGCTGATTAAGCTAGATGAAAAGCTAGTGGGAACACTAGCACACCAGTATCCCATGCTGGGGGACCAGCACCCAGCAATTCTGGTCTTTTCAGCAGGGCATTTGCATGTGAAAATAATCGGTGGTTAATTTGCAAGATTGTGGCAAATTTCCCATGAACTCTCCATTTTTGTAAGGGTGATCAATGCTATGAACATAACTTACACTCCTATGTAGAATCAGATCCTTCCATTGCTACAGTAAGTCCACTCACTATCTGCATACAGCAAAAAACAATTCTAAAAGAGTACTTCAACCCTGAGAACCTTGTTAAAAGTATAACCCCAGTTCTGTCAGGTACATGATGAAATGTAGAGAGACAGAAGAAAATAAATAGGTAAACAATTACAACTGTGTATGTCCAGAAGATGTGATTAGTTTCAGCAGCTCTCCTTATGATTGTCACACTGGATTTTCACCTCATGGATTCTTACTCCGACACCAACCATTTCACATACATTCCGATTTATTTCAAACCACGTCAGCAATGTAGCCTCTGTTCACCAAAAAATATGTATAAAAAGTGTTCCATACATAATGATAGTGATCTTTGTGAGAAACTGGGTCAAATGTAAGGAAAAAAAGGACATGTTGCAGCAAAATACATAAAAATATATGATTCCCCTTCTGTCGCTCTCTCTATGTTGTGTCGGAGAAGCGACACTAGGGGTCTCTCTTGAGCGCCGATATATACCTCTGTTCTATGAAAAAAGGCCAATGAGAAGTTGGCAGACGGTATTTGCCTATCCCGCCCCCGGACATACAGGCATTTAAACGGGCGAATACAGAAGTTCATTCAGAAAATTTATTTGGAGCCGATGGTCGTGCATGCAGTCTGCTGCGAGTCACACACAAGTTCCTGTTTAATCCTCTGACGCTCTGCATGCTGTTGGATCTGACGGCGCATAACAGCGGCTTTCTCCTTCCTTGCACGGCTGTGCATTATTGCCCCTGGGAGCGTCGACAGCGCAGACAACTCGAAAGAGTTATTCTAAAAGAGTAATTTTGCTCTAAAAAGAGCAAAACACAGCGGCGTTGAACGTCCTTCTCAGGACGCATCTTTTTAAAACGTTTTTTCCGCCCCTGTGTAGTTTCTGGAAGCGGTTGGTTTCTCCCCACCTCTGACGGTCATAAAAACTGCCTCGCGTACCTGGGTTGCAATCACACGCAGGCAGCGTTTTTATGAATGGTCTATGTTTTCAGTACGAGAACATAGCCATGTCAGCATTGCGGTCGCGGCTTTTTCTTGTAGTGAGAGAAAGCCACTTCAGCTGCCCCCCGTGCCTCGCCTCCTTCCTACGGGATTGAGGCAGGCGCCGCGGGCGATGAAGACGATCTGGGGACAATGACGGGCTCCGTTTCGCCGGGTGAACCCCCTCGAAACCCCCCGCCTCCCCGGCACGCTTGCTTGTTTCCGTCCGAGCTCGGGATGAGCATTCTCTCCAATGGGTTATGTTTTCAGTGTGATAACATAACCACGGCAGCGTTGCGATCTCTGATTTCTCTTGTAGTGAGAGAAAGCCACTTCAGATCGGCGATGAAGACGATCTGGGGAGAATAACGGGCCCTCAGCCCCAAGACTGTTCCCCGGCCGGCCGGTTCAGACGAGTCCAGAGGACGCCAACATCAGAACTCCTCTTTAGTCACAAACCCGCCCCCTGCCAGGTGCGCGAAGTAAGGTAAGTGCTTCGAGTCTGATCTCAGCACCAGAGCCTCGGGACGCTTCACTGCCTCATATGGCATCCTCTGCGGGTTGATGCATATGAGACCACCTCAGCACTGGGCTCAGACTCGAGTCCCGAGACGAGCATGGTGCCGCGGCACGCACCTTGTGAGAATCACCACCGCCTGCTGCCAAACCTTCAAACCCTGGACAGACGTCTGCTTTCTACGGGCAGGAGCACCCTTGCAGCAGGTGTCCCGACGCATCCTGGTCACGACCAACGCCTCCAAATCGGGTTGGTGTGCCGTGTGCAACGGGTGGTCTCATATGTAACAAACATTGGATAATTTAAACAGTTTAGATTTTAACCAAAAATGACCTTTAAAAAATCTGGGGTTCTTCAGATAAACAACATGTATTTTAAAATATAAAGTAAAAGTAGATTAATAACAAAATTAAATAAAATCTTTTATTTCTTCTTTTTTTAGATTCATAAATAAAATAAAAAAACGGATTCTTTAGAAAAACATACATTGTAAAATATACTCTAATGTAAAATTAACTTACATAATATATATATATATATATATATATATATATATATATATATATATATATATATATATATATATATATATACAATAAATAAAAAGCTGCCTTTAGCACAAACATTGGGAAAAAAAGATTATGAAAAATGCATGTGTACCACTGTTCTTTAATGTCACAGATGATCAAAGCAAACTTATGATTTATTCATTCTTTAAAAAATGACTGCAAAACAAAGATCACAGCAACAGCTTTTTATGAAAGCTATGTGAACATTAGCACAACTCAGCTTTCCATACCAAAAAGAATACCCACTTCAACCAAGTTTGTTTATATACAAATTCCTTTCAGTAAGTACCACATACACACCAGCAAGGCTCTGAACTGGCAGCTCAACAAATCAATAAATCAACCAATGGAAGAGTTGGGGTACAACCAAGATGGACGTTGTAATGACTTCAACCGAAGTAATATGACTGGTGTCATAATTCTTCAAATTTCAGGGGTTAGGATTCAGGAAGGGTGAAAGGGGATTCTTGGAAATGTGAAGGAATATTCAAACCTGGATTAAAAAGTGTCTTAATCTGATATGACAGTTAGAGACAGTTTATTTTCATTAATGAAATCTGAAAAAATTGTGATTCACCATTCTTGCAAAGTCAGTGGGCATGACTATGAAGTTCTTAAAAATACTTTAATGCAAGTATGTGCCAAGTTCAGGCATAAGTGAGTTGTGTGAACTATATAAGTGAACTATATAAGTCGTCATTTTTATTTGTTGTGTGCTTTTTACAACACACATACTTTCAAAGCACCTCAACAGAAGCTGTAATTAGGCTGCTTTCTGCACTAACTAGTCATAAAATGTGATCTCATCTTCATCAAACTCACAAGTATAGACAGGCACAATGTGCTTAAGCTAACAACACACAAACACTTATATTCTTTCTTGTCTTTATGTGTTCAACGTGCATTTAAACATCCACAGTATTGTGGAAAAAGTAAGTGAAGCCTTTGGCCTAGTGGCCAATCCTCCTTTAGCAGCAATAACCTCAACAAATCATTTCCAGTAGTTTTGGATTAGATCTGCACAGCATTCAGAAGCATCAGCTTCCATCCAAACTATTTCAACTCAGATATATTCTTAGGATGTCTGGTGTGAATGGCTCTCTTGACTGGGCTCTGAATGGGCCACTCCAAAAGGTGGACTTTCTTTTTTTGAAGCCATTCTGTATTGGATTTACTTTAATGTTTAGGGTTATTGTCCTGCTTCATCACCCAACTTCTAATGAGCTTCAGCTGGTGCAAAGCCACCCTGACATGTTCCTGTAGGATATCTGGAAAAACTTGAAAATTAATTTTTCACTCAATGATGGCAAGTGTCCCAGGCCTCGAATCAGCAAAAGCAGCCCCAAATCATGATGCTCCCTCAACCGTAATTCACTGTTGGGATTGTGTTTTCATGTTTGTATGCAGTGCCCTTTTTATGCCATACGTAGTGTTGTGTGTTCTTCCCAAACAAATCAGTCTACAAAACATTTTCCCAGTAGCATTGTGGAGAGCATTGAGCAATGTTTATTTGTTTGGGGGGGAGCAGCATCCTCCTTCGTGGTGTCCATGCCTGTTTAATGCCTGTCATTCTGCTGTGAGCCCTTTGAGTTATCTGGGCTGGACGGCCACTTCTAGGGAGAGTAAGCACATTACTAAATCATCTCCATTTACAGACAATTTGTCTATCTGTGGACAGATGAATATCTAAGCTCTTTGAGATAACTTTGTAACCCTTTCCAGCTTCATTCAAAGCAACAATTCTTGATCATAGGTCTTCTGGGATCTCTTTTTTGTGAGGCAAGTTACACGTCAGCAGATTCTTTTTGTGAATAACAAACTGTGAGGAGGAGGAGGGTGTGGCCGGGCTGTGAGTGTGCATGCCTGGTGCTGAGTGGCCCAATCAGCGGGAGAAAGATAAGAGGAGGAGTCAGGAGTGCTGGAGAGACAGAGAAAGAGAGAGAGAGAGAGAGAGAGAGAGACACACACACACACACACACACACACACACACACACACACACACACACACACACACGGAGCTGTGTGTGTGTCGTCCTGCTGTAATGTTGCAGTTAAGTTTTTCAAGTTATTATTAAAGTCTTGTTAAGTGTTTATCCGGTTCCTGCTTCCTTCTTTCGCGATGAGCATGAGGCTTGTCTGCCACACAAACTCAAGATGTTTGAGTGCTCTTTATAAGTCAAAGTAGCTTTAACCAACACCTCCAATCTTGTTTCATTAATTGGATGCCAGGTTTGCCAACTCCTGACTCTTATTAGCTTTTGTGGATGTCATTAGCCTAGGGGTTCACATAATTTTTCCAACCTACACTGTGAATGTTTGAATGATGTATTCGGTATGTACAAGAACAATACAATCATTTGTGTGTTATTAGTTAAAACAGATTGTGTTTGTTTATTATTTTAATTTAGATGAAGAGCAAACCAGATTTTAACCAAAAAATGCAGATAATTGTTCAGAATATTTTTCTTGCCACTGTATATGTATACACTGTATATAGATTTTGAATGAACTCTAAGATTAATGACTTAAAGTCTTTGAAGTCCGTCCTGATTTAACTGTGGAATAGGACACAAATGCATTGAATTTTATTATTTGGCTGATTAAGGCTTTAGTTGGCAATCCATTTATTGTCTATGTATTCCATTTTAATAGTGTGTTGTCCATCCTTTGACCAAGATTATGTGGGCAGAGGTCAGTGAGGGGGATATCAGTCCAGCTGATAGTTTGTGGCAGTTCATTTCCAGTTAAGTTCATCCTAAATCCAAGGTTCCAGTAGTGGCCAGTGAAGTATCCCATGTTTTACAGTTGGAGTTGGCAGCACCCTTTGTGAAGTCCATCGTAGTAGACAGAAGTGACATCTGGCTGGCTCAGGCTGTAGTTAGTGATCATCAGTCAGTGACATGTAGCAGTAGGAATTGGACATCAGGCAGGACCGGAGAAGGATCTGGCACACTCTGGTATCCTCAGGATGTGTGTTCCGAGGTTGAGACAGGGAAACAAATAGAATAATATTAATGTAGTTGCCATTCACTTTAATGCAGACTTATATAAAATAAGAAGTGTTTCCGGTTCCAGCGAACCTGACTAATACAGCATAACTAAGACTTGAGGGATAAATTAGGTGTATGCCTGGCTGAAGAGATGAGTCTTTAGTCTACACTTAAACTATTATATAGTCTATATAAATATAGACTAGTTACGTCTTGCATTATTTTTCACAGTAACAATGTCCATCTTGTGTGTATACCTCTATGACAAGCTCTTATATGTGTGAAAAAAGGTGGTGTTCGTCAGGAGGTGTGGAGTAAAGGTGTGGAAGTGTGAGCAAGAGACAGACACAGTGGGAGTGGTCTCGGAGAGGCATTTTATATTAAATAATATACAGCATAAAAAGTCCAAAAAGGAAAAAAATAACATGCCCATGTTGAAAGTGTCCAAAACAAAGGGGATAGCTGGAGTTCTTGTTGTGAAATGGGGCTATTTGAAGGACTAGGTGTGTCAAAAGGGCTGTTCCAGGAATAAGGGGTTGGGTTTGGTGGTCACACATGCTCCACTCTTGGTCCCAGGTGCAATGGGTGGTGGCTTCTCTGGTGGCAGTGCTTCAGGGGGATGGCTGCCCAGCCTTTTGTCCGTGACATGTGCTCTCATCCCCGGCAGCTCATTTAGAGGTTCCAGGGAGTGGGTCCGGTGACTCATCTAATCCATGCCGGATACCCTACCTGCTCTGATCCTGGACTTGTGAGGATACCAGTGGAGTTAGATGCCAGTCTACCAAGGAGGGTGCGCTCTGAATTTTAAAGACATCAGGTGTGGCTCATCATCAACTGTCAAACAAGGCTTATGAAATTGTTCCTCTCCTCTCTCCCGCCCACTCCCATTGTAAGCCTGGTTGAAGGACAGCACTCAGAAGAGGTGGGGAAAGAACAATCCAAGGAATGGGCATGGCGTTCTGCCACAGAGGATATAAGTATAATTAATCATATTGATCTATTGACATACACCACCATGGCTAGTATTAACTGTAATTATAAGTGATATAATTTAAGATGCCATTGTAATACTATAGTTTGAATCACCAACTGCAAATGCATGGACTGAGTTCAGACTTTGCGCTGAAATAGACAAGGTTCTTAGATGTCTCAGAAATCTCAATTACCCATAAAATGTAATAGAATACAATTACCCCAAAAAGTATAGACAAGCACAATGTGCTTTAGCTAACAACACACAAACACTTATATTCTTTCTTGTCTTTATGTGTTCAACGTGCAATTAAACATTTACAGTGTTGTGGAAACAGTGTTCTTACAAAAATAGCAAATTTGATTTTGCGCCTCTTCATTTACATAGACCTCTCATATCTACATCCACAGCTTGTGCGAATACAGCCACAGATTGCGTGAGCTCTCCATACCATGGCCAGTTGTGTGTTGCCCTGGCAAGAAAATTGCTCTCTGATTTAATGCTCTCACAATAATTGGAAAAGACGTAGCACACAGTAGTAGCGCTTAGTGTGTAAGCAAACTAAATAGCAAAACCAAGTTTCAAAACACTTGCCCCATTTGTCCAACAAACAGATGGTCTTACCTAAGTTACACAATTGGTTCTGCCAATGTTGCTATGTCCAGCTACTCAAACAAATAGAGCAATGTTTTAAAAAGAGCCACTAGAATATTTTCTAGTTTATTTGTACAAGCTGTCTGGGCTGTTTTGTTTAATTTTGTGGTTCCTATGGTTTTACTACTAATACCATGGTTACTTCAGTAAAACCATGGTTAATTTTCTTTAGGGAAATTATAAAGACAACAAAAATCGTAATTTTCCATTTACGCCTATATAGGCCTATTACCAATTTTATCCCCAAAAAAATCAATTTAATGGAGGTATTATGAAGTGGTGGTGGTGTAGTGGTCAAGCACCATAACTGGTAATCTGGTAATCAGAAGGATGCTGGTTCGAGCCCCACAGCCACCACCATTGTGTCCTTGAGCAAGACACTTAACTCCAGGTTGCTCCAGGGGGATTGTCCCTGTAATAAGGGCACTGTAAGTCGCTTTGGATAAAAGCATCTGCCAAATACATAAATGTAAATGTAATGTAAATGTATTAATATTGGTATTTATTCAGTGAGTGGGGTGTGGTCGGCCAAACGATCAACTTTCCACATTAACTGGAGCTTCTGCCTGTTTTTCTTGCCCTAAAGCATTTTCTCTCCATACTGAGAGACCATCGTGTTCTAATACTAACGGATGGTTGTTCCATAAATGAACAGACAGGTAGGGATGCGGTCCCTAAGTCTATTACGACTGATCATGGAAATGTAAAGGAAATTTCAAATGAATTGTATTTGATTGGTATAAATAATGCATTTTCATGAAAAGAATAAAAAAAAGAGAGAGAGAGCGAGAGAGACTGTCTCCAGGCTTTTGATCTGCTACCTCTCAGAGCATGTGCTGGGTCACCTCTCCAGGGAGAACCTTGCGTCAGTGAATGGTGTATTCAAACCGAGGTGGTTTCTCATATCTGGAATAGGTTTGGCAAGTCCAAAGTAGATCTCTTCGCATTGTGAGAAAATGTATGCTTTCGTGCATAAGTGGCCAAAATCTCTCCTTTATGCATTTGTTCCACTGGACAAAGAGCGTCAGGAGGGTTTATTGCTAATTCTTGCACCCCATCATTGGCCGTCAAAAACATGGTATACGGACATCATTAGCCTTCTGATAGGAGAGGCTTGGTGTCTTTCATTACACACAGATCTCCCCACCCAAGCGAGGGGGGAGATTCTGCATCACTCGCTGGAGTTGTGGGCTCTGTGGGCCTTTCCATTAAAAGGGATCATTTAATCGATACAGGGTTGCCATCCAAATTTGTTGCTTCAGTTCAAAGTGCTAAAGCTCTCACTACTAGAAGCGTTTATTCCTTTAAATGTCATGCCTTTCAATCATTGTGTCGTCAGAGGAACATTATTCCCTATCTGTGTGCATGCACTCAGCTTGTGGCATGGCTACTTTGTGGGCACCGTTCAAAGGGGTTTCAGTGGAGGATATTTGTGCAGTGGTCAGTTGCGGACACTCTTATGTGCCATTATCATTTGTATGTCACAGCAGCATTGGTGGCTCACTCTGTGTTGTCTTGTATCGGAAGAATTATTCACCCCAGTGAGCCAACTAAACTTTTCTTATTTATAACATTCTGTGTTTTTCTGGCTTCATGGTGTGTGAATAAAGATCCCATCGTCAATGTGTTGTACTAACTAAATGGGAACATAAAATTATGCATATAAATGGAAGTGGAGCGTAGTTCTAGCGGGAAGATCAGCAGGTGCACATCATCACATCATTAGGTGGGTAACTCCTAGCGAATCGCACGTAAGCCAATGCTTTATAAGTCTGCTCACACTGCAATCATCTCAACTTCTGCCAACATCAAACCCATGGGGAGTAAACAACCAGCAAACCCGGATCTTCACCCATATCTCATTCACTCAGGAGATCTCTCTCAATCGCATTGCATGACCCGGCGCGGAAGGAGCGCGCACCCCGCGAATCCTGCAAAATCATCTGCCCAGGCAGCAGCCGGCTTCCATCAGAAATAAGCTAAGTCATTTTCATATCCATCAAATGCATTCAGATCTAGTCATGGGTCTAGACCTTCCGTTGCCATGCTACCTGTTCATCACAAAGTTGCAACGCTTCCTGTTCATCATAATGCATTCGCATCAACATCAAAAGCCAGTATTTCATGTCAACAGCGCATTCACTCTCATAGTATCTCATGAGGGCAACTCGGTCAAGGTTCATTCACTTGTCATTCACAGTCTGCATGCCTGAGCGTTCCCCATCGGGGAATTAAGATAATTATTCATGCATATCATCATGTACAGTCAACGCTTATCATACAGGCTCTCATTACGTCATTCAGTAAGATTCCCGCATTTTGTGGCCACCTTCGCCCAAATCACATAAAGGGTGCGTTCCAATCCAATTCATCATCCCTATGCCCTACTCACTAGGAAGACCGAGCCCATGATGTGAGTATTCCGAGGGAGCATGACATCACAGTTTCACCTGGTGATGTGCGCCCCCCCTTCCTGAGCACAAACTATGCAAATTACATACCCAACTTAAATGGCTGTATCTACTGGCTCCCCTGGAGTATGGACACAGTCGTAGTATCCTTTGAAAGAATACACTTTGGGCTTCACTTCTCAAGTTTCAGAATTATTATATGTTGCTATTTTAAAGCAAAAAAGTACAATCTCAAAAAAAACTTTGATATGGGCTCATTCTGTTTAGAAGAATTCATATATAAGATAATATACAGTTTTACAACAGGAATGCTGCTCAGATTTCATAGTCTGTCGAAGAACGACGATGAAGTGTAATTCTTCTAATGTAAACATAGAGAACATATCAAGATTTATAATTGCGTACAAAAGTGCTACTGGACGTTATAGAATGAACTCCGTCACGGACAATTGACCCAAGCAGGCCGAACTGGATTTATCTGGCGATCGCTACTTCATAATGAGGTATGAAGTCCCGTTTTTTATATTGTATGTTGTCATCCGCACTTCCGGCACAAATAAACAAATTGCTGTTTCTGGAGGACTGCTAACATGCAACAGAAATCGCATATCAACGTCGAACACTTAGACCTTCGAAAAGACGTATAATCTGTTAACATTAATTGCATATCCATGCATGCATATATCAGAATGCAAATATATTAAACGTAAGCAGTGACGTCACTCCCGAGTGCAAACAAATGTGTATCAACGGGTTAATATAGCCTTCACCAAGCCTTGTGAAAGAATTTACTTCGTTCGGTACAACATTCGATGAGGTTCCCAGAGCGCCTCCAAGGGCGCATTTACACGATCCATAAAACGCAGCATTTTCTTACTCCAGACGTACTTCCATGTTCTCATCGCTAGCACCACTGTTGCGTCGTGCCTCCGACCCCTAGCGGTAGGCTCCGCACCGCTTCCCCTATTCATCAGATTATCTACCACCAGCGTAAGGCATTTCACTATGATCAGGTCATACAGCGAGTAATTCCCATCTTGTGGCATACTTCCATTTTATTATAATTCAGGCATCATCAAAGAGCAGAAATTCGTTGGCATGTCTTCACAAATCATTCACTCATCGTGGTCAGACCACTACAGCAACAACTAATCAGAACCAACATGATCGACAGCGTAAATGCCAGAATTTAGCATACATGTTTAGGTTTGCGTGTATCTGGTCTCCGGAATATGTCAGAGACAATGGTAACTTGGCACATCAGCCGTCGAATCAGCTATCAAACACATTCGGAAGGAGATTTGCAAATATTCACAAAAGATAAAGTGCGATACTGCATCTTCAGGTTGTAAAGGTGGGACATGAACAGCCGGAACTGATCCATGCTTGAGTATCACATTCTTGAAGATCCCGATTCATATCGACACACATTCACAAAGCAGTCTCGTGCAAGATGATTTGCACAAACATGCACACATTTTCGTATGTTTTGGGGCCCCCCTTCTTCAAAAACTAAACCGTCCACTGCATCTTCAGGTGTAACGATCCCTGGTTGTCTGCCCCGTGTTTTCCGTGTCACCGTCACCATGTTTCCCAGTCTTCATCACTATGTTATTGTTCGCACCTGTTTGTCATTTGTGATCATCCTGTGTCTGTATTTAAACCCTGTTAGTTCCTCCATTCCCTTGTCGTTCGTTGTTTCTACTGTTTCGATGTGTCTGGATGTAGTTGTCTTGCCTACCTTGCCTTCCCGTGTTCATTCCAGCCATGTGTTCCCAGTTCTGTGTTCCTCCAGTGTTTTCGTGTTCTAGTTTCATTTTACCCATCGTGGTTATTGCCTTTGTTCCTGTCTGTTTATTCTCACCCTTGTTTAATAAAAACGCACGTAGATCCAACCTCCTCGTCTGCTTCTGTCTTCGTCCACACTCATAACATCAGGGCTCTATGCCAGGAGTACATAAGACTCTCATGTTCCTTTTACAGCCAACAACTAAACTCTCATGAAGCTGAGACATTATTCTTCTCACCGTATTTGCTCCAGCTCGAGGAATAAGAGGGAGGAGAGAGAGAGAGAGAGCGAGAGAGAAGAGAAAAAAAAAACAACCCACAATGAGCCACGTCTCTAGAATTCTAGACATCACACACATTTTCTAACCATGCAAGCTTCCCCCCTAAAGAAACATGACAGGATCAGGTCTATTTTCACGTCGTTCGCTGGTCAGTTTGGGTCTCCTAACGCAATCTCCAGCCCCATCAGGCCTCCTCAATTTTGCCATGCTTATCATTCCTCAAGGCCACTCTGCCATTTTTCCGCCTCCTCACACTAGCTCATTCCATAGACAGCCTCTCCTACCCACCAATCAATGATGCCTGGCGAGAATCTCCGGATGACACGCCCCTATTTCTTGGACATGGCTCCCTCCATAGGATTCAGGGGTTGCCGTCAAGGACCATGGTTCACTGGGGAATGGCCAGAATTATACTTTCTTCAATATAGCTTCCTACGCTCCAGACGCTCTCTTCGTAAGTAATCCCATTGCTAGATATTTCATAATTGAATATATTTAACAAATGTTCTCAATCTACAATCCCAGTCTCAATGCAGCTCAGCGCAGGGAAGAAAGAAATGACACCGAGACCCAAGCTTCAAATCCTTCCTCGCCATTTGTACAGCACTTCATCATACGGTCCAGCAAACAACCTTCCCCTCTACCCTCCAATGAAATGGTTCTTTACACTATATGGGGTCAAATATATGTTTGAGTTCAGAAATAGGAAATACATTCCCAGAACCACTGCAGCCTCATTCCGCGATGACACAGCAAGCTACATCTACAAAAGAAGTTTAAAATAGGCCTTTCTTATTCCACACCCATCATCACGGCCAGCATCATATGGGTTCCCTCCAGAAACTCAAACGCATCGTAGTCATGCGACAATTCTGCAGTCGTTTCTACAATCAATAAAGGCTAGCCCTCCTCGAACCATCATGTCCCCTATGAGAAGTCTGACATGGCAGAGCATTTCCTGTAACGTTATCATCCCAGCCAGACACATTCCCGGGTTTTTCAACGTAGTCTCTGACCCCCTCCCTCGCTTTGCAGGAGTTCCACAGACCAGCTCGACGGGCACCCTTCGAGGTATACTGGAATCTACAATGAAGATGCTCGGCCGCTGCTCTCCCCAATCATACCCGAAATGGTCAACTTGACCCAAATCATCAAACAAGCTCAACTCCCCATCAGCCATAAGTTCTCATGCATATCTGGTGGTGGTTGGCAGCTCTTCCCCAGCTCATCCTTACCTACATAATGATTCAATTCAAGCAAGCTCATCATTCACAAGGACAGCACATAACTATGTCCCCCCCTCCCCTTGCCGGGCTTCCATAAACTCAAGCAATGTTCCTTCGCATAGGTATTGCTCAAACCAGCCGCTCTCGCCAGAAGCTCACACCATAACTACATGCTTTCAACAAGGTATGGCACGACAACATCGCCATTATCGTATGGTGTTATGTATGCTGTTCACTCTGGCAAAGATAACCATCAAACAACTTTTCCCTCGTCGGAGGGTTTTCATATCAATGTTGTTTTCTTTCAATGAAGGGACTGCACGCAATGTCGCCATTATCGTATGGCTTTACGCATGTTGCTCACCTTTCGGCAAAGATACCTAAAACAACTGTTCCCTCGTTGGAGGGTTTTCATGTCAATGTTGTTTTCTTTCAACGAAGGGATCAATTGCCTTTCAGGTGTCTTCAGTGTGTGTATGCGAGGGTGCGATGGCCCAAAGTCAATGTGTTGTACCTCTGGGAACAGTAGTTATATGCATAACTTAAAATTTTGTGAATAAAGCTTGATCTATAAGGAGCATGAGGTACACTGAATTAACGCCACAAAGTACTCCTAACTCACCCCAGAGTTCTCCTAAATTCACTTAAAAGGCCTACTTACATTTCGTTGTATTTGGATATTAAATTGAGATAGAAGAAAGTATTTAAACATAGATAAACACAATTTACCTTTAACATACAAAAACAAATAAATTAATCAATAATAGTCATGCTCTAAACCTATAAATACAAGAATTTATTACTATTTTTTTGTTTTTATTGCCTTTCTGTTATTATTTTTTATTAAAAACTTGGCACATGCAAACACAAATATTCATTCAAATAGCATTACTGTCCTACAGGATCTGCCCTGAGATTAACTCTGAACTGAAGCCAAACTCAACACTTCTATAACTGTTGTACTCCAATTTCCTCTGATAATTAGTTTCATAGCAATGCTGACATGAAAATAATGTGTTAAAGAGGTTGCCTTACATATATTCTCTCCATTCTGTGATTAATAGTGTTCAATAATTGAGTTTGTAAAAAAAGAACCCAATTAGGATTACTCACATAAAAATCAAATGGGAGCGTTCTGCAATTCACATTGCTGTTTCAGAGTTTCATTTAATATCAATGTTAAATGCTCTTCATAGAAAACAGTTTGATGCATTGATGTCATAACTTGCTTTAAACATGTTGTCCTCAGGTCCATTCTACTGAAGAACATGACCATATTTCCATGAAACTACAGCTTATTAAAGAACAATCTTTGTTTTTTTAAATAGCTGTGATATGGGTACCATCTACCCTGTTAATGAAATTAATATTTCCACAATATTTGGTGTCTTACAAACAGATTTTAATATTTTGCTTGAAAAAATAAATAATGCACGTCATTTTCCTCATCCCAGTGAGATGAAGAGTGATTATGAGCTATGTAACAAGGGTTAACTTTTTAGAATTAATTTGGGTTATATTTGGATTTGGGTTTAAAATTCACAATGTGTGGCATTTTTCAGAATACTGAATATAATACCATGCATGACCCAACACACTTCTAATGAGAGACCAGAGTAACTAGCGCACCAAAAGACCAATACACATAGACAGTACAAAGTTTCCCATTGGAATTATTGCTTGGTTAGTAAACTAATATAAGGTAATGTCAAAGCATAGAATGGCATATAGGAAAGGATCATTTTTATTTTTATGAGGTACCGCTAATCATGATGTCATGACATTTTGTGGCAGTCTGCATTAGTGTTTGTAATTTGCTGCAGGGCTAGTGAACTGCTAGTTTCTAGGAACTAGATGATCCTTGTGATATGCATATCCATATAAACAGTATGAATTGTGTTTTTGTGTCCTTCTTGTGTCAACTGAATGTGCAGTCTGCAGCTGAAGCATATTAATGTAAATTTAAAAATAAAAATTCAAGACAGTGCATGTCAATATAATGAGAATTGAAATATTCTATGACAATTATCATACATTTAACATCACATTAAATCTCCCATTGGACCATGCCACAAACCAAACTGACTTCAAGTCAACACTACATCTATGCAACATTTTATTCATTGCACGTTTAATGAGCTACCACCATTGTGCTCTTGACACAGGCACTGTACCATGGACTGCATTGGATTGTTTGATTGTATAATTCCATAATTAGTTTACATAATTCTGTGCAATATATGAGCAGTGACTTACACAAAATAAAGCAGATACTTAAGAGCCTATAATTGGATCATTATTGCAATGATTAATATGTTTCAGCTGGAAACAATTCTTTTAACCCTAAATGATGCTCTGTGTAGCTTATCATTTCTTAAACAACCATGTCGGAAGACGTATCCCATGTTTATGGAAAAGATGTTACTGAGTTTCAGAAGGGGCAAATTATTGGCCTGCATCAAGAAAAGAGGAGATTCACTGGGAGTGGGTTAAGAACTTTCCAACGCATTATTAAAACCTGGAAGGATAGTGGTGAACTGTCAGCTTCGCAGAATAAATGTGGTCAGAAAAAAATCTTGAATGATCGTGATCGGAGATCACTAAAAAACTTCATGAATCAAACGACAGTAGAATTTACGGCTATGTTTAATAGTGGAAGTAAGCGCAATTCCACAAGCACAATGCAATGAGAATTTACATGATTGGGACTAAACAACTGTGTGGCCACGTGAGTCCAGGTTTACCCTATTCCGATATTACATATTTACTTTTGTACTTTAATTCACTTTCACAGTACAACCACAAATTGGCACTTACAACCTCTCAAATCTAGCACAGCAACTTGAACTTTGCAACTACTTTTGCATAAACCTTAAGCAAAACTCACTTGTGCACTTGTAAACCCAGATGTGAGATAGCAGGCTACCCGTGTTGGGCAGGGGCGGTGCCATTGAAGTTGTGACCAATCACAAGAGCTGGAACAACTGATGCCAGACCAATCAAAAACGGATCATAGTACTTTCTTGATGGCTGAATCTATTCTGCTGCTGAACCTGAACTAGAGATATAGAAATGTGAATTTTCTGGTGTTATCCCTTATTATCGCTAATATCCCTTACTTAGATGTCAATATGTGATTTAAATTAAAAGTACACATGACCATGGTAATCTGAAATAATCATGATTAAAGCAAGTCATCGTGGTCAGGCATTTTTTTAGTAAGTTCTAAATTATATCTTATTCTTAAGGTGTCAAGGTGCATTTTCTTACTGCTTGATTTTAAGGATTGATCAGCATGGATGGGATGATAAAACAGTTTAAACAGACTTTTAACTAGAACTAAGAAATGAATTACTGTCATTACCTTAGTTTTATTCTGAATGGATAAATATACGAACAGAGTCTCATTTCAAACAAGAATGCACACTGTGTACAATATTATAATTTTTCACATGTGGGTTTTTACAATAATTACAGTACCATTAAAATTCATCAAAAGCAAGAATGGCTTATGGCTTAGATTTAACCTTTGCTTGCTAATTTGCAACAATGCAATATTTCAGCATTGAGGTAGAAGTACATATAAGGGAAACGATAATAAAGTCATGATTTCTAATCTTCTATTGATTGTCAGCAAGCATGATTAATATAGTTATCCATTCATGTGAAAATGAGGAGAATCTTTTGGAAAGAATAACATTCAAGTTTTTGTGTTGTTTTACACTTCAAAACAATCAGAAATGTTTCTGTCCAAGCTTAAGACATAACATGATACCAGACTTTGTTCAGTTTAAAGATTTTAATACAAAATAATTAATACAGAAGATAAATAAATGTTAGACAGTTACTGAAATATAGCAGAATGCTGCAATCTGACAATTTAAGGATGTCTCTGTTTTGACTCTAAAATTAGGAACAGTTCTCTGGTGATAATTCAGATTCCTCCTTTCACTCATATACCTATTGGTACCTAACCTCTGTTTAATATTTTTATGGAAATATGGAACTCGAGGCATATGAGAGCTGGCTGGATTGATACTAGGGTGACCAGATCAGAATTGGTAAAATGCGGGACGGATGAATTTCAAAAATCTAGGCAAAATTATTTGAGGAATTCTGAATGAAATGACTGTCTGTCATGTAAACATGGAAATACAAATAAAAAAAAACCATTGAACTCAATTGTCATCATGAAACAAATAAAACAAACACTGCGCTTTAACATCACCAACATCCAATCAAATCACTCCTTGTGACTTTTTTGAGCATGAAATTTGCACCTTGCCGCCTATGTAGTCTACGTAGCCTACTGCAGCTCGCTACGTTCTTTTACTGTCTATGGTTGCAATGAGCAGCCGACAGGAGCTGGCTGCAGGACGGCAATGAGCAATTTTTAATATTCTATAACACTATAACTACTCGAGAGTCTGCTCTTGAGACTTTGTTCTAATTTTCGGGACAAATTGGGGAAGGATTCGGGATTCGGGACAACTGCTTGGATTTCGGGACTGTCCCGAATTTTTCGGGACGTCTGGTCACCCTAATTGATACACCCTATGAAGTTTTACTGAATACAAACATCCTGCAGAAACATTTCTTCAGAGAATTTCTAATTGCCATCCTCAGACATTACATATGTGGTCTGTCGGCACCGAATTCTGCATTGATCAACTTGATAAAATTGTCTCATTTTAATAGTCAAATTACTTGTAGGGGCCTGGGTAGCTCAGTTAGTATTGATGCTGACTACCACCCACTCCTCGCTAGAGTGACTCCAGCCAGGTCTCCTAATCAACTAAATCGGCCCAGTTGCTTTGGAGGGTAGAGTCACATGGGGTAACCTCCTTGTGGTAGCATTAGTGGTTCTCACTCTCAGTGGGGCACGTGGTAAGTTGTGCGTGGATTGCGGAGAGTAGCATGAACCTCCAAATGCTGGGAGTCTCTGCGGTGTCATGCACAACAAGCCACATGATAAGATGCACTTCTCAGGTGTTCAATATGGCTGCATTGCGAGCTCCGACCCAACATTGCAGTTTTTTGTTTGTTTTGTCTACAATTCTTGTGTTTTTTGTCTTGGATGTTGTTATCATCTACGATAGACAAACACTTTTGGACATTGGTTCTACAATAGCACACCGAAAACCGAACTTTACATTTCTCAATGCCGACCCGCTGTTTACAAACACGGCAGCGGAGCACTTTGTCTGGGCTGCCTGGCCGTGGAACTGTAGCAGGAAAAGGGGAAGGAGAGCCGACATTCTCATCAGACATTATTTGGCAAAGACCTTGTAACTTTGCCACCATTAGTTTTACCAACATGGGAAAGAGACCATTATACCAGTCACACAGAGACCTCTTAAATGGTATCAAACATATACAGTTGCATTCTTTGTTTTCATGGTATTTGTTATATTTTTACATATAAATCTTGTGTCTTTGTAACAGCCTATAAAACATTTAAACTAATGGGGTACAACAAGAGCTTGATTTGTAGCAACAATTCAGTGGAATGATTTTTATAACTTTATTAGTAAAATGAAATAACAGTAGTATATGCAAAATATAAATAAATTAATTTATATATATCATTTCATAGAAAACGTCTAGGTTACGTATGTAACCTCCATTCCCCGATGGAGGGAACAAGACGTTGTGTCAGAGAAGCTACACTAGGGGTCTCTCTTGAGCGCCTATATATACCTCTGTTCTATGAAAAAAGGCCAATCAGAAGTTGGCAGACGGTATTTGCATATCCTGCCCCCGGACATACGGGCATTTAAGCGGGGCGTATACGGGAGTTCATTCAGGATTTTTCTGAGGAGCCGGAAATGGTCCGGCCACAACAGTGTCTCGGCTCAGCGACGTGGCGGGGAAGACACAACGTCTCATTCCCTCCATCGGGGAACGGAGGTTACATACGTAACCTAGACATTCCCCTTCTGTCGCTCTCTCCACGTTGTGTCAGAGAAGCGACACTAGGGGTCCACCTTTAAACATGCCATGCACTGAGCCGTGTACGTGAACTGCTGGTATTTCTTACGTTCAAAGGTGAACAGCTGTATCAGGCTGCACGTACCCTTCCCCAATGCCCCATTAAAGCCATCAGAATCCTTCTGGTTACCCTGGAGAGGGGAACAAGGTGATGCTTGCCAACCTGGGAATGGGCCAAGCCTGGCTGGGCCTCTTTTCTCTCTATGTTTCTCGCATAGAGCAACTACGGCTGGGGCCCTTACATGCATTAAGGGAAGGTGGACTTACCCCGTAGACCCTGCAGAGACCACACCTACCCTGCAGGGGAGGCAAAGAGTGGTGAATACATCACATGGCCGCTTAGGACCTATGTGGGAAAGTTGGCGCGGTGGTAGATCCAGCCTCATAGAGGGGGGAAGCTTACAGCACGGCGACCGAGGCAGCTGGAACTGCCTAAGGGAGACACGGGAGTCCGCTCGTGGGGGACAGTACCGCAGAATTACACAAAGGGGGAGTCCGAACAGGAAGCCTTAACCTGTGGAGCACCTATTCCAGTACAGGGTAGATTGAGTACCCGTAGTGGCTTGGGTCGGCGAGTTCCTCCGCTGAACTGCAGACCCAAAAGGGCTAGGGAGGAATCAACCAGGGATCCGAAGATGGGGTCTCCTGGGAACAAAGGCGCACTATTTTACCTCAGCTGAGGGAAAGGGCGCTAGGCGCAAGCGATTCACCCGGCCAGATCATCAGCGTGTTACCGAGTTCTACGGGCTCGGACCTGAGAGAACACGGGACGATACTGACTCAATTTGGAGATTGTAGAATCTCCAAAAGTGTTAGGTGTTGCCCACCCTGCTGTGGTTATGTTCTCACACTGAAAACATAACCCATTGGAGAGAATGCTCATCCCGAGCTCGGACGGAAACAAGCAAGCGTTCCGGGGAGGCGAGGGGTTTCGAGGGGGTTCACCCGGCGAAACGGAGCCCGTCATTGTCCCCAGATCATCTTCATCGCCCACGGCGCCTGCCTCAATCCCGTAGAAAGGAGGCGAGGCGCGGGGGGGCGGCTGAAGTGGCTTTCTCTCACTACACGAAAAAGCCTACGACCGCAATGCTGTCATGGCTATGTTCTCGTTCTGAAAACATAGACCGTTCATAAAAATGCTGCCTGCGTGTGATCGCAACCCAGGTATGCAAGGCAGTTTTTATGACCGTCAGAGGTGGGGAGAAATGAACCGCATCCAGAAACTACACAGGGTTGGAAAAATCGTCTTTAAAAAGACGCGTCCTGAGAAGGACATTCAACGCCGCTGTGTTTTGCTCTTTTTAGAGCAAAATTAATCTTTTAGAATAACTCTTTCGAGTTGTCTGCGCTGTCGAAGCGCCCAGGGGCAAGAATGCACAGCCGTGCACGAAGGAGAAAGCCGCTGTTGTGCGCCGTAAAGTCCAACAGCATGCAGAACGTCAGAGGATTTAAACAGGAACTTGGTGTGTAACTCACAGCAACTGCATACACGACCATCGGCTCCGAAGAACTTTTCTGAATGAACTCCCGTGTTCGCCTCTCTTAAGTGCCCGTATGTCCAGGGGCGGGATATGCAAATACCATCTGCCAACTTCTCATTGGCCTTTTTTCATAGAACAGAGGTATATATCGGCGCTCAAGAGAGACCCCTAGTGTCGCTTCTCTGACACAACGTGGAGAGAGCGACAGAAGGGAAACTTATGTAGAAAATCTCATTCTCCTTCTGGGCTACTGTGTAACATTTGGAGTAAATTTGGAGTAAAAAAAATAAAACAAAACACGTTCAAGGGATAGTTCTCACAAAAATTTTGTCATCATTTACTCACCCTCAAGTTGTTCCAAATATGTTTCCAAGATATTTTGAAGAATGTTGGTAATCAAACAGTTGAAGGTAGCCATTGACTGCCATAGTAGGAAAAACTAAAATACTATGGAAATCAGTGGATACTGTCAACTGTCATGTTACCAACAGTCTTCAAAATATCTTCTTTTGTGTTCAATAGAAGAAAGAAACTCATACAGATTTGGAACAACATGAGGGTGAGTAAATGATGTCAGAATTCTAACAGGTCAGTCTCAATCTTTGTATACACAGAACCACACAATATAAAATTGTCAGAGCAAAATATTTAATAATTTCACGGATTCTATTCACAAAAGTATGTCAATTTTGGTATTAAATAGTCTAAAATTAGTTTAAAAAAAAAAAAAAAAAAAACGGTTATATCATAATTTGGGGCAATTCCAACGAGATTAATATCATACAAGCTGTTTAAGCAAACAGATATTTTCGGTTCCTGCTCGCGCTTCATTGTTGCCATGTCAGATAGTTAATTCATCAACCCGATGCATCAGCATCCAGAAAATTAAAGGCCTAAAATGTCCTTAAAATAAGATGATCATTATTGACAGAATGTTGAGCTACAAAACAAATAAGCTGTCCTTAAAATATCAACATTGACACGAAAAATCTCCACAGACATCGGAACCCATTTTTTTGCCCTAACTGGTGTTGACCTGATTGCTGCTCGTGCAGATGATATTAAGGTCTATTTACACTTTCTAATGGTAGAAAATAATTTTCTGAACCGAATGATACAAGTATCAGCAGGTGTTTTATCACCGGAATAAACTCAGAGATGATTGAAATCAATGTTTAGGAAGCCCATATTTTTGGCGCAAAATTATAAAATGTAATGTCAATTAAATAATTAATTTCAGTATTTATCATGTTAGAAATGACAATTTGAGTATTGTATCTCAAATCCCTTAGTATAATATATAATTTACAGCAATAAACACACATTACCTATTTTCGTCTTTTTTATGGCTATGACTGCTTTGACACTCTTAATCTCATAATTAGATAATGCGACTTTAGCCGGGGTTTCACAGACGGGATCACATATTCAGGTGTAGATTTCAGCTTTTGTGAGAGAGTCCTATGATGCAGAGTTCTTTGACTTTTACCGGAAATGGTGCCTTTTGGGCATAGACATCCTGGTGCCAGCCTTACACCGGGGTCTTTAACAAAGCCAATTTCAAAACAATCGCACATCAGTTGCAACACACAAGGGGACCGGGTTTGGACCATTGCTACTCTCCCCTCCGGGATGGCTATAAATCCCTCCCCGCCCACCATTTGGCAAATCAGACCACTCTTCTGTTCTGCACTGAAACAGGAAGCACCCACCCTCAGAACGATCCAGTGCTGGTCGGACCAATCAGATTCTGTGCTACAAGACTGTTTTGACCATGTGGACTGGGAGATGTTCTGGTCCACCTCTGATGTGGACATAGAGGTATACGCTTGTAGCATAATGTGTTTCATCAGTAAGTGCATAGAGGACGATGTTCTGACCAAAACTATATCTACCCAAACCAGAAACAATGGATTAAAGAGATGATCTGTGTGTCTGAAGCACAGTAGTGGAGTTGTGTTGTACAGTCCCGGCAGAATGAACCAGATTGCGGTCATCTGCTGAATGTTCTGCAATATATCACTCAGAACTGGCCCACAAATTTTGTAATTAGAGACATTTTGTAAATTCAAAGGCTATTATTAACTGGGATGTTAAAATATCTCTTTAGGATCTCTATTCAACCAGGCTATGAAATACGTAACGGTTACTGATGTAACCTCCATTTCCTGATGGAGGGAACGAGACGTTGTGTCGATGAGTTGACACTAGGGGTCACCCTTGGGAGCCCAGATATCTCTGATCTTTGAGAAAAGGCCAATGTAAATTGGCGTGTGGGATTTGCATGCCACTCCCCCAGACATACGGGTATAAAAGGAGTGTCGCTTGCAAACACACACTCAGGTTTCACACTGAGGAGCCAAGCCAAAGACCCGGCTATTTCATCGGTTGGTTCAGTGTTGTGGCAAGAGGGACACAACGTCTCGTTCCCTCCATCAGGGAATGGAGGTTACAGACAGAGAGTGAAATAACATCTTTAGCATTAGCCACGATTGCTCTCTCCACGAGGTTGGAGTTATTTCCCTTGAAACGAGCATAAAAAGTATTTAGCTCATATGGGAGAGAGGCAGCGGTGTTCACGGCAGAGTTTTTATTCCTTTTAAAGTCCGTGATGATATTAATTCCCTGCCACATGCTTCCACTCACATGCTAGATTCGGTGGTGTTGAACTGTCATTCAATCTTGTCCCTGTACTGGCGTTTGGCTGCTCTGATAGTTTTGCGGGGACATAACTGGCTTGTTTATGCTTCTCCGCATTCCAGGAATTAAAAGCAGAGGTCCATGCATTAAGAGCCGCATGAACATCGCTAATAACCCTCTGGGGTCGATGGACGCCAGCGAGTCCTGCTGGATTTTTTCATCATTACAGCAGAAACAGCATAATATACGCCATCATTTTGGGGCATACAGATAAGTGTAAGACATCATTAGAGACTATAAAGGGTCTACTTTTATTTGTGTACACTCACAATAACAACAAAACCTTGTGCTTTTGTAAAATAAAGAAAATAAAAAGGGTGAGCTTACAGAAGTCTCTGTGTTCACGAGCATATATCTGAAACATATATTGTGAATGAAACTCTGCGAATACTTATCACACAGACATGAAACATATGTCTAAAGAAAGATTAAAATGTCTACTTTTAAATAAAACAATTCAAATTTAAAACAAAAATTCTCATGCAATGTAATCTGTATGAAACAAACCGATGTACAATTTCTCTTGGCTCAGTTAATTATCCCTAATGTGATCACACCCACGGGCAGAGGTAATTCATACGGTAATGTCCTGAGACGATCAATGCAAATGGTAAACGCCCCCCGACTGTGCCTTGAAAACATCTTGTTCATTCACTTTTCTGCGCGTTTGAAAGATCGCAAGATACACAGGTGAGGAAACTCCTGTATAGTGACGAGAGTTAAAATTTTCCTCAGAAGAAGAGCGGGACTCCAATGAACATTTGTATTATGAAGAGAGACTTAATCCCGCCGAGGATACAATTTCGGAAAAGTAAGTCATTTAGTTTTCATTAGTTGACATGTTATCTTATAAAAACATGTACATATTTTACTAGTGGGACTGTTTCCAGACTTGCCAGCCAGGATTCAGAGTATTGAAATTTGAAATATGTCATAATAAGCAAGTTTAAGTTCCATTTAAATGCTGCTAAAGCAGGTATTTAAATTGTATGCTGTATGATATAAATATGATTTTTAATATGAGATAAAAAATTATATGTATGTTTAGATTATATTTTATCTAGTGTTTATGCTGCCTCATTATCATCAACAAAGCTTGTGCTTGCAAATATGTGTTTAGGTTAAATGAGTAAAATGCACTTTAAATATGCCCATATTAGAAAATCAGCATATTATAATGATTTCTGAAGGATCATGTGACACTGAAGACTGCAGTAATGATGCTGAAAGTTCAGCTTTGATCACAAATTGCATTTTACAATATATTCAAATAGAAAACAGTTCTTTTAAATTGTAAAAAGAGTTCACAATATCAATGTTTTTACAATGTTTTACTTGGATCAAATAAATGCAGACTTGGTGTGCAGAAGAGACTTCTTTTAAATGGCAGTGTAGGTCCAAATTTAACTCAAGTCTTTATTTAAAGAAAATGTATAGTCTGATTACTTCTTTTAAAATAAAACATGATTTTGATCATTAAATCTCCTCACATTCATTCTCTTTCTGTCACATTCCTCATTGATGGGCCCAGGGGAGGGTTCTTTGTCTCGTCAGCTGTTAATCACATTCAATATTCATGATCATTCACGCCTCCTTGCATATTACCTTTCAACACTAAAAGTGTTTTACAAAAGTTAAATTACTATATTGTTTTGTATGAATGAATGATCAGGTTGGTTTTCACATCATTTTGTAGCAAAAACTCTAGGCTACAAGACCCAGGTCTCAAAAGTCTTGTGGACAAATGTTTAGTATGTGTTATTTGGCCTTATTTCAATGACTTAAATTTGTTTTTGTTTTTTAAACCATGCATAAACGTTATTTTCTCAAAAATACAAACATGTACACACATGTTGCTCACATTTTATTGCTGCCCAGTTTGTGCTGAATACAGTGTTATCAGACTTTAGCCATTAATATATTTTTAAGCAACTGAAAAAAGCACAAATGTCAAGGCATGTCAAAACTTCTATAGGGCCCAAAACACCATCAGACCCCAGAGGGTTAAAATGCTGAAAAAGAGCTTGAATGGACATATGCCAGGTTATAACACTCTTCTACAATATTTTAACATTATTTGATTAATAACAACTTCCATGATTGATAGAAAATGTACACAACCATTTCTTTTAAATAAAATTTAGTTTACCACCTGCTTTCCTTTGATGGTGATTGTGTAATGTTAACTACGCCAGGCAAATAGCAAAGAGTTTTGTAAACAAGGTAAAATCTATAATGAGCCAAATTTACAAAGAAATGAGCAGTGTTTGTGCAGAAAGGAATGGCAATGGCTTACTTCAAATACCCAAGATGCAGTGCTATATAAGCGCTGATTGTACCTGCTTAAACTAGATTATGCATGGTTAGTGAATAAGATGTAGATTTTGCATTAAAATACTAAATGCAAAAATGCCAGTACTGTTCTTTTGCCCCATAATGTCATGAATTTACAGCTAATGATGCAAATATCTCATATATTTCTTCTCATTATGCATACAATTAAGCACACCTTGGATATGTTGTACATATATACAGTAAGTAAGAGATGATATTCAGAGTGTAAAAGCCATCAGACTGTGTTATGCAGTGTGCTGGCCATGGATGAATGCAGCAAAACCTCACCAAGCAAAAAGACAGGCTGTTTATAGTCTCACACTTTATCCTTCACTGCTCTTAGAGACACTTTCAATCAAATCATATCTCTCCAGTATTCAATATTTATTCATTTTGGTGGTAAAAAAATAAACTTTGACAGTTGCAGCTTATTCATTTTATATATGTGTGTGTGTGTGTGTGTGTGTGTGTGTGAGCGTGTATTTATCACTTTGTGGGGACCAAATGTCCCCATAAAGATAGTAAAACCCGAAATTTTTGACCTTGTGGGGACATTTTGCCGGTCCCCATGAGGAAAACAGCTTATAAATCATACTAAATTATGTTTTTTGAAAATGTAAAAATGCAGAAAGTTTTCTGTGAGGGTTAGGTTTAGGGGTAGGGTTAGGTTTAGGGGATAGAATATAAAGTTTGTACAGTATAAAAACCATTATGTCTATGGAAAGTCCCCATAAAACATGGAAACACAACATGTGTGTGTGTGTGTGTGTGTGTGTGTGTGTGTGTGTGTGTGTGTGTGTGTGTGTGTGTGTGTGTGAGTATATACTTATTTTTTTTTTTCATATGCAGTATCCTAGTAAAATATTGGTTAACAGCCTACTTTGATGCATAAATTGTTCAAATGTTTAAATACTTTCTCTTTTTGTAGATTGATTTCAATGTAAATGGCTCTGTTTGTTTGAGTAGCCTAACCAGCCCAACCCAACAACATTACCTCAATCAATGTCGCAGGTTTGTGTGTCCAACCAATGGAAGATGGGGGACTGTTCAGGAAACTTGCTGGAAAACAACCATTATTTTTGCAAATTGTTTGGTGTCAGTACTCGCTAGAGGCACAGAAACTACACACTTAACCTTTAGATTAAATTAAAAAAAAAGGAGCAGGTTTTAATTAAACATAAATCTCCCCACAGTATTAAATTATAACATATAAAATCTAAACACTAACAATGTTGACATTACTGTTGAAATCATTCACTATTGAAATCATTCACCCAAATATCCGCGTTTATGAAAAGCATGCGGTCAGGTTTATATAATGGTAATTCTTGACTGGTACAGAAACAATAGTACCCATACAATTCAATGCAGCTTCAGTTTGATGCCCACAAGAGCCCTCATCACCCTCTGCAAACCCACAGGGGTCATGTGTGTGTTTTTGTGTGTATGTGAGGGGTACTTGACAGGTGTCAGCGCAGCCAGCTCACCATATTAAATATGGATGTGAATGTGTAGAGCAAATTTGTTGGTGTGATATTGCAGCAAACCCATCTCATAAACTAGAGTAATGCTGCTGCTTTCCCAGCAGTCAGGTTGTGTGTCAAGGGGCAGAGAAAGAACATTGCTCATCTGGACTTGCACAACAGCATATTTTGTTTGAGTGGGAGAACATGTTTGACTTATTTTTAGATGTTTATACCACAGAGTTGTGACAGTAGTCATCACTGCACATAATCACATACATATAATGTGTTTCTATAAGCATGCATGATCTAAACATTAGTGTGCAATTTATCTGCACAGAACAGAAGCCACAGAGCTTTCTATTGGTTGGTCAAGGCAGACATATTTACCACTACGATCTACCAGTGGCGGGCCATGCATTTTACGTTCAGGCCTTCAGTGTGATTCATGCTATTAAGAAAACACAATTTCACAATGAATAAGACACCCTATGCCTTTGGGCATTTGTGTGCTGCCGAAGCGCCCAGGGGCAAATTCAGCTGTGTGAACATTGACCGCTCGGCTCCGAAGAGAAAATCTGAATGAGCGGTATGCACGCCAGCTCCTTTATACCAGTATGTTCAGGAAAG
Organism: Xyrauchen texanus; assembly: GCF_025860055.1. Taxonomy (NCBI): domain Eukaryota; kingdom Metazoa; phylum Chordata; class Actinopteri; order Cypriniformes; family Catostomidae; genus Xyrauchen; species Xyrauchen texanus. The sequence continues at coordinate 37,635,904 of NC_068307.1, forward strand.
TGGCATGCAAATATCACTTGCCAATTCCCATCGGCCTTTTATCAAAGATCAGAGGTGTCTCGGGCTCCAAAGAGTGACCTCTAGTGTCACTTCATCGACACAACGTTGAGTGAGTGACAGATATGGAAGTTAAAGTTATAGAGGTGATTGACTGAACAGGGAGGATCATTTATGGAAATGGACTTAAATAATGATCTGTTTCTCACCCACACCTATCATATCACTGTTGAAGACATTGGTTTAACCACTGGAGTCATATAGATTACTTTTATGCTGACTTATGTGATTTTTGGGGTTTAAAAATGTTGGCACCATTAACCTCCATTGTATGAAAAGAGCTGAGATATTTGTATTTGTGTTCTGCTGAAGAAAGAAAGTCATACACATCTGGGATGGTATAAGGGTGATGGAGAGAATTTTCATTTTTGGGTGAACAATTCATTTAAGGTGTGCCTTTAGCCCCAATGTACACTACTGTCATAGAATGTCCTGTACTTTATGAAGAACACACTTCTCGGCCGGTAAAACAATAAGTTCTTTAGGTATGTTTGCGATTAGTATGAACAGAGAACTTCATCTGGGGATGTGGGTATTGACCCGTGATTGGAATATATGACGTAATAACAACAACTGTGAAAATAATCAAAAATGTTTTTGATTAACAAACACCATTTAAGCACAAAGAACAACTTTCTTGGTGCATATATATTTTACAGTTGAAAAGAGCTGTACAACTCATTGTCCAGTCGATGTGCACTTCAGAATCTTGACAGAAATAGTAGTTTCTCTACTACGGGTATTTCTCTCATACTGTTTTATGAATACTGAGGATTCGGACATTCTACTTCAATGACATGATGTTTTTGGCATACTATTCCTGGTTCCCATGGGACGAGAATCCGTGTCTTGGAGGTTGCCTGGAAGTTTCTTTAACTATGAATAATATAAATGAAATTACTTTGACTACCTTCATAAGAGTTTTTTTTTTTATCCAATCATGAAATATTTCGGACTCCGTTGAGACCTGTATTTAAGGCTGACCCCCAGTGATCAAATCACCCAAACGCATCTTAATACCACCTGTGGAAGCGTTGTTAATGTCTGATGGAGTATGGTGCTTGACAGTAATTCGCAGTATGGGTTGATTTCAGGGTATATGAAATTTCAGAAGTAACATGTTGAACGTGTGATCGTGTTAAACAAACTGATCAAGAATGGTAACAGTGAAGAATTGATGAATTGTTTTGCTTAAAAACAGTCCTTATGCAAACTTAATTTTAAATAAATGCCATTTTTTTTCTATTTTAATATCTACTGCAATGACAATTAAGACATTTTTAAATGTCCAAATACTTTTTGCAGCAACTGTATATATAAAAAAATGTGCAGTACCAGATTAAATTGTAAAAGAAGAATTTCTAAAATATGCAGAAATATTATATACTACAGAAAGGAAAGAAGAGAAACAGACTGGATTGTATGAATAGATGAGAGAATAATAACTTGATATTTAAATTAATTGAGGCAACATCTCTTAAAAAGATGTTTTACCCGTAACATTTTCATCACAATAACTTGGTTTATTTTATCTATAACCATGAGTGCCAGCCAAAAGCTTACTGATGAAGGATACCATATTTAAACCGAGCAGGACTAAAGAAGCATGTGCCTCATTGACATTAATTTTTAAGCAGTTTACATTCTTTTCAAATGTCTCTGCATTAAATTAGATCGACAGTCAGAAACTGTTCACACTGTATGCAATACGTTTTTGTGTCTATTTGCACTGTTTTAATGTTTTTCTAAGTAAATGTGCTAGATGGATGACTTTAACAGTTACACCATGTCTTGCTATTTTTCAGGGTCTTGCGCAACAGTGCGCAAAATAAGGCAATAAATCAAGTGGTTCCAATATATTTTGCGAATACTTTTTTTGTAGAGTTTAGATAAATGTTGCTGTTCATTTGCATGTTTTCAAAGTTAGAGAGACTCAAAAGAGAGACTTTGATCGACTAAAAGTTTGTTGTCAACCAGGTTAAGACCCTTTTAATGTTTTTGTTCCATATAAAGACACATTTTCAACAAATGATATAATCAGTTAAATATATATTATAATTGTTATTATTAGCTTCAATGTAATTAGTTAGCTACATTTTGTTTGTAGTTTAACTACCTTTACTACTGAAAAGGGTAACTTAACTGATTTAATTTATGAGTGGCTTGGCAAGTCTCAAAGTAGCTTCTCCAACAATATTTTAATTTTACAAGTCACTAATTAATAATAAGCTACAAATGCACTATTCAGCATACAACTCACTGATGTTTGTATGTGTAATCGACACATCTTAATACAGAGCATCTGAATAACAACATTGATATATGAAAATTATGCATGCCTGTGATTAAATAATTTTGCTACTCCTGACTAAATATTCACTGAGAATGACCTTGGCATTTAGATTGTGTTAAACTAAAGCATTCATGTAATATTCAGCAGGAGATAAGATAGTCACACCAGGAATCAAACAAGCTTAGTGATTTAGCTATACTGGTGTCAAGAATAGGCCAGAGATGCTTGTCATTTGTCTTCGCTATATTTGTTTTTGGATGAAATTAAGACATTTAATGATTATTTTGGACTTGAGACTAACTAGTTTGTTTCTGCAATTCAAAAGTGTCTGTTTGGGCTTGGATGCCAATAGAATAACAAAAGATGCCCTGTATCAACACTTAGGGAAGTGATGCCAATCATCTTCACCCAATAGAGCTTGTCAATCACATTTTTTTTCTATAGTGTCTTCGTGCACTGCAAACACAAAACTTACAACCAGTTTGTTCTAAATCATTATAATTACTAATATCAATTCAAACTTTGTGATAAATTACTCATTATGCAAATACATTCAACATAAAATAAATTTTCTAAAAGGATCACCAAATGCTAAATTGTTATGCCAGATGAAGTGAAGGAGAACGATTGGTTAAGGAATTGGAGCAAATGATTGGTTGAGGTACTGTGTCATATTCCAAACATTGAGACAGCACATCCGCTGCCCTGTTAAGATTGCCCGGGATATGAGTGCCGCGCAGCGACCTGAGTCCATCTCAAAAGGAGGAGATGGTGGGCGAGTTGTGACATATGACATGAGCTCACACCTTGGCGATTTATGTACACTACCGTTGCGGTGCTGTCTGAATGGATCAAGATGTGAGAAACGGGAAATACCTCCGCAGGGCTAGGAATATAGCAAGCAACTCTATGCAGTTGATGTGCCAACACAGTGGGGGCCCTCTCCAGGAGCCAACGGCTGCATGCCCATTGCACCCAACCCTGTTTGGAGGTGTCTATGGTGACCCGAACGAATCGGGACACCTGCTGTAGGAGGACTCCTGTCCGCAGAAAACAGAGGTCTGTCCAGGGGTTGAAAGTCTGGTGGCAGGCAGGAGTGATGAACACATGGTGCGTGCCGTGGCGCCATGCTCATCTTGGGACTCGAGTCTGGAACCAGTGCTGAACCGGTCTCATATGCATCAACCCCAGTGGCGCGATCGCCGCAGAGGATGACATGCCCCAGGAGCCTCTGGAATTGTTTTAGAGGAACCGCTGTGCCTGGCTTAAACAAGGTGAGTCATTTCAGCACTGACTGCGCACGCTCGTCGGTGAGGCACGCTGTCATTGAGACTGAGATTAACTCCATGCCGAGAAAAGAGATGCTCTGAACAGAATGCAGATGCTCTGTCTCCCTGTGGGTGCACAGTAACTCTCGAGAGTGAGCTAGGATGAGCAGTCATTGAGGTAATTGTGTATGCGGATGCCCACTTCCCTTAGCGGGGCAAGGGCGGCCTCTGCGACCTTCGTGATATCTTTCAGGTCATGTTTCTAAGCATCCCACGACACCGCAAATGTGGTTGATAAATAAATAATTAATTTTACCTTTGCATTGCAAAGCATTGTTTGTCTTTTCAGGGGTATTGCTTGTCCTTTTGCATGGTTTTGCGCAAGCAACATCGAGGCTCACCCATTCACATGGGTTTAAAAATATCTCATAAGATTTAAGCTAGCCAACCCTTCTGATGGGTTTGGCACAATAGTAGTATATATGTACAGTCATATACAGGCTTATGTTTGCATAATTAATTTATTAATTTTCCTTCACCTTCAGAAGACCTGTTTGTTATCCTGAGTCTAATTTCTTGGTTTTGTATTTTCTTTTGGGGGGCATAGGTTTTAAACTGGTTCTTATTCCTTTGGGGTAAGCACAGTTCCCCTGCCATCATTGCTTCTGGGAGGATCTGATGTTTCAAGCAAGTATCCAAGGACTGATCCATAGGACAGGACTTACACCAATTAATATAAATATCTCTACGTTCATATTAATAACAATAATCATGAGCCTTTCAGATAAATATAAATATTAAATATAAGCATAAGCATTGTTCTAGCAGGAAGATCTTGGGATTCATTCAATTAGGCATCCCATCCAATCATTATACCACATTCACTTTATAAGCACTCTCAGCTGTCTCTCATTGTTGGCATTCTTCTGTTGGTTTCACCCAACTCCACCACATTACCACCAGTTTAGGTCCCATCCTGGGTGGGGGTAAGCTCTGTTCCCCTGCCGTCATTGCTTTCACCCTGAAACCATTAATCAAACTCTTTTTAATGATCACCACTTAACATTGACAGTAAACCAGTGCTTTAAACTATCTCATATCCACAGTTTCCTGCATGATGTCTGGAGGCTCCAACAGGCACACAGAATTTTCCATCACTTTGAAACAAAACATGTTAGAACAAAGAATTTGGTCAAGAATATGCAAAAACATATATCAGCATTTTATGTAGTCAATCCTTGTACTAGGTGGCATGGATTGTACTCTATTCCCTCAATGATTGGCCTCTCCTTGTTCATTTCCAAGGCCAGCTCCTCTGCAGGAGTAAAGTGTGCTGGTGGTGGCCCTCCCCCAATGCCAGCAACTTCACTTTTCTTTTTTGCAGCTGCGATTAATAAACATCATAAGATTGGACAGTTGTGATTATTTTCTCACACCTCAAGTTGTTGCTTTTTAAAAGTACAAATACTTTTACAGCCTTGAGGTTTAATATGTTATTTTTTGTATAAGATATTTTAATAATGTAGGATACAGGTTTTCTTTTCTTACTGACTGTTTGAATGTATTGTGCCTAAGATTTAATTAGATTGTATCAAAATATATTAATACATTTTAACTAATTGCGCATTCAGTGGATCAGCAATTTCTTGCCAGCTTTTATCTCTGGTTATGTTTATGGCAGCTGTATTACCTTTTCTGGTTATTAGATGTTTAATTTCTTCATAGGTTTCTAATAGTAAGCTCTGCTCGGTGGCAGTGAACATCACTGTTCTAACTTTAGAATTGCTGTTTGCCATGGTGGATCAATTTGATCCATGTTTGACCTCCAGGGCTGCTTAAGAATAGTGTGCACATGCAATTATCTTGCCTACTTGAACCTGGGTCAAATTAGTCAGATTGCGTGAACTTCAATTGACCTTTCTGGAACCGCTTTAGCCCAGAATGATTTGTTAGGTTCATTCAAGTCAGCTGTTGGACTTTAATCCCCACTTTTCTTAGCACACTTCATGGAACAGCACTCAGAATAGGATAAATCATGCTTGGAAACAACTGGCAAATCTTCAAAATAAAAGACATGTAAGAACCTAGCGCCCTCTACTAGACACTAGGGATGCCCTATATATGAGAACGTATGTATATACAGTAATGTGCAAAAGTCTTAGGCACATAAGATGTTTCACATAAGCATTTGTCTTAAAATGGTTATTAAATCTTCAGCTTGAGTGTGGGAAATATAAATTCAATAGGAAATATAAATGTTAGACTCCCAAACATTACTTTTGCAAATAGAAAAGATAAGATTAGAATAGAAGAACAGGCAGCTCTGCAGCAGAAGTCATGACCCACACAATGCCCCCCACCGAGCATCGTGTCAGTCTGAGATTATAAAGAGACAGAAGCACTTGAGATAGCCTAAATAGATAGAAGAACTGTGGCGAATTCTCCAAGAAGCTTGGAACATCCTATCTGCCAACAAGCAAGAAAAACTGTGTGCAGGTGTACTTAGGAGAATTGGTGCTGTTTTAAAGGCAAAGGTGGTCACACAGAATATTGATTTATCTTTTCTATGTTTACTGGCTTTATATGACATTAAGTGATAAATGAAAACTACAGTATTTATGTCATTATTTGCAAAGACATCTTCACCAAGCAACATTTTTCACAAGTGCCTAAAACATTTGCACAGTACTGTGTATGTATGTACACTCACCTAAAGGATTATTAGGAACACCTATTCAATTTCTCATTAATGCAATTATCTAATCAACCAATCACATGGCAGCTGCTTCAATGCATTTAGGGGTGTGGTCCTGGTCAATACAATCTCCTGAACTCCAAACTGAATGTCAGAATGGGAAAGAAAGGTGATTTAAGCAATTTTGAGCGTGGCATGGTTGTTGGTGCCAGACGGGCCGGTCTGAGTATTTCACAATCTGCTCAGTTACTGGGATTTTCACGCACAACCATTTCTAGGGTTTACAAAGAATGGTGTGAAAAGGGAAAAACATCCAGTATGTGGCAGTCCTGTGGGCGAAAATGCCTTGTTGATGCTAGAGGTCAGAGGAGAATGGGCCGACTGATTCAAGCTGATAGAAGAGCAACTTTGCCTGAAATAACCACTCATTACAACCGAGGTATGCAGCAAAGCATTTGTGAAGCCACAACACGCACAGCCTTGAGGCGGATGGGCTTCAACAGCAGAAGACCCCACCGGGTACCACTCATCTCCACTACAAATAGGAAAAAGAGGCTACAATTTGCAAGAGCTCACCAAAATTGGACAGTTGAAGACTGGAAAAATGTTGCCTGGTCTGATGAGTCTCGATTTCTGTTGAGACATTCAGATGGTAGAGTCAGAATTTGGCGTAAACAGAATGAGAACATGGATCCATCATGCCTTGTTACCACTGTGCAGGCTGGTGGTGGTGGTGTAATGGTGTGGGGGATGTTTTCTTGGCACACTTTAGGCCCCTTAGTGCCAATTGGGCATCGTTTAAATGCCACGGCCTACCTGAGCATTGTTTCTGACCATGTCCATCCCTTTATGGCCACCATGTACCCATCCTCTGATGGCTACTTCCAGCAGGATAATGCACCATGTCACAAAGCTTGAATCATTTCAAATTGGTTTCTTGAACATGACAATGAGTTCACTGTACTAAAATGGCCCCCACAGTCACCAGATCTCAACCCAATAGAGCATCTTTGGGATGTGGTGGAACGGGAGCTTCGTGCCCTGGATGTGCATCCCACAAATCTCCATCAACTACAAGATGCTATCCTATCAATATGGGCCAACATTTCTAAAGAATGCTTTCAGCACCTCGTTGAATCAATGCCATGTAGAATTAAGGCAGTTCTGAAGGCGAAAGGGGGTCAAACACAGTATTAGTATGGTGTTCCTAATAATCCTTTAGGTGAGTGTGTATATATATATATATATATATACATATATATACATACATATATATATATATATATATATATATATATATATATATATATATATATATATATATACATACATATATGTATGTATATATGTATATACACAGTATATATATATATATATATATATATATATATATATATATATATATATACATACATGTGCATACATTATGTACCTGTGTAGAAACCTTTCCCATCAGACAACATGATATATTCTTTACCTATGTTCTATCTAAAAATAAATAAATAAAAATATGGCTAAATTATTGACGGCTTCCATTAAAGATGCAGGATACATCTACGGGGGGAAGCTTTTTTTTATTAAAGTGTTGACAGAGCTCCAGTAGCGTGAGTCTTCTTTTTTCACCCCACTACTTCTCCCAGCACCTGCAGAACTTTTGTTTTGAGCTCAATAATGAGTGAGTTAGAGCTACACTTCTGGAACAGATCCCCAAGGATCTGATTCAGAACCCAAACCTAGATGTGTTTTCAAACTCTGACACATGCCGGAATGGCTTTGGTTCTCTACCCCATCTCTATGTCTTTTTCGAGTTAGCTCTGGAGCTATATTTCTAACATAACCACCTAAATCACATCTCTCTCTCTCTCTCTCTCTCTCTCCCTCTCTTATACCGGAAGCATCAATCTAACACTCCTGCCAATTTAATCAGAGTATTCAATCTTGCTCAATTAAAATACAAAAAAAAATGAGCCATGTATCATCACACAAGCAAAGATGTTTGACATAATTTACTTAAATGATAACATTAAAGTACTTTTTAGGGGTCATCAATGTGTCTGCATACAGACATACAGTAGCTGTATAACAGTGGCTTTCTCCCCTCTCTTAATGTGTTTTAAAGACGTGTCTTTTTAAAGATGCCTTTCCGGTTGTGTTATTCCGGATGCGGTCGATATCTCTCGCCTTCAGACGGCCATGATCGCTGTCTTTTGTGCCTGGGCGCTGCCCACGCCTAGACATCTATCATGGATGCGTCATGTCCTCATTGCGAGGAGATGACCATGACAACGCTGAGGTTGAGGCTCATTTTCGTAAGAAAACAAGCCACCCCAGCGGCTCCCTGACTCAGTCATTCTACCCAAAGGTATGAGGCCAGTGCGTGCTAGCACTGGGGGCGATTTGGGGACCACAATGACACTACCTCCGCCGGGTAATTCCCCAAGGACCTCCCATTCCCCAGAAAGCTTGTTTGCTCCGGTTAGGCTTCCGGATGTTTACGCCGTCTCATCTCAGGGTGAGTTCGACCTCTTGTTCGGTGCTGGTGAGATCAGGTGATGATCTCTCGAGCACAGCATCCCCCTTCGGATGAGGTCGCACACTGACACAGAAATGATGGACGTGCTTTCCCAGGTGGAACCCTTCACTCTCCCCTGAACCCCCGTGGCTCGAACCCCCGTGCTCACAGCTCCTTTCCTTTCTTTTCTCCTTTTCCGCCCCAGTTCCTTTCTTCCTGGAGGTGCACGAGGAGCTGAAAAGATCGTGGAAGGCACCTTTTACTGCCCGGTCACAAAATTTTGGCTCCCCCGCCCACACTATCCTCGATGGTGGGGCAGCCAAGGGATATGCCGTGGCAATCTGCATGCCATGGCTCTCCTGCAAGTCCACCAAACCAAGGCACTGAAAGAGCTGCACGAGGGTAGTTCCGCCCCAGGATTGATGCAGGAACTGCGCTCAGCGACCGCCCTCGCCCTCTCACGTGATCCTGAGATGTTCCCACGGCCCCATTCAGGGATCAAGTGCTGAACCTACAAGCACTGCCCCAGAAGGAGGCAGACCCAGCCTTAGCGTTGCTGTGTCCAGTGCACACTTTACGCATATATTCGGATCACACACAGAGCTTTAGGGTCTCTGAGCAGCTCTTTGTCTGCTTCGGTGGACAACGGAAAGGTTGCGCAGTCTCCAAGCAGAGGATTGCTCACTGGATCATTGATGCCATAACTATCACTTACCAAGCTCAGAACGTGCTGCTCCCTGAAGGGCTAAGAGCCCATTCTACCAGGAGTGTGGCGGCCTCTTGGGCATTGACAGTGGCGCCTCTCTAACAGACATTTGTAGAGCAGAGGGCTGGCTACACCCAACACATTTGCAAGATTCTACAATCTCCGGGTTGAGCCGGTTTCATCCCTTTTCTTAGCAGGAAAGGACAGGTAAGTCCGGGTCAGCCGGCCAGGTATATTGTGTGCGCATAACTCCTTTCACCTCCCTTGAGCTGAAGATGTGCGTTGTTGATTCCCAGTAGTGTTCACAAATGTGTTCCCTGGTTGACTTCCTTCTAGCCTGTGGAGAAACTCAATGCTGGCTCAGTACTTGTGCCATCTAAGCTCTGTACTGGGATAGGTGCTCTGCATGTGCTGGTTCCCCTTAGGTAACCCCTTGCAACCTATATCTCCTCTGAAACGTTTCCCTGTTGGTAAACTGGCCCCTCTGAGCCTGTCACCATGTTCGTAGAGCATCCTCCCCCATTGGGTAGAACCTACCGTGTGACTTCTCCAAATGACATACTTCCGACTAGACTCGGCAAGACCGTGTGATGTACCCCCTTCCCTGGGCGGGGTGTGGTCTCCACGGTGTCTTCCCCTTGGAAGCAACAACTTGTTACAAATAAATAAGGAGCATCTGTCAAGCTGCTGAAATTTTCAGACGAAACTACTGTCAACAATCTCATCCAAGACGCTGAGGAGTCTGCAAAAGGAACAGAGGTTGAACAGCTGGCTGTCTGGTGCAGCTAAAACAACCTGGAGCAGAACACACTCCAAAAAGTGGAGATAATTTTGGACTTCAGGAGAAACACCCCAGCATTACCCACTCTCACCATTCTGTACAACACTGTGGCAGTAGTGGAGTCATTCAGGTTCCTGGGCTCTACCATCTCACAGGACCTGAAGTGGGAGACCCCCATTGACTTTCCGAGCTGAGGTTGTACTTCCTTCGCCAGTTGAGGAAGTTCAACCTGCCACAGGTACTGCTGATCCTGTTCTACTCAGCAGTCATTAAGTCTGTGCTCTGCACGTCAGTAACTGTCTGGTTTGGTTAAGCTACCAAATCAGACATCAGAAGAATACAAAGGACAGTTCGGACTGCTGAGTGGTATCTCCCCTTCCCACCCTCCAAGAACTGTACACATCTAGAGTGAGGAAAAGGGATACTTGGCAGTTAATCTAATTCTGATTCTGAATAAGTAAATCATTTAGCTTAGTTTTAATTGGCAATTTTTTTTACATTTTTTTATTGTTGTTGCTTTGTTTGTTTGTTTGGACCACCCTGTGTTTTGCAAGTGAAAGTGTTCAGTTACAGGAGATTATTGAGGTAAAGCAAGATTACGAGATAAACCATAATTTTAAATGTTTTTTTTTTTTTTAATTATTACTGTTTATTTCTGTTTTAAATTTCAACAATTAGCAAGAAAAAAAATCACTGACAGCACCTTATTTTAGACAAAATAACAATGGAACACACTTTTAATTAATTGTTTATTGGATAGGGTATGAGTATGCAGGTTGAGACTATATGGCACGAACAGCCTAACTTGCTCTTCATCCGTGCTTACCCAGTAGGAAATTATCTCTCTCTCAATATCTGTCTCACACGCACGCACGCACACACACACACACACACACACACACACACATGCTCGTCTCTGCAACAAATGCTTTATCTTCTGAGAATTACATTTTGTTCTTTTTATCTTGTATCAAAGTAACCGAGCAAGGGACATAGGAGGGATAAAAACAACATTATGATGTTTGTTCACCAATTTTGTATTGACTTACTCTGAACTTAGAATTCTTTATTGCTTTTGTCATCTAGGCAGCACTCTTTCTCTCCCAGTCAGATTGACACTCTCAGCCAACATGTTTTGCAAAGTTTCACAGCTCAATGTTTCAGGTTGTATTATATTGTTTTTAGATTCTGAATTACAATGAAGGATATTCATACTTTAATATCAGGCATATAGTATTGCAAGATCCGCACATACTCATGAAAAGGCAGAACCACGTTGCATTAATAGTATTTACTGGTTAATTTTATATTTAAAATGTAAAATGATATAAACTCAAAATATTGTAATTGGAAAATTGTATATTTAATATGTCAAAATAGTGTATTATTTCCTACTGTGTGGCATAACATGAGAATAATCAGCATTTGCTCCACCATTAAAAAGGCCTTTATTGACCTCTAGTGCCCACCTGAAGTATTAGCTTAAAACCCTTTTCAAACTGTAGGAGAAGGACCCAAGTGTATTTACCTGTTTCAGTGACATCACTTTTCCCCCACAGCCACCATATTTGTGAGGAAATAATGGCAGTGAATGGAAAAACACATGTAAAACGATATCAAGAAAACCTAAAAAATGCTGCTGATCCATGCCAAGTCCCAGGAAAGGTGTATACAGGTCTGATGTCAGCACAAATATTTCCAGATTTGACTTTCGCAGACACTTAAATATAATTTGTCTGTGATTCATCTCCATATGCCAACAAGTCTGATGTGTGACACATGTCCAGGGCCATAGCAAGGAATTCTGGGCCCCATTAATATATATTGCTCTGGGCTTCTTTTAAAATAATACAGTTTCAAATTTGTTGTGGGCCCCCCCTGGACCTTTGGGTCCCTACAAACGTGCACCTTTCACCCCACTATCTATGGCCCTGCACACTTCTACGGTTAACTAACTGTTGATCACAGTAAAAATTTATAATTTAGAAGTTACACATGTTTGTGTTGTTATCTGATCTGATTTGGTAAAAATATTACAAAATGTCTGTGATGATCCTGTCTGAATGAAGGTAAGAGCTGCTTTTAACTCATGAAGAATACACAGAAAGCAACCGTATTACACATATTAGTATAAGATAATATGTTTACATTGTAGTCTGGAGGTGTGAATAAATTCTGTGCTTCATAATCTTATGATGTGTTGTTTATTGACTAACATTAGTCCTTGAGCAAGGCACTTAACTCCAGGTTGCTCCGGGGGGATTGTCCCTGTAATATGTGCACTGTAAGTCGCTTTGGATAAAAGCATCTGCCAAATGCATAAATGTAAATGTAAACATTACAGTAAAAGATACATATATTTTCACATTATAGTGCTTTTTTTATTTATTACATTGTGTTACATGGCATACGTACTTTATACCATCTGGGTGTTATAAATAATATCATCCTATGTGCATTTCCAGTTTCATTGTATTCGAATCGATGGTGTTTAAATATAATTGACACGTGTACAGATAATTTACATGTCTGAATAAATTAGCAAAGACCCACAATTGTTTTTATCCCTGCTCTCCCCTTCATCGTTGCTTGTCTTTGTCGAAATGAAGCCGTGTCACTTAAAAGAGAAACTTTATATTGAAAGATAAATTACATTTAGGCTCTGGTGATGAAACAGCATTATCACCTTTTCAAGAATTATAAATAGAAACAAAAATTTCGTCAACTTTTTTCGCATCCCACAGCGTAGCACATTGAAGGTATATGGAATTTTGGTTACAAACATGGTGGCACGGTCATACAGTGACGTCACATGAAACATGTTAATCCACCTTTTTCCTGAACTTGGAAGTGTTCCACAATTTGACTGTCTCCGGTCTCTTCACTCGCATAAGTGTATATTCTTAGCAGATAATGTAACGTTTTAGGTATTACATTTGTAATCAAGCAGTCAAGATGACTGTTTTTTTATAAACAGTGCCTCACCTGGGTTTGTAGATGAAATGATGCGTTGGTCAAGGTTGGTCATGTTGAAATCATTAATTATTCATTATAGATTTGTTATGACAGCCAACAACTGCACAATTTGAGCCTGTAATTAATTTTTACATCAAGTAATACTTCTGTGGTTGTTGTTCTACTCTGGATCGCTCGTTTTGGCAGTTTGTACTTGGCGTGTTACAATACAAAACTGGTAATTAGAATCGTCATGGCGTCGCCCAGTGGTTGTTCAGGAAAACTGTGCATAGAGCTGTTCAGGTTGTAGTCCAAAAACCCAGAAGAACATTTTTGTTCTATAATGTCTTGGTTACTGTCATAACCACAGCCACAGCCTTTTCTCTCTATGTTTTCTCTCCACAGAGTATTAGATCTTGCTGTGGCCATCTAACGCTATTATACGCATCAGGGAAGGTGTTCTTTTCCATTCATATTCTTTCAGGGGGGAAAAGACCCCGCAGAGACCACATTATGTTCAAAGGGGAGTTCAACATGTGGCAATACGACACGTGGGCTCAACTTCCGGCCATTTAAGGGCGATGTGGTCCTAACTCGAGGGAAGGAGCTCTACAAACACGGCGGCCAGGGGCAGAAATCTCCCAAGGGAGATATGGGTCTGCCAACAGGGAGACTGTACCGCGGAAATACATCACAGGGGGTTACCCGAGTAATCGGCACCTATCCCAGTACAGGGCACATTTGTTCATGTAGTGAGTCTAGCTGTGAACTTCTAGAATCAACCAGTCCAAGATTGGCCGCAACCTACTGGCTTTCTTTGGTATGATGAAGTAAGGGCTGTAGAACCCTTCCCTCATCTCAGCTGGAAGTCTAATCTGGGAGATGGGCGCGTTGAGAAAGCGTGCTTTGTTGGCGTCCCTCATCTTGACCAGATTCAGCTACAGGTGTTGCTCCTGGACCCCCAAGGTGGACACCGCATGCATGAGTGCTCGCGCCATGACCTTCGTCAAATGGGGGTGGCTCCTGCAACACATCGGGATCAGGACTACCCCCATGCAGTTCTTTTAGTGCCTTGGCCTGGTGTACCTGCAGGAGGGCCATGGCATGCAGGGCAGAGGCATTTCCAGCATTTCTCTTGAAAGAAAGGAACCTGGGGGGGGGGGGTCTTGGCCGTGAGCGACACCCGAACCCAGGAACCAATCATCAAGCAGCGAGCGCTCAGGGTAGGGTGGAGGGTTCCAGTCAAACCCGATACTCGTGGCGGTCCGGGCAAGCATGTCGTTCAGCTCTGTGTCAGCCTCAGACTGGGTGGGCAGACCAGTGAGGCAGCGCCCGTGACCGTTGGAGGGGGAGAGATACGCTTCTTAAGAGGTGAATGGAACAGCAGTAGTATTTAGCTCGCTGAGAGTACAACCGCTCAGCTCCGAAGAAAAAATCTGAATGAGAGTAGGATTTGTAAAATGGAATGGCTCACTTTATTCCTTCTACTTTTATACCCATATGTCCGGGGGAGCAGCATGCAAATTCCACTCGCCAGTGAGAGATTGGGCTTTTCTCAAAAGAATATAGGTGTTCGGGGCTCTCAAGAGCAACTCCTAGTGTCACTACATCGACACAACGTAGAGTGAGTCTACAAATCGCCATGTAATGTTTACCACAGGCCTTATTTTACACATAAGTTCAAAAACCCCATTCTAAAAACCCATAGGAAAATCCTGAGGGAACCCATGCAAATTAGACTTCCAGTTTCACCTACAAATTGACATCAAGGCTGCAGCCAGCATAACAGGGTAGCGGTGCTACATGTGTCACTCTGCCCATAAATTATCTTTCATATACCTACATGCTGCGGGACACATTGCGTAGACATCTCGCCGGTCTGTCACCACCTCTTCAGCCCTTGGACTGACCTCACATTTCTACGGGCATATGTTCCCCTAGAGCAGTTCTCCAGGCACGTCATGTTACGACGGACGCCTCCAAGACGTGCTGGTGTGCTGTATGCAACGGGCACACAGCCGCTGGCTCCTGGATGGGCCTGCGGCTATGTTGGCACATCAGCTGCCTCGAGTTGTTGGCAATACTGCTCGCCCTGCGGAGGTTCCGGCCGTTAATCCAGGGCAAGCACATGTTATTTCAGACAGACAACATGGCAACGGTGGCGTACATCAACCGTCAAGGCGGTTTACACTCCTGTTGTATGTCTCTACCTCAAGTTGCTGCAAGCCACTCACACGTTGTCACGAGAGGTTACCCGCAAGGGAGAGCGGAGACTCCACCCTCAGGTGGTCCAGCTGATTTGGAGTCAATTTGGGCTGACACAGGCAGACCTGTTCGCTTCCCCAGAATCCTCCAACTGCCTACTTTGGGACACCCTGACCGAGGCACCCCTCGGTATAGACGTGCTGGCACACAGCTGGCCCCCTGGACTACGCAAATATGCGCTTCCCCCAGTGAGCCTACTTACACAAACCCTGTGCAACTTGAGGGAGGACGAGGAGCAGGTCATCCTAGTAGCACCATATTAGCCCACCCAGACTTGGTTCTTGGACCTCCGCCCCCGGTGAAAGAACCTTCTTTCTCAGGGATGGGGCACCATCTTGCAACTACGACCAAACCTCTAGAATCTCCATGTCTGTCCCCTGGACAAGACACAGAAGACCTAAGTAGCCTACCAGTCTAAAATAATCTTTAAAATAATAAATTAAAAAAGCTGTTTGTCATTTTATTTTTAAACCATATACTTCATTAAAAATGTTTTTTGATGCTTGCATTTTTTTTTTCAGTTTATTTAAGTTAACTCTGATTAATAAATTGTAGGCCTGTACAGTTTTTCCAGCAGAATTGCTTGGCATGGGGCGAAAAGTTAGTGGAAAGACATTGTTTATGTTTGATTTTCACTAAAATATGAATGCTTTATAATGCGACTGATTGGACAGTTTCTTAACTTGCTATGAACTCAAGTTAATAAATTAGGTTTCATAATGCAGTATAGGCATTGATAAATCGCATTCAGTTGAAAACGTATGGTCAATGTAAGGGTAGTAATAACAGGAAGGTAGATGTGCATCATCATCACTCTGTTACCTAGGTAGCTCCTCCTAGCCAATCATATATCAGCCCTTGCTTTTATAAGTCTTCTTACATTCTATCACATTGCTGTTTCAGTGTGCCAACAAGTCAACCTCCCCTTCCCCACTGCCACCAGTTGAGGCTTGTCCTGCATTTCATCGGACTGCCAGATGGCCCTATGCCAAAAATAGACATTACATTCCTGTGCTTCATTATTATTCATAAAAAAGAAAATGTCATGCCATCTTTACTTATGTCTGTGAGTCTTGTGGGCCTGGGTAGCTCAGCAAGTAAAGACGCTAACTACCACACCTGGAATTGCAAGTTCAAATCCAGGGCGTGCTGAGTGATTCCAGTCAGGGTTCCTAAGCAACCAATTGGCCCGGTTGCTAGGGTGGGTGGAGTCATGTTGGGTTAACCTCCTTGTGGTCGCTATAATGTGGTTCTCGCTCTAGGTGGGGCGCGTGGTGAGTTGTGCGTGGATGCTGTGGAGAAAAGCGTGAACCTCCACATGTGCTAGGTCTGTGAGGTAACAAGCTCAACAAGCCATGTGATAAGATGTGTGGATTGACTGTCTCAGATGTGGAGGCAACTGAGATTCATCCTCCGCCACCCAGATTGAGTCAAGTAACTACGCCACCACGAGGTTTAGAGTGCATTGGAAATTGGGCATAACAAATTGGGGAGAAAAGGTGAGAAAATCCTGTGAGACTTTCTGATAGAAACGTTAATGCTGTTAAACCGATAAATAAAGATATGTAGCGGGCAGGTGTATACACAAACAAGGGTGGAAAAACAAGAAAGAAAAGCCCTGCACACTGTACCTGCTTGCAAAACTTTATTAGATTTCAGCATTTCGGTCGAATTTGATCTTCTCTGGGCATCCTGTTTCTTTCTCTGAAGATTCTTCCAGTTACAAGTGTATCACTGTTAATGTTGTGATTTACTCGACATGTTTCACCAATGATGCTGGTGATGTGCTTGACTGATCCAAATAGGCTTATGTTAATGGTAGTGGACATCCTCCTGCCAACATGATCTGAACTTTTGTTACACTAAAGCTTCCTGTAAAGCCATTTTTATAGGACCTTTACCTTGGACCTCTGGCATCCAAAACATGCGATGACAGTAAGTTTATCTCTTTCTTTGTGACCACACCAGCACGTCTGCTGAATCTAAATTGTGTGATTTGAATGCACTTCTTTCCTTTCATTACTGTTCTGCATACCTAATCTCGTTTCCTTGCACATCTAATGCATTCCTTAGATGGTGTTTTCATGGGCATGAATTATGATCATTGTAAATAAACGTGCACACACACGACACAACCTATTCACGAATGTTTGGAATTCACTAACATACACACGTTTTAATAAGATATCTTGGAAGTAAGAAGCATTTGTGAAACCAGAGAAAATTTATCTTGGGCCATCTAACATGCAAATTACTCCAATTGTATTCATATATTTAAGAAAGATTCATGAATGAGGCCCAATAAAACCTATTTTGGGTGCATTGTTTTTATCACATAATTTTCTTTTTCTAAACTGTACTCATTGAGACTGCATTCACTGTGAGCACATGAAACTTGGCTCTTAGCTCGCTTTTTTATCAAAGCTGAAGCCGCTTTCCTCTTCTACAGCTTGCTCCTCTGTGGCTCCCAAGAGGCCGCATGAGTGAGATGTAAGACTATGGGATCTAGAGCGCAAAGATTTTAGGAGGGTTTTAGGATGTGCCAGTGAGAGTTCAGGGCCATTGAGTGAGTGAGCCATTCCATTTTACAAATCCTACTGTCTTCAATTCCACAGTCCTCATTTCCTAAGAGGGTGGTGCAAGGAAATGAGGAACGGAAGCAAGGAAACATGAGGACGGAGGAGCGAGGAAATGAGGATGCACGATTTAAGAAATGAGGAGAAGCAGAGACTATTTAGTCAGAGACAAGCCACTTCTATTGAAATGAATAGGATAAATTAGAATGGCCTATAGTCAATGGATTTAGAAGTCCAGTCTTACAGGTAAAACAGTCAATCACTTTTTAGATACAGACATCGCCTGTAAAACAATTTGAGAAAACACGTGCATTAGTCAAGTCAAGTCAAGTCAAGTGGTTACAAGCCGAGAAAAAATTAGCTATACAAGCCGAGAAAAAATTGTTTTTAAAATGTTATCTAAGGTAAAGAAGCACAATTTATGATTCCAGTGTTGTTAGATTTTACTGCTGATTTGTAATATGTTCTTTGATCATAATATTGTCCGTCCGTCAGAAAACCATTGCAGTCAGTCCTTGGGTGCCTCCAATGTCTTTCTAGCTTTTTCTAGGGGGGGGCCCAGTAGCATTCCAAAGATGGCCGCCAGTGGACTGACAAGCTAGAAAGACATTGGAAGCACCCAAGGACTGACTGCAATGGTTTTCTGTTTCCTCAGGCACATACACTCACATGCTTGTTGTGGTTTTTGTCTTTATTTATCAACTTAAATTTTTTTTAAAACATGGCAACTTCAAAATTCATGTTTGAGGTTTGACTGTGTAACAAAAAGTTTTCAAGTAATGTTTACCACTGACCTTATTTTACTCATAAATAATAATAATAATAAAAAAACATAATAAAACCTATAGGACACCATTCCAAAGCAAAACCATGACAAATTAGCCTTCCAGGGTCTTCTACAAATTGAGTTGAATAGCTCTATTAAATCTCTCTCTCTCTCTCTCTCTCTCTCTCTCTCTCTCTCTCTCATATATATATATATGCATTACAGTTGAGAATGTGGGGTAAAATGTGCTTCACTTGTTATAACATTTCTAATTTGTTATAAGAAAAGGTCACAATGCTACATTTCTTAATGTTCTAAAAACATAAGAATAACCCATGATTATTAAGCACACACAAAAACACTCTTATCTTGAAACTGGGCTTTATTCTGAGATGTGCGTCAAACTTCAATGCCATTGTCAAAATCTCACTTATTTCAACAGCCTGCATTACTGAAGCAAAACCTGCAAATGATGCATTACATTTAGTTCAACTCTTTTTTTAATGCTGGCTCATTCCAAGTATCTTTGCAAGAAGCATCTGATATAATTACAAGCCAAATAAAGGGTAATTGATTCAAATGTACTTTCAAATTAAAGTGCAGACCAAGATATATAGACTGTATATGTAATTACAGAAAAAAGTAATAAGTAATCTTACCATAAATTAAATATACATCCGCTATAACTCAAATATATCCTGGGGAGGACAGTGCTTCAGTGTGATACATAAATGCATGTTAACACTTTCTGTGCAGTCACTGTTGCCTTTTAGCAGTGACATGCACCATTACCTTATTTGCAACTTTACAGTCAAAACATCATTATTTGGCTGTAGTTGTGTTGGAAAATACAGCACACACAATGCTAGATGGTGACTCAGCCATGTATTGGTCAAACAGTGCTCTAGGGTTTTGATGTTTTACCAGTTTAACAACATGTTCCTTGATCATCATCCCGACACATATTGGACTATATTTGGAACAGAATACTAGTGTACTGCTTACTGCATTCTGCCCAGTATATACTGTACACTGCCTACTAAAGAAACTAGTATGCAAATCAGTATGCATTATGCAAAGTTAAATGTTTCAAACGGTAGTATGCCATGCTGTTGTCACTTGACCTACCCACACGGCATGTTGTTGTCCAGTTATCACCTTAAGAAATAAATGCTTTTGCCTCTTAACTTATGGCTGTCGGATGAAATAATGGAGTCTAAAAGGAAATGTTAAAATCACGGTGGTTTCAGTTTATACATCACACAGGAAATGGAATGTCAAGTCGATATCATTACCATTGCGAGATACAGTATCCCGTTCAGTGTGGTGTAAACTGCATATTTTGACAAATGTAGTAGTTCTTCTGGGTTTTCCATGCATATAGAAGAATCTGCATACTGTGAACAGTATACATACTTCATACTGTTAAAATATTATGGTAGATTGAAATTCCAAACATAGCCACACTCTTGTCAGCAAGGCCAGAGTTCCCTTTCTTGTGAGTACCAAACCAGTGAGCCATTCAGCTAGAGACTGAGCGTGCATCAGCATCTGATGAATCGTATTCATCGGCAGAGTCTGTTTGGGCAGGATAGGGGCGTGGCTGGTCCAGATTGACATAGGTGACCTTCAGGCTGATGTAATGCTCCCCCTCCAGGCTTGACAAAATACTCATCACAGCAGAAACTAATGTGGAAAAGGTTGGTCTCCTTTCTGGATCGGGGTCCCAACATTGTAACATAATGGCATACCTGCAGATACCGAGGTGAGGTTAACTAATCTATCAGCCTGGAAAGTACAAATTGATTAACTGTAATTAAGTATCTACATTTTATTTAAATGTGTTTAATAAACAATGTCTTTAAATGTGTTATTTCTAAATGAATGAAATCATGCAATAACCTTGCATAACAAGTCATGCAGATTTTTTTTTTACTTAAAAGTGAACTTGAAAGACCTCTGAGTCAATGTGTTTTACCACACATTTGCATAGAACATCACACTCACACACACTTTAACAATTTCCATGGTTGAACCTTGTCACTGGTCATGTTTCCACATCCTGTTAGTACATCCTCAATCACTAACCAATTCTTTTATTTTTAGAATTATATTTATTTTTAAAAAAATTGGTAATTACTTTGCTTTAACCACAAAGCACTATAGCGGTACCACAGTACAATGATGTTATTAGATGGTACTTTTTGTTAGTGTGGAATTTTCTGACTAATCCGTTCAACCTTGTCTTATAGAAACACGATACTATACCTACATTTTTGCAAAGTGATTTTATGTGGCTTGTACGTATCACTCAGTGTCACTCAGAAAACATCAAGTCTGTTTTGACAGTGTTTGTTCCCACTGTCTGTTCATTGAGTTGCTCCCTTTGAGAGTGAATGATGATTAACTTTGTTTAGTGCTTGAGGTGTTGGGAAACTGAAGGGACATTCACAATAACCTTTTGGTTGATTTTTTCCACAGCTCTGAATACTGAGTAAGCTCTAAACCCTCTGAACCTCAAATGGTGGAAAAACACAACTTATTTTCATTTTGGGGTGAACCTTTAGCTGAGTGAAAAAATGAAGTTGTAATGTAAATAGATATTGTGTTTCTTTACCTTACACTAAGCATTTTTAAATGAAAAAGGAGAAAATTTTCTTTGAAACTTACAATGGATCTGGACAAAATTGTGGTTGTGGCAGCCGCCGTCCCTTTAAGAGGTAATGTGTGATGTCATAAGGGTCAACTTCAGGGTAGGGGCTGGCTCCTCGTGTGAGCATCTCCCACATTAAAACCCCAAAAGACCACTACAGTAAAGGCATAAAGAGAGAGAGAGAGAAGAGAGTTGAGAAGAAAAAGCTCAGAAATTCAAGAAGAATTCTAATTCTCATCCACTGATTAGAACTAAACTATGTTTTAGTTTTGTCTCACCACATCTGACTTGGTTGTGAACTTCTGAGTCTGTAGGCTCTCAATGGCCATCCATTTGACAGGTAATTTGGCTTTCCTGTGATCCTGGACGCTGTAGTACTCCTTTTCTAGGACATCTCGAGCCATACCAAAGTCTGCCACCTTTACTGTGTATGATTCATCAAGCCTGAGAAATATTTGTTCATTCAGTAACACATTTAAAAAGAACATACCCTTATTTTGAACATATTTGAGCTAGCATATTTACAGAACATTAATCCATATTAATTGACAAAAATTGGAGCTGTTCAATCTGACTTCAAAGTTAACCCTGCTTAAAAATAAAGACCACCCTAACCAGCATGCAATGTCCATGCTTGTCTAAGATGGTTCATTCTGGTTTGGTGCAGGTCTAGCTGTTTGACCAAAATAGCCACACTTCCCCTTCTGTCGCTCTCTCCACGTTGTGTCGGAGAAGCGACACTAGGGGTCTCTCTTGAGCGCCGATATCCACCTCTGATCTATGAAAAAAGGCCAATGAGAGTTGGCAGCCGGTATTTGCATGTCCCGCCCCCGGACATACGGGTATTTAAGCGGCGCAAATACGGGAGTTCATTCAGAAAATTTCTTCGGAGCCGATGGTCTGTCTGCAGTTTGCTGCGAGTTACACACCACTAACGTTCCTGTTTCCTCTGACGATCTGCATGCTGTTGGTTCTTGACGGCGCACAACAGCGGCTTTCTCCTTCACATTGCACGGCGTGCATTGTTGCCCCTGAGCGCTTTGACAGCGCAGACACACACACACACATTGTGTATTTAAAAGAGCAAATTTCTATTAAAAGAGTAATTTCTCAAAAAGAGCAAAACACAGCGGCGTTGAACGTCCTTTTCAGGACGCGTCTTTTTTCAAGATGCCCTTCCGCCCCTGTGTTGTTCCTGGATGCGGTAGAAGCCTCTCTGCTTCAGATGGCCACAGGTGCTTTCTCGTGTGTTTGGGCCGCGATCACACCGAGGCGGCATTTGTGGATGGTTCATGTTCTCACTGCGAGAACATGACCATGACCACGTTGCGGTCGCGGCTTGCTTTCTGTTGACACCCCAGCTGCACCCCGCATTGCTCCTTCTTCCCACGGGACTGAGGACGATGCTGTTGGCGCTGGGGGCGATTTGGGGGCGGCAGCGGGTGCAGTTTCGCCGGGTATCCCCCCGCGAACCTCCCGTTCCCCGACACGCTCGCTGGTCTCCGTCCATGCTCGCGGCGATAGCGGCTCGCCTCACGGCCTGGCTGTCTATCCTCCCGAGCCCGAAGCAGATGAGCTCACCGCTGCATCGGAGAGTGTGATGTCTGATGCCGAGGACTCCCCTGGACTGCCGCCTTCAGGCCAGCAGGCCCAGGCTGAGGCCGATGCTCAGATGTCTGACATGCTTTCCCGGGCCGCCGTGAGCATGGGGTTGGATTGGAACCCAAAAAAAGTCCATCCTCCCCACAGCCTTCACGGTTGGATGACTGGTTCCTGGGGGCAGCGTGCCGTTCGCGGCCTCGCATCCCCCCGGTCCCGTTTTTCCCGGAGGTGCATGACGAGCTGACGTCTACGTGGAGAGCCCCGCTCTCCGCTCGTCTAGGTGCCCGCTCCACTCTCACCACCCTCGACGGCGGAGAGCGCCACGGATACGGGGCGATTCCCCAGGTCGATAGGGCAGTTGCGTACCATCTATGCCCCGGTAGCCCTACCTCCTGGCGTGGCCGCCCCGTACTCCCATCCAAGCCCTGTAGGACAACATCATCGCTCAACGCGAAGGCCTACAGTGCGGCTGGACGTGCTGCCTCCGCCCTGCATGTGATGGCCCTCCTGCAAGTCCACCAGGCCAAAGCACTCAGAAGCATGCACGGGGGTGGACCTGATCCTGATGTGCTGCAGGAACTGCGCTCAGTGACCGACCTCGCCCTGAGAGCGACGAAGGCCACAGCGCAGGCACTCGGACAGGCGATGGCCACCCTAGTGGTCCAGGAACGCCATCTCTGGCTCAATCTGGTCGAGATGTGTGAGGCTGACAAGAACCGCTTCCTGGACGCACCTGTCTCCCAGATTGGCCTTTTCGGCGACACCGTCGAGGACTTCGCCCAACAGTTCTCTGCGGTGAAGAAGCAGACGGAGGCCATCTCTCACATCATGCCCCGCCGCACACCTGCCGCTACGGGCCCTGCCCCATCTGCTCGCCGAGGGAGTCCCCCTGCGGCGAAGAAACCAGCTCCTGCTCCGCCCCAACCCGGGCCCAGCTCTCAGCCCCAGCGTCGAGCACCCCGCAGGCGGCGTACACCCCCTGTCTCACGAACCCCCTCTAGGACCCTGAAGGCTCCCAAGCGTTCCTGAGACAGTCGACCCAGAGCCGAAGACGTTAGCTCCGGAGGTGGTAAGACCGCTCCGTCCCCCGGTGGAGGGCCGGGTGGAGAATCCTTTGTTTTTTCATTTGCCACACCCCCTGACGGGGGCTGTGGTACCCACATTCTCAATAAAAGAGCTATTTCCTCTGCCTCTGGGTCACCTGGCCCGCAAATGCCGTTCTCACGGCAATATGCTTTCAGATTACGACAGTTCCGGTACACCGGACGCGGCGATCCCGCCTTCCGCCTGCCCACGACTGTCCCCCGGCCGGCCGGTTCAGACGAGTCCAGAGGACGCCAACATCAGACCTCCTCCTCAGTCACGAACCCGCCCCCTGCCGAGCGCGCGGAGCAAGGTAAGTGCTTTGAGTCTATTCTCAGCACCTCAGCCTCAGGCCGCAACGAAGCCGCCCGACGCTGCATTACCTGTTCCGCCCCGCTGCGAGGCCCCGCCGGGTATGTTCAAAATACTCGTCCCTTTGGTGCCCCTAGCGCAGAGCTGGGAAGCGTGGCTTTCACTTCCCAACGCATCACGCTGGCTGCACCGGACCATTCGACTCGGTTACGCAATTCAGTTTGCCCGGCTCCCGCCCCCCTTCAGGGGCGTCTGCTTTTCCGCAGTACACGGTGAGCATGCCAGTTCCCTGCGCACGGAAATCGCGACCCTCTTAGCCAAGGGCACGGTAGAGCCCGTCTCTCCAACCGAAATGAGGAAGGGTTTCTACAGCCCTTACTTCATTGTACCCAAGAAAGGCGGTGGCTTACGACCAATCCTGGACCTGCGAGTTTTCAATCGGGCCTTGTTAAAACTCCCGTTCAAAATGCTCACGCACAGAAATATTCTGGCTGGTGTTCAGCATCTAGATTGGTTCGCAGCGGTAGACCTGAAGGACGCGTACTTCCACGTCTCAATTCTGCCACGACACCGACCCTTCTTACGGTTCGCGTTCGACGGCCAGGCGTTTCAGTACAAAGTCCTCCCCTTTGGCCTGTCTCTGTCTCTTCACGAAGGTCACAGAGGTGTCCCTTTCCCCGCTACGAGTAGCCGGCATCCGCATTATCAACTACCTCGACGACTGGCTCATCCTAGCACACTCTCGAGAGTTACTATGCACACACAGAGACCAGGTGCTCCGGCACCTCAGCCACTTGGGGCTTCAGGTCAACTGGGAAAAGAGCAAGCTCACTCCGGTTCAGAGCATCTGTTTTCTCGGGTTGGAGTTAGACTCAGTCTCAATGACAGCACGTCTCACGAGTGAGCGTGCTCAGTCGGTGCTGGACTGCCTCGCTTCCTTCAAGCCAGGCACAGTGGTCCCTCTAAAACTTTTCCAGAGGCTCCTGGGGCATATGGCGTCCTCCGCGGCGGTCGCGCGCTGGGGTTGATGCATATGAGACCACTCCAGCACTGGCTCCAGACTCGAGTCCCGAGACAAGCATGGCACCACGGCACGCATCGGGTAAGGATCACCCCCGCCTGCCTCAAAACACTCCGACCCTGGACAGACCTCTGCTTTTTACGGGCAGGAGTGCCCCTGCAGCAGGTGTCCCGACACGTTCTGGTCACAACCGACACCTCCCGGTCCGGGTGGGGTGCCGTGTGCAGCGGGCACGCAGCAGCGGGCCGTTAGAAAAGGGCACCGCTGCGTTGGCACATCAATTGCCTGGAGTTGCTGACCATCCTTCTTGCTCTCAGGAAGTTCCTCCAGTTAGTTCGGGACAAACATGTCCTCGTGAGATCGGACAGCACCACGGTGGTGGCGTACATAAATTGCCAAGGCGGCGTATGTTCCCGCCACATGTCACAAATCGCCCGCCGTCTCCTCCTATGGAGCCAGCAGCGACTCAAGTCTCACATCCCCGGCAAGCTCAACGTCGTAGCGGACGCGCTATCAAGACAACGCCTGCCCGGCGGGGAGTGGAGGCTTCACCCCCAGTCGGTCCAGCTGATTTGGGAACGGTTTGGCAAGGCCCAGGTAGACCTGTTTGCCTCCCAGGAAACCTCCCACTGCCCGCTCTGGTATGCCCTAACAGAGGCTCCCCTCGGGACAGACGCGCTCGCACACAGCTGGCCCTCGGGGCTGCGCAAGTACGCATTTCCCCCAGTGAGCCTTCTTGCACCGGTGCTGTGCAAGGTCAGGGAGGACGAGGAGCAAGTCACGTTAGTGGCCCCCTACTGGCCCACTCGGACTTGGTTCTCGGAACTCAGACTTCTCGCGACAGCTCCTCCCTGGCGAATTCCCCTGAGAAAGGACCTCCTCTCTCAGGGACGGGGCACGCTCTGGCACCCGCGCCCAGACCTCTGGAACCTCCACATCTGGTCCCTGGACGGGATGCGGAAGAGCTAGCCGGCTTACCGGCGATCGCTATGAATACAATCAACCAAGCCAGAGCCCCCTCTACCAGGCACCTTTATGCCCTAAAGTGGCGCTTGTTCGCAGATTGGTGTTCTTCCCGAACTGAAGACCCGCAGAGATGCGCGATCAAGTCAGTGCTCCTGTTCCTACAGGAGAGGCTGGACAGGAGGCTGTCCCCGTCCACCCTCAAGGTGTATGTTGCCGCCATTGCCGCCCACCACGATCCTGTAGACGGCAAGTCTTTGGGTAAGCACTACCTGATCCTCAGGTTCCTGAGAGGCACCCGGAGGTTGAATCCCTCAGGCCTAGTTCCCTCCTGGGATCTCTCGGTAGTCTTGGCAGGACTCCAGAGACCTCCCTTCGAGCCGTTTGAATCAATTGGACTCAGGGCCCTCTCTCTTAAGACGGCCCTGCTGATCGCGCTCGCCTCTATCAAGAGGGTCGGGGACCTGCAAGCGTTCTCTGTCAGCGACACTTGCCTGGAGTTCGGTCCGGCAGATACGTCTGTGATCCTAAGACCACGACCGGGCTATGTGCCCAAGGTTCCTACCACACCCTTCCGAGATCAGGTAGTGAACCTGCAAGCGCTGCCCCAGGAGAAGGCAGACCCAGCCCTTTCGTTGCTATGTCCAGTGCGCGCCCTGTGCATTTACCTGGACCGCACACAGAGCACCAGACGCTCCGAGCAGCTCTTTGTCTGCTTTGGGGGACGGCAGAAAGGGAATGCCGTCTCCAAACAGAGACTCGCCCACTGGGTTGTCGACGCCATCACACTGGCTTATCACACCCAGGCCGTGCCCCTACCCTTGCGGGACCGAGCTCACTCAACAAGGGGTGTTGCGTCCTCGTGGGCACTGGCCAAGGGCACCTCCCTAGCAGACATTTGTAGAGCCGCGGGTTGGGCAACACCCAACACCTTCGCGAGAAACATAGAGAGAAAAGAGGCCCAGCCAGGCTGGCCCGTTTCCATGTTGGCAAACATCGCCTTGTTCCCCTTCCAGGGTAACTAGAAGGATTCCGATGTTCTTATGAGGCATTGGGGAAGGGTACGTGTAGCCAGGTACAGATGATGCGCGGCACTGGATGAAATCCCTGCCCACCTCTGTATCGGCGGTTCACGTACACGGTTCAGCGCATGGCAAGATTGGAATGGGTCCCCTAGTGTCGCTTCTCCGACACAACGTGGAGAGAGCGACAGAAGGGGAATGTTTGGTTACGTATGTAACCTCCGTTCCCCGAGGGAGGGAACGACACATTGTGTCTTTCCTCCGCCATGTCGCTGAACCAAACCACTGTTGTGGCCGGACCATTTCCGGCTCCTCAGAAAAATCCTGAATGAACTCCCGTATTTGCGCCGCTTAAATACCCGTATGTCCGGGGGCGGGACATGCAAATACCGGCTGCCAACTCTCATGGGCCTTTTTTCATAGATCAGAGGTGGATATCGGCGCTCAAGAGAGACCCCTAGTGTCGCTTCTCCGACACAATGTGTTGTTCCCTCCCTCGGGGAACGGAGGTTACATACGTAACCAAACGTTTTCATCAGCATCCAACCTGGTGAAGTTGGTTGTCCAGCATGGACTTTCTGATGAAGCTCGTTAAATCAGTTTAAAAGCCTTGTGCGAATACCAGCACACCAGCATCACATGCTGGGAGACCAGCACACAAAACACAAAATAAGCTGGTGACCAGCAATGCTGGTCTTTTTAGCAAGGTTATTTCATTCATATTAATTCAAGCCTGCATCCAGAATCTGTAAATTTGTTCAAATCATTGCTAATACTGGATTAGCTTTGTGTGAAGACAGCATGCAAAAAACTCACATGCAGTTGCGTGCTGCCAGATCTCTATGTACAAACTTCTTTTGTGCCAGATATTCCATTCCTTTAGCAACTTGGAGCCCGAAGCCTATCAAATCCTTAACCGTGGGATTCTGTGGTAAGATACAGGACAATGCATGTACATAAGACTGTGATTTTGGGTCATTCAAATTTAGTCTTTGGCAACACGAATTGCACTGCTGGAGGTTGTGCAATAGTGATTTTCCAGGTTCAGAGTTAATGAAATTCATATCTGAATGTAAAATTTCTGTGCAAGACAGATAGAAAGCAAAGAATGCCACATATTTAAGATGTGCTAGATTTGACATTCTCGCAACTGACCCTCTTCTCACAGCGTATGAAGTGACGGAGGTCTCCATGTTTCATGTAGGGTAAGACCACCAGAGGGAGCCCCTCTTCGGGAAGCAAGATACCCAGCAAAGAGAGAACGTTACTGTGATGAAAACCCTTCATCAGAATTCCCTCTTTCAAAAACTGCTCTACTTCCTCCACATCTGTTATTCCTATCAGACAGAGACAAAATGACATTAAGAGAAAATACAGGTCTCATGCATGAATTTATATCAGTAAATATACATTAAGAGATGGAGTGGTCTCTTAAAAAACGGACCTATGTCTAAGGATGTGTTAACCACATAGTTTAGATTTGTCACCTTATGTCCCTTTTGAAGGCACGGCCAAACGGCGCCCTTCATTATTAAAGCAAGACAACTGACAGGATCTTTTAGCATTCTGAAGCAATATTTCAAATGTTTTGAAATGAAAAATAATTTTGCATAAAATATTGTTGTTAAATTATTAGTGACATTGCATTTTTGCAATACACTTGCCATTTTAGGGTAAAACTGAGACACGATGCGATAAGATTCCAGTGACTAGCAATTTGTCTGTGCACACTGAAAAAACTAAACGTTTTCAATTTATTTTCATTCTAAGCAGTAACCGACTCCAGCATTCCACAGCCTTGTTTTCAAATGTTAACTGGTTAAAACAAAATAAAAAAATGGTTAATAACTTTCTTTTTAAAATGAAAATAATCTGTGCCAAGGGCGGGTGATATCAGTTGCTGTTTTCTCAGAGTTCACAAAAGAAACAAGCTCAAAATGAGCAACTTGCCTTATTAAAATAAGCAAAAACATATTTTTGTTATGTTCTGCAGAACATTTGTTAAGTTTTCAGTATTAATTTTCTAGTCACTGGCCATAAAGCTGCGCAACGCCATATAATCGCAGCCAATCAGAACATATTTGATGTTTAATGTACAGTTATGAGGAATGGGATTTTGGACCAATGAGATTACACAGTGGGTGTGGCTGTTCATCCTGACAAAGTGGAAATGGATACAAAGTTATTGACAGAATGTCCTGTCACTCAATAGAACAAACTTTCGCTTTCCCAGGACATGGTTGGTTAGGACAAAAACTCTGAATTACATCAAATAACCTGCCTAACAAAATGTGCTAACCAAGTTTTTAAGATGTTTTTTTAGGTGCTAGTACATTCTGATATTATTTCCTGTTTACAAGATAACCTACCCAAAGTTAAAAGTATATCATCCCAAGAAAGAAGCATATAGTTTAACAGCTTAAACTACACGAGTTGGCAGAGCTGATTTTCAGTGACTTTTTCTATTGAGGTGTTACTTACTGTTAAGAGACTTTACTGCACAATGGATTTCTCTGTTGTTGTGATCAGTGAGGTAACCATGGTAAACTGTGCCAAAGTGGCCTAAAGAAAAAAGTACACTTTATTGATATTGACAATCATCTTCATGTTCAAACCAGCAAGCATGTCCAAAATATGATCTTCTACTATTTCTAATTACTTTTACAAGAAAAGAAACTTGTACATCCCCGTTAAAACCTTAGATGTGACCAAAATGAAAATGTGTATAAAATCTGTTTTCAGCATATGGTGTAACTCCCTTTGCCTGCCATGCTTTTTCATAATAAACATACCCTTTCCAATGATTTGGTGGTGGTGGACCTTCAGCATGGAGGCTGGGATCAGCACATCCTTCACCTCTTCCAGGAGCTCTGGGCGAAAGCTGGTGATGGTAATCTTCTCTGGGGGCATAAGTGGGGTCAGGGTTGTGTCCAGGGCACCGTTATAGACCAGGCGAGGAAACGCCACAGCCGCGCTGGGTGTAGTAATAGTTGTGAGGGGTAGTTCTAAAAGGGACAAAGAAAAAAATGGAAGGGTTAATAATATTATGTTGGGAAAGCTACTTTGAAACTGTAGCTTCCTAAGCTGCAAGCTACTCATAACTTTAAGTGGTAAACAGAGTCCCTCTAAGGCTGTGCAGGGGCTTGCGTGAATTAGTGAACCATTTATGTTAATTAGGTTGTTTTCATGAACCATCCAAACAAACTGACTACCTTAAATTATTTGGATTGTCCAGTGCTACATTTGAGAGACAGAGAAAATTTTAGGTGAGCATATTTGATCACTCCCTTAGCTCCATTGCTGCCTGTGCAGTAATGTTACAAATGTAGCTTTGACGCTACAGTGCTACTCTTTTCGTTCCTCGAAAAGTTACACTATTGTGAAATTAGTGTGGTGATGGGGGCATGGTAGTGAATCTGTCTGTGGGGGAGAGAGAGAGAGAGCAGTAAGGCTCGTCATCTGGGTTATCATTATCTCTAACACCAGTTTCTTGTGGAGGGAGACATAAAAAGGTTCTGACTAAGTGGCAGAGAGAGTGACCAGAGAGAGACTGTACCTGTGTGTGTGTGCGCAACAGAAGCATTTACTTTTTTTGTGTGTGTGTGACTACTTGTCCACTGTGTGCCCTTTTTGTTTAAGTTTTGTGAACGATGCTGAAGATGTAATAAAAATACTCCCGTTGACAGTCCGCTGCCTCCTTACTCCTCTTCCCAGATAACAAACCTGCTACACTGAGCTACTATCATAAGTTAGTAGCGTAGCTACTTTTAGTAAGTTACTCCAACACTGGATCCTTCTGATATTTATCAAATCTAAAAACTTTACACTTTCAGTGAAAACTTTAAAAACTGATAATAAAACACTGATAATTGATTGTATGAGATTATAATTTGTTGTTGATGTATATATGTTGTTGTCTCACCACGTCTGTAGTCTCCGAAGGGGCTTAATTCCACACTATTGTTACGGGAACGACTGTGGGAAAAATAAGACAGGCGATTCTCTGTCAGCGAATCTGGGGATTAAAAAGAAAACATTGCTTAATGAGACAAAAATTTTAGTTTGAAAGTTTTGTTTATTTTCCTTAAAGAACCCATGAAACATCTTAACAAGCACTGACATATTTCTGCTCACCTTTTTTCTGCTTTCTCAGGTGTTTTAGGACAATGAAGGCCAGTACCGCACCAGTCACCAGAGCTGCCAGTATGCCAAGCACAATACCCACCATGTAGTGGTTACTGACCAAGATTACAGTACCAACATTATGGGTGTACCCGTTAACTGTTACCTGTGAAGGAAAACATTGATGTTAGAGTGAGAATGTGTTATTGCAAGATAGTCCAACTAAGGGGAGCATCTTACTGCCTAATCAAATTAGTTTCTTTGGTTAAAACATAATTTAATGCATTAATACTTCCAACTCTCACCTTCACAGGTAAGCCCTCACTGGGTATGGTGAGATTATTAGGAATCCTGCAGGTGATTTCATTATCCAGAACTGTAGCACCACAGTCAACATCTCCAACCGTCATTGTGATTGACATGCAAGAACTCACAAGGTTCAGCTTCTGGTGCTGTGAAAGAAAAAGATAGATAGATAGATAGACACATGGATGGGTGGGTGGCAGATAGATGATAGACAGACAGATAGATAGATAGATAGATAGATAGATAGATAGATAGATAGATAGATAGATAGATAGATAGATAGATAGATAGATAGATAGATAGATAGATAGATAGATAGATAAAGCGATCGATCCACATACATGCAAGGACACTTCATCAAACCCAGGATAAAGTCTTAGTATGTGACCCTCAGTCTCAAACGGGATGGGCCTGCCGTAGGGGTGGTAAGAGAAGTCTTGTTTCCACAGGCCAAGCACTCCATCCATATCAAATGAGAGCTCGCCCTCTTCAGTCTCATCTCGATGGAAAATGGGGGTGAGGCATTCCATTCGGGTGGGATTGGCTTTACCCCTGCACTCCTGCAGAAAATACCAATAAGAAACATGAAAAAAAGTGAATGACTAATGCTTTGAAGTTGCAATCCACACGCTCAAAATATACAATAATAAATTCTGACATGCACTGCACATGTGTCTTAAACAGAATATCTTTAATTAAGAGGTAAAAGCTTAGGGGAAATTATGAATTGTTGTGGTCATTACAGATAAAGAGTAAAAATCACCCAAATTTATACACAGTACATAATCATAAAGGGATAGTTTACCCAAAAATGACAAATCTGTCATAATTTATTCAACCTCATGTTGTTCCAAACACAAATTACTTCTGTGGAACACAAAAAGACATATTAGGCAGAATGATTTTTTTCCATACAGTGAAAGTGAATGGTGTCTAAGACTGTCAGTTCCTAACAGTCTGCCAATCATATCTGTTTGTGTTTAACAGAAGACATTAACTTTTACAGGTTTGGAACAAAATGAGGGTAAGTAAATGATGGCTTTGCATTTATGGGTGAATTATCCCTTTAAACAAGGAAAATTTGAAAAACGGCATATAACTTAATATTGTAGCTTTAAAAGAAATAGGGTAATGAATCAACACTGCAAGCGAAATGATTAATCATTTGTAAGATATCTATAAAGGGACCAAAGTTTTACACTTCATACAGTTACAACAGGTTTTAGGTGGTTTTCTTTGGGTTTAAAATAAATAACAGTTCTGTAGACCGAGTCCAGATTCCTGCCTTCAATGACGATTCTTGACCCACTGCAATTTAGCAAAAAAATTAATATTAGACATTCTATATCATTTTAGAATCCATTGTGGAGTAACTACAGTGACTCTTTGCATCTATACCTGTCAAAGCTGCAATCCGGCAGCACGGCAAGAACCTCAGGTGTCATCTTGTAACGGAACACTTTAGTGGTGGCGACACGGGACTTATCAATATAAACACGGAGTACCACATCTTTTACCTCCGTTACAAGCTGAGAGAGACAAATGATAGAGGACAGATTTCCTCTGACCACAGATACACTGTAGAGAGAGAACAACATTCACTCTAAAGGAACCTGTTCCATTACAATATAAAATCGTAACACACCATTACACACCTTTGGATGGGACACATTTCTCCATCAAGAGTAACCTTCCTGTTCTTTCCAGAGTCAAGGTAAGGGCCTGTGATGGTGATTAGGGTTCCCCCATTAACAGGCCCATAATCAGGCTGAACTTCAGTGATGTTTGGAACCTGAACAGATACACAGTGTTGATAAGTAAATAAGCTGGCCAGACATTCTGGAAAAGGTCAGTGAATGTTTATCAGCTCTTTCGGTCAAGTAAGCTGCTGATCCTTTAAGGATTTTCAAAAGAGGATTTTAAAGGGATAGTTCACCAATCTAATTAATTACTCTGCCTCATTCTATATGATAGATGTTGGTGAGAAACAGATCAATATTTGAGTAATTTTTTACTTTGAATTTCCAATTTCACTTTCAGATGTGAAAGTGAAACTAAACAGGCACCACATGTGGCTTTTAGATGTAAAAGTGAAAGTTGAGATAAGTGCAAAAAAAAAAAAAAATGTACATTTTCATCTGTTTCTCACCCTCTCTATTAAATCACTTCTGATGATATGGATTTAACCACTGGAGTCATATGGATAACTTTTTTGTTTCCTTTATGTGATTTGTGGCACTACAAAGGTCTGATCGCCATTAATTTGCATTGTAAGGACCTACAGAGCTTAGATGTTCTTCTAAAAATCTTAATTTATGTTCTGCTGAAGAAAAAAAGTCACACATATTGGATGACATGAGGGTGAGTAAATGATAAGATAATTTAAATTTTTGGATGAACTATACATTTAACTATGCTTTGCTTATATAACGAATGTATTGATTACCACAAAGGTGAATCCAGGCATCTCTGCGCTTCCTTCAATATAGTAACTGCCTTCTACTCGGCCTTCATGCACTTTGGCCGTGATGTTCACAGGTTTAAAAAGTGGTTCTGACACCCCAGAGCGGATCTTGCACACTAGGCTGGGAAGAAAATAATAGGAATATAAAATGCATTAGCATACAAAATCTGGTGGCATTTATCTTTGTGAGAATTATGAATGCTTATGTCAACTAAAATATATAAAATCAAGTCTTTTGTTTTCATGTAAAAAAATAAAAATTCTCATTAAAAAAGTCGTACTTAAAGCTGCACTTTGTCAGATTTTTTTGGTTACAATTAACAAAGGTGAGTGCATAGTGAGTACATAAAAATTAATGTTCAAAACCATGTCCTTGTCTTACCCTGATTTACTGCAGTAAGCCTACAAAAAATATTTTTATTTTGAGGGAATTTGAGCTGTTGCGACAGATTCAGCGCAAAATCACAGGCATACATCCTTCATCATATCTTAGGCTATTATTTCTCTTTTTTTATTTTATGCCTGAGGAAGACCTAATGGTCTAAATGTTGCAAGCAGTGTAAGCAAATAAAGTATTTTCAGAAGCAATAACTCCATGTATGGAACTTACTATTTTATCCTTTTAGCAGATGTTTAAACAGATCTAAAAAGCCACAATAGGTACAAGGTGGTTCCCCATGAATTTATACTCATCTAAAGTTGTCTATAATGTAACCATCTCTCTGTTGTAACTTTACTTCTAAATAAAGGGTTAAAAATGTATTATTGTAATTTTTATATAGCATATTCCTGCATATTATTGTCATGTTTAATAAAGTATTTCTTTCATTTTTAAATCCTCATTTTGCATTTTTATATTACAGTCTTTTATTGTTTGCAGTACATAGACCTACTATTGTAGTATGACGGTTCACTTGCATTGTCCAGTTAGGCTGTAGATTGTAATATAATAATAAAGTGCCTTCAATTGGACTCATAGCAGCCATTTCACGAGTTTCACCTCTTAACCTGTGTGATCTTCGGGACATTTTTGTTTTTCGATCATTTTGGCTGTGTTAAAGCCAATGGCATAAACTTTGCCTAAGGTGTTTATTTTTGGGAGAATTTTGATATTTCAACCTCATTTCCTATAATATATCTATAATACACTGTGTACACAAAATAGTTACACTCAGGACCATCTGGACAAAAAAGTCCCAGTTGAAGCGCATTAAAACTGCAATATTTGATCCTAGTGCCATTAAAGCATAAAATCATGAAATATATGATATAATGCTTTCATTTGAAGCCCTGGCTTCATTATATTTTCAACCATATGGTGCCATTTTTCTCATGTTCATCCTAAGGAGCATATATATGCTATTTTCTTATTTTCAGTTTCTGTATTATAGAGCACTGCTGGCCAGTTGAATAAATGATGCAGCTAACATTGAGTGGGTGTGTTGGTATGGATGTCAGAGTGTGTTTTGTATGTGTGTATTGAAAAATGTGTGTGTGTGTGTGTGTGTGTGTGTGTGTGTGTGTGTGTGTGTGTGTGTGTGTGTGTGTGTGTGTGTGTGTGTGTGTGTGTGTGTGTGTGTGTGTGTGTGTGTGTGTGTGTGTGTGTATGTGTGAGCGTGTATGTGTGTGTGTGTGTGTGTGTGTGTGTGTGTGTGTGTGTGTGTGTGTGTGTGTGAGCGTGTATTTATCACTTTGTGGGGACCAAATGTCCCCATAAGGATAGTAAAACCCGAAATTTTTGACCTTGTGGGGACATTTTGTCGGTCCCCATGAGGAAAACAGCTTATAAATCATACTAAGTTATGTTTTTTGAAAATGTAAAAATGCAGAAAGTTTTCTGTGAGGGTTAGGTTTAGGGGTAGGGTTAGGTTTAGGGGATAGAATATAAAGTTTGTACAGTATAAAAACCATTATGTCTATGGAAAGTCCCCATAAAACATGGAAACACAACTGTGTGTGTGTGTGTGTGTGTGTGTGTGTGTGTTAGAGTGAAAAACATCAGTGGCATTATGTAAAAAACTGGCATTTAAAGGGTTAAAATCCTGAAAATTAATGAATATTTGGTAGTTTTGAACAGGACTGAAAATTTAAGTCAGTGAAGGTTGAAAATAATATTAATATATAGTATTTTTATGGCAGTTTTTTTATGCTGACATTTTTGTCCTCTTAAGTTCTTGAGTTTAAAAAAAAAAATTATAATCTGAGTGCACAAAAAATAATAATGCATAAAAATCAATGTTGATAACCATTGACATAAACTGACATTTAAAGGGTTAAAATCCTGAAAATTTATGAACATTTGGTAGTTATGATCAGGACTGATGTTGGTTAAAAAATTAACTCATTGAAAGTGGAAAATAATAAGGGTTAATATGATATGTGTAGTACAATACAAACATTGTGTATTTTGTAATGGATAAAATGCTTTAATAATCATATTAACATATAATTATGAGTGTTGTTTATCTTCCTCAAAGTAATATATTGGTTATACATTTTTTTTTTTTAAATAACATAATTTCAACATGAAAATAGCTCGTCATGGCTCCGCTCTGCAGGTAATCTTCTGAGTCCTTGCTCAAACCATTAGATTCATCCTCCAGAAGAGCAGTGTTTAATCACAACTCGCATTAAATATTCCTCTGCAAGTAACTTGCAGTTTTATGCTTCAGCCACTAGAGAGCAAAAAGTAACATAGTATTTTTTTATTTT
Source organism: Xyrauchen texanus (assembly GCF_025860055.1). Classification (NCBI taxonomy): domain Eukaryota; kingdom Metazoa; phylum Chordata; class Actinopteri; order Cypriniformes; family Catostomidae; genus Xyrauchen; species Xyrauchen texanus. Next base: position 37,673,038 of record NC_068307.1, read on the forward strand.
TTTGATGACCTTTTGGCTGGATAGGGAATGAAGAGAGGTGACAGAAAATGAGAGGGAGAATCAGGACTCAAACTTGGGTCACCAGCAATGCATCAGCACCACATGTCATGAGCACAGCCCACTAGACTACAGCTCTAATACATATTGTAACTTCAACAAGTTATTCAATATAACATCAATATAACATAGCTTTATAAATGCGGTTTGATTTTACATGGAGAGGGTCCCCTCATGGGTGCTGCCATGTTAAGATCACATGACCATCCAAATACTACTTAATCTCAGTTATTAACCACCCTGTTAGACACTTTCACTCATGAATTAAAATAATCATGGCTGACTGTAAATAGTGAATTTCTGCAATGCATCAGTAACTAAAAATAACTGAGTTTGAATGATGCTGCATCTATGCCCCTTAGTGTCAGTTTAAGTCCAAGACAACATGCATAAAAAATTACTGAATGCACCTTTCAGTATTATGATAAAGCTGATGTGTGTAATTTTGTTAATGTTATAATTTTCCGTTTTCCAGCTTAACATTCAGTCAACTTTTATTAAGACGTTTGTAGGTTGATTTCACTTAAAAGTGTAACACTGGTTCTCACTCCAGAAATTAGTGAGCTAAAAGTGATTGTTTTTGCAATTCTGTTTGGTGTTACACATATTACACATTTTAGCTTTAACAAAGCAACTTTAACAGCTGTGTCTTATCTGTAAGAACAGGGATTCAACAATACTAACTGGGTGCTGTTGCTTTTGTGAGGCTGGACCACACAGGTGGTCTCACCCAGCTTCACTTCATGGGTTCTGGTCGTTATAGCGGGTCGCAGGGGCGACTGGAACTCCCATCCGCAAAGAGTCATCTCAGTCTGACCATCAGGGGGCGCTGTCTTGGGGAAAAACTACACAGAACAGTAATTTGCAAATAATATGCTGATCTTAAATGAACACAAATAGGATGTTGGCCAAATAAACCAATGTTCCTATAAACAACTAGTTCAAATATTTTCCAGACTATGATCCAGATTGGAAAATATAAACATTTCTTGAAGGGTTAAAAATGCACTTAAATTTTGATCTAACATTTATTTCAAGTGTTGCTGTCTTTTTGCAGATTGTAAGCATAAAAGAGTCAATGATGACAACAAATTCAAGGTATGGTCTGCAGTTAGATATACTTGGACATTATTCTACCTTGCTCACAAATATAGTAAATATAATCACAACATTTATACATGATACAATATTCAAGTATGCCCTTGGTTTGTAATATCAAACATAAAGGCTCTGTTTAATTACATTTGGTCACATCTCACCTCTGTGACGCTAGGCGGGCATGACTCATTTCCCCAGTGGGCCCTGCACTCAGATGCCCAGGTACACTGGCCAGAGCACCAGCCACAACCCATGAATTTGGGCATGGTCAGACACATGGTACATGTCAAAAAGTGATGACAGCCGGGGCCTCTTTGAGGAACCTGAATCATCTGTTAGTTATGAATATAAACACAGTTAATATAGGGCTAAATCAGGGGTCCTCACACTTCTATGGCATGAGATCTACTTTTTTCCTTATGCCATTATAATAAGACCAGTGAAATTTGATGATTCTCAGTACTAAAAATAATAATAACCTCGTTTTTGAATTTGATAAACAGTGTTTCAAGTTTCCAAATAATTATTTGTGAAAAGTAAATAGTAATAAAAAAAGAAACTAATTAAGAAATAATTCCTTAAAGTTTCTAACAGCAGTTTCAAGTATTCAAGTAAACTTTCAGAAATTGAAAAGAGTAATTAAATGTAACAATACTACATAGATTGCAGGTCTTTATGGCATGATAATAATAGTTTTTAAAGCTACTAAAGTTATCCAGCCAAAAGCAATGAATGGCCATATAGATGTGTCATCATCATATTTCAGCATGGAATGTATTTGTCTTTTGGCTCATGTCAGCGTGGATTACTTGTGAATCAGTCACAATACAATTCAAGTTTTGCAAAGCAACTATTATTGAAGAATTGGGCAGTTAAAAACACTTGGACCTGATGAAAAACAGTAAGTAAACCATTTAATTCATGAATATTTCAAATATCATGATTATTTGATAGTTTATAGTGATGAGTGTTAACAGTTGCAGTTGAGATTTACAGTTTAATATATTCGGATGCAATGTGTTGGATGTGCATTATGTTTAAACCCTGAAATTTAGTTTTATAATGTTGAGGGGCTCGTTCATTCTCTTCCGATTGAGTTTCAAATATGGCTGATTTCGAGGGGCTGCATTCTGTTAACCAATCATAACAGTAGTTGTTTATGTTGAAGTTTTAAGGCTGCGCTTAATACAAAACCGAGCGTTTCAGACAGAGGGCCAGAGACATGGTAGAAAATTATCATATATTACTAAATTGTGACTATTTTGGTGCAAAGAGCATTTCATGACCCCTCTAAATTAGCAGCGTCACAACATTTACCCCCCAAAAAGTAGTATGGTAGTATACAATTCTGAACATGAGATATTTTTCAAGCATTTCTGTGTCTGCTTAAAGAAAAATTATTTATTTTCTTTTTTAAATGTACCTTATCTCCCACCACAAACAGTAGATGTTCTAGGGGGAGGACCGCTGCGGTGGACGACACCTTCTGGTTCTCAACAAGTGAGTAATTGGCAAAGACTATAGGGCTGGACCTTCTCAGGACAAGCTGTAATTTTAGAAGAACTGAAGTTAAACTCCACAACATATAACACATTCAGTATTGTACTTTCAGTTGATATAGAAATTAATAAAACTGGAAAAGCTAGTTAATGTCTTTTTCTTTATGATTTATATGCCCTACCTGCAGTAGCCTCCCATCTGATGTGCCTATATGAGCTATTGTTTTGTTCTCGATGCTGGTAACCAGAAGCGAGGTGAGCAGTACGCCACTCATCTGTCTGTTGAAGAGGTCCACTCTGTAGTATGGCTGAGACACTAGGGTGGGCTGGTCTCTGCAGGTCATGTTGTGTTCCATGCTCTGTTCACAGATATGTATTCAAATAATCAGGGCTTGTTTTACCAACATTTGAAAGACTAAGATAATCTGCAGTACCTTACATTTTTCATTACAAATATCTGTTCATCTTTCGGATGGGACGTTAAACCGAGGTCCTGACTCTCTGTGGTCATTAAAAATCCCAGGGCAATTCTCGTAAAGAGTAGGGGTGTAACCCCGGTGTCCTTGCCAAATTCCCCCCATTGGCACCTATCTATCATGGCCTCCTAATAATCTCCATCCCTGAATTGGCTACATCACTCTACCATCTCCTCTCTGCCAATAGCTAATGTGTGGTGGGCATTCTGGTGCACTATGGCTGCCGTCGCATCATCCAGGTGGATGCTGCACACTGGTGGTGGTTGAGGAGATTCCCCCTATACTATGTAAAGCGCTTTGAGTGCCTAGAAAAGCGCTATATAAATGTATGGAATTATTAATTATTATTATTATTATTATCTTTGCTGCATTAATTTTATGGATGCTCTGAGGTAGAACCTCTGAGGTTTAACCACTGGAGTCATTTGGATACATTTTATGTTTCCTATATGTGATTATTGGAGCTTCAAAGGTCTGGCCACCATTAACTTTCATTGTAAGGACCTAAAGAGCTGAGATATTCTTCTAAAAATCTTCATTTGTGTTCAGCAGAAGAAAAAAAGTCAAACACATCTGGGATGACATGAGGGTGAGTAAATGATAAGAGAATTTTCATTTTTGGGTGAACTTTATGTAAGGAACCCTTAACTGGACCGCTATTGTTCTACTGGTCAGCAGGTGGCGCCTCTCACCTGACTCCTGCTGAACACACCACTCATTATGCCTGATGTATCACACCTGTGTATTGCCCTATTTAAGTGTGTTTGTGCCATGCTTTATTGTTCAGTCTTGAGCCTATGTTACCTGCTGCAAGCTAGTCTTTGGGCATTCCATCTGTGCCCCTACAGCAACCTCTAACCATCACAGCTCTTGACGGCAGGCCTCTGGGGTCGGGACAGGTTAGTCATTGCACTTTGCTTATTCAGTTTGAAATTGGGGGTCACAAGGAACTAATACAGTTTTTTCTCATCCAGTCACCAGAAATCCCCTTAGTTCTTGGATTTCCATGGCTAACTTGTCACAACCCAAATATTGACTGGTCAAGAGGTGTAGTTAAAGGTTGGGGAACTAACTGTTGTGTTTCTGCTCTTTCCTTTTGCCGTTCTACTGAGATACTGGAGGTATATCCAGGACCATTGTCGACATTCTCCAGGAGGCCTGCCAACCTCAATCCAGACATGTATACCACTCAAGGGCTACCTTTTTCTCAGTTCAATTCTGCCACCGGGAAGTGCCCAGCCTTTCATTTTGAGCCGTATCAAGTTCCCCAGGCCACAGATGCACTTCATCTTCCCATTTCGAAGACCCAGAGTATTAGGCCTCCAATGATTCCCCCTGAACTTTCTAGAGTTCCTCCAGAGTATGCTGATCTCAAGGAAGTCTTCAGCAAGTCCCGAGCCACATCCCTTCCTCCACACAGACCATATGACTGTGTCATAGACTTGGTTCCTGGAGCATCTCCACCACGAGGTAGGCTTTACTCTCTCTCTGCCCCGGAGAGGGCTGCTATGGAGAGGTACCTCAAGGAAGCTTTGGATAGTGGTTTTATTCGTACTTCGACTTCACCTGCTGGAGCTGGGTTTTTCTTTGTTGAGAAGAAGGATGGTGACCTCAGGCCTTGCATCGACTACAGGGGTCTTAACCGCATCACCATTAAGAATCGTTACCCCCTGCCCCTGATGACATCTGCTTTTGAGATCCTGCAAGGTGCCACCATATTCACTAAATTAGATCTCCGAAATTCCTACCACCTGGTCAGGATTCAAGAGGGGGATGAGTGGAAGACGGCTTTCAACACCCCGACAGGCCACTATGAGTACAGAGTTATGCCCTTTGGCCTGGTCAATGCCCCAGCCGTCTTCCAGGCATTGATTAATGATGTCTTGCGGGAGATGTTGAACAATTTCGTTTTTGTCAACCTCGAAGATATCCTCATTTTCTCATGCAACTACCAAGAACACGTTCAACATGTTCGACAGGTCCTGTCCCAGTTACTTAAACACAGTCTCTTCGTCAAGCTGGAGAAGAGCGAATTTCACGTGTCTTCAACTCCATTTCTCGGCTTCATCGTTTCCAAGGGCATCCTCCAGATGGATCCTGACAAGGTGCGTGCAGTGCAGGAATGGCCTCAGCCTAACTCTGTGAAGCAGGTACAACGTTTTCTTGGCTTCGCCAACTTTTATAGGAGGTTTACAAGAAGCTTCAGCTCTGTTGCAGAACCTCTGTCCGCACTCACCAAGAAGTCTGCCCGACCATTCTTGTGGACTGAGAAGGCCAATCAAGCTTTTAACAAGCTCAAAAGACTCTTTATGTCTGCCCCTATCTTAACCATTCCAGACTCAGAGTTGCCCTTTGTGGTGGAGGTTGACGCTTCTGATGTTGGGGTAGGGGCAGTCTTGTCCCGAAAAGCCAGGGTTGACAACAAGCTTCACCCATGTGCTTATCTGTCCCGTCGACTAACTGCAGCAGAGAAGAATTACGATATTGGAAACCGAGAGCTGTTGGCTGTTAAGGTGGCATTGGAGAAGTGGAGGCATTGGTTGGAAGGGGCCAAACATCCATTCCTCATCTGGACAGACCACAGAAACCTTACCTACATTCAGGAGGCCAAGAGACTGAGTTCCTGCCAAGCACGCTGGGCTCTGTTTTTTAATCGGTTTGACTTTGTTCTTTCTTACTGCCCAGGTTCCAAGAATTCAAAACCAGATGCACTTTCGAGGCAGTTTGACCACCCAGAAGAGGAGACCAGACCAGAGCCCATCCTACCCACCTCTAGAATAGTAGCAGTGGGGCATTGAGGCTGCCATTAAGAAGGCCCAATGGCAGCAGGCGGATCCAGGTAATGGTCCACCTGGACGTATTTTTGTACCTAACCGACTACGTTCTGATGTGTTGCAGTGGGCACATGCCTCCCTCCCCTCCAGTCACCCTGGGGCTACTAGAACTTGCAGGCTCATCCAGAGGAGGTTTTGGTGGCCAAAGTTGCAAAGAGACGTCCGGGGCTTTGTTGCCGCTTGCACTGTGTGTGCCCAGAACAAGGAGCCCAGAACCCACCCTCAATGACTACTTCATCCTCTACCTATCCCTAAGCATACTTGGTCGCACATATCTCTGGACTATGTCACAGGTCTGCCCAGATCCCAAGGTAATACAGTCATTCTTGTGGTGGTGGATAGATTTTCCAAGGCCTGTCACCTCCTACCTTTACCCAAACTTCCCACAGCCAGCCAGACTGCAGAGCTCCTAATGCAGCATGTGTTCAGGATTCACGGCTTCCCCCAGGATATCGTCTCCGATAGAGGTTCTCAGTTCACCTCCCGGTTCTGGAAGGCATTTGGCCGCCTCATTGGATCTGACATCAGTCTGTCATCTGGTTTTCACCCCCAATCGAATGGGCAGACAGAGAGGGTGAATCAGGAGATAGAGAAAACTTTGAGATGTTTGGCAGCAGACAATCAGACGACTTGGAGCTCTCGATTAGTCTGGGCAGAGTTTGCACATAATACTCCCTACCATTCTTCCCTAGGCATGTCCCATTTTGAGTGCCAGTATGGTATTTTGTAAGTATTTTGTTCCCTGGACAGGAGCCAGAGGTATGTGTTCCTGCTCAACTCGTTCCCCATTGTCAACGGACTTGGAAGAAGGCCCGGGCAGCCTTAATGAAAGCCTCTCAACAACAACAAAGGCAAGCGAACCGGCGGCGGAGGCTGGGACCTATGCTTCGTCCGGGTCAGAGGGTGTGGCTCGCAACCAGAGATCTGCCTCTCCGGGTAGAATCTTGCAAACTGGCTCCACGTTATATTGGTCCTTTTAAGATCCTCAGGAAGATAAATGCAGTAGCTTACCATCTACATCTGCCCAGGTCCATGAGAATTCACCCAACGTTTCATGTCTCTCGGTTAAAGCCTGTTGTTTGTTCTTCTCTGTCCCCAGCTCGCAGAGCTACCCCAGCTGCCCGCATCATCGACGGAAAACCAGCTCACACTGTGCGTAGGCTGGTGGATTCCCGTCAGGTCCGTGGAAAGTTGCAGTATTTGGTCGACTGGGAGGGTTACGGCCCAGAGGAGCGCTCATGGGTGCATGCTCGAGACATTCTGGACCCTACACTCATTACGGATTTTCACCGAACCCAAAGACTCCACAAGGTGAATGTCAGGAGCCGTTCTTAGAGGGGGGACTCCTGTAAGGAACCCTTAACTGGACCGCTATTGTTCTACTGGTCAGCAGGTGCCGCCTCTCACCTGACTCCTGCTGAACACACCACTCATTATGCCTGATGTATCACACCTGTGTATTGCCCTATTTAAGTGTGTTTGTGCCATGCTTTATTGTTCAGTCTTGAGCCTATGTTACCTGCTGCAAGCTAGTCTGTGTACAGTCTATGTTTATTTCATTGGACCCTTGTGTCTATCTTTCTTTTCACTGTTTCTTGGAAGCCCGGCTTCCTTTGTTTTGTTGATCTTTTATCAGTAAAGATTGTCTTTTGCCTCTGCTCTTGGATTCATTTATTGGGAGTTAGCTCAACCTGTTTACACAGTGACTTGGAACGTGAGAAACCCGGGTTCAATCCCCACCTAGAACAGCCTCGTTACACTTTACCTTCTACTATTGTGAGTTAAGGTGATTTTTTATATGACTTACACAAAGCTATAAATAAATGTGGCTTTTCATTGCATTTTTACTTATTTCATAAAACACATCAGAATATGAAAACACACACGGTTACTTATAGCAGATGCTCCTGACTAAAATTAGCCCAAATACAGCATGATACGACACACAGAACTTGGCAAAATTTTACATTTTTACAATGTACTAATTTTACTGCCATATTATTTTTAAATATTATAAATTCCAAGTTATTTATATTTTGCAAAAATACTTGTCCTAACGTTTTGCTTCCCTGACAGGTGTGTCTGCAGGACTATTTCCATTTTACTCAAGTGCTCACAGTTTGAGTTTCTGACACATTTTATTGAAGTGCATCTACAGGTGTTTCCACACTTGATATATCAGCTGAATTCCTTTATCCCACCCACCTTTCATTTGCGTGTTGTGACCTTTACAACTTCCTTTTCAGATCCGTGGATCTGCACTGTTTTATCACAGTTGTAGCCATAGATTCTCTATTGCTTCCCTCACAGGAGACTCATGGCAGTTTTATGTAACTAATTTGCATAAAACAGCATGGATTATATTAATCTCCTTCAAAGCACCATTTCAACTGTCCTAACTACTCCACTGCTGCAGCAGTGCTTTCACTCCCCTCTCCCACAGGAGCACCTTCACTAATCTGTCTCATCTACTTCCCTGTCACAATGCTTCCCCTTCCTTCCACCACAGGAGCATCTTTTACTATTCAGTCTTAACTACTCTACTGTCACAGCAAGTAGTTTCACTCTGCTCCCACAGTAACAACCTAAATCTTGGCTCAACTACTCCAGTGCCACAGCAGTACTTTAACTATAACTCCACAGGAGAACCATTACTGTTGTTTCAACTACTCCACTGAAGCAGTAATGCTTCCACTCTGCTGCCACAGGAGCAACTTTACTATTGTCTCAACTCTACTACTGCAGCAGTGCTTCCGCTCTGCTCCCGCAGGAGCAAAGTTACTATTGTCTCAAATACTCCACTGCCACAACAGTGCTTTCCCTCTGCTCCCACAGGAGCTCCTAATCTATTCAGTCTCATCTACTCCACTGTCGCAGTGGTTATTTCACTCCTAGCTCCTGTATTACAGCTGCAGTGCTTCCCTCCTCCAACCAATTAGGTAATTTGATTTCTCTTTTGTTCTGCTCATGTGTTGTTTAGGGTCAGTGAAGACTACAGACATTTCTCTCTTTTTTGCCTTTGCACAACCAACTTTCTGTTTACACTTGTCAATATGCATACTGTGCATGTATAACTAAAACCTGTCAACTTGTTTATTGGCCATACAAAGGGCTTGCTTGTTTGGGGGGAAATACAGAGCTCGGGTCGTGCCTCCTGCTCAAACCCCTCCTTTATGGACAGCTAGCAAAATATTTTACCCATACCAATCTGTTTACCATTTCCACTTCAAAGACTAGTTGGACATGCAAACTTGTGAAAGTAAAATACAGTGGGGTAAACCTCTATAGAGGTAATTGGGAAACCATAGCAGTTATTATTTGTGTGTTCTTGTTTGCTCCAACAGCAACTATTATAAATCCACAACTTTCAAAAGAGGACAAAAATAGAGAAAGGAATACGGCAGTAAGAAAAGAGAAATATGGAAAATTTACTGTCACTCTCTCAGTAGCTGTATATAAAGCCCTATTGCAGCTGTATTTACTGTTTTTTTTAATGAATGCAAGGGTAATATAACAAAGAATATAAATATACATTTACATTAAATAAATAAAAAAGATTAGATATGAAAAAGTTAGCTAGATTTATGTACACTTCTTATATTAAGGCAGAACTCCATCACAGTCTTTGAAATGGGTCCACTGGGTGCAATTTACCCAGACACAATTTAATCTTGTTTTTGAAAGTAATTTTAATAAGATTAAATGTTCATGTCTTTAAAAAAAAAGTAAAAAAAACAATAACACAAATAACAAGTTATAAGATAACGTCTTGGGTTACTTAACTGTAACCCCTGTTCCCTGATAAAAGCGGAACGAGATGCTGCGCTACTTAGCGCTTTAGGAACAAAAGATCCCAAAGCGCTAAGTCAGCGCAGCATCAAAGTGTAGCTTTTTGACAGGGAACAGGACACTAGGTCCAGCATGTTTTTTTTTTACATGAATACACAGGAATTTGGCATGTGCTTCCCAAATGTTCCAGTACCCTGAAAACGGAGCCATCTCTAATCAGACATTTTTGCATCAGTTACCTTCACCTGTTGCACGAATGTAGCGTCAGAAGTATGGGAGACCTGCCCTAGTGAAAAAGTAATACACCAAATTGTATTTAAAATACAATGATTTAATGATACGTATGCTACAATTACATTAACATATCTAGGTACTAATTGAAAGTACCATGTAATTGCTTTCTTCAATTGCATACAGAGAAACTATGATCATTACAAATTAAGTGGTAAAGTAGTATAGCTTTTACAAATGCAATTAGAAGTATAAAGTTCAAATATATTGTGCTTTAAGAAAGTGCCTTGGTTAGGTGCTTGTTTCCATCTACAACAAGTTTTATGATTCTACAACTTGTTTGAACAGTGTTAAACGCGATTGTCAACAATTTTCTTCAAGCACAAACAAATTAGTAATATGACTTAGAAATATGTTCCTAATATACTGTATATACTGTATGTATACTATATATTTAAAATTATGCCATGTCTGTTCTGAGAACTTTTAAGAATGCATTTTTCATTTGCATTTCAACATCCTGTTATCATATTCACAGAGAACAAACTCTTTATTTGATTGTCTTATAACTCGGAAGTCTTAGAGCAAGAGGTTACTAATGCTAGAAACTTATTAATTTAAAAATGATATTTAACACATTATTTTGAGTACTTTTTTAATTGCACAGTGATGCTAAATTTACATGTGCAGCAGTCACCATGCCAGAACCCGTTTTGAAGTGGGGGCCCTCAAACAGGCTGGTTGTGACATCATCACAACAACATAAAGTAGGCAGTATGCAGAGTGTGTTGTACACCCAATTAATACCAGACCAGATTCCAAGATTGTCAAAATCACAGTGATTAGTTATTTATCTAAATAAATATTAGTCTAAAACTGTCCCCTAACACAGTTTGAATGTTGACGCAATCAAACTAAAAATATTTAAATATGCTTCCACTGAGAGAGACTGGCTATGTGCTTGTCATTATTTTCAGGTCACACAAATTGTTGCTCAAACATTTTTTTCAATAACATGAAATGCTGTCTGTTAAGCCATTGATAATGATAATACTACTGGAACACTGAGTTGGTTCAACTGTGCGATCTTGCGTATGGGTTCCTCCTCTTGATGTATCTATTAAATCAGTCTCAATCAGTCTTTTGTTGTTTGTGTCTGCATTCAACAATGTTACACAAGTACAGTATGCCCTGTGTTTTATACCTTTTTAATGCAGCATGTTGTATATGACATTGTGTGACTTGAAGAGGAAAGTGTTGAAGTAATTTCCTCATTCGCAATAACAGGATGCAAAGCAATATTTGTTCATTATTCCATTTTTTGCAATATGCAAAATGTTGTTTTATTCTATGAAAAGGGGTTACATTTACATTTACATTTATGCATTTGGCAGACGCTTTTATCCAAAGCGACTTACAGTGCACTTATTACAGGGACATTCCCCCCGGAACAACCTGGAGTTAAGTGCCTTGCTCAAGGACACAATGGTGGTGGCTCGAACCAGTGACCTTCTGATTAACAGTTCTGTGCTTTAGCCCACTACGCCACAGGTTATTTTTTTACCCTGAATGCGATTAGTGTTGCTTTGAGACAGCTGTGATCCCGTATGAATAGGTGAATTATTAAGTGCAAATATCCAGTGTACATTGTAAATGGACAGTGATCAAAGCCTTGCAATGACTGATCCCCCAACTTTCTTCCCAGTAATACCCATGCTATAGTACTATTATTTCAAATGCCAGAAGTTCATATATTAATGCCAGCAGGAATTAATTTGTGGTGTGGGCTGGCAATATATATTATCACTATAACATTAATGTATGTCCAGCACTCTTACAATGTTATCGAGTTGCAATTGTAATGTCACCAAAATACATTATAAGTTCACATTGATTAAATTCTGTGTATTTCAAAAATTAAATACAAGGGTAGATATTTAAAGTGTACAAAAGTATATTTGATACAGTTCCATTTTAGCACAACCAAGTATACTTAACACATCTTAGTTGCACCACAGCACTGCTTTCTTAAGTGCAAACTTATGTATTAAGTACAAAATGAGTTGTTCCAATGAGTAGACTTTAAGAATACCAATTTATAGTCTGCCAGCAATACACTTTAGTATACTGAAGCACTCAAGAATAAAGTGTGCTTAAGTATATCATTTTTTCACTAGGGTGGGTTCTGGTCCCACATTGAAACCAGAAAGTAAATGTGTTTGCAAATCAGTGATGAGCTCAATTTAGATTACTTTTATACTCCACTGACAGTTAGATTTAGGGTTGAGGCTTGGGGGTACATCTAATAAAACATGTATGAGCACCAGTTTCTGGGTAAAAAATACTTATGTTCAATAATACTTCCGGCTTCGGCCACCAGGCTGTTTTATTTTATTTTGAGAAATGCATTTTGGATATTCCAGCAAGGCTGCCAATTTAGATTTTTACCACAAAAATTCAAACAAGTTCCAAACATAACACATAAGAACAGGATCTCAAATGCCTCTGCACTTCAGTACCGCAGTGTTCCGCTGTGATTCAAGCTCTCAGATGTGGCTATAAGATGCATTTCATGAGTTGTTTGGGAATCTGATCTTCCAAACTAGAGAAATAACTCTTACAAGCCTCGGCCAACCAAATAATGGCTCTAACCATTAACTAGAACATTGTGAAGAAAAGTACTCTGAACTTTTCATATAGCTATGAAAAGTTTCAGGCCACAACTTGGCCTGAAAATAGATTTTTATTTTCCCTATTTGCCAGCCTATCATATTTTTAAAACAAATAAATTCAGCATAGTTCTCAAAAATGCTTTATGCATTTCATGTGTTTTGGAAAAAGAAATGAAAAAAAGTAGGTCTATATCTAATTTGAATGATGTTGTGTGCATAAGTCTTTCTCTTTGGAATGGCACATTACAATTACACTGTCACTGTTATTAACTCATTGAAGAACACACACTCCCCCTCTTTCTGTACACAGTGTTTTATATCAAACTCACAGTCACATCCTTTGGATAATGCATGATATTTGTATGATGTCTTGTTTAATTAGGTGTTTTAGTTTATATATATATATATATATATATATATATATATATATATATATATATATATTTGCTAAACATAGGTATTTGGACACTTAAGCTTTAGGTAAAAAATAATCTTATTGCATTAGATAAAGAACAAAATAGAGCAAAATATTTAAACCATGTGCCATTTAAAAGAAAGACAGCACAAATACACTTCAAGCAAAACATTTCACAAAATAAGTCTATTAGGTTTTAAATAATAAAATAGGTCTAATGTTCAAAATTAGGATAGAAAATATGTGGACCCATTCTGGATGTCCAACATTGGACGGAGCATGTCCATAGTTAAGGTGACAAACTATCTGTAGTTACTCTGATAAGATACCAGTGTGAAATTGAGGGGAACTGACTTTTAAATAAAAAACAAAAACATAATTGCCTATTATATTGTCATTGTACTAAAGCCTAAATAATTAAGATATTATCTGTGAAATATTTACTGAAGTTTACAGTAGTTTTTTTTTTCTTCTACCCACTATTAGAGTAATGTTAGATGCATAAATCATTGGGCATTCCAAATTGGGGAGAAAATGGGAGAAAAATAAATACATAAAAAATGAATGAATTGAACTGATTTGAATTGAATTGAAAAAAATAATAATAATAAAATATCTAATAAAAATTCAAAGCAAGTTTATAGAGAATATTGGGAAAACAGGGAGAAACTCTTTAGAGAGATACACAAACACAAACTATGTTTGATAGTTTAAAAAGTAAGGAGAGACGAACACTTAGAAATACATAATATATTATATAATTTAGTATTTCAGAATATATGAAACTATATTCAGAATTATTAATGTTTCTTACTGTTAAAAATCTATGGCTGTTAATAGAATAAATAATCAAGTTTATTCTTGTGATTTCCAACTAGTCTTTGTAAAGCAGAATGAATTGGTAATAAATGTCAAATTCTGTAAAGGTTAAAATTTGTATTTATTTATTTTTTATGTAATGTTTTTAATTGACAATTTTTACACTTTTTGATGTCTGAAATTTTCTACGGACCCCTATTACCTCCTTGCAGACACCTAGGGGTCCTCGGAGTTTGAATTACCCTGATTTATGTGATTCATTTTGTAAAGAAATTATTATATATATGTACTGAAATTCATACGTTTAAGTGTGGCTTTTTGGGGCCTTGGAATGTCCATATATACAGTAAATATATATAATGTGTCACACACTCAAAACAAAACTTCACTGTCTTCACGAAGAGGCAGATTTTTCATCAAGTAGAACCTTTAGTTTCTGCTTGATGTATTATTTGCTTGTTACATTATTAATTTTATATTATTGAATACTGGTTAGGTTTAGGTGTAGGGGTGGGGTAAGGTCCTTCAAATATCTATATAATTCTGCAATCTTACTAACATTGTTGCGACTAAATTTACCTGTCTGTTAAATGTTTTATATTGTTGTTGATAATTGGTTAGGTTTAGGAATTAGTTACATTAGGGTATGTCAAATATTGATATGATAGTATAATGTAAAATAATGTATTTCTAAGTATAATAAAACATTTTGCGGTTAAACACATGTTAATATTTGAAGATTGTTGAGCCTGTGACAGGATCATCTGAACTGAGGAGGCACCATTCTGTTTGTGACATTTTAATGGTGCAGGAAAAATGCTGCTATGGTGATACATTGCTTATGTGAAACAGGTATTAGGAAGGGACATTCTCATTCTAGACAACATTTTATGGTATAAAAATTTTAATATGCCCATGAGCGCAAAATGAGTCAATAGCTTTGGGCCAATTTTCCCTGAAAAGTATTTCACATTTTAAATTTATATTGCTGCTAAAAAATTATTTGTTAACTTTTAGGAATATGATGGCATATAGATGACTGTGGCAGGGTGGAGGTGGGGCTGGGTCGTGATTCTACACACCCGGTCCCTTATCAGGCTAATTAAGCCTCCGAGAGGGATAAAGGCCGACTGCGGAGGATGGTGCGGGGGAGAGAGATTGTTTACGGTGTGTGTTTTGTCTTCTACTTCAGTTTTATATTAAACTATTATTTATATTATCAAGCCGGTTCTCGCCTCCTCCTTTCCATTGAACTGATTACACTGGTGCCGAAGCCCGAGAAGGAGGAGGGATGCCCGTCGCGGAGTCCTCGACACTGCCATCCATCCAGGGGAGGGAGTAGACCGACCGCCCGGATGCGGTGAATGGCCGCCGTCCGCGAGGCGAGTGGGGACTGGACTCCCTGACCACCTGGCGCGATGGAGCCTCTGCCAGGGGCGGAGGAGAGCCCAGTCATACCCCAGAAACACGGAGGGTTCGAAGGAAGACCGCCGTCTGCGAGGGGAGGAGGGAAGTGTCTCCCCGACGGCCTGGAGTGGTAGGGCCGCTGCCAGGGGCGGAGGAGTGTCCCCACGAGTCGTTGAGAACCTGGAGGGGCGTTCTGACCGCCGGGGGTCGTGAATCTGACTCCGGTCTGCCCGGGGATTATACACACCCTGTCCCTTATCAGGCTAATTAAGCCTCCGAGAGGGATAAAGGCAGATGGCAGACGGTGGTGCGGGAGAGCGAGATCGTTTACGGACATGTCCGTCATATGTGTGTTTGTGTCTTTTGTTTAAGTTTATCATTAAAAGCCGGTTCTCGCCTCCTCCTTTCCATTGAACTGATTACACTGACCTCAAAGCTAAAAGACAGGGACTAACAGTCACAAATGTCCAGTTTTGATTTCATGGTGTTCAAGTATTTATGGTAGATTTAAAACACTTACCATGTCAATGAACTCAGTACCCTGCATCGTTATGAGGCACTTAGCACTAAAGATATTCAATCTTGCAGGTCCTCTGTTACTGATAGATATACCCCTGTCTACTCTGGTTAGCACTGACAACTGATCCTATCAAATATATTATTCCAAGAGAGGGGCAGCAAATGCATCAAAGCTGTTAAGAGTGTTGCCAGATCTCACAAAAAAAAACAAGTTACGCATTTACGCATCATAGGGTAGGTGAGGGGCTGAGAACCCTGCTGAAAAGACCACCATTGCTAGTTGCAAGCTTACATTGTGTTTTGTAGGCTGGTCGCCCAGCATGGAATGGTGGTGTGCTGGTATCAACCAACTTCATCAGCTTGGTTTTGCTTGTGAAAAGCATGGCTATACTGGTCCACCAGCACCATACCAGCACTAACCAGCATTAACCTAATGAGAATTATATGTTGGTAAAGATGGTCCATTTAAAAGGGAAGGGATTAAATATAGGAGGAAAATAGAAACAAACTACAGCAAAGTGCTTAGTTTTGAACTTAATGATTCAATTAAATTTAAAATGGCAAAACCAGTTCTTTTGAAAATATGATCACCATAATCAACATAACTGCTAAAATATGACAAAATCCAAAAGGAAATCCTGGGCTTCAATGTTATTATGCCAACAGGTCAGGCATGGGCCAGTTGCAAGAAAATACTTATATAAAGTAGCAACACCAAACTCATATTTCTTTCAATAAACCTGAATTATTGTCACAGCCTTAAAGTATATTATTTTTAATTGATGAACATACTGCACACTTGTACATTATGTTTATTGTTGGAGTTAAATGTACATGACAGAGAGGTTTATAAGTACTCACAACACCACATGGTAAACGCCTTTTTATAGTTTATAATATTTCAATTGTTAAACAACTTTCTTCAAGGGCCCAACAATTTTATTCCCAAAGGATTCCAATATTCCACTATTGATGCCCCAACATCAGCAGTTCACAGACCAAATTGTTGCTTTTCTGTGCCACAAGTCAAAATAGCTTTTGATCATACAAAAAAGACAAAGCTTTTCCCTAAACAGTCTGTGTTTTGTTTGTGCTGCAGACATAACATAGTTCAAAAGTTTCTGAACAAGAGCTTTTAGAGAGCCTTGGTGTTCAAAAAGGGGTTACAAAAGGTTTTAAAAGGATTTTGTATTTTCATTCAGACCATAGATGGTTTATGGTTTATGAGTGTACCTCATTTAGCATTTTATCATCCTCCAGAGAAGTGGCAATCTGAATAAGCCCACACAACAGAATGCTCAAGCAGACTCAATGGACCTTTATGACCCATAGTGTGGCATTCAAAACAAGAGGACAAACCAGGCTTTAGGCTTCTTTAAGATATCATGGTACCACATAATCAACTAGAAAGCTACATAAGCTACATAATACATTTATGCCTCTGCATAAAACCAAAAGAAATGCAGCACTACTCTTTTGAATGTAACAATCTGTTACTGACTTTCCCTTTTTTTTACCCACAGGACGAAACTTTCGTATAGTGGGTTTGCCCGAGTCAGCTGAGCAGACGAGATAAGCAGACTTTGTGAATATGGTGTTACTGGAGACATTTGCCACTGATGCTTAGGACAGGCAAGTATTAGTGGATAGATCCCATCGTACCTCAGCACCAAAACCTTTTCCTGGGGCCATTAATTGTCCGCATACACACCTACCTCTATGTGTAAACAAATGCTATGGCTCGCCAGCAGACATCTAGGGTCAATTCTACACCAGCGCAAAGGGATCCACTTCTAACCAGGGACCGGATTCACAAAATGTTCTGAAGAAGAATTGGTTTCTTACTTACCATTTTCTTCTTAATTTCTAACTTCAGAATATAGTTAAGAATATTTTTGTGGCAGTGGGGGCGTGGTCAAGTGTCCATCCGGAAAGAGAGAGAGAGTGAAGCTGGCATTCTGTGGCGCCCTGTGAAAGCTAAATAAATGAACTCACTTGAGTTGAAGGAACCTGTTGACTGGTGTTGTCCCTGGGAACCTTCACACTGGTGCTGAAACCCGGGAGACTTATCCAAGGTGTTGGAAGGAAGTCGCCACGTAGAGTCCTCCCAATTGGCAGAGGTCCACCAGTCCCTCACTGGTTTGCATCAGAACCACCATCAGACCCTGCTTGAGCTCCGGCAAGACCAAGATCGCCAGTTTTTGGAGATCCTACGGGCTCAAGCAGAGGACTGGCATGTGATCCGGAGCCTCCTGAGTTATGCAGACTTGAAGAAGGCCATCCGGAGTCCGGAAGGAAACGCCAACTCTTCCGGAGCCTGAAGATGGAGAAATCCGACTGCCCGAGACGCCTGCCGGAGATGGCTGCTAGAGGGGAACCGCAATGTCGAGGGACTGGTCAACCAGGTGGTACTGGAACAGTTCATACAACGTCTGCCAAAAAGAACAGCGGAGTGGGTCCAGTGCCATGCCCGGCGTTGCTGGAGGAAGCCGTCTGGCTTGCGGAGGACCATATGGCCGCGATCCCAAGGGTGGAGGAGCCCTAATCTCTCTTCTCCCCCTGTGTTTTCCCCCTCCTCTCTACCCTCTCGCTCTACTCTCTCTCCAGGGCCAGTTCATGCCCCATGCAGGCAAGAAGGATTTCCGAGGCTAGTTCCCCGGCCATGGGAGGGGACACATTCCCCTGCTCCGATCTTCAGCCGCCTTCACCCTCAGGTGGGGGCACCCGCAAACGCAAGTACGGGCGTAGCGTCTGGGCCAGCGTGTTTGAGGTGCAGAGCCCCCGATTGGGCCAGAGCATACCGGATAGCGGTAAGTGTCAAGGGGGGTACTCACCAAGCATTGGTGGATACAGGTTGTAATCAAACCACCATCGCTTGGTTCAACCCGAACCCGAACCGGATGGTAGGCAGTCCAGACGTGTCCCTGGCCTGAGTCAGGCGATGGGGATATGTGGCAGCGGGGCGTGGTGAAGTGTCCGTCCGGAGAGAGAGAGAGAGCGGTAAGGGCGCTTGCACCTGAGCTAAATTATGCCTAACACCTGTTTCTGATTACAGTGACCATGGGGAGAGCGGCATAAAAGAGTCACATAGCCAGCAGACCAGGTGAAGCTGGCGTGCTGTGGCGCCCTGTGAAAGCTAAATAAAAGTACTCACTTGAGTTGAAGGAACCTGTTGAATGGTTCCCTGGGAACCTTCACAATTTTGTATTCCCGAAAAAACGTATTAAGAAAAAAACGTAAGAAGCATTCAAATTCTCTGATAAATCTTTCTTAAAAAGTTAGAATAACCTCACAGCAGTCTTAATTTCTAAAAAGTAAGATGTTTAATTAATTTGCTGGGTTTTCATGCTGAGTCTGAAGTCACAATTATGTGATTGTTTAATGATATTTTTATTTTCTGCTTTCAAACCATGTAAATGTTTCAAATAGGGATGCACCGAAATTAAAATTCTGGGCCGAAACCGAAATCCAGGATGCACTGAAAATCGAAACCGAAATTTACTTTTTTTTTTTTTTTTTACCTATGTGTATAATTGTATTAATATTATACTTTTTCATTAATTTCATGAATTTAATGAATCTGAATTGAAAAACTACAAACCAATAAAATAAATCACACTTTTATTGAAAGTAACACACCAATAATGGACAAAAAATATATTAAAACATTATTAAATATTATTCTTCATTCAGTTCTGTAAAAATCAAATTTTACAGATTTTATTAACAATTATCCAAATAATGTAAAGTTTTAGAAAACTATAATATACAAACAACAGTCAAGTAATGAACTTAGCTAGCATCTTTGAAAAAGTTTAAATATGCAACAGTAATTTTAATTGAAACAAAAGGCAGAACACAGAATGGCAGAGGGCCTCTATATTATAAGATGTGGTGTAGCAGCGCTAGTTGTGGCACTGCTGTGGATCGGGGCGCTTTCCTGTAGAATCTCTTGCTGTACTCTGTATATATATCTTGAAAGTTCTGCTGAACAAACACTGCAGATCGCAAATGTGATGTCCTTATCAGAAACTTTGAAGAATTTCCACACCGCTGACATGATCGGCCTTTGTTTGGTAGCGCCGTGATAAGGGCTAGATCGATCCAGAGTGAAATCTGAGCACTGAGGGGCG
Organism: Xyrauchen texanus; assembly: GCF_025860055.1. NCBI lineage: Eukaryota > Metazoa > Chordata > Actinopteri > Cypriniformes > Catostomidae > Xyrauchen > Xyrauchen texanus. The sequence continues at coordinate 37,692,987 of NC_068307.1, forward strand.
GGGCGAGGAGGTATATATTTTCGGCTCATATTTTTTTATATGAGCCGAAAATATAATATGAATATAAATATAAAATATAATATGAGCCGCAATTTCGGTGCATCCCTAGTTTCAAACAACTATAAATATAGTTTTGAAGGCTATTGATGTGGTGACCAATCATGCTAATGTGTGTGCTGCATATAGCGTTCTCTCTCCGCGATCTTTAGAGTTACTAGAAACAATGATTATTGTCACGTTCCTGTGTTGTCTGCCCTATGTTCTCTGTTTCACCCATCACGTTTATGTCATGTTTCCGTGTTGTTTGCTCCGTGTTTTCCGTTTCACCCCTCACCGATCCCGTTCCATGTCACGTTTTCCCTGTTGTGCCATATTTTCTCCACTTGATGATGTCTTTACTGTGTTCCATGGTATATCTAATGCAACAGGGAAAACGTGACATGGAACGGGATCGGTGACGGGTGAAACGGAAAACACGGAGCAGACAACACGGAAACATGACATAAACGTGATGTGTGAAACAGAGAACATAGGGCAGACAACACAGGAACGTGACAGATTATAATATTAGAAAGCTGTGACTTTCTTTTTCACCCCTCATCCACATCTCTATCGAAGTTGGCCACAGCGGAGGCAGCCTCTGCCACCCTTTCCCATTAACCTGCCTCATACTTTCCGAAGTGATATTATTATCAAGCTTCCCAAGGAGAACTTTTTTCTTGCAGTAATTTCCTCAGCTGTCTACTGAAGGTTTTGTTTCATTTCATTTCCTCCATGTCAAAGTAGAAATATTTGAGAACTTCTTAAGACTTTTTCAAGAATTGCACTTAGGAACGTTCTTATGAGCTACTTATAATTTATCCTAAGAACTTTCTTAATTTTTTCTAAAGAACATTTTTGTGAATCCAGTCCCAGATGTAAGCCCTGAAGTGGTGTGGCTCCGCTCTTCCACCCGTCTGGTCTTCACGTACAAATATTAGCTGCATTTCCACTATTGAGCCAAATGAGGGCATGCTAGTGTGTGCCAGGTTCAGTTGCATTCCCACTGTCATTTCCGAGGCTTCATCGGGCGTCCTCGGTGCTTACTCTAGGTCAATGGCCTTTGGGCTGCCGATAACCGATGGGCCAAAGAAGGCCATCTGGAAATTGAGGCGAGTTGAATGTCAAATACGGAGTTTCACTGAGTGTGGACAGTGGTTTTAGTACCAAGATTCATAAATAGGGGGCATGTGCAAGTTCATTCAAAATGATTATAATCCACTGCCTTGAAAACGGCATACACTCCATGGTTCTGACACCTTTCTATCATGGCCAGCATTAAGTTTTTCAGCAATTTGTGCTGCAGTAGCTCTTCTGTGAGATTGGACTAGACTAGACTTGCTAATAAATTCTGTTAACATCTATGTGGAAAAGTAATGAAATAATTTTTATGAATCAAGGGCATTCACATCGTAAAATTTGTATTAAGCAATCACAATAGCGTATTAAGTAAGGACTTACTGTCATTGCAGGTTTTTACTGTCATTATCGGCTCTTTTGTGAATCAAACAGTTCAAGAAGTCAATAAAAATTCAGTTTGCGGCACATCGCCAACATCAATTTGTGAAACTTTTCAGGTAAATCATGATGATAACAGTGAAATAATCGCAACTGGAACAATCCTCAGAGAAATTAATAGAATACCCGAAGACGATCTTTGACTGAAACGTTGTTTGATTTTACAGATTTGCAAGCTATACAACTTTTCTATTTTTTCCCCATAGTATTGTGTATGCACCTGCCACAATGTGTTTTATTTATGGGTTTAACAGCATTAACATTGACCATACATTATCAACTGAACGTGATTTACCGATGGCTAAGCTAAATTATTAAACCTATATTACATTGCTCATATCAAATAAAAAAAAAACTGTCCAACCAGTCTCGTTAGGTGGCATACATTTTTTCGAGAAAATCAAGTGCAAACTACGTCTTTCCATGAACTTTTCACACCATGTCATCCACTTCTGCTGGAAAAACAAAAAGCAGATTTAAAATTATATTTAAAACGAAGAAATAAATGCAAGCAGCAAAGACCCGTTTCAAAAGTATAGGCTATGGTGTTCAAGTTATGTTATTTTTAAGGCTAATTATTTAATTTTTTGTAAATTTTTTCTTAACTTATTAAGTAAAGTTAACTTCTAGCTAAATGTAATCATATCAGTTTACTTCAAAGATCCCAACATTTTCAGATGTCTTACATGTGATTTAGACATGGTCGGGAGCGGATATATATTTTGTTCATACCAACTTTTTGAAAATACGAAAACTTTAATTAATCCAAAAATGTAGGTCAGAATGGCTTAACAAAAGATTTACACAAAAATTAGTTATTTTTGTGTTTCATGAATGAGGCCCAATGAAGGAATCTGAACTTATCTTTTTGGTGAACAGAATCAAAAGAATCGAGTCAGTGAAACAAAAAAAAATCACTACCACTAAAAAGGCTATGTTCACACAGACATAAAAAATCGGATTTTTTGGCCTATCTGACTCAAATCCATTTAGGTTTTAGTAGTCTAAACAGGACAGAAACACATAAAATGTGATTTTTACAAGCTAATTCGTAAGTGGTTTAAAATGCAATAAAAAAAAACATATTTGAGATTTCATGTGTGTGTGTTTTTTTTTCTTCATTTGTTGTACGTGACATGGTTGTTAGGTCAGATTTTGCACCGAGAAGACATCCTGAACAGCATAAAAATACCTTCCTACTCAATTTTCTAAACTGGAAGGACAAGTAATCCATCAACATGGCGGAGGAGTGTACTGTTTCTGTAGTGAATGATAGGTTTTTATTAATTTTTCTAAATGCAGATACGTTGTTATCACTTGCTGTTTTGGTCATCTACATTTATGTATATCAGTAACAATTTGATGCATATTGTTCATTTTTTACACAAAATATAGCATGTATTTGACCAAAATTCCATGATCGTCAGCAAGGCAAGCTGACTAACATGTATTACAGTGTCAAAATAAGAGTTCAACAAGAAATATGAATGAACCTTGCATCCTCCATGTTTCCTTTTCTTTCTGACAACAAACCACATGAACTTGACATACTTGTAATTATTATGTATAATAACTTAATAAGTGAGAAGTTGAATAATCCTGAAAGCGCATGATGGCAGCATCAATTCCACTTAAAGTGATAGTTTACACAAAATTAAAATTTTGTCAGTATTCACTCATCCTAATGTTGTGGGATTAAGGGGTTAATAAGCTGCAAATGCACCAACCTCATGTGGACAGCTCTCACATGGCTGAAAGTGGCAGAGGCCCCTGGAGAGCTGCTCTGGTCCCGACTTGCAACAGTCCTCCACTCCGTCATCTATTGCTGTGTTCACCGTATCCATGGGAAATGCACAAAGAGCTGAGTCATGTTCCGGAACACCTGAGTCATCAGTTACAGCAAACACACCATATAAGATATCATCCTTTTCTTCCGCACCCAGCTCATCTGCCAGCTCCCGCCCAGCCTTGCCAAAGTGAGCTGCTTGCACCACATTGTAGACAACATCTTTGAAAGGCTCACTACCATTGCTTCTCCTTCGCCGTTTTGGTTCAAAGCGACATTCTAAAACAATCTCTCGGTACCGTCGCATCTCCCATTCGTGGCGTGGCAGACGTCCAAGTCTTGTCTGATAGGGTGATGAATCCATGTCGGTTCTCTCTTTTTGAACAGAGAGGAAGTAGACAAAGTCATGTGTGTAGAAGCTGTAGACGTATTCAATGCTGTACGTTTGGCGTAGACCAGGCAAAACTGTCAACCTTCGGACATCGGTGTAAAAACCATCCTCGGTTGCTACCGGTCTACGTACAGAAATGGACATGCGGCCGTATCTTTGTGTCACGCTGTCGTTCACGGTTGCAGCAACAAAGAAGTAAACTGTTTGGCCCTCTTCCACCATGGATACTTTTGTTCCCAAAGGACTGGCTATGCAATCGGGACAAAAGTCAGGAGAGTTGAACTTTTTCCTAAATAAACACTTGGAGGGGCCAGGAGGTCTTCCATTCTCATGGAGCTGATGGAAATAACAAACTCCGTACTGGGAACTCCCACAGGTGTACAGGTACATAAGAAATGTGTCTAGTAACAACACCTCATTGTCTGTGTTCTCATGGAAGCGATCCTTTTCAATATCACACAAATCACATATTTCACACTCTGGGCTCCCCACGGGCCCCGTACAGAGTTGCCATAGTTTACCAAGAGTGCTGTTTAATGCCTCAATGATGTTCTGTGAGGCCACGTAGATCTCTTGGAAAAGGGAGTTGGTCACTATGTTCTGGATGGGGTTCCTGGTCTGAAAGAAGGGCATAGGGTACGGAACTGAGAAGTCCACAGCAATGGGAGCTGTTGGGGGACAAGTGTCCAATGTAGAAGACATTACAGCCTGAATCCAGACACATGTCATCAGATGAGTGGCCCAGTGGACCATGTCCACTCCAGGGTTAAACAAAATGTCCTTATTGCCTTAGTGGTTACCTCCAGCAAATGTATCTCAATGAAGACATCGTGAGCAGCAAAGAAGGGATGCCTGAAAGCAGAAAAATAACAAAGGACTTAAGGTTTTGTTTTTTTAATTTTGTATGAACTGACTGAAAAAGTGTGCAAATAGCAACTTCATTATTTTTCAGATGATGTTCATTTATTATTGTGCTTTCCAGAGCAACCTAAGCCCCCTAATCACATTTCCCCTGATTTTGTGGGAAAAACTGATGAGTACTGAAGAATGGATTTAAACATGTGGAAAGAGCTTAGAGATCTACACTACTGTTAGCTGAAAACTATAAAATCAGGCAAAATTATTATGTATGAAAGGCAGAGCCGGCCCTGCCTATTAAGTGACATTTGTGGCTGCATAGGGCCTGCTGCCACCAGGGAACCTCCTACCACGGGTTCAGTATAGCCAAATAATTATTTGCAATAAGTGTGTGACGAGGAGAAGGGCAGGGCCAGGTCATGAATGTGCATGGCCAGCCCCCAATTGGGCTAATCATCCAAGGAAAGGGATAAAACTGAGCTTGATACGACAGTTTGGGAGAGAGAGACCACACACAGCTGCCATGTATGTTTATGTTTCTGTATTTTTGTTTTATTAAATATTACTTTGACTTTTCAGCTGGTTTCTGCCTCCTCCTTGCTCATTTTAAACAATGTTACATTGGTGCAGAAACCCGGACAAGGGATGAGCTGTTGTGGAGTCCTCGCCACTGCCCTCCACCCAATGAGCAGATGCGGCTGGCCGCCTGGACGCCGTGGAACATCTGCTGTCTGCGAGGGGAGGAGGGGCTCGCTACTGACCGCCGGATCACTGTCTGTCCGCCTAACCTCCCAGGACTCGAAAGATGGGGAAAGCAAGCCAGCACGGGGTGTACTTCATGCCGGGGTTCTCCGGCCTGAGGCAAATGAGGGAAGAGTGTGATGTGGAGAAGGGCGGAGACGGGCAGTGAATGCGCATGGCCGGCCCCGAATCAGGCTAATCAGCCGAGGAGATTGATAAAATCGAGAGGGAGAGCCACACGCAGCTGCCCTGTTAGTTTATGGCTTTTTGGTTCACTAAATATTAATTTGACAAGTTTCAAAGTGTAAAAAGGAATTTTGTCACATAGACCAACTTTATGCCCTCCAATAATCCGATTGAACCTATCAAAACTATTAACGATATTGCATATGCTACGAACAGACATGGAGAGATAATATTGTGAATGAAATCTTCCTGAAACATTTGATGAGGTGACATTAGTAAGAGAGTTGGTTAGATGAGTGGGCAATCCAGATTCAAGTCCTCTGTAGCAGGGTTCTTTGTTCAGGGCAATGGAAGAGTCGAAGCAGGTTCAAGATCAGTTCTTTCATTTACAGATCTTTCAAACAAACAACGTTAACCACCATTATAAACATAAAAGGTCATAAACTCTCAGAAACTCTGACTGTGGTAGCTTTCTGGTCATTCTCTCTCCCCTCTCTTATTCTCTGGCATGCTTTTTAGGTCTCCCTCCACCATCACTATAATGAGAGACAGGTGACGCTCTCCCTCTCCCGCAGACCGACACATGACCATGCCCCCATATCACATGCCCCCACCACTGAGGCGGTCCAAAATATGGCCTGTCTAATTCTCCCCCATTTCTGGAGAGAAAGTCAGCCACAACCATCTGTGTACTGGTGACATCAAAATAACTAGGCACAGCCTTCGGTAGAAGCCAACCAGCCCCAAAAACTGCCTTACCCCTATTTTTGGTCTTGGGCGTCGAGCAGGCTGTGATCGCTGCGGTTTTGTCAACCTGTAGACGCACCTGCCCGTGACCAAAGTGGAACCCCAGATACCTATACAAACCGAACAGAAGAGTCACAAATTGGTGTAATCTGAACAGTGTGGAAAAAAAAACATATTTTCTCAGGACATTGGACTTAAAGGGATCTGCCAATAACCCTTTGTTAAGTCCAGTGTTGAGTAAAATTGATCCTCATTGAACCGATCGAGTAACTCGTCAATTCGCGGCATTGGATAAGCGTCATATTTGGACACCACGTTCACTTTCCGGTAGTCAACACAGAACTGGACCGAGTCGTCGCTCTTTGGTACCAGAACTACAGGGCTGGCCCAATCTCTGTGCGACTCCTGTTTTACGCCCATTTCAAGCATTGGCTCTAATTATTCCTGAACAATCTTTTTCTTGTGTATGAATTCTGCTTGCAATCAGGTAATATTTGTAAGCTCAGGGAGAGAGAGAGATGTGAGAGGTGGTCTCCGCAAGGTACCGGGGTAAATTAACTTGCTTTTGGAGATACATCCGGCCCAAGCTCCGCCCTCTCCAGAACTACAATCGCCAATGTTACAGGTATCGCCTCCCTCCATGGTTTGAGATGGTAGTTTGACGTGCCCCTACCCTGTCCATTTGCATAACCTCATAATTGAGATCTCCGACTCGTCGTGTGACCTCAAAGGGTCCTTGCCACTTGGCAAGTAATATGGAGCTCAAAGTGGGCAGCAATACAAGCACTATATCTCCCTGTGCATATTCCCGTAGTCGAGTGCCCCTGTAGTACAGCTGGCGTTGACATTCTTGCGCTTGGAGCGAGTGTGTTACCTGCCCCAAAGTGTGGAGTTTTGCTTTAAGGTCAAGAATGTATTAAATTAGATTTTTACAATTCGAAGGTCCTTCCTTCCATGTGTCCCATATGACATCAATCAATACAGTAGCTCAAACGGGGAAAATCCGGTGGAGGCTTGTGGGATCTCTCATACTGCAAACAGTAGGGGTTCGAGCCACTTATCCCAATTCTTATCATCTTTGTGTACGAACTTACAATTCATGTTTTTAAGGTCTTATTAAATCTTTCAACCAACGCGTCGGTTTGCGGGTGATAAATGCTTGTGCGAATTGACTTAATGCCTAAAATTTCATATATCAATACTTAAATTATAGCGAAGTGTACCTGATATGAATGTTGTGCCTTGATCAGTGAGGATTTCTTTTGGAATCCCCACTCGGGAGATAATTTTGTAGAGGCACTGCTTCCGGATATCACGTTGCATAATCCACCAGAACTAATACAAAGTGATGGCCACGTGCAGTCCGCTCTAATGGCCCAACTAAATCTATGGCAATTCTCTTGAAGGGGACCTCGATCAACAGCAGAGGGCACAATGGCGCTTTTGGGGTGGCATTCTCGGCATGCCGCACACCACATGCAAACGTCCCTGTGAATGCCCGGCCAAAAGAAACTGCCATTATACGGTTCAAAGTCTATTCGTAATCTAAGTGGCCAGCCACTGGATTATAGTGAGCCGCCTAAAAGAGTGTTTCCCGATGGCTCTTTGGTACTAACAGCTGATTTGTATTCTCTTTGGTTTGAGTGTCCTGCATCACTCAATACAACCACTCTTTGATAATAGAAAAGTATGAGTATGTGAGTGCAACACCGGACTGGAGCTTTTGACCATCAATTACTTTCACTTGGTCAAAGGTGTGCTTGAGGGAATCGTCACGTCCCTGAGAACGGGAATTCCATCATCTGCGGCATCCTGACGCGGAGCCGACATTGACGGCCCTGGCACCGCCTCACCAGCCATAGTATCACATGTCACACCCCGCGCCCCTACTTTGTAGGAACCATCCACACACAATAGATTTTTAAAGCCAGGCCAAATGTTTCCCAGAATTAGTGAGGGAATGACTCTATGCCATTTTCCCCTGAATTATATCTCAATGTCTCCACCGGATACATGTGAATGTCACCATACACACACCTCACCCATTTATTTTATCCAATGCCCTGCCTTGCACCAAGCGTTGGTGGATTGAGGTTTGAGAACAACCTGTATCTACCAAAGCTTGATGTGTATCCCCTTTTACTCTTACTGGTATCCGATACGCCCCTGCCTGATCAGGGGAAGCCTGTGGAGCATCGGGGATCCAGACCAGTGTCCCCACCTCAATCACTGGACACCGCTCCTTGTTGTGCCCGGTTTCCCCGTAGCTCCAGCAGGCTGGCCCAGGTCTTCCTTCCACAATCGTGGGAGCGGTCTCGCCAACCTGGAGGGGATAGCGGAGGGAGACAGACAAGGGGAAGGGTCCTCTGGACCAGGAGTGGGGCTTGGGTGGGGCTCTTCCCCACCTCAGAGGAGCCAGAACTGGGTGGGAGTGAGGGGGGAACATGAAGCACAGGGGGTGGAGAGAGAGAAGAGAGAGAAGAAGAGACTGCTTTGTTGCCTCCTGGGAATGCTGCCATGTAGTCCTCTTCCAGCTGGACGGCTTCCTCCCACGACGCCGGGCGAACGGGCATCCGTCCTTCCCGAAGCTCAAAGAGCGGAAAAGCTGTTGACTCTGCTCAGGGGTCCGACCGACCTGTTGCTCGAAAGCCTTCCTCAGGTGATTGTAATCCAGGAGGCTGGCAGCAGGAAGATGTTGTGCCACCAGCTGCGCCTCTCTGGAGAGCAGTCGGGTGGGCTGTCCACTGATCGGGAGGCCAGCTCCAAACCTCTGCGCTCTTCTCAAACAGGTCGAGGAAAGCCTCTGGATCATCATTTAGCCCCATCTTTGTAAGGGCCACCGGTGGAATAGGCTCCGAGGAGGTTGCAGCGCCAGCCCCCTCCCTGGCGATCAGACTACTGAGCACCTGCCGGTCCTCCACTTGTGCCTGGAGCAGGACTTGAAAGCGTTGTTCCTGCTCCCAGGATACCTCGATGAAGGTTTCATGTTGGGACTGCTGGATACTGGTGAGGGTCTTAAAGACTTCGCCCAGTGGTGAGGACTCCATAACAGCATTCGCCTCCAAAGCCGGGTTCTTGGCACCACTGTAGCAAGGTTTTTTGTTCGGGGCAATGGAGGAGTCAGGAGACAACAAAGCAGGTTCAAGATCAGTTATTTAATTTGCAGGTTTTTCAAACAAACGAAGGTAACCGTCATTATAAACATAAAAGTTTGTAAACTCTCCGAATCTCTTACTGTTGTAGCTTTCAGGTCACTCTCTCCCCCCTCTCTGATGGTCTGGCATGCTTTTTAGGACTCCCTCCGCCATCACTATCATGAGAGACAGGTGACGAGCCTTACCGCTCTCCCTCTACCGCAGACCAACACGTGACCACGCCCCCCCATGCCACATCCACCTTTTGCCAATTTCACTATTCTCCCCTTATCAATCCATATAAGCAAAGACAGACAGTTGCTGTACATTCCATCAGAAAGTCAATCATTTTAAATAAAAATTAACACAAATGGTGTAAATAAAGCATCTAATGGGAATGAGATATCACTGAATGTAGCCTAAACGCGATCGGGTGTTCACTAAACATTAAGCAGTGCAGAGAAGGTGGTTGATGTGCGCACACATGCATTTCCCGGTCTGGAACGTGTGTTTGGTGACTTTTTCCAGCGGCTTGGCATTTCACTGGCCGGGTGAAAGTGAGGGTCATGGAGGCGACTCGGTTACCCATTTCCTGGACCTGAAGAAACCGCTCTATAGCCGTGCTCTGCATTTAAAGACAGCAGTGACGAGGTACACATGTGCATTTCTTCCCACTCCCAGTGAAATTTAAACTTGCTTGGTTATTTATGTTTGGTGTGTTTCAATAGTTGTATTTGTAGGTAGGGGGGCCTACTTTGAAAATCTGCTTAGGGCCCTCAAAATGCTAGGTTTGGCCCTGATGAAAGGATAGAACTTAGTGAAAACATGCATTCTTATAGAGTGCAACAGTCTGGTTCCAGAAGTATAAATCCCATTTATCTTTTCCATAAGGGAATTGATAATTAATGATAACTCAAAAGTCCTCTGTTGAAGTCATTATTCTGTGTTATTTTGAACTTCATGAAAAAAAAAAAAAAACATCTTTAAAAAAAGTTGGCAACCCTAATTGTAGTTCAATACTCCATTAAATATGTTAAATACACAGTTTTGTACCTTTGTCTTTTAGTCTGATTTTCAAATACTTTTTTCTTCAAATCAAAGTTTGTAATGCTGTGATTCACCTCTGAATTCACCTTCCTGGTGTAGAACTCTTCAAGAAGAATTTTTTTTTATTGAAATGTTTATTTGTTCATGTGTACACGTTTATTATTTATTTGTTCATGTATATATATATATATATAGAGAGAGAGAGAGAGAGAGAGAGAGAGAGAGAGAGAGAGAGAGAGAGAGAGAGAGAGAGAGAGAGAGAGAGAGAGAGAGAGAGAGAGAGAGAGATTGAAACCGTATTAGCATAAAGCTAATTTTAAGACATTCCTATTGAAAACATGAATGGGAAAAATATTTCTGAAACTTAAACTTTCATATAAAAAAAAAAAACAGTTTAACAAATCACTGCTTACTGCATAGTGCACACTGTATACTATTAGTATGTGAAACTACATATTACAGGAAATTTTCAAACAATAGTGTAATATGCATACAGAAAATGTGCATTCAGTGCACAGTATACACACTGCATACTGCAAAAATAAGATAAGTATTTCCGAACATAGCCAGAGTTTTTATAAAGCACCTAAGATGGGCAAAAAGTATTTAAAAAGTAATATGTGGTTGGCTTCAAAACACAATGTTCAACTTAGCAATTTATTAACAGCTCATCACCATGTTCTGGACTGAGGGCCTCTTTAATTGACATTCTTGTCACACCCTCAACGTGCTTTTTTGTCCAAAAATAAAAAAAAAACTGTTTTGCATTTCACCAGGTGCCATTTTAAGTAACAAGTGAACTAATTACTGTTCCAAAACGTGTCACAGCATTAGCACCTATGCACTAAATGCATGGGGACTAAATGTGCAGAATGTATTCATCTTCAGTAAAACAATGTACAAAGTTCAATAGCCTACATAATTCTTTAAATACATGATAGATGACAAATCTAGACATTTAGATTGAATGTCATTCAAGATCAATTATACACAGAATAACACATGGGGTTTATATTTCAATGCAGGTCAAAGGTGTTTTTGACTAGCAAAGAACCTGAGCATACATATTAACACTGACCATTAAAAGAAAGCATCTTTAGTGACTTCCCATTCTAGCTATTTGTAGCAAGACAAGCATGCATTTAAGGTGAGTTAACTTTTGCAATTACCCCAAAATACTAATATCATTCATAATAATAATAATGATAATAATAAATGAATGGCACAGTTTCACTTTTAGAAATAGATCTTCCCTAGTAAGTGCAGTCAAATTTACATTTGCACAAACTGCCAGTATTCTGCAAACTGCTTTGACATGAGCACTAAAAGTATATGAAATACATCCTAAGGACATCAAATAACCCCATTGTTAGATGCAACAATTCATATCTAGAAATAACCACATGTAGACTAATCCTTGTGCAACACAGCATGCAATTTATTTTCTTTTTTCCTTTATACAATATTAAGTAACTTTCCACTGGTTTCATTTAGGCATATGCGTGTTTGCTGACTCACACACACACACACATCCAAAAAAACAAGTCCAAGATAACTTTAATGATTACCTATCTCTGAGCTAAGTGAAATGTGATGGTAATTCACAAATCTCAAGGAATCCCAAAGCTTGCAGGGATATATAAAATAACATCGTCTTTGGATGCTTTCTGAAGTGATGTCTGCTCTAATAGAGAATAGATTTGTAATATCATAATCATGCAGATAAATATCTGTATACTAACACTGTAACTCCAATATATTCACTGTTCATTTACTAAAAACAAAATAATAAAGGAGCTGTTTTAGAATACTTTAAAACATACCCAAAATTATTAAAATATAGAGAACACGGTATACCCTTTGTTAAAGTATTTACTGTATATTGAATATGTAAAGAAATATCAAGCTATATCATATGTATTTGCATATGATGACCTTCTTTTTGTCTTCTTAAATACTGGCCCTATATTTGTTCTATATTAGCCACATGGAGGTCTTTTGCCCCCTGCTAGGAGGCTTTTATAGCGATTAAAGATGATTTTCACTCAAAACAAGCTTTTTTTCTTCATTTCTGCAAACAAATTGTTATTACATTATATATATATATATATATATATGAAAAAACATGACGATTCTTTTCAAAGTCTATATTAAAACTCACGTTTCAAGGTCATAGAAATGTTATTTTTTTTTGTCTATATTGGTTTTATTAGTTCTTTGGAAAACATTAATAGCATGTTATACCAAATTAGACTGAATTACTTTAAAAATGTCAAGTTAAGTAACCATCTTGTCAAATATTCATAATTTCTTTCAACTTAAATATACGTGGGTATACATAACTTAATCATACATTAAAGTCAAATATTGTGATTTGTTGAGTAAAAAAAAACTTTTTTGTCCATTTGACATGTACAAAATGCTTTTCTTAAAAAAAGTCAAAATAGCTGATATTTATTAAAACTTCATACACAGTCAGGAGAGTCTAAAGGGTTCCCTCTGTTTTTATAGGGTTTTTGTCACATGACAATTTATAGTATTTGGTGGACAAAGGTTTTTTAAATATTAATAATATTTTAAAACAATTTCAATGCTTATTTTTTAAGAAATAATAATAAAAGATTATTCCAAGCTATTCATGCCAACGTTTCTTTCTTCTTTTTTTTTTCTCCAAGAATGTCAGCTTTTAATGAGACTTGTACTATCATTATTATTATGATGATTATGATTATTAACGTCTCCGGACGATTACACCATTTATTTATTTTTTACTTAAGCCCCATTAAAAATAATAATAATAATAATTTAAAACTAACTTCGAACGTAGAATTTTAAACATGGGCATCGCAGTACAAGTGTTTTTAAGTCATTGTTATGTGTGTATTGCATTTTTAAATTAGGTTATTTTGGAATAACTAAATCCAGGGGTGGGGAATGGTTGGCCTAAATACAAGTCAGTCATAGCTTAACTTAGTATAAGAGCCAACTATGAGCAAGAGGTGTGTTGCAAGACATAAATGTATGTAGGCTACTTTTAAATCTAAAACTAAATCGGCAATAAAAAGTCGCTTACCTGTTACTGGTAATCAATCCGTGGAATCTTGATTTTAAGCAGGATAAAAAACAATGGCTGCATTTCCAACCCAGTTAAACATTCAGGAACAGAAATATAAATAAAGGGAAGAAATCACTTTTAAAATAGAATGTCACAGTAGGCCTATATGAATTGTAGTTGTATGCATAGAATAAAATAATAATAAAAACTTGTAAAGGAAAAAAATATCTCATTGGAAAGATGTGTTAGGATATTGGTGAGCAATTTAGAGATACATTTGAGGCATGAGCGGCATTGACCGAAGCAGACAGGCCCCGCCCATTACGGTCAAACCAAAATTACACACACGTAGACACGGGCCACCGAAATAACGAGTCCTACTACGTGACAGGCATAACTCATAAATATTAATTACGTCAAAGAACTCATTAGACGTTACACGGTCACACGTGTCTAAAGCGATCTAATTAATATTCATGAGCCCAACTTTCATAATAAATGTTTGTTAAGGAATAAATATAATACATTCAATTTGCCACAGCATTATTGTTAATGAATAATAATATAATTCATATTGTAATTAAAACGAAATGGTTTAATTTAGAAAAAAGTACTAGCCCAAGGTCCCATTTGGTATCAGACGCTAACGGTAGTCTAGTTTAATAAATACTACTACTTAATAATTTACATATTAATATACAACATTTACATTATACTCCATGACAAGTCCAAACAACCATGATATTGTCATGGAATGTATCCAGAAACCATGGTAGCATACATCAACTACATTTTTGTTAGTGTTGATAGTTAATTACAAGATAATTACAAGTTATAGCCATGGCACAGTGGTGAATATTATACTTTACAAAACTTTAGAATGACTCCAAACTACAAGACTTACAGAGGTGGAGAGAAGTATGTCTCAAAATCGTACTAAAATCCTCAGTTAATTACAAATTGATTTTGTGAATATCGCACTAGGAGGCAAGACTGTTAAATATTCACATGATAAATCCAAGTCTAAGAGGTTGTTTTGTAAAGCATATTAGTGCACTATACAGAAAATTCTTGTGCCATGTAATACATGCAACCAATAGAGAAACCTCAATGTTCTTCTTTGTTATACAAGACTGAATAACAGATCCTGCAATGCACTCTCATTTCCATATTCAATTAAGAGTTCAGATTAGCATTTTATTTGAATCAGTATTCAATGGAAAATAAGAACCTGTGTCAATTCAATTTCTGCATATATGACAGCTCACTGTATGACTCAGTCACAGGTTGTGCCACATGATGGACACTATTCATATTCATTTGAAGTCAGAAGTTCACACATTAGACAAATACATTTAAACCAAGTTTTTCACAATTCTTGACATTTAAATGTAGAAAACATTCCCTGTCTTAGGTAAGTTAAGATCACTACTTTATTTTAAGAATGTGAAATGTTAGAATATTAGTAGAGAGAATTATTTATTTCAGCTTTTATTTCTTTCATCACATTTCCAGTGGGTCAGAAGTTTACATACACTTTGTTAGTATTTGGTAGCATTGCCTTTATACTTGGGTCAAACGTTTTGGGTAGCCTTCCACAAGTTTCTCACAATGAGTTGCTGGAATTTTGGCCCATCCCACATGCTTCACAGGTGGGATGGTGTTCTTCGGCTTGCAACCCTTACCCTTTTTCCTCCAAACATAATGGTAATTATGGCCAAACAGTTCAATTTTTGTTTAATTAAACCGGAGGACATTTCTCCAAAAAGTAAGATTGTTGTACCCATGTGCACTTGCAAACTGTAGTCTGGCATTTTATTGGAGCAGTGGCTTTTACCTTGCTGAGCAGCCTTTCAGATTATATCGATATAGGACTAATTTGACTGTGGATATAGATAATTGTCTACCCGTTTCCTCCAGCATCTTCACAAGGTTTTGCTGTTGTTCTGGGATTGATTTGCACTTTTGGCACCAAACTTTGTTCATCTCTAGGAGACAGAACGTCTCCTTCCTGAGCAGTATGATGGCTGCAGTCCATGGTGTTTAAACCTGCATAATATTGTTTGTACAGATAAACATGGTACCTTCAAGCATTTGGACATTGGTCCAAAAGATGAACCAGGCTTGTAGAGGTGCACAATTTTTTTCTTAACTGATTTCTTTAGATTTTCCCATGATGTCAAGCAAAGAGGGTAGGCCATACAATACATCCATAGGTACACCTCCAATTCAGTACACCAGAAGCTAATTGGCAAATTGCCTAAAGTCGATTAAAAGTTAAACAATCTGTCTGTAAACCATTGCTGAAAAAATGACTTGAGTCAAGAACAAAGTAGATGTCCTAAACAACTTGCCAAACCTATAGTTAACCTCTGTGGAGAGGTTAAAAAAGACTTTTAATGACTTCAAACTTAGTGTATATAAACTTCTGACTTCAACAGTGTGCCTTGAATTTAAAGGTGCAATATGTAACAATTTTCGCGTAATATGCGCCTTTTTTCCAGTGTGAGTATGGCTTGTAACGCAACTTAAAAAACGTGCCCTTCCTGAACTTCCTAGGTTGCCTATTAAAGCCTTTAGACTGATTTTCATGCAAAGGGAGGTCGTCACTTTTGCCAGGAAAAATTAGCAGCATTTTTGCAACCTAAATGACTCGTTCTCTACTTCCTCCACATTGTGATGACACTGTGGTGCCCATTGTACAAAGGTGCATGGGTTTGTTCCTGGCAGGCAGCAGATGCCCTAACCCTACCCACATCCCTAATCCTAACCATTTGAGGCTTGTAATGCGGAGTACCCTACAAGGAACAACCTGAGGCACCTTTCTCCCACCCCACACTGTGGTAGACATTTGCATCTGACCACCTCCACAAAAACATATCAATGCCTACTTTACCTTATCCCTTCCTTAGCCCACCCAGTAGCAGTGAGATGGCAAGTAGAGAGAGCAGGTCAGTCAAGAGCAGAGCCAATCAAACAGTGGGTCTTCGTGGTCAAGTCTTAAATGAGTAGCAGCATCAAAACTGATTGTTTCTGACATAGGGTCAGAATAAGGGAGGGAAATTATCATGTTTTACAAATAAATGAGGTTTTTTTTTTTTTTGGTTGCAAAAATCAAATATAAATTAAATCTTAAGGAACATTTTAAAATAATAAAAATAAAGGCATGTCATGGCCTCATTAAGTAAACCATGCAGAGGAGGAAAATGTCTGATAACCATATAAATCAGCACTAAATGTGTTTGAGGCTAATGGAATTGCTTTTGACATTTTACAACTTGGTGCATTGCATTCACTTTGTTCTTCTGAGTTAATTTGATGCATAGAGAAGTTATTTGCGCATTAGTGCAAATTACGAAAAAATTCCCTCTGAAATATAAGTCATTATCCCATCATTTCCTACAAGACAATGAAAAACCAAAACAACAAATGTTTTACACAAGTTTCACTTATATTGATTTATGTTGAAGCATTAGTAGCAAATTGCCAGCATGAGTGTCTACGAAACAAAATAAAATCATAATATAAAAGTTACATAACTTTGGAGTTATCTCTGAGATGAATGGCCCTTACAACCAGGTTTGGGAAAAGCCCTCAGTAGTAAAGCTTATTCAGTCATTGAATCCTTTCACATAGACATGGAGATCATTAACGTCATACAAATCAACAAACTTGGGGATTCTGCTTCAATTTTTGTGGTTTGTGTATTTGCAACAATAGCACCAAGTCAGTTGAGTCTCTTAAGTGAAATGGTAATTTTACATGCAGATGCATATTATACAGAAATTAAGTCAGATTGGTTAAAGACTTGGTCCCACAACTCAATATGTTCTTGGAATTTTACCAAACTGGGCAGCAATTGTTTACAGCAATCAAAACCTCACATTTATTTACTCATATACAAAAAAAAATCTAAATCAAAACATGACTAACATATTTTAGTAATGCAATCAGTATTTTTTGTTAACTTGTCTTATTTAAAATTAGAGAAGTTATTTTATTATGCATTAAGTTGAAACAGCGACAGGTCTATTATATAAAGCAGAGGCCAAGGTTTTCAGTTTAGTTCCAGTAGTGTACTGACATTGTGAGCATTCATTAATTGTTAGTGCTAATTCTTTACTTTTTACCCAGCAGTTAAACAATGTTAAATCGCAATCATCAGGAAAAAATGTATTTCATATTGTGATGTCTACTCATATGAAAGTTTAAATACCCTTCAGTTTTACCCTGTAAGATCAGGAAGACAAACATTTCTGAATACAACCAATACAATCATCCACACACCAGATTGAGTAGCCCTAAAAAAAAAAAAAAGAAAACAGTTTTCTGACTTCACTTTGCTTAAATTCAGTCACATTTACTATTTAGTCAACTGTCCAAAATTTTCATAATTTTGACAAATATACAGATGTATCATTTGCCAACATTATTAACATTTTTGGACAGTAGACCTTTTAGCAAATGTGAGCCAATGTATGCAAAGAAAAATCAGGCCCATGTCTGGGGTCAATAAGCTTCAAAAGGTCATCAACAGCATCCTTTTGTGTTGGCATATGATGCTCTCTCGATCATGTGTGGTCAGAGTTTCACTAGTGTTTTTTGTGCACAAGGCATAAACTGGATCAATATGTTAAGGGACTGAGTATAAACAGACGATCTTCCTCCTTTCTGATCCACTTCAGCAGTTTACTGACAGAAGAGACAGCGAGCGCTTTTGTTCCAAGAGGACTGAAGCAGAGGTAGAGTTCAAAGCCGCTTGTAACCTACAGAAGGGGTGGGGTTTGACAAAACAACTCATCAAAAAGAAGCAATGGCATCATTGTTTGAACAGACAGGACATGGATAGCCACTTTTTCATCAACGGGCTACACAGTTCTTGTTGCCAAACCATGCTGTTCTATGCCAGTTGGCATGGTTACGGTTTCTTTTTCCACTGTGGTTCTTGAATGTGTGTAACAAATATGTCAGTTGGAGACGGTGTGAGAGGTACTATGGAGGATGTTTCTGTTTTTTGGACTGCTTTTTCCCCTGGTTTTTACTCTGCTAAGCACAGGAAAGACATGTCCCAAGTAGCAAAAAGGAAAGCATAGAGAAAAATTTGAGAGGTTTACCATCATCTGCTATGGGGTTGTGCATGTCACAGACACAAACTAGCTAAAAAGGACATTTATTGACAAAATATTGTACGAGTAATATAATGATATATATATATATATATATATATATATATATATATATATATTAGGGCTGTCGATTTAACGCATTAATTCAATAAAATAACGCAATTAATCGCACCTTTAAAATAAAGGGATAAAAAAATCTTATAACCACCTTCCAAAATCCAAACATTAACTGTCTCCAACGGCCCCATTTGCCATAAGGCAAGTATTGGTCTATGACAGAGGTCGGCAACCTTTTTGACATGGAGTGCCATTTTTTATTTTCCTGGTCAATGGCTGTACCGATGCTTACCTCTAAATGACATTCACTGAATTAAAGGGGGAAAAATACTTTTTATAAAATGTAATTCAGTAAAGAAATTCTCTGCAAAAAAATCCTATTGTTATCGTCTTATTTTCCATTTAAAACAAAATACATTTAATTGAGAAGCAACATATAAGATATTTAGTCTTGATTTAAGACAATGTATCTTAAATATACAGTAAGTGTATTTTGTATTTAAGTGTATTTTTTACTTCGTTATACTTCCGCGAGTACAGTAAAGACAAAATATACTTAAATTCAAGATGTATTCTCTAAAAGTATAAATATCTTATATGCTGCTTCTCAGGTGAATGCATCTTTTTCTTTAAAGGATTTTTAGATATTTTAAAATATTTGTATTTGTAATTTTATATTCAACATTCTCAGATAAAAAACTTTTCTCCTTCTGTATAGTTGCTAAACAAATGTATGTTGCTTTAAAAGAGCTTTATATATTTATATTGGAAAACTAGCCAAAACAAAAACAAATCAAATACGTATTTTGTTGCAGTGTATAATGGGGGTGAAGACTAACAGCTCTCACTTTTTTGTTCACTTCAATCCATCTTTAACACACAAAAAACAAACTCCCTCTTATTAATAAAGCTGCGTATTGCCAATTTTCTTCACGATAAGAAATGCACAGTGACATATATTCTGATTCAATAAATCGCGAGCCAATACGTTATAATCTAGCTGCATTACATATGTGCTATCGAGGGACAAGCGTCCTTGCAACAGTGTGTGCAACAGCCGGGTGCGGTTTCAGTCTCTCCCCCTCAGATTGGGACATTTGCACAACTCATAGAATAGGCACTGACCGCACAGAAAAATGCCAGTTTCGGAGTATGTAGTTATTTACACAATCTGCTTCCGTATTATTTTAACTTTAATAAAGATATAATGCATTAAATATAACTGCATTTAAGATGTAACATCGGGGTGTTTCCTTTAAAGACGCTCGACACGCAAGTTTTGCTCCAGCTCCTCTTATTCCACAAGGAGCGTGCTTCTGTATTTACTCACTTTGTATTTTTGCATTATAATTCCCTCATACTTTGCGATCTACATCACCTGAAGCTGTTTGGAAAGTTTAGAGTGCATTCTTGACAGTGAGTTTTGTAATTCTTCCTCTCCGAAGTCAGGTGCGAGCTGCAGTGCTGATCTCATCATTAGAGTTTAAACTGATCACATGTTACATTAAATTATATCAAACGACTATTTGACAACTAACATTTTTGTAGACAATTTTTTAATGTCGACGTTGTCGATTACATTGGCTAATCGTTTCAGCCCTAACGCTGGGTTGGAAATCTCAAGGATTAATAGTGACCGAAGACACAGGGACACGTTTACTACTTGCAAAATTAACCGAAAGTGAACCGCTGACAGCTTGTGATTCGCGAATAGCTTGCATGCACTGCACAAATTTGTTGGATATACTGTAGTCTTGTCACATTTTAACTTTTTGTTTAGCTTTCCATTTAACTCATGAAAACACGCTGCATGATCATGAGGAAGGATTACATAAAGATGTAGATTGAAATGGAAGTGCTGAATTTATATAAATCAAATAGTCCACTCCTGTCTCGCCATCGCTGGCGTGCCAGTGATTACCCCTCCACGTGCCATAGGTTGCTGACCCCAGGTCTATGACAGCAAGTGGGAAACTACTAATAGTGTCAGGGTTCTGCCTTCAGTTTTGTTTTCTTGACTTCTGTGGCAGAGCACTGACACTTCAGAGTTGCTTGATTCTGTCTTGTGTCTGGATTCAGCCACTTTGGTTGTTTTGGTTTTATTTACTTAGTGGATTTAATGCAAATGTGTTCTTCTCGAATTTGTGTTTGTATTGCATTTTGATAATACAGTTAATGCTGCCTAAAGAAAATAAATCAGAACTCAATTTTAGGTTCACGGTGAATGTGGCTTTGAATTATTTTATGATTTAATTAATTTAGTCTTTGGTTCTTTAATACAAAAATGAATTTGAGCAAATCTGCAGACTTCTGCTCACAATGCATGCAAAGTGCAAACTGCTCTGTGGAAATAAAGCGAACTAAACTTTGAGGACCTCCCGAGATGGTCTTGGGTCATTTGCAGCATTCTCATACAAGACACTATTCTTGCACACAGTTTTCATATGACAGAAACAGAAGAGTGATCACTCAAAGACTGCACGTGTTCCAGGAGTCTACCTACCGCTGCACACCTCTGAACAAACAGTGCATCAGACACGGGAAATAATGGCTTTTCTTTTGACTGTTCTTAAAAATATAATGATGTGCTTCCTCAAGCGCATGTCTATGTGTCTAAGTTTCTTTTCATGCTTTACTCTGAGACGTCTTACAGTTCGGCCACAACTGTTGCGGGTAGATGAGCAAACTTACTTGCTCATGAAATACCTGCATTTGGATGAGGAGCTTGCAAATAAGGATCTGGATTCAGCCTCATCACATTTGGCAGGTGCAAATTTCACACCCTGGTCTACTGTTTAATATATCTGGCGACTTCCGGATCCATGTTTTTTCCATTTACTGATATTGTCAATCATCTTCTGTCAATGAGTGTGTGGCAGGGCGGAGGGCTGAATACAAGTAATACATGTAACTCAACTTGTAGTGAACATAGAATATTCCTTCAAGCATGGATAGCTAACCATGCCAAGAAATCCAGGCCGAACCGTACCAAAGTGGAAATGCTACTGGAACTGTTCCTCACTGTGCTCAAAACTGTTTGGCCCGATGGTGGAAAAGTGGCTTAAGTATACCTAAAGGAATAGTTTACCCACAAATGAAGATACTGTCATCATTTACACACCCTCATTCTGTTCAAAACTTGTTAGACTACCTTACTTTTGTGTAACCCAAAAAAATTAAAGAACAATAGAAGAAAAACCTGGCTGCTGATAATCTTCCCCTCCAACGAAACAGTTGTTTGGACTACAGAAAAGGCACATCAACACCAAAAGTCATTGGTTCACACACGCCTTAGGACCAAGTGTCGTTGACATCAATGGTGCCATATTTGATTAAAAGCTAGATCAGAGGGGACGTTTTTTTAAAGTGAACAACGACTTCAGATTTCAGTCTGTTTACCACAAAAAGCTATCGTATGGCTTCAGAATATAGAGCATGCGTCATATGGACATTTGAGGGGCTCGACAGCCCAAGTCCATATTCACATTCATTATATAGAATATATTGCTCTTTTGTATATACAGTGGGTACGGAAAGTATTCAGACCCCCTTACATTTTTCACTCTTTGTTTTATTTTGGCTCTAGGAAGGGTTCTGGTCGTCCCAAACGTCTTCCATTTAAGGATTATGGAGGCCACTGTGCTCTTGTGAACCTTAAGGGCAGCAGAAATGTTTTTGTAACCTTGGCCAGATCTGTGCCTTGCCACAATTCTGTCTCTGAGCTCTTCAGGCAGTTCCTTTGACCTCATGATTCTCATTTGCTCTGACATGCACTGTGAGCTGTAAGGTCTTATATAGACAGGTGTGTGGCTTTCCTAATCAAGTCCAATCAGTATAATCAAACACAGCTGGACTCAATTGAAGGTGTAGAACCATCTCAAGGATGATCAGAAGAAATGGACAGCACCTGAGTTAAATATATGAGTGTCACAGCAAAGGGTCTGAATACTTAGGACCATGTGATATTTCAGTTTTTCTTTTTTAATAAATGTGCAAAAATGTCAACAATTCTGTGTTTTTCTGTCAATATGGGGTGCTTTGTGTACAATAATGAGGAAAAAAAATGAACTTAAATGATTTTAGCAAATGGCTGCAATAT
Source organism: Xyrauchen texanus (assembly GCF_025860055.1). NCBI lineage: Eukaryota > Metazoa > Chordata > Actinopteri > Cypriniformes > Catostomidae > Xyrauchen > Xyrauchen texanus. Next base: position 37,715,771 of record NC_068307.1, read on the forward strand.
AACAGAGTGAAAAATGTACTTTCCGTACCCACTGTATATCTAGGATATTCATAAAAAAACTTCACCATTTGTGTTCACACAGGTTTGCGACGACATGACTTTGCATAAATGACAGAATTTTCATTACAGAGTTAACTATTCCACCAAAGAATAAAGAGCACCAAAATAGAATGCAATTCCTACCAATCTGTAAAACAAGATTGGTAATACAGCACAGAAATCACCATCATTAAATCTATACTTCCTTATTTATGCAAACACATTAAAAAATTTCTGACTGGTGTCCAATAATTCCAGTCTAATACACTTCACAGATGTCTCACCAAGGCACAGAGGTTTTCAGTCTCTGCACAGTGGTAAATGTAGCGCAGGGGGCGTGTGGGGTGATGCAGGCAGCTGTGCAGATACTGGTACAACCCCATCACCCTCTCAAGCTCCTTTTCACCCTGGTATGGTGCAGGAAGGTCAGGGCTGCCAGGAAAAGTTAGATGAAAGGTTAAGCAAAGCAATGGATGTTCACATGAAAATCCAAAACACAATATATATATCTGCAATACTTCTGTGACAAATTTGGACAAATTCCCTAAACTTCTTACAGTGTACAAAGTACATCTCATATATATATATATATATTATATGTACATAAACTGTCACCCTCTGAAAGATGTGACCTCTATTTGAATTGGTCGTTTATTTAATTCATGGGCTTTTTCAATGACCATGACTCTACTCTAGACATGCTCTCTTACCTTGTATAGAGCCCAGAGCTTTTAGATTTGTACACAAAATGTAGCAGCTCAGGAATGCCGACCTGTGATACAGGATAACTGGGTGTGCTCAGTGCTTCTGGCAGGGACTGGTAGGCACTGCGTTTGCGCAAACGCTCCAGGAACCTCTTCTTGCATTCAGAGAGGTTAAAGAAGTCCTCACGATCAGTGGACACCAGGATCAGACACAGATCTGAGAATGGCTCGACGTACGAAATATGGGCATGGAAAAAGCCAGCTGGGTTAAACTTGGGCAGACATATGGGTGTCCACCCCTCGCCTTCTCGGAAGGAGGATGAGGAACAGACCAAGTTGAAAAGCAAGTGCAAGTCCATATGGTGCAGGAACTGGTCCTTTTTTCGCACCAATGTAACCAACCTGTTTCCTGCAAGCAGGATAGAGAATACCAGGTTCTTGGCTTTTGCAGCCTGCAAGCTGGAGGAGACGACATCACGTGCTGAGCTGGCCAGTGGAAGGCACATCACCGCGCTCAGTAGCAGGCCCGGATCTTGGTCTAGTAGACGCAGGAGGTTGTCGGTGAGATGCTCAGACCCAGCCAGCAGGCGGCGCAGGTCGTAACTCTGCCGGTGCTGGAAGACGTGGTTCAGCTGCGTGAGGGTGAGCAGGCTGACGATCTGGTAGTAGACGTACTGGAGTTCCCGCGTCAACTCGCGGTCGGAGCAGCTCGTACGGGAGACTCCTACCAAGATGAGAGGACTCTTCCGCAGGAATACCACCCTGTAGCCATCTGAAAATACATTAAAATTGTACAATTCTGTTTAATATCTCTCTAATATTTATATGCAGTTTTCCACACACCACATACTTAATTTCCCTCCATTCTCACATGTATCTTACTACCATGCTGTTCTGCCCTGTTGTCCAATGTCAAATTGTTCTGGTGTCGAATCAGTAATCTGTTAAACTCTTCATGAAACATACCGTTCATGTACTGTAATTTTGTCTGCATTAAATATAGTAATATTACTGTAATTGAAAATATTATCTTTTAAACCCAAAATTGTGTTCGGATTTGGAGGGTCTCGGTTTCATGATGACTTACATCAACACTATACCAGCATGTTACTGCATGATATTAAAGCGTGGTGTGCTATTTCTACCAGATGCGGTTGAAATTTAATTTAAGCACAAACACAACATGTCAAGCAGATGTATCCACTATTGAAGTGTATTACCTATATTAAAGGAGCTTTAGGTGTTCGTGCTTCTCGTCTGTGTTGATATCAGACACACTAAACAAGATCAGTGAAGCTCTTGTGAGTGTGTATCTATCCGCTATTTAAAAAGTTCAGAACAGACGGTTATTTACTTTTAATGCCGCTCATAACTGGCAAAGTTTAAATTTTAAACGTCACAAAAACAAGTTAAATCGACCTTACCGGGAGAAACTGAGGTGGATGCTAAACCTATGGAGGCTAATACTGAAGAGGGTGAGACAGGCATTACTCAAGAAACATCCTCTGCAATTCTTGAGGCTATTCACTCTCTGAAATTGGACTTTGCTGTGCAATGAGATGGATTACTCCAGGCGATCAATGGAGTGCAGTGCAACCTCAAAGCCCTTACATCACAGGTAACAGAAGCCAAAGATCGGATAAGCAAACAAGACAACGTCACAGAGGTGCGAATTTGCAAAAACAATGTCAGACAGCAGACAAACTGGTTAATCCAAGCGTCTGCTAGCTGCCTTGAGACGTCACACAGGTCACATAAACTACAACACAAAGAGATTGTATCACCAAGATATCTCATAGAGACTGTGTCTGTTCCCCGAACTACCAACCACATAACCCTCCCTAAATCATTTAGAAAAATTTGTATTAAAGGTCAAACTTGAACAAAACAAAGTTAAAGTTAAAGATAAAAATCATATAAAATAGGGCAACTAAATATTAGATCTCTTTCTACCAAATAACTAATTTTTAAATGAAATGATCACAGATCATTGATTGTAGATACTAGATGAATATATTAGTTTAAATGAATCTACTCCCCCCAGGTTATTGTTATAAACATGAGCCTCGTCTGAAGGCTCGAGGTGTTGCTACAATTTACAGTGAAGTTTTTTGTGTTACTCAGAGGACAGGATATAAATGTAAGTCTTTTGAACTAATAATGCTTAATGTGACACCGTCAGATATAATAAAAAAACGATGTCGTCTTTTACCCTTGCTACAGTATATAGACCACCCGGGCCTTATTCTGATTTCCTTGGTGAATTTGCAATTTGTTTTATTGTACAGATCTTGTAGTTAACATAGATAGAGCTTTAATTGTTGGTGACTTCAACGATCACATAGATAATGAAAATGACACATTGGGATTAGCATTTTTCGAGATTCTCAACTCTCCTGGAGACAGACAAATGCAATGAGACCAACTAATTGCCATAATCATACGTTAGATTTAATTCTGTCATATTGAGCTGATGTTGATAATATAGAAATTTTGCAGCAGAGCGATGACATCACGGATCATTACCTTGTCTCTTGTATGCTGCGATCAGCTAATGTAACTCAATCTACACCACGCTATTGTTCAGGTAGAACTATTCTTTCGACCATTAAAGATAGCTTCACAAATAATCTTCCAGATCTGTCTCATACACTCAATAAGACAGTGACGAGACATATACCAATTTACAATAAACAACAGATTTACACAACACAATTTACATATAAAATGTACACATAATTACACAACACAACAATATACAATGTACAGTAAACAATACACACAATATACAGTGCACAAACAATACAAATAAAACGTGGATCTAAATATATATATATATATATATATATATATATATATATATATATATATATATATATATATATGCTGTAGTTCTATTGTGGAGAATATAATTATGACAGTCCAGTGTGAGATAATAGATTAAAAAAGTGCAGTGCTGATTATGATCGTGAGAGATCAAGTGTTCAAAAGTTGGATTGCTTGGGGGAAGAAATTGTCATGTAATTGGCTGGTGCAGGTCCTGATGCTGTGATACCACCTGCCTGATGGTAACAGTGAGAGCAGCCCATGACTCGGGTGGCTGGAGTCTCTGATGATCCTCCGAGCTTTTTTCACACACCGCCTGTTGTATATGTCCTGGAGGGAGAGAAGTTTACCTCCGATGATGTGTCTGGCAGTTCGCACCACCCTTTGCAGGGCTTTGCGGTTGTGGGCGGTGCTATTGCCGTACCAGGCAGTGATGTAGCCAGTCAGGATGCTCTCTACAGTACTGTTGTAGAACCGTGTGAGGATGTGGTGGTCCATTCCAAACTTCCTCAGCCATCTCAGGAAGAAGAGGTGCTGGTGAGCCTTCTTCACAACGGCCTCTGTGTGGACGGACCATGTGAGTTTCTCAGTGATGTGGACACCGAGGCACTTGAAGCTGCTGACTCTCTCCACCGGTGCTCCATTAATGGTGATGGGGCTGTGTTCTCGGTCTTTCCTCCTGAAGTCCACTATAAAGCTCCTTGGTCTTACTGACGTAGAGGGAGAGGTTGTGCTCCTGACACCAGCGTGTCAGAGTGTGCACCTCCTCTCTGTAGGCTGTTTCATCATTATCGGTGATCAGACCTACCACCGTAGTATCGTCAGCAAACTTAATGATGGCACTGGCACAGTCATGTGTGTATAGGGAATATAGGAGTGGGCTGAGAACACAGCCCTGTGAGGCTCCAGTGTTGAGGGTTAGTGATGAGATGTTGCTGCCCATTCTAACCACCTGACGTCTGCCTGACAGGAAATCCAGGATCCAGCTGCATAGCGAGCTGTTTAAGCCTAGAGCCCAGAATTTCGCATCAAGCTTGGAGGGCACTATGGTGTTGAATACTGAGCTGAGGTCTACAAACAGCATTCTCACATACATATGTGTTCCTTTTTTCCAGATGGGAGAGAGCAGTGTGTATTTGTTGATGAAATGGCATCATCAGTGGAGCGGTTGTTGCGGTAGGCAAACTGCAATGGGTCCAGAGAGGTGGGCAGCACAGAGCAGATGTGATCTCTGATTAGCCTCTCAAAGCATTTGCTGATGATGTGGGTCAGATGAACAAGACGCCAGTCATTTATACTAGTGATTTTTTTATTACTTTTGTACAGGCACAATGGTGGACGTTTTGAAGCATGTGTAAAATTGACTTGACTTGACGTGCAAACTCAAAACGAAATTGAAAACTACTATTGAATCTCTCTCTTCCTAAGTCGATTACATGGAAAAATCACAGTCGATGATCAAATCTACAACTAGTAGGTCTTCCAGAAAAAAAGAGGGGATAGACAGGTTTGCTTTTTTGGAGAAATGGCTTCCTGAGATCCTCGGCCCAGAAAATCTTCCAGGTCCCCTTGTGATCGAAAGGGCCCACCGAATCTGCAGTGTCATCGAAGATCACTCTGACGCTCCTCCAAGAGCTGTGATAATAAAATTCCCAAACTATGCAGACAAAGTCCACACCTTGAAAGCAGCAAGAGCAAAAGGTACAGTGATGTTGGACAAAAACAAAAAGTATATGTTTTTCTCTGATGTCTCAGCTGAACTGCATAAGAAACTAAAAAGATTTGATGCGGTAAAGAAAGTTCTTTGCAATCTCAATATCCTCAATCTCCATTAAGGCATCTTACATCCAGCTACTTTGTGTACAACATACAATGGAAAGAGTCATATGTTCACCAATCCTTCAGACGCGCAGAGGTTTTTGCAAGATCTGAAAGACAGTGCCTAATAGGATTCAAATTAAGCTTTTCTTCTTTGAGACCAGTTTAAGGAATGTAAGCAATTCACTGGCTTTGTTGCTGATAAGTTATGTGTTATAATTTATTGTTCTTGATGTTGGGTTGACATTTTTGACTGTTTCGGGACTCTTCCGGCGATCAGGCAAGCTATTCCTCACTTCAAAGAGTTCGGGGATGGACCAGCAAAATTCCATAATCAGGTTCTTTCGAGAAGTCTGTGGGAAGTGTTTAATTGGGGAAGAGAAGAGGGGTGATGGTATTTCGTTTTGGGAAATACCTGTTAGTTGGCCGACGGTTCTGTTCGGCTGTTATGTGTCTATACTATGGGAGGGATTTTTTATTTCTTTTTCTCCTTCACAAGAAGAATATACATGTCTTCTTTGGTATTAAAAATTGGAGGAGGGTTGGTGGCGGCGTAGTGGGCTAAAGCACATAACTGTTAATCAGAAGGTCACTGTCGTGTCCTTGAGCAAGGCACATAACTCCAGGTTGCTCCGGGAGGATTGTCCCTGTAAGTGCACTGGATGTCGCTTTGGATAAAAGCATCTGTCAAATGCATAAATGTAATGTAATGTAAATGTAAAATTGTGTTTCTTCAGGAAACTCACTTAGTTCCAGGGGATGTGGCTATGTTGAGGAAGAGATGGCCGGGGCAAGTGTTTCCAGCCGCCTTTAATTCTCATTCTAGGGGGGGGGGGGTTCTCATTCTTGTACATAAACCCATACCCTTACAAATTTACAAATTGAAGTTGTAAATTTGTAAAACCGATACCGGCTCCTAAACTATACTTTTTTCGATACTAATTTTATGAAATCCGTTTTAACCTCCTCCCAATCCTGTAAAATTAGCCTAAAACGCCTAATCAAGGCATACCCAAAGTAAATTTAAAGCTGTTCTTGAACCTTTTGGAGTACATGCATGGTTTTGGTCACATTTGAAAGGGGACACTCTGAAGTTTTTTAAATTCAGAATTACTGTAAGTGCTACTCATTTTGAGTAATAGAAGTTTGAACACAATGAAATAGAAGTTTGTTTTTCTGCCTGAAATTTTTTTTTTTGCATACAGATGCCTGCAGATGACTATAACTTGTAGCTATTAGCTTGAGAACACAATTGGATCACAGCATGAAGCCTTACCTTGTCCAAGTTCAAATTTTATAACAATACCGTTAAAAAATGAATATTTTACACATGTTTTTCTAAGGGTACACCCAGGCGTTTTACAAAAGGACCCTTTGTTAACCTAGGACAAAAAGGCTACTAATTTTGACGTACAGTCAACGTACAGTCATAATTTTGGGCTCTAATAAAAGATGACACTTAGAGATCCAGATCCACTATTAGTTTTGCTGACACAGAGTAACTGATGCATAAATACATTAGAGTGCCTTTTCCCTTCTTGAAACTAAACGTTGTGCATATAAAAGAGTCAAAACTAGTGCTATGGTGGAAAATTTGTTTATATAAAAAATACACAACAAACTATTTACATGAATTTTTACACAAAGTATTTACAAACCATTATAACATTGTACATGTTTCTAGCAACACGCCAGTCATTGTAGCAATCACGTTTGAGTACAAAGCACAAAGGCACATCACAGGAGGAGTACTTCACTGGTTTCTTTGCAGGACACTGCCTGCACTTCAGACGACCAGCGGTGCAAGATTTGGTGATGTGCAACGGCCTGTGATGTGCTCTTTGTGGAGCAGGAGATACGGGTCTGGCTGTGGAGTGAGACCCCAACTCTGCCAGCTCCTCAGCAAGGGTCTCTCTGAAAGCCTTCTGGTTCATTGGGACCTCTCCTTTACATGGGGCTCCTCTCTTGATGAGGTGCTGTCCTGCTGCTCCACTTTATGTGACTGCTTGCTGAGTGGGGGAGAAGTATCCGGCTCCCAATAGATATCTGATTCATCAGATAATTGCCTATAGTGAGAATAAATAAATATATGTAATTTACAAAGCTAGACACAACTTTTCCATCTTTTCTGTATTCTACATATATATATATATAGTTTTTCTTTTCGAGTGTGTAAATATGTATTATTGTATGTATATTTACTGTAAATACTGTATACTTTGCCAATGTACTATGGAACAAATAGATAGGCCTACACCTCCACGAATTCAGCATTGTAACAAAGAGACTCAAACACAACATATATTCTTATTTTCAACTTTTATTTACAGTAAATATACAAAAACATCTATATAGCATGTCAATAGATCTGAAACAAACAATGAACTAAAACCTCACACACGCACAAACAAATACAAAAAACTCCCACAAACAGTTCAAACACTCACTGAGGAAACACACGACAAAGGGTAATTACAAAATGTGTATTCATTATTCAAACTAAAGCATATTTATGCGGAATATACAGTAATACATGTTATAAAACACAAGAAAACACTTACTTGTCCAGAGCAATGTCTCATCTCTCCATAAACATTTCCTCTGCCTCTGAATCATCTGTATTGTTTTCAGAAATTTAATCTCCAAACTCATCGTTTTCACAATGAATGCCTTCATATATCACATCCTGGGGCGAAAATCCTGTTTTTCGCATCCGTTTCGCCATATTTAAATCTCCAAATGTGTAAACCGTTCCAAAACAACACTCTTCAGCTTTTACGCACAAACACACAAAACACTCGGTAATGGCAAGACAACTTTGCGCACACACATTACAGAACCATGCTCTAATCTTCCCACTAAAGCCGCATATCACTGTTTTCATAATTTCATTGGCTATACGATGCGTCAGTCATTCTCACTCTTGGCTGTAACAGGTTTGATCAGGAAACAAAGGAAAGGGGGGAGGCCCTTACATTCGAAACAGACTGTGGTTGGCTATTGAAGGCTTTGGACAGGACATGGAAGCTCCTATTAGGTCAAATGAGGTGTCAATCGAAAGGTCAGAGTGCAGCATCCATTTTGATACCGGATATAGGAAATGTTTACATCTGAACTGAAGTTATTAGCGATAATATGTGAAAGATTAGGTACAGCTGCCAGGTGCTTTGAAATGATGCAACAAGAGTCTGTGGATATTTATTGATGTAATAATGTGATTTGGACAAAACATTTTACTTGATTTGATCGTTTGGACATTTGACAATGAAACAACACCGTTTTTGTAGGGAAGTTATGGATCAGTGGACTACTATGAGGCTTCATAGGTGAGTTGCCTAAATTTTGTTATTGTTTGTTTATATGTTGGTGGTCTGACAAAGATATAGATTGTACCTGCTGTGATTGTATCTTACAATGGTTTATATCAATAGAAAATCAAGAAATGTAGCTTTCCAAAGATATGTGGCATGTGTACCAATGTACACACAGCAGTTTTGTGCATCGCATACTTTTATTTTGTACATTTAATGGCCCGACGGCGGGCTGTCTCAGTCGATAATGTTAACAGGATTACAAACATTACCTCAAAAAACATTGGTTTTATTTTTTCAGTTTGTTGACTTTTTTTACAGACTCAAAGACTCATCTCCAGAGCCTTCTGGTCTCCTCATGCCAGGGTCGGCAGGGGCAGAGGCTATAACATTAATGTGGAGAAGAAAAAAAAAGCTAAAATCTTAATTCAGCCAAACCTAAGGATAAGTATGATTTAATAAGATAACTAGTTTAATGTGAGTTAAACTTAATCAGTTACTGTCAACCTTAATTAACCCTCTGGGGTCATTTGTGCTTTTTTCAGTTGCTTAAAAACACATTAATGGCTTAAGTCTGATAACACTGTATTCAGCACAAACTGGGCTACAATAATATGTGAGCAACATGTGTGTACATGTTTGTATTTTTGAGAAAATAACGTTTATGTGTGGTTTTTGAAATAAATCATTGAAATAAGGCCATATAACACGTACTAATCATTTGTCATCAAGCCTTTTGAGAACCGGATCTTGTAGCCTAGAGATTTTGCTACAAAATGTTGTGAAAACCATCCTGACCACTCATTCATACAAAACAATATAGTAATTGAACTTTTGTAAGACACTTTTAGAGTTAGAAAGGTCATATGCAAGGAGGCGTGAACTATTATGAATACTGATTGTAATTCACACCTAAGGAGACAAAAGACCCCTCCCCTGGGCCCATCAATGAGGAATGTATCAGAGAGAGAATGAATGTGAGGAGACTTAATGATCCAAATCAAGTTTTAATTTAAAAGAAGTAATCTGATTATACATTTTCTTTACATAAAGGCTTTACTTAATTTTAGACCTACCCTACCATTGAAAAGTCACTTCTGCTCACCAAGACTGCATTTATTTGATCCAAAATACAGTAAAAACATTGTGTGAACTATTTTTTAACAATTTAAAAGAACAGTTTTCTATTTGAATATATTGTAAAATGCAATTTGTGATCAAAGCTGAATTTTCAGCATCATTACTGCAGTCTTCAGTGTCACATGATCCTTCAGAAATCATAATAATATGCTGATGTTCTAATATGGGCATATTTAAAGTGCATTTTACTAATTTATCCTGAACACATATTTGCAAGCACAAGCTATGTTGATGATAATGAGGCAGCATAAACACTAGTTAAAATATAATCTAAACATAGTATTATTTTTATATCATATTACAAATCATATTTATATCATATAGCATAGAATTTAAATACCTGCTTTTGCCGAAACAGCATTTAAATGCAACTAAAACGTGCTTATTAGGACATGTTTCAAATTTCTTTGAATCCTGGCTAGCAAGTCTGGAAACAGTCCCACAAGTAAAATATGTACATGTTTATATAAAATAGCATGTCAACTAATTAAAACTAAATGACTTACTCATCCGAAATTGTATCCTCGGCTGGATCAAGTCTCTCTTCAAAATACAAACGTTCATCGGAGTCCCGCTCTTCTTCTAAGGAAAATTGTAACTCTTCGTCACTATCCACGCGTTTTCTCACTTGTGTATCATGATGTCTTCCAAACGTGCAGATAAGTGAATGAACTATATGTTTTCAAAAGCACAGTCGGGGGCGTGTACCATTTGATTTGCTCGTCTCAGAACATTAGCGTATGAATGGCGTGCTCTGCTGGTGGGTGTGACACATTAGAGATAATTCGCTGAGCCAGGTGAAACTATATATTGCTTTGCTTCATACAGATTACATTAAAGTAGAATATTTGTTTTAAATTTGAATTGTTTTATTTAAAAGTAGACATTTTAAGCTTTCTTTAGACATAATGTTTTATGTTTGTGTGATAAGTATTCAAAGAGTTTTATTTCAGTTTTGTGATGCGTTTCAGATATATGCTCGCAAACCCAGAGACTACTTACAGCTCACCCTTTTTATTTTCTTTATTTTCCAAAAGCACAAGGTTTTGTTGTTATTGTGAGTGTACACAAATAAATGTAGACACTTTATAGTCTCTAATGATGTCTTATACTTATCTGTATGCCCCAAAATGATGGATAATTTTATGTTGTTTCCGCTGTAATGATGAAAAAGTGCAGCTGGACGCGACAGCGTGTCCGTAGACCCCAGAGGATTAAAGCATTTTTAGCATCGATTTAGCTAGCTATTTATAGACCTACATCCAAACAATATTTTCCTTGATGCCTAAACACAGCCAATCACGGTCACTTTTTGATTTGGGCACATCTTGCATGCTACATGCTCATCACGAAGTTGACGAGATTAACCCCTTATGTATCGAAATTTGGTGCTGAACGACAAGACATTTTTTGATACTCGATAGTTTAGAGGCAGTTCGGTCGGTGCCTAAAATGTATCAAACTCGATACCCAACCCTACCCTTTACAGTTTCACAAGAGGGGTTTACTTATCTTGGGATTTAAATTACACCTAATTTTAATTAAATTATATCCGCTAATTATAAACCTATATCAGATTCTGTAACTGATTTACTGAACAGGTGGACAAAACTCCCCATTTCATTAATAGGTAAATGTTAATATATTAAAAATGCCAATCCTAACCAAATTGTTATATCTCTTCTAATCCATCCCCCTCCCTCCACACCTTTATTTTTTACCATGATGAAAAAGCTTTAACAAACTTAATTTGGAACAATAAGCGCTCTCGACTTAAGCTTTCCCAACTCTACCAGCCTTATGATGGAGGGGGGCTAAATCTGCCTAAAATGGTACTACTGGGCGGCTCAAATTAGAGTGGCAATGTTTTATTTTGAGAAGGATTATCCACCGACTTGGTATTTATAGAGGCTCATTCTATTTCAATTCCTTTGAATTTATATCTGTATTCAGCAGATTCTAAAAAGTTAAATAAATGCAGTAGAAGTCCATATACTATATACATATATAAAAAATACTATAGTGGTTTGGGGCCCTTGCACATTTAGGTGGATTAGCACAACTTCTCACCAATTATTGGTTATGATCATTTTTGACCCGGTAGAGCTGATTCAGGTTTAAAAATCTTGTCAAGTCAAGGTATTAGTAAAGTGTCTGATCTTTATAGTGAGCGAGAATTTATGTAATTTGAAAAAAATATTTTCAAATATTTACAATTACGCAGTTTTATTCAATCAAGACAAGGCCATAATGTACCTGAGCCCCCTTTCTCTACCATAGAAAATGTTACATTTAACTATTTGAAAGGTATGGGGTCAAATATCGGTGTTGTACAAACAGTTTGTGGCCAAATCAAGAGAATCAATTCATGACAGACTTCATGTATGGAGATCTGATCTGCAGGTTGATATAACCGAGGAAGAGTGGCACACAACATTCTTAAAAACTCAAACTCAAACAATAAGCACTCATTTGAGACTGCTTCAGTAGAAATGGCTGAGTAGACAATATATCACTCCAGTGAATTTACATCACTTTAACCCCAATATTCCTGATGTATGTTATAAATGTAAACAAGAGAAGGGATCTTTATTCCATTGTATGTGGGAGTGCAACAAAGTTAACTGTTTTTGGGTCAAAATACTGAATATAATAAGTCAAATTATTGGGAAAGAATTTAACATTTTAAAAACACCAAATATGAAAGATTGTTGTTAATTCTTTGCTTATTGGAAGCCAAGCGTGTGATTGCACGATCTTGGAAAAATGTCCTGGAATGGCCTCAATGGATGAATGGGGTGACCTCATGCCTAAGAAAAGATTACATATTTTATAAAAAACAAACTTCACATACTTGGTCCTTCTGGAAAGTGTTTTATTACTTTTTAGAATAACTTGATGGTACTTCTTTTATGGAATTGAAAGTGAGAATGCTTAAACAAATAGACTATTACTGTACTTGTATATGGCAATGTTTTTTGTATTTTTTATATTTTTTGTTTTTAATTTTATTTAAGTATTATGTTTCTTTATCTGGTTGTAATGAAAAACCAAACTACCGTCTAAATTTATTTTTTTTTAAAAGGAGTAGCGCCCTTTAAATGTTAATAAATAATAAATAAATGCTTCTTTTGCTGTCCATTTAGTAATTTCTTACCTGCATGAATGGACCGGATAATGTTCTTCTTATCCTCCACAAAGGACATGAGCAACATCATGACTCCCATGATACTAGAGAGTGCCTCTTCCGTGCCATAGCGTGTGTAGATGGGTTTTCCCGCCTCACTCAAGACAAATACATGCTTTCTGTGACTCCGCCATGTTTCACTTGTCACATCCTCCTCTTTCGGCTTGTTGCTCCACAAAGTCTCTGTCTGCCTCTCCTTCTGCTCCCTTTCAGCCACCAAGACTACTTCCTGCACCACCTCATCGCTTTCCAGAGCCTCCTCTTGACTGTTTCTTACCTCCCCTTCATTAGATGTATCCAGAGTTGTGCCGCCCACCTCTACTGAATTGTCAGCAGTGCTGGACTCATTTTCGGCAGTCAGGTCTTCAAAGGACTGGGCGTGAACAAACATGGCACTCTCCTGTCCAGCACCTATCAAGGCAGGAAAAGAATTATGAATGCTCGTGTGAGCAAGTGACAGAGACATGAATATGGATAATGTCAATTACATTTTAGCAGTAGTGTGTATTTAGAATGAGGCAGAGTACCTGTTTCAATTCAGAGCAGCATATTAAAGCTTAAAAATATAAAAGATTTCACTCTGTTAGTTGAAACCCCTTCTTTTGAAATTGTTGGTAGTATGCAAATATTTTGGTTCTCTAGCTTTTTTGGGATACACCGAAATTTCAGCTAAAATCTTAGCCAAAAATCTGAACAAAACAGTAACTTTAAAATCAAGACACCGACACTGAGATGAAGAAAATGCAGCATTTTATGCAAAAAGATTTAAAAGCAGCAAATGTTTTAATATTTATTGATGGTAACACGATTGTGCTTTTAACTGAGATGCGTATCTGTAGAGTGAGTGTATGCGTGTGTCCACATGACGAGCGCAAACGCACAAAAACACTCAAAGGAGTTAATGAAAGCACACTGGTGAAATTTTAAATGCAAACACACATTCTGTTAGTATTTGCATTACCTAGTAGCCTATTAAAGTGTACATTTACAAAAGTAATAAAGCGATCACTCTCTTGAATATCAATGCATTAATAAATTGTGTTTTTCCATGCATATTCAGATGCTGTGAGTCTGTTTAGCTTGAGTCACCATCACATATCAAGGTTAAATATCCCAATAACCCAATTACGCACACTAAATCAGCAGAGTCAAACAAGAGTCCAATTCAACACACATTGCATTCACTGCTCACGCAAACGGGGCTGTTGAAACTGAACCAGTGAGTGACACTGCCAAAAATACATTGTTTATTTCCCCACTCACAACAATATTGACAATATGGATGATGAACAGATTCAAAGAAAACTTGAACTTGAAAAGGTATGCTTTTGTCCTTTGTTGTGTATTCATAATAATTTATTAGCACTTTGTAGGGCAAGTATTTGCTTCTTAGGCAAAAATCAATAAATAAATTATATATATATATATATATATATATATATATATATATATATATATATATATATATATATATATATATATAAATAAATCAACAATAGTCAGTATCTAGTGTGGCCACCAGCTGCATTATGTACTGCAGTGCATTTCCTCCTCATGGACTGCACAAGATTTGCCAGTTCTTGCTGTGAGATGTTACCCACTCTTCCACCAAGGCACTTGCAAGATCCCAGACATCTCTGGGGGGAATGGCCCTAGCCCTTACCCTCACATCATTCAGGTCCCAGAAGTGCTCAATGGGATTGAGATCCCATGGCTCGTCGCTGGCCATGGCAGAGCACTGACATTCCGGTCTTGCAGGAAATCATGAACAGAACGAGCAGTATGGCTGGTGGCATTGTCATGCTGGAGGTTCATGTCAGGATGAGCCTGCAGGAAGGGTACCACATGAGGGAGGAGGATGTCTTCCCTGTAATGAACACCTTTGAGACTGTCTGCAATGACAACAAACTCAGTCCAATGATGCTGTGACACACCGACCCAGACCATGACGGACCCTCCACTCCAAATCATTCCCGCTTCAGAGTATAGGCCTTGGTGTACACTCATTCCTTCGAAGATAAAAGAGTCCCACCATCACCCCTGGTGAAACAAACCATGACTCGTCAGTGAAAAGCACTTTTTGCCAGTCCGGTTTGGTCCAGCGAAGGTGGGTTTGTGCCTATAGGCGTCATTGTTCCCGGTGATATCTGGTAAGAACCTGCCTTTAAACAAGCCTACAAGCCCTCAGTCCAGCCTCTTTCAGCTTATTGCGGACAGTCTGAGCACTGATGGAGGGATTATGCGTTCCTGGTGTAACTCAAGCAGTTGTTGTTGCCATCCTGTACCTGTCCCGCAGGTGTGATATTCGGATGTACTGATCTTCCCGTGCAGGTGTTGTTACACAAGGTCTGCCACTGCGAGGATGATCAGCTGTCCTTCCTGTCTCCCTGTAGCACTGTCTTAGGCATCTCACAGTACGGACACTGCAATGTATTGCCCTGGTCACATCTGCAGTCCTCATACCTCCATGCAGTATGACTAAGGCACATTCACACAGATGAGCAGGGAGCCTGGGCATCTTTCTTTTGGTGTTTTTCAGAGTCAGTAGAAAGGTCTCTTTAGTGTCCTAAGTTTTTATAACTGTGACCTTAACTGCCTACCGTCAGTAAGCTGTTAGTGTCTCTATGACCGTTCCACAGGTGCATGTTCATTAATTGTTTATGGTTCATTGAACAAGCATGGAAAATATTGTTCAAACATTTTACAATAAAGATCTGTAGTTTACAAAATTATCTTTAAATACAGTGTCCTGAAAAAGGGACATTTCTTCTTTTGCTGAGTTTCACCAAAATGGCATTTGACTGATCACAAAGTATATTCAGCACATTACTGATGTAAAAAACAGCACCATCACTATTTTTGAACAAATCTAGAAAGGCCCCATTTCCAGCAGCCATCACTCAAACACCTTATCCTTGAGTAATTATGCTAAATTGCTAATTTGGTACTAGAAAATCACTTGCCATTATATCAAACACAGTTGAAAGCTATTTGGTTAGTTGAATAAATCATTTTGTCTTTGTTTATTTTGAGTTGCCACAGTATGCAATAGACTCGCTCGTCTTAAGGTCAATATTAGGTAAAAAAAATGGCAAAACAGAAACAGCTTTCTCTAGAAACTTGTCAGTCAATCATTGTGTTGAGGAATGAAGGCTATTCAATGCTTGAAATTGCCAAAAATAAAACTGAAGATTTCATACAAAGGTGTACACTATAGTCTTCAAAGACAAATGACAACTGGCTCTTACAAGGACAGAAAGAGATGTGAAAGGCCAGATGTACAACTAAACAAGAGGATAAGTACTATACAGAGTCTATAGTTTGAGAAATAGACACCTCACATGTCCTCAGCTGACAGCTTCATTAAATTCTACCCGCTCAACACCAGTTTCATGTACATCAGTAAAGAGAAGACTCAGGTGTGCAGGCCTTATGGGAAGAATTGCAAAGAAAAAGCCACTTTTGAAACAGAAAAATAAAAGGAAAAGTGGGAGAGTGGGCAAAGAAACAAAGATATTGGACAACAGATAATTGAGCTATTGTGGGATCAGCTAGACTGTGAGGTGTGTGAGAGGTGCCCGACAAGACAGCCATATATATGGCAAGTGCTACAGGATGCGTGGGGTGAAATGTCACCTGAGTATCTGGACAAACTGACAGCTAGAATGCCAAGGATCTGCAAAGATGTCATTGCTGCACGTTGAGGATTTTTTGATGAGAACTCTTTTTTTTCCAAAATGCAATAGTAAAATTTCAAGTTATTAATGTCCTGACTAGTGCCCGACCGATATATATTAGCCTTTAACCGATATATCAGTATCGGTGTTAGTGTTGTCACGGTACCAAACAAATCAGTAGTCGGTACCAATACCATTGAAATTTCACGGTACTAGATACCATTTTCAGTACCAAAGCAAAAACAGTTTACTAAACAACACTCTTATTAACAAAGTCAACAAATCATTAGCAGCAGAACTAAGAACAGAAACATGCCATTGAGCAAATCTTATATAAGTTTTTACCAAGTACTAAAAAAAAAAAACCTAAATAAACAAGCATACAATAGAATGAATAAAAAACAATTTCCAAACTAATGTGCAAAGTGCTCTCGTATAAATAAAGTTGCATATTGCCATTTTTCTTCACAATAAGAAATGCACAGTGACACATATTATGATTAAATAAGTCGCGAGCAATCGCGTTCTAATCTAGCTGCATTAAGTGTGAGCGCTCGAGGGATGAGTGTCTCTCAGCCAGGTGCAGTTTCAATCTCTCCCCCTTAGATCGGGACATTCGCGCAACTCATTGAGCTGCTTCTGTATTGTTTGAACTTTAATAAAGCTATAACACATTAAATATAACTGCATTTGTAACGCCGGGATTTTTCCAGCTCCACTTATTCCACAACGAGACTGCTTCTGAATGTACTTTTTTTTTTATAATTCCCTAATACTTTGGGATCTACATAAAATGAAGCTGTGAAAGTTTAGAGTGCATCTGGACTGTAATCTGTGTAATTATTCCTCTCCTCCGTCAGGCGTGAACTGCCGTGCTGCTCTCGTGCATCATTACAGTTCAATATGATTTCATTTTATGTTAAATGACTATCAGACAATGAAAATTTCTCTCGTCATTTTTTTATTTTCGACGTTGTCGATAATGTCGACTAAGCGTTTCAGCCCTAATGCAAATGATAATATGCTTTTAAACTAACCTGCTTTGGTTGCTTGAATTAATCCGGGTGTCTGTCTTTCAGGTGCTTTAAGTTTGATGGGTTACCTCCATTCGTCAGCAAATTGCGAAAGCACCGTTTACAAATACGTTTTTGCTGATCTATGATGTTTCCCTTTTCATCAGCCTCAAATACAAAAAAAGTCCAAACCTGGCTTTTTCCACTTTTATTTTCGACAAGATTCAGATGAGACTCTGCAGCAGCTTTGCTTGTCGTCATCTTTTGCTTGTTGTGAGCTTCCAAAAGTTCCCATCTCTGCATGTGTACCAGGTAGACCCGATACTCGATACTCTGTATTTTTGACAACACTAATCGGTGTTTATGTTTACAGATATGCACAGATATGAAAACTTATTTTCAGAACATTTAATGCAGAAAATAATGCTTTAGAATTGGTGTCATAACGTAGTTTGTCCAACAGAGCGTGCTCCGACTCTATTGTTTACAGATCTGACTCTGAACTGATGGTGGCTCTGCAGACACTGCAGAGTTAAGCGGTGTCTTCTCTGTAAGTTGCTATGTAGTTTGTGAAATTCATACCGGAAAGTTGAACAATGACCCCATCATTTTCCATTTTCAATATAACAAAAATAATGTTAACCCTGTCCCTGACAAACATGTCACTTATGTTTATCACATCTGTTTGTTATGTTAGCCAGCTATAGTTTGTCAGTGTAGTAAGTAATTTAGCAGATTGAAAGGTCAACATCAGATCATCTTTTTGCAGCTCAGCGGTGGTGGATTTTGTCTGTTGAGTGTTGATTTCACACTACGTTGTTACCTCGTTGGTGAGACGCAATGCTGGTCCATCCTTTACTCTCAATGACAATGAGCTTATAGCTAACTAGCAAACAATGTAGCTACTTTCATTGCTTGTCAGCTGAGTGGAAGCTAATATGTAAACATGTATTCACTAAATTGTTTTGTTTAGGATTCACAGTTTGTTACCCCCTTCAATCGAACAATTCCAGTTGTCCAGTCAATCGAAAAAAAAGTCTGGTTTTCCACTGTTTAAAGTTTCCCCTGAACTTGTATAGCAGAATACGGTGTAACACAGCTGCCGCTGTTAATCTCTTGACTCGGCAGGTGTAAATCTTGTTTTACAACTTGCCCCTAATTGACTTGCAGTATTAATATAGACAGCATTTAACTGATACTAAACTGTACCAATGTTTATTTAGCTATTTATTTTATTTTTATTTATTCTCTATTTTAATGGTCAGCATATGACTGATACTAAACATACAGAACTGATAATTAAGCTATTTATTGTATTTTTATTTTTTATTTCAAATGGTCAGCAATTGACTGATACTGAATATACAGTACTGATGTTTAAGCTATTTATTGTATTTTTATTTATTCTTTAATTTCTCAGTGTTAATTTCTAGAATTTGTTGACAATGTAAAATAATAATAATATCAAATATTCTGAGTACCTTTGCTTAATCATATCGGTGCAAAATCAATGAACAATCCACATAGAAAAGATCTGTTTTCACTCCAGCTCAAAAATTAACTATATCGGCCACCATATATGTAATTGGTGAATTTTCCCCCTCTAAAAATTGGTATCGGTCTCAAAAATCCCATATCCGTCGGGCTCTAGTCCTGACTATACACTGTGATCAGTTGAATGCCACTTTGGTGAATAAAAGTACCAATTTCGTTCTATAAGAGCAAAATCTGTACATTATTCCAAACTTTTGGCCGCCAGTGTACATACATACACACTGTATATAAAGCATTTTTGGTTTTCGGCCCAGAGTCAAAACTTGTCGCCAAGAGATTTGGGTATTTTTGGGTAACTGCTCAGGCAGTTGCTATGTTCTTTTTAGTTGCTTTTAATGAGCTGGGTTTTCTGGGTGGTTGCTAGGACATAGTGAGAATTTGCTTAATGCAAATGTCAAAAGAGCCCACCCCCAAATTTTTACACCTGTTTTTTTTGTCAGGCAGTCTGCTAAAGTCTGATAATAGGACCTCTCCTCAACAAGCCTGCCAATTTGAGTATCAATTATTTTGATGGCACGCATGTGATAATTCACCCAAAAATTTAAAATCTCTCATTATTAACTCAACCTCATGCCATTCCAGATGTGTTTGACTTTCTTCTGCTGAACACAAACAAAGATTTTTAGAAGAATATCTCTTCTAATAGCTCTGTAGGTCCATACATTGCAAGTGAATGGTGATTAGAACTCCAAAAGCTCCAAAAATGATCAATAATAGAAGTCTTCTGAAGCGATCCAGTTCATTTTAGGTGAGAACAGACCAAAATAGAACTCCTTTTTCACTGTACAGATTGACAGCAGTCTCCTTGGCAATCATGATTTCATGATTTATTTAGTTTATGTTCTGCAGTAGAAAGAAAGTCATACACATCTTAGATGGCATAAGGGTGAATAAAAACATTTGAGAATTTAAAATTTTGGGTGAGCTATCCCTTTAATACTTAAACGATACATTGAACTATACCTTTTGTTTTCATTTTTAAAATAGCAGATGTGGTACCAGTTAAGGCAATCTAATGATTTTACTGCAATTTACAAGTTTGCATGTGTGAAAGGGTCTAGAGCAACTATTGTAATTATAGTAATTTAAAAGAAATAATATCTAAAATGCATTTAGATGACTGTTTTTCATTTCAAAATGAAATAGCTTTTCTGATATAGAAACCATGGTAAGAGGTCCACCAAGCTTGGACTTCGGAATGCAGCGTTGTACGAAATATCTTTACATGGGGTTGCGCTTCTGGTCTCCCGCATTTGGATGCATTTGAATGGGAGTGAATGAAGTGTGAAGTGTAGTGTGACCACCCCTAAAGAAGTTACATCAGTCAATTAATTAAAAACCACCACCACTAAAAATATTAACAATAGTTTATAACCAATAAGTCTGTTAGATGGCAAGTCGATTAGTCGACCACCCTTGCACATCCCTAGTTGTAATCAGCACTCGCTGAGAACTTTGACTACAAATGCTACATCCGAAACACTGAAAAAGCCCACTCTAACATTATTAGGGCCATTTCACATGGGACATGACAGTCACAAGTGTCTAGTTCAAGCGCGGAAAGCAAATAAGTGCAAATCATTGATCCATTTGTGTGCATCTCGCAGCAGCTGCCGCCAAAGGTAAAACTAATTGATATTTTCTTGAGCGCCGGCCACGTTGGCCTGTTCTTCTGTAAAATTGTAATTTATTAAAAAAAGCATGAAGTGAATAAATTACCCGGTGGATTACAAAAATACATAAAAAAACAAAGAAACGGCATTACCAACTTCAACTAGTTACATGAAGTTTAGCTCCATACACAAACTCTGCCATTGAATTATACATTTCATAGTCAATAATTAAAATTATAATCAAACCGCTACCCCATAATATTCTAATATTTGACTGTGCATTGTTGAATGTTGTAAATAGTGGAAATATGCTCAATAATTTGAAGATATATATCAATAATAAATAGGTGCCGTCTTATTTAATCCGTTTCGAGCAACTGTCTGCTTTAGCAATAATGATTTACCAACTAAGCTATTTAAACATATTAACAGTTACTTTATTAAGCAATTATGAATCTAGCGTGTACTGCAAGAGACAATAGAAATAATAGCCTACATGTGTGTATACATTATGGCAAAAAATACTTCATAGCCCAATATTTATAAAAGTTTTCTCTTTTTATTTTGTGATGTGTTGTTCTTGATTGTAACCATGACAAAACCGCAACCAGAGCACCGACTTGACTGCACAAACGTGTCCACTAAGGGGAAGGCAGTAGCCACTAGTGATTTTACCGGCTGTTGTGTCCCATGTGAAACTGCCTTTTAGTTTATAGTCTGTTGGAATAAGCCATGGACTCGGCTGAACTTGGAAAGAGTTCCATAGGCTCGAATCCATGACAAGTCAGAGTAAAAATGCATCTGAGTCTGTGACATTCCAAGTCAATTTGGGTGCATTCCTAATTATAGTGCCATATATTGGTTTAGAGCAGCAAGTGGATAGTTGCCATGGTAGCTGCAGTAGGGAAATGTTCATTCTGATTGGGTACCTTCAGTATATCATTCATTAGTAGGGCTGGGTATCATTCCAAAAAATTCGATATCGATACCTTGACTTCGATACCTGTTCCTAAACGATACTTATTTCGATGCTTTGGTAAAAAAAAAAAAACTGCGCAGGAAAGTGACGAACACCGATATTACCCCTGGTTGGACGCTAGTTGGTACTATGGGATAATTTCTGTAAACATGGTTAGGGTTAAGCTTACACAATAAAGCAAGACACCTTGATTTTTAAACTTTGAACTTTATTTTTATTTTAACTAAAAGTTCATTTCAAATGTGTTGTTCAACTTTTTGAAAGATGGCTTTACAACATTTGTGAACATCTCTCAGGCAAAGAAGCTTCATCTGTGCAATCTCTACCCGTCGGGTATTTCATTATCCAGGAAAATATATCATGTGTGTGAATAAATTTGTTTAGTTCCCTCCTTCACAATATATATATATATATATATATATATAAACAATTAGATTGGAAACCTTGGGGCTGAGTGATTAGTGAATATTCTTGCTTTAGTGATTTTGCACATAGGCTGCAGAGTTGCGTTCTCAATAAACTGCTCTGTGGAAATAAAGTGAACTGAACTCAAAGCACCTCCTGATCTGAGATGTCTGAGGTCATTTGCAGCACTCATAAAACAAAATTAAAGTCGGAAGGCAAAAACAAAGAGTGAGATCTTTAGATGTGCATGTTCCACGAGACTGCACATCTCTGTATCAGCGCATCATATATGCGCATATACGTCTTTTCTGTCATCTGTGCTTTATAATATAATAAAGAGCGTTCCTTCAAACATGTGTCTTTGTGTCTATGGGAAAATATTTTGTTATATTAATTCGATAATAATAACAGTTTATTAATAATTTAATAGATTAATGGGAAAACAAGTCAAATATCGTACCGTAGATCTGTTTACTCAACCCGAATGAGTATTTCTCTCTATTAATTAACAAAATGTTCAGACAGTCTCTTGCTGGTTTTTCAGACACATTCAGAATCATTACTGCTTTTCCCGGTGTCACTGCGGCTTGCTTCGTGCGTGCGCTTGTAAAAATTATATTTTAAAGACTCATTATTATGGTTTAGTATTTCTCTGTAATGTAGAACAGTGTTAGCAATATTACTGATAACATTCTTTCTCAGCCCTGGAACTCAAACCATTTTCTGATACTAGTGTTTTTCCTTGATGCCTAAACACAGCCAATAAACAACACTTTTAGATTTGGGCATGTCACATGCTTATCACTGAAGTTGACGAGATTAACCCCTTAGATATCGAAATTTGGTACAGAACGACAAGACATTTTTCGATACTCGATTGTTTAGAGGCAATTCGGTCAGTGCCTAAAATGTATCAAACTCAATACCCAGCCCTAGTCATTAGCCACACTGTTCTCTAGATATCAGTACTGGTCATTGAAAAACCTGTATCAGTCCAAAACTAAAATAAGGGTCTCGTAAAAAACCTGCTGATTAAGGTCTTAAAGGGATAGTTCACCCAAAATGAATGACTGTAGGAATTTCTTCCATGGATAGCAAATCTGCCAGGCAGAATGTCAAGGAATGACAGCCTCAGTCACCATTCACTTTCACTATATGGAAAAAAATAAGCAATAAAAGTGAATGGTGACTGGGGCTTTCAATACCTAACATCTGCTTTTGTGTTCCACAGAAGAAATAAAGTCATAAAGGTTTGGAACAGCATGAGGGTGAGTAAATGATAAGTAAACTTCAGGAAACACCTCTAACACACTCTCCACCTCCATATATAAGGTTCTGGGAAAACCTCAAGGAGACTTCTTTGAACATCTCACACAAATATGAAACATAATGCTAACATATAAGCTAACACATATATATGCAAGTTATTTTACCACTGAAAAAAATAAATTCAATAGGGAACTTCAAGGATATGAATAACTAAGAAACAAGGCATGGTTTCACCATAGAAATCCTGTTTGTTGGCTTAGGAACTATAAGTGTCTCAAACTAATTGGTTAAAGCAACATAAAACGTATCGGTTACCTAACGTAACCTCGGTTCTCTCTAGATGAGGGAACGAGTATTGCGTAAGCTAGCTTACGCTACGGGAAAGATTCATCTTTTCTGAGATATTGAAGCCAAAAAATTATCCTTAATTTTTGTATCCATTGTCAACGCAGTGCGGCAGCTGCAGACCTTGAGCGGGCTATCTAGCGAGCTCATAGGTTGCTCTGCGGCAACTGCTGCAGCCTATAGACGAGCTTGGGCGAACTCGCATCCAATGAAAGGCGTCCGCACGCTCACTGCATCAAAGCCCGCCAAAATGGGCGTGACTAGAGTGCATATAAGCGTAGTTCGTAGGCTGGAACCCTGGTTTTCATTGACTGAAGCGAAAAGTCGCTCGTGGCGCGAGCACGGCCGGCTACGCAATACTCGTTCCCTCATCTAGAGAGAACCGAGGTTACGTTAGGTAACCGATACGTTCTCTTACGAGAGGTTCTCTCGTATTGCGTAAGCTAGCTTACGCTACGGGAACCCATTGTCAACGCCGTGCGCGCCAAGCATCCACTGTATAAGCCCCAGGGAATTAAGGGGGGACCCGGGGGAGCCCTTATGAGTGGGGAAATAATATTTGGCCGGCAAGAATGCGGGTCATTGATTGTGTAATACATAAGCACATAGTGGGACGGGAACGACAGAGCGGCGGTGCCGGTCTGTGTGGAATGTGACCCATCAGTGCAGCTCACCGGTGGCGGTTTAGACCGCCATCTCGCGGAGGGCGGGCAAAAGGTGTGCTGCTACCGCATCCTCGCATGAGGCGCAAGTGGAGCGAGGCATCTTAAAAAAGACGCTCGTACTCTTTTGTGAAGTTCTTAAGAACTAGCTTGCTTTTAAAAAGGATACGTCGCCGGATGGCGTAGCTCGCAGGACGGCTGAAGGTGGCGAAGACGGCCGGCTTCTTCGAACGCTGTCCACGCTTGCTTGATGCCCCTCGAACGGCGACGCGGCTTCCAGTTCAGTGATGCGAAGAGCTTCGCTGAAGAGATGAAAATCAGGGTTCCAGCCTACGAACTACGCTTATATGCACTCTAGTCACGCCCATTTTGGCGGGCTTTGATGCAGTGAGCGCGCGGACGCCTCTCATTGGATGCGAGTTCGCCCAAGCTCGTCTATAGGCTGCAGCAGTTGCCGCAGAGCAACCTATGAGCTCGCTAGATAGCCCGCTCAAGGTCTGCAGCTGCCGCACTGCGTTGACAATGGATACAAAAATTAAGGATAATTTTTTGGCTTCAATATCTCAGAAAAGATGAATCTTTCCCGTAGCGTAAGCTAGCTTACGCAATACGAGAAAACCTCTCGTAAGAGAACTTCATTCCCCTCACTCAGTCTAAACAGAAATAAACATCCCAGACAAAAACAAATAATTCACACAGTGTGAATTATTAAACTAACCTGGCTCAGTCCCTTCCACCAGGCCAGGGGTCGGACTGTCTGATCGGTCCTGCTGGAGTCGATCCACAGGCATCAAGTTGCCATTTTTAACCTCCCAGGGTACACCCTTATTGTGGACATCTGCTGCCATCCTGGTATCGGGCACAAGACAAACCCAGCAGAAGAGAGGGGACAGTGTATTACACCACCAGTCAGTGCCAGGAACTTGATTCACTGCATGATCCCTACACCACAAAGACAAGAAATAATAAACATTATTGCTTACTATACACACCATTGAAACTATACTCACTGAGACAAAGAGTGTTATAAACCAGCCCTGAATGTCTTAGTACAATCCATAGAGTTTACACCAGTGTCTGGTAGTAAAATTATAGCCGTAACTGACAAAAATAAATATTAAAAGAGGAATCATTCACCCAGGGTATCAGCAGGTTCAAAGGAATGAATTTTCTTTAGGCCAAATAAAAGAAAACTGTAAGACTACATTAAATAATTAATTAGCAGGTAAATACAAAACCAATGAGGCTACTTTGATGTCTCTGGACATGTTTTTTATATTTTATAGTTAATTTGTGTTTTCTTTTTTAAAATAAGTTAATACAACATTAAAACTCTATATGAATTCATTATGAATGCATGTAGCCTAAAGTATGTAGCCTATATTGTGACCTTTTTCTTTAGTCTTTTGCTTTTCAGCAAGACATGATGCAATAGACAATCCTTTGGCAACATCACCGTTTAAGCCAAACACGGAAGTGGTGGTTTCATGTGCTTTTGGAATTATCCTACTTCCCTTTCTAAAGTGGTAATTACGAGTACGTCGTGTTCACGTGTTGGAAAGAATGGGAAAAATTAACGATGCCAGGTTCATTCATACATATTTCTTGAGGAACATTTATTTTGTCACCATATTACATATCACTCAGTTAGCAGATGATAATGGAATTTGTCAAATACAAGTTATTTTCACAGTGTAAAAATGTACAACATGCATAGAATTGTTGTTGATATACATAAATTAATTTGACCAAAACGGAAAGCACTAACAATTAGCTGTAATTAGAAAATTGAAACAACCTGTCATTCACTACAGAAACCGTACTCTCCTCTGCCATGTTGAAAGTTGGACTCCGCCATTGTCGGAAACTCTGGTTTCATAGTTTTTCATAGACTCGAGGGTTGTCTGTGTGCAAATCCCAAGTGGGAAACTCGTATTTACGATAATTCCGATAGCACGTGAAGGCAGCATAACACAACAGTCAATGGGCTTTCTGCCACCACATCTGCACATGTGCTTAAATTGAATAAACAAGAGGATTGTTCTATGTTTGATTTTTAATGGAAATGGAAACCAGGCTGTGAGGGGAAAGACTTGCCCGTAAGTTCAGTAAATATGCAATTGCTTGCACTTCCCTAAACTCTAAACAATAAACTCAAGCGTCAGCTGCTAAATGATGGATGCCTGTGGGAACCG
The DNA here is from genome assembly GCF_025860055.1 of Xyrauchen texanus. Classification (NCBI taxonomy): domain Eukaryota; kingdom Metazoa; phylum Chordata; class Actinopteri; order Cypriniformes; family Catostomidae; genus Xyrauchen; species Xyrauchen texanus. The sequence goes on from NC_068307.1 coordinate 37,742,508, forward strand.
TCACGATGTTTAGAGAAAAGATTGAGTTAAATATGTCTGGCAACACTTAGCACAAACTCATTCACCTGTAAAATAGTCAGAAGAAACCATTGCCATGCAAATCTATTACCCTTTATTAGAGGCAAAGCCCTGAAAGGGCGTAGTTTCTATTGTGTTTGTTCATTTTTATATTATTATTAGGCTATTATTCTTCCGCATCTGAGTCTATGGCAACCCATAAAAAATACTGACACCAGTGTGTGGCGTCACCCACCAGTTTGAAATTATTTCCATTTTTTATGATATTTATGGTAAAAATTCTAATTTAATTTAATTTCTCAGCCCTTTTGACAGCCTGGAAAGTAGGTACATTGACACAATTTTATTTATTTATTTATTTATTTATTTGAATTTCACCTCATAATCTTTAATCAAAATGTCATAACACGATCTTCCGATGAAACAACAGACTTCTCTCTGGTGATGTATGCAGGACTTCTCCAATCTTTTAGTCTGCTTAAACCCTGCCACAACCATGTGTAGAGTTGAAAGAAGCATAATTTGCATGTTGGTGAATATGGCAAGGTGTATTTTCATCTGTTTTCCTTCAAAACTATCGTTCCTTAACCCAAACTTCCTTGATTACAGGTCAGCTGACTTGAATTTACAATCTGAAAGAGGACGAATAACGGATTCACCATTGTGTTCGAGACATTTCACATCTGAATTAGACTTAAAAGGTTTTATTAAACATGCTTACTAACAATAAAGAGGACATTCACTGAAAGACATTCACTGAATTAAAGGGAAAAATACTTTTGATTAAGTTTAATTCGGTGAAGAAATTCACTGCAAAAAAATCCTCTTGTTGTCAAGTGTTTTTGCCTTGTTTTCCATTTAAAATTGTATAAAACTCCTCAAAACAAGATACATTTACTTGAGAAGCAACATATAAGATATTTAGGCTTGCTTTAAGAGAATGTATCTTAAATAGAAGTGTATTTTTTCACTAGGTTATACTTCTGCAAGTGCAGTAAAGACAAAAATAAAAGTTAAACACATTGAAACCACTGCAAACACGTCTGATAAGAACACTGCATATCAGCGCATTAGCATACAGTTGCCGATCCTAGGGTACCGAAACTATCGGAAACATCATGCTGACTTTACGTGTGATCATGTTAGTTCTCTGTGATGTTTCATCCTGTGGATGGCCCTAAAACCTCAGCTGAGCAACAGACTGTCTCCCTAACTTCATTGTATGATGTGTTTGTTTGTGCTGTCTTTGATTTGAATAATTTGTATTGTTGTATTTCTCCCTTGTTAATTGCTGTACAATCGCTGGATGTAAATGTAATAGAAACACTTTGCTCAGAAGCCTGATACAAAAGCACAGCAGTGCCTGGACATTCTTATTGGAACTCACAGAGATAATTTTTATACTTCTAGTAAATAATATAATATTTGTTGTGATGGTGGTTTTGGGGCAGGGGTCCGTGAAGAATTTGGGGTTCAAAAGATGAAAAAAGTTGAGAAACCCTGCATTAAAGAGACAAAACTTCTCAGAGATAACCTGTTAATGTGGAACTCTGCACAAATATAGCTTCCTATATTTATATATTAATCATTGCAAATATATTCACTGGTGGCCAAAAGTTTGGAATAATGTACAGGTTTTGCTCTTATGGAAAGAAATTGTTACTTTTATTCACCAAAGTGGCATTCAACTGATCACAACGTACAGTCTGTACAGTAATAATGTGAAAAATTACAATTAAAAAATTTATTACAATTTGAAAAACTTCTTAAACTAATTAAAAGAGTTCTCATCAAAAAATCCTCCACGTGCAGCAATGACTGCTTTGCACATCCTTGGCATTCTAGCTGTCAGTTTGTCCAGATACGCAGGTTATATTTCACCCCACGCTTCCTGTAGCACTTGCCATAGATGTCTTGTCAGGCACTTCTCACGCACTTTACAGTCTAGCTGATCCCACAAAAGCTCAATGAGGTTAAGATCCATAACACACTTTTCCAATTTTCTGTTGTCTAATGTCTTTGTTTCTTTGCCAACTAAAATCTTTTCTTTTTGTGGTTATCTCTTTGCAATTCTTCCCTTAAGGCACGCACCCCGGAGTCTTCTCTTTACTGTTGTATATGAAGCTGGTCTTAAGCAGGTAGAATTCAATTAATCTGTCAGCTGAGGACATGTGAGGCATCTATTTCTCAAACTATAGACTCTGTATAATACTTATCCTCTTGTTCAGTTGTGCATCTGGCCTTCCACATCTCTTTACGTTCTTGTTAGAGCCAGTTGTACTTTGTCTTTGAAGACTGTACATCATTGTATGAAATCTTCAGTTTTTTGGCCATTTCAAGCATTCGAATAGCCTTCATTCTGCAACACAATGATTGACTGACGAGTTTCTAGAGAAGACGGTTTCTTTCTTGCCATGTTTGACCTTATATTGACCTTAAGACGTGAGAGTATATTGCACTTTGGCAACTCAAAAACGAACACAAAGATAATGTTAGGCGTCACTTAAAAAGGAAATAGCTTTCAGCAATGTTTGATATAATGGCAAGTGATTTTCTAGCACCAAATTAGCAATTTAGCATAATTACTTAAGGATAAGGTGTTGGAGTGATGGCTGCTGGAAATGGGGCCTGACTAGTTTTGATTAAAAAAATGACTTTTTTCAAATAGTGATGGTGCTGTTTTTTTTTTTTTTTCTTACATCAGTAATTTTTATGACTATGTGATCATTTGAATGCCACTTGGTGAATTAAAGTACAAATTTCCTTCTTAAACAGCAAAATATGAACAGTATTCCAAACTTTTTATAAAAATCGATTTTTAATCAGGAAGACGATTTTAAAATCGTTTGGCTCAAGAATCGCGATTTGTAACAGAATCAATTTGTTGCTCTCCTAATCCTAGTGTAAATCCTCCCACGACACAAGCTAACGCAGTAGCACTACCCCTCAAGGCTAAACCATTACAACATTTTAATTTCAATTTAAGACATCTTTACCCAGCTATATGTAACCAAGCCAGGTCTAACTAATGCTGCCCGTAAAGTGTTGGCACTAATTATATCATGATTTGCACTTACTGTACCTCCAAGGGTCCTTATCCAAATCAGTGTACTAGTCTTGGGTCAAAAATCAACTCAGAACTGTCACTGAAGTCATCACGCGGCAAACGCACTACGGGAAATGTAGTTTGCTTCTCGAAAATATATGTTTTTGTAAATGAGTAATACGTCCACTATGTGTAATTATTCTCCTGTAAAATTAATGTAGACAAGTAAATCGTATAAATCCCGTTTACCTTTTTCAACCGTTAACTTGATCCCAATAAGTTTTCCGTGAATTTTCTCAGCACTTGGGCTCATGTTGATGACGCGAAGGCGGAGTCATTACGTTTGAAATAAGCGCGGCACTTCACTGGACCCGGGAGCTTCGAATCTACACTAAAGATATACCTGACATTACAAACATGATACATTAATTTAATTAATCATCTTTGCGTATATAAGATCTCTCGATCGTTTCAGCATCGTCTGGGTGAGTAAAAACGAATGCAGATAAATAAATGAATATGTGGTACAGTGTATTACATTCATAGTAATAAACACAACACAGAACTGCAATCAGAAGAGTTATTTTGACCTTAAATGTGTCTAATATTATCTAATAGATCCACGATGCCCATTCGAGCTTACTGTACCATCTGCTCGGATTTCTTTGATAACTCCAAAGATGTTGCTGCAATTCACTGTGGTCACACTTTTCACTATGCCTGGTGAGTGTTATCTGCCTTAATACTGGATGTTTTCTACTTGATGTGACTTTATTGGTAACACTTTAATAAGTTTTATAATATTTAAATACCATAACATTGTGTAATGCAATGCAACCACAGATCACTAGTTAAGCTTGTTTAAACAATGTATCATGAAACACTTATTCATAAACCTGTTCATAAATTCAATTATGGATATATTACATGTTATATAATGTTTGTTATGACATGTAATTACTTTTCACATTTCTTTTCATTTCAACAAAGCCTTCTCCAGTGGTTTCAGTCTGCCCCAAACAAAACTTGTCCACAATGCAGGAAACAGGTAAACCAATTGCTTAGTTATTGAACCGATTTAATCTTCTTATTTAAAAATGTTTAAATAAACAATGTATTTATATATCAGAGGATTGAACTGAATTGGAATCCTCACTTTTTCTGTTTTTAGGTCAGCACGCGACACATTATCAACAAACTGTTTTTTGACATAGTCCCAGAAGACAACGGGATGCCAATGGATCCTGAAAGTTTACAGGTGATATAAAACCCTACAATTATAATTCACTCTATGCTTAGAGTTATTTAAAACAATATATTGACAGCATTGGCTCGATTCTTATTGTTTTGATTGCAGAATGAGCTTGACCGAATGAAAGCAGTGTTTAGTGAAAAAGGTAAGACAAAACTAACTTGTTCATCTTGATCTGTCCATCCATCCCCACACTTAAAGGGGTCATGAAATGCTCTTATTTTTAGTTTTATTATCTTCCCTGTGGTCCACTGATAATGTTAGTTACGTTTTTTTGCATTAAAACAGGCATAGTGTTTTAATATATTATAATTTCCATCCTGTCTCTGGTCCTCTGTCTGAAACGCTCAGTGCTGTACTCGTGTGTATAGATTTATGATCAAACTGACAACATGTACACATGAGTACATCACTGCCTTTGCTTACGAAGAGGCTGTAGCTGGTGAAAAACGAGTGATTAAAAGATAATCACATTTTAATGTTTTGAATCACAATACTTTAAGCTCCTCCTTAAAACTTCAATACCTACTGTTCTGATTGGCTAACATCGTGCAGCCCCTCAAATTCCTTAATCGGAAGAAAATGAACAAGCTCCACAGCATTATAAAACACAATTTCAGGGGTTACACATAACACACATCCAACACATTACATCTGAATATATTAAACTCTTAATCTTGAACACAACTGTTAACACTCACACCTTGTCTTCACTGAACATGAGTGTTGCATCAAAAGCAATAGAACTCTATAAGCAATGATGCTGTCTACCATGGAAGTGTCCAATGCAGTGTGTCATGCCGACAGTAAACAGATGTCCCGTTCCATTTTCTCCTGCAGGCGCTGGTGCTACTACTGCCAACAACACAAATAAATGGTTTAGAAAGTTTGTGTTGTCAACACACCTGGTGTAGGCAGCCTCAAGCTGTGCGCTGTGGACGTTCCCGGTGTAAACAGGATGTCAGCACCATACTGACATCTATCAAACAGTCATGACATTTGAAATATTCATGAATGGAACTGTTTACTTACTGTTTTGCAATGGGTCCAAATGTTTTAAACTGCCCTATCCTTCAATAACAGTTCCTTTCCAAAGCTTGAATCATTTTATGACTGTTCACAAGCAATATACGCTGAAGACACATCCACATGACTCACGTACATAGTCCAGTGCACGGTGTAAACTAGACCCACACACGTCCAGTTTCCAGTATCATCCCACACTGAAATGCACATTGCCGGAAACGCATCTAAACGGTCAAAGACGTCCATGCAGTGCATATTTTCATACACCAACAATTAAAAATAATACAGACGGGCGAAAGAATGCATCGTTGATGCGTTTGTGCTTAACACAGCAAGAGGCAGCAGCTGAATGACAGAGAATGGATTCTCCTCTTCAGAGTTGTCACTTGACATGGCAACTTTTAAAAGCAGCCTGAGATATGTATCAAGCAGTCAAAGACGTCAGACTGTGCATGTTTAAATACAAAAATAATTTAAAATAGTCCAGATGGGTCCCCTTTGGTGTTCAGGAATAGTTTGGACATAGTAGGCTTTTTTGTCCTTCTCTTTCTGTTTACAAACTGAAGCACCTGTGGGCAGTGCCAAGGGTGTGTTGATGTAAAAATAGGCTTTGAAGTTTTTAAGCTGTAGAGGCGGTCATGAATAAATGTACCCTTAAGGCATAGGGTAGTCGTGGAAGTACAGAACAAGGCGTTTTTGCAGCTTGGTTTCAATAAAAGCTTTTATTGCATAGGGGGTCAAGTTTTGAGTTCTGAAATTTACCGTATGTTTTTATAGAAGAAAGACCTCTTGTATGTCAAAATATCAAGGAATTTTAAAATGGTAAAAATTGTAATCCTCATGACATGACCCCTTTAATCAGATGCTATGCTTTTGTTAAACCTTTGCATTTGTTTTGTATTTCAGAAAAAGAATGGAGGGACAAGCAGAAATCAGTAGATGCTCTAAAAGAGACAATAGAGAGACAGAAGAAAGACCTGGATAGAGTCAGGAAAGAAATTGGTGACAAAGAGATGCTGTGTTCTGTCCTCCGGGTATGTGCCTTTATCCTCTAATTCCTGGACATTTTGGTGTACATTTTTAAGGTAAATTTTGGTTGAATCTAGCGGCCTTAGGTCAGCATCTGTCTGCATTGTGTTGTAAAATTCAGAAACAGATGAGCTTCTTGGAGAGTCAACAATGTGAGAGCCAGGTGGCCAAGGAGGAAGCCAAGCGACTCAGAGTGAAAATGAAAACCTATGAGAGGTACCAATCATGTGCCTTTTTTAAAATGTTTTATAAAGATAAAGAACTTGTAGTTGCCCAATCTTCCATGCTGTCAGATAGTGTGCAACATCAGTGACCTTCAAACGTCACCGTTTATGTACGTTTAGGGTCATGGCATATTGTAAATGCAGATTTAATTACGGTTTTATTTTGTCCTGTAGTTTAGATCTGGTGTTACAGGGTCAGAGGGCAGAGGTGGAGGCCATGATCACTGATATGGGTGTTGGTCAGTCGGCTGTTGAACAGCTATCCATATACTGTATCTCTCTGAAAAAGTAAGATCTACTCTCCTGCCCTGTGGTCAACAAAAAACACTTTCTTACTGCTGTATATTTTTGTATGCTGTGTAATCATTTAGCTTGGAACCTCAAACCTCATTAGTTTTACTTCCCCAACCTATTAAAACTTTAATAAACACACATACTAGTTTTGTCTCCCTTCAAATGCTGCAGTTTTTTATATTTAAAGAGCAAAGAGAGAACCGTGCTCAAATTCATATTTTCTTTTTCCTCAGGGAGTACGACAACCTGAAAGGAAGCCTGAAGACTTCAAATGAGATGTGTGAGAAGCTAAAAAGGGAACTGATCTCTTCTAACAGCAAGGTCACTCTCTAAAACTGTCCATCAAAAATCTCAATCAAATCGAGCGGTCATCTTTTGTTGCAACTGTCTCTATGGCCCAAACATAAAATATTTTTGAATATTAGCAATGGCCCGGCAGTCAAGACACTGAATTCTGTGTCTGATTGCTAATTAAAAAAAAAAAAAAACGTTTTACTGTAGAAGTGTCTCATTCGCACACGTGTGTGTGTGTGTGTGTGTGTGTGTGTGTGTGTGTGTGTGTGTGTGTGTGTGTGTGTGTTTTTTTTTTTTTTTTTTTTACTATAGTTTCAGAAAGCCACAAAAGAGACAAACAGAACAAAGGAGGACATGAAGGCACTTCAGAACGATCTGTCCAACGCAGACAAAGAGATCACTGTGAGAGAATCAAAATTGCTTATCTGGTTAACTGTATTGATAATTTTTTTCCAGTTTGATACAAACGTTTAAAGAAATCGTTCACCTAAAAATGAATATTCTGTCATTATTTACTCACCCTTATGTCATTCCGAACCTATTTGACTTTCTTGATTCTACGAATTACAAAAGGAGATATTTTATAGAATGTTGCGATCACTGATTTACATATCAAAGTAGTGGTATATAGTAACTCACTTTAAAGCTTAAAAACAACCTAAAAATTGTCATAGAAGTGGTGTGCATCATTTCATGTCTTCTCAAGGCATACGATCGCTTTGTATGATGAACAGACTTGGAGTAATATCAGTCAAAATAGTCTGATGTTTTTGATGTGTCGCCATCATTAATGTGATTTGTGCTCTGTTTACACAAATTGATCAATAATTAGATTTTAGAATGAATAAAAAGCTGTGTCCCAAACAACACACAAAACACTATGTACTTACAAAATATGCTATGCACTCAGCTATGAAGCGTATGAATTTTCAAAGTGTATTATCATCCCAAATGGAACACAAAGTTTTTTTACAACACTGAAGCATTCATGTATTACAGCTGATGGAAGTGACTGTTCAAGCACAAGTGATGTGTTGCTGCTAGCTTTAGCACGTTAGCCAATCTCAGTTCAACACATGTATCTTAAACAACGTACATATTCGCACCACTTGGGGTGATGATAAAGCATTCAACTCACATTTGTAATGTGCTGTCTTCACAGAAGTTTCGCTAGCTGCTACATTCTTCATTATTTACAACAGTTATATCAGACAAGTGGCATAGCCAGGTAATTCTGCCCCTTCTGCTATGTACGGCAAGCCACGTGCACTGAGTGCATGAAGTGTTCAACATTCCATACTCTGTTTTGACGGTTGAAAAAGTCCATCATTCAGGTACTTAAAGTACAGTTCTTTTTGCTGCATTTTCAGTGTAAACATACTACTCACACTACTTACACTAAAAAATGTGGTAAAACAGTGTAGAAATATGTGGCTTGGGACGCATCTTCAGTCTGTTCATTATACACAGTGATCGTATGCCTTCAGAAGACTTATGATACAGAAGTTACGTGGACTAATTTGATTACACTTTTGGAAGCTTTTTAAACCTATAAAGGGAGTTACTATCAACTGCTATGGTATGGAAATCAGCTATTGCCAAAACAATTAGATCCTTTTGTGTTCCACAGAAAAATTGATTCATAGGGGTTTAGAATAGAGGTAGACTGATATATCAGTTTTACCAATTAATCTGTGTCGACAGTGTCTTTTTTGGAAATATCGGTTATCTGCAAAAATCTAGCTGATATTTGCACATTGAACCTCATCTGGTTTCATCTATAAATACATACAACTCTTCATTTGGTAAATATATAGGCTATAAAAGGCTTACTATGGCAAATAGATCATAACTAAACCTAAATATAGATCATAACTGAGCCAAGTCTCTGTAATTTCAAAATAAGAGTCCCTTGTATGTTTTGGGCCTGCTTGTATTATAACGCCCACGTTAAGCATCAAATCTTCATTTGTTTCTGGTTATTATTGGGATTTTGGTTGAACAAACTGCATCTGGGATTTTATTCATTTTGGACTCTTTTAGCCACTATGTCTGTGCCCGTATTTGTAAGGAAAGACTTAGAATTCTTTTGTTAAAATTTCATAAATAGATTTTGAAAACTATCGGCCGATTAATCGGTTATCTGTCTTTTCCGCCAACTTTAGTTATCAGTATTGGCATAATACACTATCCGTCAACCTCTATTTTGGAAAGACATAAGGTTGATTAAATAATGACTGAACTTAAATGTTTTGGTGATCTATTCCTTTAAAAGTATCTTGAGGTTAAAAGTAGCATAATTTGTTCACAAATGAAATTGAAGGAAAAGATGAACTGACATGGAACTTCCATTATAATCCTAGTGTATATGTAGAAAAATGCATTTGAGATTAAAAATACATTTTGGTGTTTTACAGACAAGTGTAGTAGGTCAACAACAGCTGCAAACAAATTGGTATTCAGAACAGCCACTAGAGGGCGTACATCACCCTTTGGATTTCACTTTCAACTGTGTGGTTCTAAACATTTGATATGAAATCTGATTCTTAACAGAGCCTGAAGAAGAAGGTGGAAATACTACAGAGGACATTAAGCACTCCCACCCGCACTAATGAGGCCATCAGCAGACTGGTGTTTGAAAGGTGTGGAATCAGGTTTATTATTTCTCTTCAGTGTATTTCTATGGGATCAAAATTCCATCAGTATAAAAAAAATACAATAATAAAAAATAATAAGCGTAAAAATAAATAAATAGCACAGATCAAAACATAAGCATGAATTAAAAATAAATAAACACATTTAAAATGTGCTGCAAAAAAATATATATATATAAATGTTAAAGCAAAGTCATCTGAACTGCAAACAAAATCATGTTTTCTTTGGTTATATTACTGTTTTTTTGTGCTTTCTGAAAATCTGTGAGTAGTTTCAAGTACTGTAAATCAGGGGGTGTTTTGCATCCCTATTGGTCCACTAGTTCTTGATCGACAACTCCTCCTTTAGCCAATCATTCAAAGAGGGGAGGTGACGTCACTCCAATGCAGCTCCAACGGTGCTGCTCAATATTATATTATTTGTGGTTGATAGATACACTGTTTGTGTCTGTTGAGTATTATCTGCCAGCTCTAGGAAACAATTTATTGTCTGAGTAGATCATTATCATAGTCCACGAACACATGTATTGAGCCAGATGAATTTAGTTAGCAGAGTCTTTAGTTTAGGCATTATTTAAGACTTCCTTGTTTGTAGGTTATTGGCTGCATATTTTAAAAAACAAGGCTGAGTTGGTGTGGATGTTTGATGCATATTTTTACAAGCTGTACGAATATAGTCTTGAGTTCAGAACCCAACTTGATCCACTTTTCCATGTTGCTGAATGTGCCGTTATGTACTGATCCTACATTGGCATTGTTGGCACGGCTACATGTAGTTTCTTTCTCCACAATACTGCAGCGAAATCAGAAACAAGTGGCCAAGCGCCCCAACGTCAATAAATAATGCAGTAAATTTGTCTTGATGTTGGACATTCTTTAATCACAAATGGTTGGAAATTTAGGGACTGAATCTAAAGATACAGCAACATTGGAGCATACATATCCAAAACATTTACAAACATTTCCATAGCACAGAGTATACAACTTCAGTAACATTTGAAGAAAATGACTATACAACTGACTCCAAAGTGTGCATGTAGGTGTCAGCAATAATGCACACCTTTTTAGATTTTTGATCTAATAAAATAAACAATATCCAATTATATGTCAGCATTTCTATATTCATCACTATTGTAATAGGCCTTGGTGTCAGGATCTGGATTTTATTTAATGGAAAAGCAGATCAAGTTGGGTTCTGAACTCGTGACTACATTGGTACAGCTAGTAAAAACATCCACACCAACCCAGTCTTGTTTTTTTTTTTTAAGATATGCAGCCAATAACCTACAAACAAGGAAGTATTAAATAATTCCTAAACTAAAGACTCTGCAAACAAAATTCATCTGGCTCTATACATGTGTTCATGGACTATGATAATGGCCTACTCGGACAACACATTGTTTTCTAGAACTGGCTGAAAATACTCAAAACAGACACAAACAGTGTATTTATCAACCACAAATAATATAATATTGAGCAGTAGCCATCGGAGTTGCATTGAAGTGACGTCACCTCCCCTCTTCGAATGAATGGCTAATGGAAGTTTTGGAAAAACAAGTGCAGAACTTGGAAACAAAAGCAAAGAAAAATACAGCATAAGCGTACAATAATTATTATTTTTTAAATATGACCTTAATTGTCAGAGCGCAAAAAAACAGTAATATAACCAAAGAACACGTGATTTTGTTTGCAATTCTGATGAGTTTGCTTTAATTTTTCTTTTCTTTTTTTTACGTGTTTATATATATTTGATTCATGCTTGTTATTTATGCTAATTATTTTGATGTGCACTTTTTATTTATTTTTGTACATATTCTTTTTTTTTTTCACGTATTATTTTTTTATTCATTATTTTTGGATCCGTGACCGCAATACATTTGACAGGATTTTTATCCCATATTTTTCTTTAGTCAAAAAGGGTCTTTGATGTAAACAGACTTTTTGTTGAATAATTGCAGTTTATTAATATGTAATAATTAAATGCATGTCACGTTTAGATTGGATATTAGTTATTTTTAATCGTCTAAGCTCCTGGAACTTTTTGAATTTTGCACAATTTATTTTACTTTATTGTGCTTTGTGAAATCAAATCAAACTAAACTTAATTTAATAAACACCTTATTATTTATATCTATTATAGGACTAGTTATAATATACAGACTGTACCCATTAGTAAACCACTTTACTGAGTTGGGACTGCGCAAGTGAAAATATTTGTTTCCAACTCCATAACAGATATTGTTTTCCTTTTATTAGCCTCTTAATGATTGAAGTGATTTTTAGGAATATCCAAAAACAAGGGCAGTTTATAATAAACAGCATTCAAACAGAACATAATTACACAAGGAAAACTTTGTCCGAGTTAGTCCATAAGTCTTGGAGGTTCAGACTACAAAGCCCTTGTCCTTATATTTACAGTGCAGTGCCATAAGCATAGGTAAGACCATGCTAGTTTTAGTAGTATTTGAATTTGTCAAGGTTCAACGTGTTGTGCATTCTGAGATACTATTCTGCTCAATACAAGCACAGAACTGTTGCTCACTGGTTGTTTTTGGCCCCATTCTGAGTAAACTCTAGAGACTGTTGTGTGTGAAAATCCCAGGAGATCAGCAGTTTCAGAAATACTCAGACCAACCTTTCTGGCACCACCAATTACCATGGTCAAAATCACTGAGATCACATTTTTCCCCATTTTGATGGTGGATGTGAACATTATGTATTACACTGCTGCCACAAGATTGGCTGATTAGATAATCGCATAAATAAGTAGATGTACAGGTGTTCCTAATAAAGTGTTGTTATGAATTTATTCTAAACAAAAATTATTAGGGTTTCCCAGCAGCACAATTTGTGGGTAGCCTGTAGGGTAGGGTAAAAATATAGATTTTCCGATGCATCGCAATCTTCATTTGAACGATATCAATTCTTAAATCACAAGTTCAATCTGTTACTCTCTGCGCAACCCTCTACTACGATGAAAGGAAATCACTTGCATTTGCAACAAAATTTCACACTATTCAACTAAAAATTTATATATTTGGTAACTGGCTGGTAAATGTTTAGATTAAATTCACCAGTGTAGTATAGTGTAGTATAGTATAGTGGTATAGTGGTGGAGTATTCAGCAGCAAGATCCTTTCACTGCATGTTGAGACAAAAACTTCTGTGTAATGTGTGTCCAAAGACAAGATCCAGGCAACCCATTTGTTATTGAATAATGTCCCTTTTAATATCCTTTCTGTTCTTTACAGTCAGTTGTTGATCAAAAAAAAATTTAAAAAAATAAACATTCTAATCATGCACAGCATGGATGAGGTAAAGCCATTTTAGTCCCTTACACATACTGTAAGTTTTATGGTCTGCACCGCGATTGGAAGGCCAGTTCAGGTGCGAGCACTACAGTGATACAGTAGGATAAAGCAGAACGGTGCGAGGTTCTGTGATTGCCTGTGCCACACTCATGCGAAAACCTGGCTTGAGTAGTGCCACACAAATGCGCGATTCCGATGAGAAGCATATTTAGCACTTATAAAGTGCAGAACGTGAGACGAATATCATGGAATTTGCTTCTGCAGCATGAAAATTCACATTGGTGTCTGCAGGAAAACCCCTGTTATTTTATCTTTAGCTACATCGTACCTTTGGTAGATTAAATACTTTGATCCAGGAGAATTGATTTGATTGATTAGCTTAATGCTTTGTTCATCTCTGTATTGCAGTCCTGCTCCTCTGGAGTTGAAGCCAGGTCATGGTCCGCACACAGACTCTCAGGAAATTGACCTCAACCTGACCTTTGACGTTAACACACCTGAACATGTGGAGAAGAAGCCTGTCCAGGTCCCATCTAAGAAGATGCGTCTCGACCCTTCAGTGTGGGTTTCCATTTTATATTGTTATTTAGTTGTCTGGTTCGTTTCAGAAATTTATTTATTTATCATTTTTCCACAGATCTTCATCCAACAAAATGGAAAATGCACTGGGACGTAATGTATGTACCAAATCAAGATATTTATATTTGAGAATACAGCAAAATTGGTATTAAGGCAGTTTGAGTAGTATACAGATGTAATGTTTATATCTTTGCTTTCAGAACACTCGTGTTAAAGATGAAGACGTTTTGATGGGCCCCATGTTACGGAACTCTCTACTCTTCAGAAAAAACACGTTTGGGAGCATGCTGGACCCATCCAAATTTGGCACTGTAAGATTTATATCTCTCTCTTTTTTTGTAAGTTCCCTTAAAAAAATCTGAGCTAACACGTGCATACATCTTGAAACTTGTATCTTATTTATATGCTTTTTATTTTTTTGTATTTTGTTTTTCAACTTTAATGCATTATTACTTTATTCACACCAGGTAAGAACTGGCTATGATGGACTTGGTGGAAGAGCCAAATTTATCCAACCTGTATCCTTGTTCCATGATAATAATTGTATTTCTACAATCATACTTGGGGGAAAAAATATTTGAAGTTCTTTTTATTTGGGTAAGATTAATTGTCAACATGGACATGTGTGAATGGGTAGCTGACAGTAAACATTGAAAGTTTACATGTTCTGTGGTATGACATGCTATACTTCATCTAAACTAATTTAAACATCATTATACTATGTAGCTATTATGAGCTCATTAATGTAGAGACTACATGAAATATTTGTACTTTTACAAATTAATTTGTCACACCACCAACTAAGATAAAATGTGAACTAGTGAAGGCAAAAAGACAATAAAAAATACTTAAAAGAAATGGTGACCGGTGACAGTACCTAAGAGATGTACACTTTCCCTTATACACTCGTGTAGATTTTAACCTTCAAAAAATCATTCTCATAGAGATGTTATGCATCAGCTACCCACCGTTCCATTTATTAATGTTTCCTTAACTGTAGTACGTGCACTAGTCACCTCTTTCTGAGATTCGACCCCTCGCCATGAAGTCAAAGAGGAAGAAGGTGTCAAGACCTGTTACAAGCAAGCCTACCTCCAGTCTGACCACTCTGGATAGTTTCTTGGAATAAAAATGTTTAACTTTTCAGACTTCTGCCATAGATATTGTCCCATATTGCCTGCTGAACTATTGACCCAACTAGAGCAATTTTAATATGGGAAGTGGGGATGTCTGCTGATGTTGATTATTGGTCATTCAAAGCCAAGAAAGTCATACAATCATTCCTTGAGTGAGTCCTGGCCCTTTCACAGACAAGACGCCTGAACTGGATGAGGCGGTTATAAGCAGAAAAATCCTAAATGCCCTTTTCTGTAATTTTCAGAAAAGACTGAAAATCTATTATGAAAAATGACCAGTACTGTTGTGTTTGGGAGACCACCCATGAGAATATCATTGACCACACGCTTAGCTCATAGACTGAAGCTGATTTAAATATATTGTACTTTTGTGTGTCTCCATTCAACAGACAAGTATTGTATTTAATGAGGTGTCTATGACTTTGCCATCGCAAACGACTCAGTCAAAATTTAACAAAGCTATATTTCTCTTATTGAACTATCTTTAATTAAACAATTTGAAAGTTTTAGATTTTAGTATGGTCAGTTTATATATTTAATTAGCTTTTGTTATTATGTTATTTGTCTTCCCCATGAATTTTTTCCCTTTTGTCTTCTTTGATTTTTCTCCCAGATATATGTTTTCGTGTAATTTTTGTCTCTGTACAGATGAGTATATTTTGAAATGAGCAATAAAATGTAGCTTTTTTGTTAATCTCAAAAAAAAAATCTCTTTGTACATCAACACTATCCAGAAGCACTTCCAGCTTGTCTGGTCTCGGTCTCATTTTAGATGGAAAGAAGAACAGTGGAACTGTGTTTTTTGGTCTGAAGGGTCCACATTTCAAATTTTTTTTAAAAACAAAGCCACCGTGTTATCTGGGCCATAGAGGAAAAGGGCGATCCAAACTGTTATTAGCATCAGGTCCAAAAGCCAGTGTCTGTATGGGCCAGGGATATGTCAGTGCTCATGGTTTGGGGAACTCTCACATCTCTGAGGGCACCATTAATGCAGACAGATATGTACACATTTTGGAGCAACATATACTATCATCCAGCACCGTCTTTTCTAGGGATGTTCCAGCAGGAAACAACATACTGCCCAGATTTCAAGTGCTTGGCTGTGTAATCAGAGAGTGCGGGTGCTAGATTGCCTGCCTGCAGTCCTGACCTGTCTCCAATTGAGAATGTGTGGTGCATTATGAAGCAAACCATATGGCAGCAAAGACCCCATACAATTGTGCAGCTGAAGACCTGCATAATGGATGAATGGGGGAAAATTCCACTTTTTAAACTTAACAAACTTGTGTCTTCAGTGCCAAAATGCTTAATAAGTGTTGAAGAAATGGTGATGTTTAATGGTGGTAAGCACTTGACTGTACCAAATATTTTGGAGTGTGTTGCAATCTGATTTGAAATTACTTTACATAAAAAAATTTCACAAGGTAAAACATCATATAATGTGTAGTTGTAGTGCTTTCAATAAACCAAAGGGTGAATATAATTTACAAATCAGTAATTTTTGTGTTTATTAACAGTTTTCATACTGTCCCAACTTTTTTGATATTGGGGTTGTATTATAAATGCTTTCCTTTTTTACTTTAGTTCATAAAACTCAAAATGATAGAGCAGGTCAAATATTGGTTAAGTTAAACATCCATTATTTACTACAGATGCAGTAACAAGCAGAATTAGAAAAAATATTGAATGAGGTGGGACACAGATTTTTGAATCTTGCTTGGAGTTATTTGCCATACGCCCACATCAGTGAAGTTAGTACTTGCTGTTCATTGATATAACCAGCAGGGAGCGCTAAGAGCTAGTATATTTCAAGGGACGGTTCACACAAAAATGAAAATTCTCTCATTTGCTCACTCTCATGCCATCCCATATGTGAATAACTTTCTGTCTTCTGCTGAACACAAATATATGTATAAAAAAAACTGTTTTAGCTCTGTAGGTCCTTACATTGCAAGTGAATGGGTATCAATATTTTGAAGCTCCAAAAAGCACAGAATGGCAGCGTAAGAATGTTTAATTTTTTAGATTTAGAGATGTTTAGAATTTAAAGTCGTCTGGGGCTCGAACTGCGGCTGCATCTCTCTTCCTTCGATGACACTATGGTGCTAGATCACTTAATTAAACTTTCCATCCACGGCGCCAACAGAATGAAAGATGTTTAAATCTACATCTTCAGAAGTGATATAAGTGTGGATGAGAAACAGATTAATATTTGAGTCCTTTTTTACAATTAAATCCGTGAAATTCTACGTGTGTGTGTGTGTGGAGATAGATGGAGAGAAAGAGATAGATAGATAGATAGATAGATAGATAGATAGATAGATATTTCATTTTAATTAAGAAAATAAAATCTAAAGTGATTACATTTTTGTGTATATTCCATTTTTTATTGATTAACTACTTTACCTCATATGTTGTCAGTCCAGTACTAAGAACCAGTGCATCCAGTGCATATATTTCATTTTGACATGTTTTTCCATGCAAGAACTACCATACTGATTTATTTCAACACATCATAATAATCTTGAAAATGATTAGAACTCCTTAAAAATATAATTAATGGTATTAACGTCCATACACAACAAAACCCCTTTCTTAAAATATGTTTAATTGAGACAGCTAATGTAAAGCCAGAGCTAATAGATCCCATTGAAGACCTTTGTGATATCCTGTGGAGAACCATTACAATCTTATCTACAGTTCTGGCACTCAACATCATTACATGCCTGTAAGCCTTTTTGTGGAGTGGTCCTCTCAAGCAAATCCAGGCTTTGCAATTTTTGTCCAATTTGTTTCATTTATGAAGTGTGTGGACTACCTGCTGAATGGTGTTCATACTCTGTAAGGGTTCCATCATGCTAAGGAGTTTGGGATTTACTCACCATACACAAAGGGAATCTTTTGTTGATGGTGTCATTACTGATATTGAAAGGCTCTCATGGAGAAGGTAATTGTGCTGTAGAGGTTATTATTTCACCACAGCCTCTTGTGATGCTTCCTGAGTACTCATAATTCTGTTTGAGGTACCTGTACGCACACACAGAGAGAGAGAGAGACAGAAACCAGTAACAGCTGTTAGTGTCATTTTATTTTTTTCTTTCATGGTCACTCTCTACAACTAAATAAACACTTATTTATCTGTATATGCAAAAGGGGCAGATAATAAAAATGCATCTGCTGGAATCAGGGGCGAAATGGCCAACGGGAGCACCGGGTGTTTTCCCTGTGGGCCACTGGGTAATTTGGGCTGGCCTGGTGCTGCGCAAAAACTGGCTCGTCCTACAGGCAATATAGGCGGCTGCCCTGGGCTCCAACATATCCGCGTGGACCCCATTCCAGAGCGCATATTCAGTACACTCTGTACGTTAAAGCTAATACAATGGCTTTTATTTTGAAATTTTGTCAAAAAAAATGTGGTCTTTTATTTTTTAATTATATACACATCGGAGCGCATATCTGTAAGTGCATATTAACTAGGGCTGGGAATTGATTCTAAAAAGAATCCGGGGAAGGCTTTTTGTGTTTATTTCCTTGACCATTGAAATACTACACATGTGACCCGTCACGGAAACCAGTGACACAAGTTGGCAGCACAACTTGTGAGCAAAATGAGAAACAAGTGTTTTTTTCCAAAATTGGTGATTTCCGCTTTTTTGCAGAATCTGTTAGTTGAGATCATGAAGAAGCCTCTCCATGTTTGAGATAACAGTATTGGTATATTTAAAAGCGTACATTTTGAGGTTGAAATCGGCTTGTTTTTCGGAGATTCTAGCATGCAGTAGGGGCGTGTCATTGTCTGTGTGTATTTCCGTACTGAATAGCCGCGGCGCTTTTGCCCCCGCCCCCAACAGCGTGGCTACTTATTATGCAGCGCTCTAGCCGGCTCTATCTGATATCAAAATTCAATGAAGATGGACGCCGCAAAGAATGTCGCAGACGAGCTGAACCGTGGCCGTTACAACGAAAATGTTTTGAAGTACTTCTTCGACAAGCCGGATGCTTATGAACAAGCGTTCACTGATTCTGAAGACGATCTGAGCGACGATGAAAGTGGCATGATAAGACTGAATAATATCCCTAATCTACAACTGAGCGAAGATGAAGACGAGGAAGAATGTATCGGACTGGCGTCAGAGCGAGTTGGACCGTAAGATATCAGAGGCTATATCGATAGTAACATTTGATGGGGATATAGATAGAGAAATGGGGAAAATCCGTAACTTTGACTGTAAATGTTACACGAGGAGAAAAGAGAACTCTCTGCATGGGAGACAGTCTTGTAGCCAGAAGCTTTCTCCAGACATTATGTACAACATACGGCTGGATTCTTTAGCTGCGGAAAAAGAGTGGCAGGACATGCGAATTATTGGACATTTAGAGGCAAACAGGCGCACAGTGCAAACTTCGGAGATGGTTACATCCACAAAGAAGACCCGAAAGAGAAAGTGTGCCCGAACGACTTATTTCATTGGAGGCAACGAGATCTGCAAGAATACTTTTCTGTTTCTTATGGGGTGAGTTTCCATAAACATCAAAGTTTGTCGTTTTTTGTTCATTCTAAGAACACGTTACACGTTATCTCATGTTTAGTCCATGTTTAGACCTTCCAATACCTACCTATTGTTTTTAGCTAGCTCAGGACTGTCGTTTTAATTGTAGCGTTAGCTGCTAATCGTTAGCATCATATCACTTGCCAAAACCCCCATTACTATAATGAGCTTTAAGATGGTAATGTGAGCTTCTGCTATTAATTTGAATAATGCTTCAATTGCTTGAATTGACTGGTGTTAATGACTTAATTTAGGATTTTTTAATCCTTTGACTTCGAACCAGGTCTAACCACTAACTGAGGTCTAAACCAGGACTAAAACAAGACTAAACCAGGAAGTACAGATACAAGCTCTAAAGTAAGTAAAAGTAAAAAGTATTCATCATAAAATTTACTTCAGTAAAGTAAAAGTACCTATAATTTGTACAATACATTTTGATATAGGTGACAAGATGCCTGTTAGCAAGACCATGATGTTAAACGTTTTTCTTATTTCCCCTTTTTTCAGCATTGGCAGAGACACCCTGGCTGATATAGTCAAACACTATGAGGAGAATGGGGCAAGACCACGTTTGAGGAAGAAGCACTCATTGCCACGTCCACCAGCCAGGTTCATCAGCCCTGAGGATATCAACAGAGTTGTGGACTTCATAAAACACTATGCAGAAGACAATGCCATCATGCTGCCTGGCCGACAGCCTGGGCATAAGGATTGGCATGTGAAGTTGCTGCCAACTCATGTGTCCAAGGCCTCAGTGTGGCGTCTCTACGTGAAGTCTGCTAAGGAGCTTGGTATGTGTAAACATTGATTTAAAATTGAGTGCTTATAAAGTGAAATAATGCGGAGCACTATTAGCAATTACAATACAATTAACCATAAGCAATATCTGTTTTTCAGGTGAGCGTGCAGTTTGTAAAACCAGCTTCAAAGCACTGTGGAACCGACTTCTCCCACACATCAAAAGTTGCCGGCCACGCACAGATCTCTGCTGGCAGTGCCAAAGCAATAACGAGCAGCTGATACGAAGTGCAAACCTCCCAGATGATAGAAAGTCTGAAGCAGTAAAGAAGCAACAAGATCATCTTTCCCTTGTGCAGAAAGAGAGGGCTGTTTACAACGACATGACTGCTGCCTGCAGAAAGATTTGCTCTGGCTCCAACCTGTCTTTTGGACCATCCCTACCAGCAAGCAAGAAGATTAGGATGCATTACAGTTTTGATTTTGCTCAGCAGGTAATATTTCACACACATTTACTTCACTTTACTTTATTAATGTCCCTTAAAGGGCGATTTGGTGCATGAGAATAAATAGTGCAAATGCAGAATAGCATCAATATAGTAAGTTTTATCTTTATTAGACAATTATGAATAGATGCAAATTTAATTTAATCTAATCCAAGTTCCCTCTCTCCCTCTGTCTCCTACAGTTACACTTTCCCTCAAACCCTCTCCAGCCAGGACCAATGTACTTCCTGACCCCACGGAAATGTGGCCTATTTGGTGTTTCATGTGAAGGGCTGCAGAAACAGGTGAATTACCTGATTGATGAAGGCATGTCATCTACTAAGGGAAGCAATGAAGTCATCAGCTACATGCATCATTTCTTCGGCAACTTTGGAGTTGGAGAAACAGAGGTGGATCTTCATTGTGACAACTGCAGTGGGCAGAACAAGAACAACTTCATGCTCTGGTACCTTGCCTGGCGGGTTGGACACAAGCTTCACGATAAAATTGAAATCCACTTCCTTATTGCTGGCCACACCAAGTTTTCCCCTGACTGTGGCTTTGGACTCATCAAGCAAGCCTACATGAAGACAAGAGTCAACACTTTGGCAGACATCGCTGAGGTACTTTAACTTTACTTTGCTTTAATGACTTCAGTGCTGTTTTCTGTTCTGCTTCAATGAAACATTTAACTGAAGATCTTTTTTTTCTTCCTCTCTTCTCTTTTTGTCATGAGGTTGTGGAAAACAGCTCTCCTGTGAGTCACCTCAATATCCCACAGCTTGTTGGAACGGCAGAGGGCAAAGTTTTAGTCCAGACCTTCGACTGGCAGCAGCATCTGACTCGCCACTTCCGTAGACTCCCACAGATCAAGAGTTATCAGCACTTCAGGTAATTGAAACTTTCACATTGTGTACATACAATATAACATAGCAACAACATACACATGACAGTTTTTTATAAGAAAATACTTTGCCATGTTTAAAATGTCTTATGTGCTTTTTCTGTCACAGCTTTGAAGCCAAGAGACCAGGTGTGGTGCTTGCAAAAAGTCACCGTGATGCACAACCTGTCGAATATCAGCTACTGCTGCGACGGAGCAGATCTGCCCCCTGTCGACGGTCTTCCTGTCCTGGCCCCACCTGGACTGAAAATTGACAGGCAGACCTATCTATATGAAAAAATCAGGCCATTCTGTGCTGACGAGGCAAGAGACATCACATGCCCAGCGCCAAGGGTCACAACACAGAAGAGTCCACAGAAGAGGATGCTGAATGTAATTTCATTGGACTGTGTCACAAAGACCTTTTTTCTTGTTTACAACACCTGCAATGTCACTTTATCAACCAACCACCTGAATTTAGTTTTACATTCTTGTATGAAAAGCACTCAGTGTACATAAGAGTTGCCTATACAGTTTTATCGGTAGATGCTAAGAGACATTTATTTATTACCTGTTTGCAAACTTTTTTTTTCTTTGATGGCACATTTTCCTGACCTTTTTGCTCCCCCCTGTGCTTTACAGCTTTACAGGGGGGAGCTTTACAGGGGGTATGGCTTATCTAAATGAGATGTAAATGAGCCCTATTGTCACTCCCAGCAGCAGAGAGAGGTGAGAACTGCACAATCTTTTGAGGCCGTTTTCTCCCTTTTAGCTTTTTGAGTGCCTACCTTCAAATGGCCACAACTTCTCCAAATATTGTCAGATTTCCATGTGTTACAAATCGTTGGAAAGCTTGGAGACTACACTTTCAGAATCTGTGAATAACTCAAAATGCCCCAAAACCGACTTGTGTCCCTACTTTCCGTGATCGGTCACACATTTTAAAGCCTAACAGCACTAATAACATTTCCAAATCTGCTCCGTTTGTTCATCGGTAGTGGATTTTTTTAATAAAACTGAAGCGCTCTCCATCGAGCTCTTGCCCCATCGGCCAACCCCTCTGCACCTCTGATCTAGACCAACACTTCCGCAATTTGTTCTTCACCGGTCTATTCTGCCAGTCCTGTGGTCAATCCAGCGCCATACTCTGGATCGGCTGAGAAGCAACTCTGGGAGCAAAACAGCCCTGTAACTCAGTCACTCGAAAGCTTCACCGAACACTTCAGGGAAGTATTCGGACGCTCAGTGGGAGATTCATCCATTTGTGACCAACTCTATAATCTCCGTCAAGGCAAAGTTCCATCAGCGATTACAATCTCAAGTTCCTCCAGTGGATGGAATTAGCCCGCTCTCCTCACCAACTTCCGTCTGGGGCTCGAACCTAGGCTGCGGCTGCATCTCTCTTCTTTCGATGACACCATGGGGCTAGAGCTCTTCATTCAACTTTCCATCCACATCGCCAAAAGAATGAAGGCTTGCCTTGACAAGTTGCCCACCTGGCATTCTCCACCTGTTCCTCCACTCTCCAGAACCAGATGGATAACCTATGCAGCTTGATGCTTTTCGGCTGTACTCGGCAGAGCGCTTATGATGGCTAACCTAGCAGCTGTGCCTGTACTGTGGTGGTAATGGTTACATCTTTTCAGCATGTCCCATTCATCCTCTACGCCCACTGGTGAGTCACGTTAACACTCCAAATGTCTGTTCCTCTCCATTGTTAACCAGTGTGACACTTACTGCTTCTGCTTTATCTCAGAATAAAGTACCCATGTGACCCCAACCTCAAGATACATAATCAGCAAGCCCCTTGGCAGAGGTATAATTCTTCACTGTTTGGGCCCAGTGAAACTTCAAGTTGGATGTTTGCACAGCGAAGACATCATCCTACTGGTTCTGGAGAGCTCCACCGCAGACATTGTATTGGGATGTCCATGGCTTATACGACATTCCCCCGTCATCTCCTGGTCCACCGGTGACATCCTGAGGTGGGGACCCCAGTGCTTTCCTTCCTGTTCCCAATCGTCACACTCCAAAATCCTCAGCATCTGTCAAGAAATCTCCACTACTCTGTCTCAACACTACCACCATCAAGAGCCCTACTAGTTCCACCTCTGTGGAGATCCCTTTCTGCTACTCCCACTTTCAGGATGTCTTCTGCCCCCTACGCGCCTCACAACTACCTCCTCACCAACCATGGGACTGCGCAATAGACCTTCTCTCCATCCCTGAGCAAAAGGCCATGGCGGACTATATCGAGGAGGACCTTAGCCAGGGCTACATCCGGCCATCCACATCCCCTGCTGCTTCGAGTTTTTTCTTTGTGGTGAAGAAGAACAGAGGTCTGTGGCCCTGAATTGATTACCACTCCCTCAACAGGATCTCCGTCAAGTTCTGATATCTGCTTCCCCTCATTCCGGCTGCCTGTTAAGAGGAGCTACAATTTTCATCAAGCTGGACCTTCGCAGCACATACAACCTCATTCGGATCCAGAAGGGAGACGAATGGAAGACTGCCTTCATAACTCCTACAGGCCACTATGAGTACCGGGTGATGCTGTATGGGTCAATGGCCCTTTTGTGTTCAAAGGCTTCATGAATGAGTTGTTCCGAGAGATACATCCTCATCTACATCGATGACATTCTGGTTTACTTCCGGAACGAGACAGACCATCGTCAGTATATTGCACTTGTGCTGGAAAAGATGAGGGAATACCTGTACCTCAAGGCTGAGAAATTTTATTTTCATCAGATGTTCCTCCAGTTGCTAGGTTACGACATCAGCACTGAAGGCATTCAGATGGATGAGGGGTATCTTCGGAGATCTTCAACTCCTATTAACCAGCTAGGCAGAAGGTGTGGCTCTCCACGAGGGACATCAGGTTGGGCCTCCCTCACAAAAAGCTAAGTCTCCTTTACATTGGTCCCTTCACAATCACCACACAAATTAACCCTGTCACGTACCAACTCCAACTCCCCAAGGAATATTGCATTCATCCTACCTTTCACGTCTCCTTTTTGAAACCTTACCACCCATCTCACTCTCTCCTCACTCCTCAGAACCTGATCTGGCAGACGAACCCCTCCAGCCACTAATCCTGGAAGACAGACTGGTCTATGCAGTCCGAGACATCCTAGACTCCCGATGCCGCAGGGGTCATCTCGAGTACCTCATATATTTCGAAGGCTAAGGTCCAGAGGAAAGATCATAGATACGTAGAAACGAAATCCTGGACCCACCCTACTTTCTCCAAAACATCCGTTTTAAATGTATGACAATGTTTGCACTGGACCCCCTATCATGACTAGAAGTCAACAGAAATATATTTTTCAACTTAAAAATTTGAAATTGAATCTGAAAATGCAACCAATGAGCCACTGTGTTATGGTGTAGTGTGTTGCGGGCTGGGTTTGGTGGGTCGCTTTGGGCCAGAAAGTCCAGGGCCACTTTTTCGTCCCAGTCCGCCCCTAGCTAAAATAGAGTTTTTGTTGAGGAAGTGGTTCTGCAGGCATCTCGAAGGACAGGCCATATACCTTATTCATAGAAGCACCATCTTTGTTGTGAGGGATAGATTTACCGGCCCTGTCCCAAGACCCATACTTCCGGTCTTTCACTTGTTCTCTTGTGTGAAATATTTTCAGTGTTTGGCCACAGTGTGCAAGTAGACGTGAAGATTGTGAGTGTGCATAAGACTTTTGATTACATAGTGGGACACTCGTAGACTTAACAATGTTGGTCTGGGTTGTGACCACAAATTTTATAATTTTTCTCAGAGGACTGATTGTTGTTGGAAGTGGTGACTGTTAAATTGCTTTCTTAAACTAATAACTCTAACTTTATAACCCATTTTTCATTTATAATCACACTACTGGTTGTTAAGTGTTGTGTGTTATTAAAAACATGTTATTACAGTTTTTACTGTGGTTGATTGTGTGAACTTAATTGTTAGTTATTTATTTGTACTCGTTTTGATTTTCAATACTTTGCACATTAAAATATGTAAAATATGTTAAACATTAAAACTGTAAAATTGCTTTGTCAGAAATTGCTGTAAAATATGAGAAGAAAAAAAGGCATTTAAATATCCATAAATACTTGTTCAGTAATTGTGATGATGCTATTAAGTCATCCTAACCAGTGGTGAACATTAATGCTTTATATCGAATATATTCAGATATACACTAAAGACGTATGTTACAGTTATGTTTTAATATCTGATTATAATGAATAACTTGCATTGAAAGACCGTTTAGAAGCGGTATTTGGCCAAAAGTAGATTTAGTGTGGGTTAAGTGTGCACTTAAGTGGGCGTGACCTGAAGTGCGAGTACTGGGACAGGGCAATCATCTCTTCGATGACATACACGGCATAAAAGCTATCAAAAAGCTCCAAGATCACATCTAATTTTCAACAATTTATGTTGTCTGGAGTTTTTTTGTCAACTGAAATTTCTTGGAAAGATATTTTTATAATATTTCATCAGCAGATCAATCCAAAAACACTGTAAACAAATGTACAACACAGTGAAGAGACTGTGTGTCTATACCTTGAAATCATTCCCATCAAAAATCAAGGATGGTGCTGCTGTGAATAATGTCAGTTGGTCTTGCTTTATTAAGACGCACAAGGAACTCATTTAGAGTGAACCCCAAAATATTTCAGCAGATTCTTGTGTATCTGTTCGTCCATGGGCAATCCAGAGCTCAGATTTCAGATTTCAAATCTGAGGGTAGATGGCTTATAGTTGATTATTAGACCAATGTCTCAATTCGAGCACGCCATCTGCCAGTAAGATTCTGATTTTGTCAACAAAACTTATGATTTCCTCTGTCGTAGTTAAAGCTTTGCAGACAATTGTCGACATAAAAGGCATTCATGACAGAATGTCTTACATCTTCTCCAGGTTGGCTGTGATCAAAGGCATGCTTTTGAATGGCATAAACTGCACAACATGGACTACAGTTAGTCCCAAAGGGAAGGACTTGCTACAAAAACACACTGGGTTGTTCCTGTACCTTGAGATCTCTCCAGAGAAATCGCAGAAGTGGTCTGTCTTCTGGGAGCAATCGGATCTGGTGGAACATCCCCCGTATATCACTGCTGACTGCAATGGAGTGTTCCCGGAATCTGAGCAGAACTGTGAGTAGAGACGGTCTGAATACTGGTCCAGGGAGCCAGAGATCATTGAGGTTTTGGCCCTGATGTTGAAATGAGCAATTGAAAACTACCCTGTTTTTCTCATTGTGGTGGACCATGTGATCTGGGATGTACCATGAGTAGGCAGAGTCCTGTTCAGCATGCTAATTCAGCTTAACAGAATAGCCTGCTTGCTCTAATTTATAAATCTCTGCCATGTAGCCAGCTGCTTGGTCTGGATTTTTAGCCAATTTTTTAGCTGGATTTTGGCTCTCAGCTGTGAGAACACTGCTTCTTTGGTAGCATTGAGCTCTGACATGTTTTTGACCCGCAAAAGAGGAGTGGCATATCTTTTTACACCATCTACCTCGACTCTGACTGTCTTGGCATTGAGGAGCTCTATTGCCTCCTGGTCTTGTCTGGATCTGGTGGTAGCTTATTCGCTGTGCCAAGGAAGCACATCCATCTGCCGCAATCATTCCACATGCTTATAGAGGTCTGCCTCAGGAAATGAAGTTGAGGTGAAAAATCAAGCCTGTTCATTTATCTCATGCTGGAGATGCTTCACAGTGTCCTTTAATGTCCAGTCAAGGCGTGTCTTGATGGCAGCAGGTCCCCCTGATGAACCATGGTGGACCGGCTCCACTGGAGTAATAAGATGGGGGCAGTCTGGACCTATAAGTAGTACAGGACTGACAGTCTGTAAATGCTGCAGTGGAATCCCCGTAGGTGTTGATATGTGTCCCTCAATGTTTTGACTGTGTGTGTATGTTCAGCCAAGCTTAACTGTTGGGCCATAAATGCACCTTTAATGTAAAACACCTTTGTGGGCTGTGACAGGGGGAGACAGAGAATGACACCACTGGACCACTGAGGACCTGAAGCTCTTGTCTGACTGTGCAGAGTGGTAGATCTTCTGGTTCACCCTTAAGGCCGAGCTGCTGAGCAGCACTGTGTAGAAGGATGGTTCTTTCAGAACCATCATCTTGAATGGTGTAGGCAGTCATTAGGTGCTTTCCATTCCTGAGGATCACCTTGCTGATCTTCAGCAGGACTTTTCGGCTAGAAGGAAGCTTTCGAATGAGAAGAATCTCATTCATGGTATTAAGAAGACAGGAATTGGTAGTAGTGACAGCAGCTTCATTTGACACAGTACATGAGCCCTCAGCATTTTTTACTGTAGTGTCAAGAAGGACAAGTAGATGTCAGCTGTTACACTGCTTGCAGCGCATTTTCCGGCTGCAGTCTGATGCTTGATGTCCACAGCGCCAACACCGTTTTTTCTCCTTGACCCAACTATGCTTCTGGTCTGTAGTGAGTTGCTTGAAATTAGAACAATTATTCAAGGAGTGCTTTGTGTGATTGCAGTAGGGGCAGTTGAGTTTTGGAACTGTATTCATGTTAGGAGATGATGTTGTTGTGTCAATCAGCACTTTCTCAGTGTTGAGTAGAATGTTAGTATTCTTATTAGAAAACTTGAAATCTTGATCATATCTCGAGTCAGTGCTCTAGACCCTCTTCGCTGACTGGTTATGAAACTTAAAGTGTCCTCCTGTACTTAGATTTCATACTCTAGCCATTCAGATAGATCCAAAAGGGTTGGAATGGGCACATGCTGTGGATGTACAAACCGGCGGAAACTAGATATGAAATCATGCGGTAATTTCCCCAAAAGTCTGGAGATATGGGAGCTACACTGCAGTTTGAAGGTGCCCTTCCTTCTAAGTTGCCCCAGCATACCAACGAGAGAAAGAACTTTTAGGGTGAGCGGTCTGAAGGATTTATTTCTCCTCTGATTATATTTGGGCCATCAATAAGGTCTGCTATTTGTTGTAATGGAAGCTGGTGTGGCAGGCCATACTGCTGATCTATAGTATGAGATGGTATTGAGAGTGACAGTATGAATCAGCATTGTGTATCGCCAATTCTAGTTTGAAATGATCTGAAATGATCTGAAATTGAAACCTTTCTGTGGCATTAGCAGGGAGTGTGCTCCTAAGGTGATCTTCAGCTGTGAAAACTCTCTCGGGTTTGTATGTACAAAGTCTGGTATGGTGGGAGTAGGGCCTCTGTACATTGGTTCTTGTTCAAGCTAAGGTACTCGACTCTGTGAACTATGGTGCATTTGGCAGCGCCAGGCAGAATTGTAGGATGTAGAGGCTGTATACAGTACTCTGGCTGATCTGGGGAATACTAATCCTGTTCATGGAAGTAGTTTTCTTCCTCCTTAGGGACCTCCAGTCCAATAAAGCTGGGGATTGTTCAGGACCTGAGGGACTATCTTGTTGTCGGAAGCGTGGTGATGGCACAGGCTTAAAAAAAGTCTCGGCAGACTTCATGTTCTTACCACATTGTGGTGCAGGAATAGGTTGGCTAGGGCATGGTTGACAAGCAGGAATTACAGATGGTGGGGGTTTATCTGCAGGCTGTTGGCCTAAATTTGTAGCTGCTGCATCTGCTGCTTAATTTGAGATAACTCTTGAGCATACTGCTGATTTGTCTGCTGATTCCCTTTCCTGCTGAATTATCTGTACAGCCATGGCCAAAAGTATTGGCAGTGACATAAAGTTTGTGTTTTGCAAAGTTTGCTGCTTCAGTATTTGTAGATTCTATTTTCACATGTTTCTATGGTTTACTGGAAAACAATGAAGCATTTCATATGTTTTAAAGGCTTTTATTGGCAAAAACACTACATTTATGCAAATAGTCAATATTTACAGTGTTGACCCTGATTGTGATTGTGATCCATTCTTGCCTTATTTGTGCTTGGAGTTGATCACAATTTGTGGGCTTCTGTTTGTCCACTCGGCTTTTGAGGATTGACCACAGGTTCTCTATGTGATTAAGATCTAGGGAGTTGCCTGGCTACGGATCCAAAATTTCAATGTTCAAATTTGTAATGATCTCCGAGCCACTTCATTATCACTCTTGCCTTGTGACATAGTGCTCCATCATGTTAGAAAATGCATGGATGATCACCAAATTGCTCCTGGATCATTGGTAGAATTTGCTCTTTCAGGACGTTTTAATACCATTCTTTATTCATGGCAGTGTTTTGGGAAGAATTGTGAGAGACCCCACTCCCTTGGATGAAAAGCAAACAATATGCAATTACTTTACATTGACATGAAACACCCATGAAATATATAAACTATATTACATGCAATGGCTAAGTTTGCATCCGTATCAGAACTCAACACTGAGTGACGTGGGCAGGATGCTCTCCTGCACGTAGATCAGCAGACGCTGATTGGCTGCTGTGCTGGACACTGTGTGTCGCTCAATCTCGGCAAAGGAGAGAGACTTAATCAGAAGGCATATTATACTGACAAGTATTGGCATTTTTAACAATTACATAACATGAAACCATGTGGCATTTATTTTAAAGAAAGATAGCACACAAGCACACTTTTCAAGAAAAACATTTCACAATAAAGTTTGGCAGGTTTCAAATGATTAAACAGTAATTTAAGTGTTAAAATGACCTTGGGACCAACTAGTTAAAAGCAGTGTCAGCCTGAGTGCATTTTAAGTCTAGGCCTTCAGTGAGATTCATGCCATTAATAAAACATAGTTTCACAATGAATAAGACAATCATACATTATGTTGCTGTCAACTAATAATACCAATTGACATTTTAAAAACACATACACACACAAAAGCCAAAATCAAGGAGGTCTAATACGAAGAAAAACCTCTCTAATAATATTTGCAATTTAAATGTTGCTTGCAATAAATTATGTTTTGTCAGGGTACACGATTACTTTTAAAAACTTGACAGATGCTGAATGCTCCAGCAGCCTAATTTATACTTAGGTATTTTCTATTGTTATAGCAACTCCTGATGTTGCTATAACAATAGAAAAAGCACATACCAATTTGCTTGAAGTGAAAATCAGTCCTCATTTCCTGTTTAATTATTCATTTGCATGATCATGAAGAACATCTCAGGTTTTAAATCCATAAGGATCACTTTCTCAATGACAGCTGACTCGTCAGCAAGATCTTGAGCTCTTCGCTTTCAAATTACTTACATCACTTAAAGTGTGATTGTGTCACTCAAGGCCAACTAGAAGGCCTGGACTGGGACATATCATAAAGACCACACCCACCAAGAACAAATAAATAAATCTTTATTAATTCCGTTTGATGATGCTAGTGGTACAGAAATTACACACTGCCCAAAAGTCTACAATTAAGTGAATTTTTTTAGTCAAAAGTTTTGTCTTCCTGTATCCCTACTAAATTTCTTGTTCCTTAAAAAAATGCACGTTTCTCAGAACATGTTCCCGTCAGATCAATGAACTTGCTTTAAAAGAACCAGCTGGGCTGACTCATAGTCTGTAATTGTTTTCATTAGGCTAATGAAGCTTTGGGAAAAAGATACAAGGTCTTCTTATGGTCCACAAGGCTCATGGGAAAGGAGAACCGACAGGAAGTTGTGCATGCAAACCCAAAACAGTCCCACAGAACATCTCTCTGTAAACTTAATTTAACTGATCAGCTTCTCTGACCTCCTGGTCTCTTCGGAGTGCTTTAACCTTCCTAAAAAAAACTCTGGAAGTTTTTGAGTCAGTTGAGTACCACTGCTCTAAAACAGAGGATTATTTACTGCCATATTTACAGATGAGTTAAGTTGCTCATGCCATGGCCACTTCCTGTTCAGGGCAGCAGCTGGAGCGGCAGTGTAAACATCTGTGGCTGATTTGGTAGTTCTGTCCCTTTGGGCTGTTTTAAAGCAGATCCCAGAGTGTTTACATAGAGCCTGTGGGGGAATGTACATCCAGACAACCATGTGAACCACAGTTAGTGGGCAGAACTAAAGCAGGAGAGGGGCTCTGCTATAGAGGAACTCCACACTTCCTGTCCTCTCAGTCTTAGATTTCATACAGATATGAAATTAGGTATATTGTGTCTGTTCTTATGATTTAGCTTTGGATTTTGGGTAGGAGATTGATTCTAGATTACCTAGATCTTTGCTGAGATCTTATTTCATCCAAACAAATCTTTATCATCTCTAAACTCCTTTGGGGAACACTTAACAAGTGGTATAAGTCAGTGGGATCGTTCAGTGAGACTACAGAGTTTTGCATCCTCAATAACAGGTTTTATTGCTCCTGGCTGAAATTGCATTATATCTGAGCTCTAAACAAAATAATATGTGTGAGTATGCCTGTGCACCCCATTTGCATTCCGTACTTCTGGAATTATACATTTTTTTGAATACTTTGTTTGGGAAAAGTCCAATTCATTCATTAGCACGGACCAATTACTGTGTTTGGCTTATGAATAGGGCTGAATTAATTGATAATCGATTAATTATGAATTTAATTAATTACACGGTATATATATAATTAATATATATAAAATATTCAGATAATTAGAATGCTTTTCATTCCTGTAGCAGAAGAATTGATCATTGATAAGGCCATACAAAAAGCGGCTTTAGAATACAATGTATTGTTTACTACCATATTATTGATCATAAGTCAGTCATTGGCATACAGTTCACAGCAATACAGCAAAAGAAAGTTGGAGATTTATTATGAGGGCTTGTTTAAGGGCCTGTCAATTTACACCTACGTCAGACGTCTCGGGTGTGTTACGTCATAAACATAAAATGTTTAGGTCACTGTGTCAAGTTAAATATAGTTTAATACTCAATCTTTAAACACATCTTGAGATCCCTTAGATCACATTTGCGCTCCTTCGAGTGTTTTGAACGCAAGAACGTAACGCATGTTTGTGTTGTTCTGCCTACTGAAGTGTTTTCTTCACTGTATAAACTGTGCGTTGCTCATACAGCTGAAATTTTACTTTCTGCCCTCTGGAGTAAACAGGTGGTACTAAAAGCTTGCATTTCTCAGGAATCTTCCTTATTATGGTCCGTGGGCATGCAATTAATTGCGTTAATTTATTTAACGTGTTATTTTTGGTCAAATTAATCACACTGAATTAATGCGTTAAATCAACAGCCCTACTTATGAAACAATAAAATTAACTTAACTTAATGGAGCAGTGTTTTCCAAACAAAATTGTAAAAATTATGGCTGATCCTAAACTGATCTCCCAAAAACTCTTGGCTTGTGATTAGATGGTAACCCTTGTTCTGACAGTAGTCTTGTCAGATTTACATCCAACATTTATATGTTTATTTTGAGTCACATAGCAACCCTAACCCTAACCTTTCCTTGGTAGTGGCAAATACTAATCTCACTAGAGGAACGCAGAAT
This sequence comes from Xyrauchen texanus, assembly GCF_025860055.1. Taxonomy (NCBI): domain Eukaryota; kingdom Metazoa; phylum Chordata; class Actinopteri; order Cypriniformes; family Catostomidae; genus Xyrauchen; species Xyrauchen texanus. Next base: position 37,775,393 of record NC_068307.1, read on the forward strand.
GACGTTTACTAGACGTCAACCCCAGTTGCCATTCTTCAGTTAAACAGGCTGTACTGGCCCAAATTCATGCTATTGGTTGAGCCAGTGATGCTGTGTCAAACTGCTCAAACAAACAGAACAATGTTGAAAGCTCCACAGAGCCATGTTGTTAACATTTTTGTGGAAATCAACCTACAAATGGCTTATTTATAGTTGTCTCTGCAAATTAAGATTTTAACAGTACACTTCACCCTTTTAATTTAAATTTGATTAAGTGAATCTTTATTCTTCAAGTGGATTTTTTTAACTGCATCATCCTAAGTAATTAATTATACAGATTAAATTATAAAATGATATCAAGGGTGACTATCTTTGTCTACGAAGTCCAACAAGACACCATCACTATCAATATTACAGTTTGTCTGTTAAAAAGAAAATGGACGTCCTCATGAGATAAAACCTCTGTATGTGGGTGATTGGGGGAAAAATGATAGAACAAAACAGAAAAGGACAGTGTGAAAGCTTCTGTCACAGTCCACTTCCCCAAGTCTGACTGGACCTATTCATGGACACATCAGTAAAAAGCTCACATCCTGTGTCAAAATGTATTTTTATCATGGGAAGAGAGAATAAACACTAAGACCAAAGAGCCATGAACAGAAAAGACTCCCATTGAGCTGCTTTCTGAAATAAAGTAACCAACTCTGAATTCAGCATAACACAGTGCATGTGCAGAGTGTTATCTATGCTTTTGATTTAAAATTAATTAATATAAATATTTAAAAAATATACACGTTTTTGTAGACATTTTGTCTTCAATTGTGACATTGTATTGTAGAGGGACTATCTGTTCTATATGCTTGTCTCTCTCTCTTGTCCAGTTTTGACTACTCTGTAGATTGTCCTCTTATTATCAATAAATGGTAAAGGAATGAGGATTAGGAGAGTCAGTAGATGCACATTTACCATATTAAACCATGGGTACTTTCAAGTTCAGTTAAAATGGTCACATAAGTAAGCAACACTTTTTCTATTGTTCATATTAGGATTAGGATTTATTTGAATAAACCCCTAACCCTAAGTATTACACTTTGTCACATAACTTGTCCTGGGCTGCATTTCTCAAAAGCATCGCAAGCTTGAGGTGATCGTAGAGACCATTGGCGCCAATGGTTTCTATGATCTATGAAATGCAGCTCTGCACCATTTGTGCTATAGACATGAATGATTCCCCAAGTTGTGAAACTTCTTGAGAAGAGTTATGCTAGTACTTTTCAAAGTGATTGGACTTTCGCATGGTGGATGATAAAACAGACAACCAAAAAATGAATCGACTAACATTGAAGGAACCCAAGCCATGTTTAGGGACATACATCAACAAGAGTATCATAGAGGGGTGGGGTCTTCAGATTTGGGCCAGTAAATAACCACTAGTAACCACATACTTTAGCAATATGCTAAAACACAGTCAGAACACCCTAGCACCATGATGGCAGTTTTGCATGTAATTTTTAAAAGGCAGTTTTTAAATGTCAAATCCAGATAGATGTTGTCTTCAACTCTGATCCCGAAACATTCCCTCCTGAGTGATTCCTAAGAAACAGCTAAGCTGGTCTCAGTTCAGTGTATTAACAATTAAATGTCACAGCTCACGTGTAAGCCAGACTGACTGTGACTCATCCACTGTTGATGACACATTTTTGTTTTGGCTATGAGCACTTTTATGCCAGTTTCTTAATGCTTTGACCTTTATCTAAGACAGTGCTCATGTTTATTTAACTGATCTCAGGCTTGACAAAAGGTCAAAACAAAGAAACCTGTCCTGCAAAGCACATACAGTAATAACAAAGTTGCAAATAAAATTATATAGAATATCCAAGTCAATATACAGTTGCTATACATAGATTTAAGAACTCTTATCCATGATCAGTTTATTCTCATCCAAATGAATGACCAGTATGATTTTCAAAGCTGTTATGATGTTCTCCATCCATCCATCCATTCATCCATCTTCTAAAGGCGATTGTCCAATATAGGGTCGCAGATAGTGCAGGAGCCTATTCCAGCTGTCTCGGGCCAAAGGCACGGAAACACCCTGGACAGTTGGCCAGTCCATTACAGGGCAAACACACACAGACTGTGTGTTCGGCTCAGTGGTGGACGAAGTACACATACCATGTACTTGAGTTAAAGTAAAGATACTCAAGGTAAAATATTACTCAAGTAAAAGTAGAAGTGCTGCCTTTAAACATTCACTTGAGTAAAAGTACAAAAGTATTTGCCTTCAAATGCACTTAAGTATCCAAGTACTATGGATTTTTTTATGGCCATAATGTCCTATAATAATTTGTCACAAGACTCTTGCTTAACTCAGTCTACATGAAGACTAATGTCACTCTTGGCACACCAATCTATTAATAAAATGACATTAATTAGTCAGATGTATATATTTGAATTGAATACATTTTTTGTGTGTTTAGTTTTGGAAGGAAGGGACTGTTCCCATAAGGTATAATACATTTACAGTATTTACTGTATATATTTTTCTCGAGTGTCTATGGTCATAATTATTAACATCCTAATGTTATGATACATTCACATAAACCTGCACAATGCCATTAAATATATATATATATATATATATATATATATATATATATACACATATATACACTACACATATATATATACACACACATATACACACACATACATAGATATATATACACACATACACATATATATATATATATATATATATATATATATATATATATATATATATATATATATATATATATATATATATTCTATGTTATGGGAGCAGCAAATTTCCCTCCAAAATTAAACACAAAAACGTATTAATGCAGTGTTTCTGCTACTCCCCACAAAAAAAATGCTATTATATGCAAGTCATTTTAGTGTCAACATAATAAGCAATGTACATTATGCGTCAATATTTACCGATAATTGCTGCAATAATAGCTGCTGCTCTCTGCCCCGCTTAAAATCATTGGCAACGCAATTTGTTTGGAACTATTGAGAGCTACACGAATCACGTGACCGCGTGGCGGCGAGATCACTGTCGCAACCGTCTGTTCGCAACTCTCATATTTAACGGCTCTGGGGTGCGTTTCCCGTACAACGACGTAACTTGCTGCTCCACTACCGTAGTACGATGCACTGTTGAAGAAATCAACTTGCTAGTCACGACTGTTTCCCGAAACCGTATTGTCGCAAATTGGTTGTTCAACCACGTTGGTTAATGATGTCACACATGTGGTGGAGTAAAAACTACTTTTAATGAATCTGTTTGCGATCGAATTAATGCTAGATGTTTTGCTATAAATTACGGACATGTAATCTGAGGACTATCTCATATTTTTCTCAGTTATTTGCTTTATTTCCAGATTCAATCATTGGCTCGTTCTTACGCACTAGAGCACGTTCACACATGCACACTCACTCTTCAAAAACGGTGCTTTAAATCTATTGACAAACTAAAAGACATAAAGGACATTTGTATGTCTTCTTAATAAAAGATACTGATTGTACTGAATGTCATCTTGCTTATTTGGCTCAAGATAATAATTTATTAAGCCCACATGTTATATTAACAAGAAACTCTGCTTCTAACCACAGGTCGAGAGCTGTCGTTCCAACCACACAACTCTGCGATGCTGTTTGCGAATGTTCGTTGGAACGATGGTTTCAGGAAACACAGACTCGTTGAACTATGATGATAATGACGGAACTTGCGACCATAGTTGGCTAACGATGCTTTTGGGAAACGCACCCCTGGTTCGCGCTTAGTAGATGCCGCCAAGGCAAGTTCAAAACAAAGCATGCGTGCGCTGTACTGTGATTGGTGGCTCGTTTGACCAGTTACGTTTTTATCCACTCATAAATAAAAAGGAACGACTGATTTTGATAATGTAGTAGAGTAAAAAGTAAGATATTTTACTTTGAAATGTAGTGGAGTTAAAGTAAAAGTCTCCCCAAATTTAAATACTTCAGTAAAGTACAGATACGCAAAAAAGCTACTTAAGTACAGTAACGAATTACATTTACTTCGTTACTGTCCACCACTGGTTCGGCTCGGCTGGATTTGAACCATGAGGAGTGACCACCCTTATGTAGAATAAAACACATTTTTCTGGAATGCTTATATTACTAGAGTTCTTCTAATGTGAGTGTAAGTCATTTCATTTTTAAAAATATTTTTCAAAAGTGCTATCAATTTGTTTTTATATAAAACCTACAAAATATTATGCACCTTTAAACAGAAGTAGGCAAAAAATTATCTCCACTCAAAATGTTAGTCAATCAGTAAACCAGAGAAAACAAGTTGACCCTCCCTTCCAACACAACAATGGTGAACACTCCTAAAAAGCCACTTGTTTCCGGGTGATCGTATACTGGCCTTTTGGGCTGTCCTGCCACCCCACCTCTCACCTGACCTGATCCATGTCTGGGCCTGTCTGCTCAGTGACATAACAGACAGTTTAGCAAGTAATGAAAATACATAGACAACAGGTTCACAGAAATCAGGTGACTAATATCTTACGTACATACATGATCAAACCCAGTCTGACTATTCAGGTTTGTTTATTCACATATCAGGCAAAGCCTGATCTAGATCCCTGTCTCCTCAGAATTGGGGTAGTGTGGAAGTGTTGGTGTGTAAGAGACAGAAAACTCGGTAAGAGCAGAGTAAAGGCCCTGATTTACTTCCAGAGAAGTTCTTCTTTGTTCTTCATTTAGGGGAAAAAAGATGTTCTAAACAGCAACAATATACTATTTGCGAACATTCAGACATCTGCCACACTGCTGTGGGAGGCGTTTAGTAGTACATTTAAAGATGAGGACACTACTTGTAAAACCTTAACAAATGTGACATTAAATTGTGTTATCAATGACTTTATGCATCATTAGAAATAAAACATTTTTTTAATTTGTCTTGTTTATGTAATGGGAGCCAGCTGATAGATAGCTGTGCAATGTGTATAAATCTCACTCACCTGACCTCAAGAGGTGCACTAGTTACTGATGCTAGAGGCTATATCCTTTAGCCTCCATGTTAGCGCACCCATGCGCTATTTCAAATCCTGTTTGGTTTCTGAGCTCTACACAAAAACTATATGTGTGGGCAGGCTATGCCTGTGCACTCCATTTGCTTTCCGTACTTCTGGAATTATCCATTTTTGGAATTACTGTGTTTGGGAAAAGACCAATTCATTCATTAGCACAGACCAATTACTGTGTTTGGCTTGTGAAACTATAAAATTAACTTCACTTCACTTAAGCAGTGTTTTCAAATTAAATTGAAGTCCTGTTTGGAGCGGGGTGACCAGGGCCGATTACAATGTTGCCGTGACCCAGATGGGAGTGAGGTTTAAGGGGGTGAGTGTAACGGTGGCCAGCTGATAGATAGCTGTGCAATGTGTATAAACCTCACTCTCCTGACATCAAGAGGTGCACCAGCAACTGACACTAGAGGCTATAGCCTTTAGCCTCCTAGTAAGCTCACCTGCCTTCCATGCCAGAGACGTCAGTTCGAGTATCATACGGAGCGTATAGAACAGGAGTGTCACATTTGCATTTTGAATTAATGAAGTTTATGCGCTAACACACTATACGCTGCCATAAAATGCATTGGTTACACTGTTGTTGTAATTTGTGATGACACCAATACTATTGCAAAAATGAGTGTATAAAAGTGTTTATGTACAGAATAAGACAAAAGAATGACGATATGCATATCTTATTTTGGGCAGATGTGTGAATGCTTTAACTGCAGAAGGCACATGAGTGAATGGGCACTTTAGAGTATATGAGTAGATTTTATTCCTTTTGTAGACTAATTAAACAAAAAAAATTATTTTTTTTTTGCCTTTGTATTTTGAATCGCTTTCCACTCTTAATTAATCTATAAACATAGAGAGAAAAACTAAAAGGTTATCCAGTCAGAATTTTTCTTTGATGCTTACAAGCGAAGTGTGACAACTGTTTCACAAATCACATGCCCGAAGCAGTGCATAAGTCTTAGCTCCACCCCCTCAGGCCTTCAGAATTTCCACAGAATCCCTCAACAGTGCAAATTAATGTGCATCTAAAGTCAGACTGTCAGATTCATCAGCCAATCAGATTGATTTATTTGTTCTTGGTAGGTGTGATCTTTAGGATATGTCCCGGTCGAGGCCTTCTAGCTGGCCTTGAGTGACGCAATCACGCATTAAGTGACGTAATTTGAAAATGAAGAGCGCGAGATCTTGCTGACTAGTCGACTGTCATTATTGCCGCTATCGCCATGAGAAAGATTTCCTTATGGATTTGAACACAGAAAGTCAGATTTTACAACTTCTTACTAGGAAAGTGCCATGGAATGCATCTTGAAGTCACAATTACAGCTTGTTACAACTTGTGCAGAAATTCTCACCAAGATTTCACCAAGATGCAGGGGCATGATGTCACACAAACATGTTGACACTCAGGGAGATATACAAAGTAAGTGATAAACATTAACTTTATTAAGTATTGATAAATTAGTTTGTTTCCACATTACATGATATTAAAGCTTGTTTAACAAAGGCTTGCAGAAACGGGTGTATAAAACATAATAATCTCTTTTAATAATCATACACCTGAAGCACTGCTAGCGCTGCAGCATTGTTTTCAGTTGGGATGCTAGGCGACATCTCTAATGAGAGTCAAACTGCTGCTAAGCTAACGGGAGCATTGCCGCTCCAAATATCGGGGAATAGAATGCATTTATGGTCAGATATATCAAGTAGAAAACCACATCCAACTTGAATGGAATGCAGCATAACCTTGTACCCTGACGAAACTAAATTTATTGCAAGCAACATTTAACCTGTTGATACGCACCCCATTTTTGAGCACAAACCATGAAAATGACATACCTGAACTTAAATGGTTGTATTTTCTGAACCCTTTGGAGTATGGACACAGTTGTAGTATCTTTTGAAAGAATTAATGTATGTTGTTATTTTTTAAAGTTAGAGAAGCTGAAGTATATAGTAATGGAAATATTTTGTGCTGAACATGTTTTTATAATCTAAAACAATTATAATAAAAGTGCCAATACAACCCAAAAATACAATGTTCTCAAAGCCACAAGTCTAAAGAAGTTATGTTTCAAATTTGAAGATGATCTAACAAAGAATGAGGTTCCTGCAATCTTTTTTCTCTGAAAATCGCTGCCGGGGTACAGGGTAAAATTTCAAGATGGCACAAAATCTGATTGCACTGCTTGGCTATTATGCGTAAAACTACGCTGTATTTTTAAAAATAGACTTTGGAGACAGGCTCATTTTGTTTTTGAGGCTCTAATATATAAGATAATATACAGTTTTACAACATGAATGCTGCTCAGAATGCTGAGTTTGTTGAAGAACGATGACAAAGGGTAAATCTTTCAGGCGAGATCGCTTGTAAACAATGCAGAATATATCAATATTTCTCAGATTTATCACTTTTATGGACAAAAAGTGCTACTGGATGTTTTTCAATGAACGCTTGACATGGACAATTGACCCAAGTGTGGCGAACTGGATTCATTTGGCTATCGCGTTTTCATAACAAAGTTATGAAGTCCCGTTTTGATATTGCATGTTTTCATTTGTACTCCTTGCACAAATAACTAAATTGCTGTTTCTGTAGCATTGCTATTGTGAAACAGAGATCAGATATCAATGTTGAACCCTTAGACCTTTGAAAAGATGTATAATTTGTTCACATTAATTACATTTATATATGGTAAATTATATTGTAAATGTAATCAGAGTGACGTCACTTCCGAGTGCGGTGACATTGCGTATCAACAGGTTAAATCGCAAATATTATTAGATTGATTTTTCCAGGTATTAAAGACCTCCTTGGTAGATTTATATGAAAAATTAGATTTTTGAATGTCTGCACAAGGATAAAGTGACATTTTAAATAAACATATCCAAAATTACAATGAATTTATGAATCTGTGCAGCCAACATTTCTAAAGTGTAAACCTTATGAATGAAAATGTGCACATTGCGATTTCAGATCGGATGGTCGTGTTCTCGACTCCGATTGCAGTCTCTGTTAATTGTGTGCGTCTGGAGCTTATCAAGTGTAACATTAACTAAGATACGACATCATATATACATTCCACTTCTTGAAATGTCTATGTTCATTTATCACACCAGTCACACATGATTCTCGTGTATTTATTTATAGCTAAACCTGAGCGCAATCTTAAATTCCTGACCTGAAGAGATGATTTCACGTTGGAGTTTGTCTACTCGTCTTTTAAAGTTGACCAAATGTTTATTCACATCAGCGATTTAGATAATTTTTTGGTTAAGACTTTATTCCGGAAATTTTTTAAATGCTCCATAAAGGTTTATTCAGAATATTCCTGCTCATGTAAATGAAGAAACTCAAACATGCTTTTCTTCTTTTTTAAACTGTGCTAAATTTGAAAATGTTAAGTGCTCTTGAGCTCTAAAAGGCGCTATATAAATTTGACATTATTATTATTAGTAGTAGTATTTAAATAAATAATGGTGTCATTTGAAGGCATGTTTATAAATGTAAGAGTAACACTTAAAAATGCGCGTTTTTATTTCGTTTTGACACATTTCCGGTTTAAGCCCCGCCCACATCCAGTTCTATCTGAATACAGAGACAGATCATTTTGTCATATGAATAGATACAGATACAGATGATGGCTTCACAGCACACCCCTAGTAAGAGTGGTATGCAATAATAAGCTGCCTCCCAAGTCTCATACGTCTGTATTATTCTTTGTCATATTGTAGTGTAAGTAGTGTATAAGTAGTAGAGTTCACACTAATCTACAAGTACTTGGATGATATACTCCAACCGAAATAACTGAGTGTGGAATGTTAGACGCTTCGTACACTCTTAGCGGAAGGGGCAGGGTTATATGGCTGTGATGCTGGCCTGACTAAACTATTGTGAATGTGGCAAATAGCAAAATATTTGTGAAAACAGCAATTTCAAATGTGAGATGAAGGCTTTACCATCACCCTACGTTGTGTGAATATGTACGTTATTTAAGTGTTATGCCTAGTCTACACTAATACGTTTTCGTTTGAAAACGCATCTTTTTCTCTCCGTTTTGGCCTTCCGTCCACAATGAGATGGCGTTTTTGTCCGTGAAAACTGAGCTTTTTGAAAACACACTCCAAAGTGGATACATTTGAAAACGCTGTTTTCACTTTGTAGTGTGGACTGTGAAAACGGATGCTTTGGAAAATGATGACGCATATTTAGTCATGTGATCTATCCAATCTATTAGTTTATCTATTAGTTTTCTAATGTATCTGGATTAATGTCGACGTAGCCTTAGAATGAGGTTGGCTAATGTGTTAAAGCTAGCTGCATCACATCACGTGCATTTGAAACATCACTTTCATCAAATGAAATGGCAAATGCTTCCATGTAGTAAAAAAACCCCAATATTTTTCTATTTTAATACAATACCACAATTTGAAAATGTATACACTAGATGGTTAAGTGCATATAGTATAAGTGTATATTGCATGATTTGGGACACAGGCTGTGTCATTGCATATTGCATACTGTTTCACATACTAGTTTAAATAGTAGGCAGTATTTACTGTGTGATGTGCAGTAAGCAGTAGGCTACCGATGAACAGACAGAGGACCCTCTCTATGTGTCTCTCGATCAATCACCCACACATTTTGTTTCCTCTTTGTTTTTTTGTTTTTTTTTAAGTTTTGTTGACAAGGTTTCTTTCTCTGTTGTTTTTTTCTCTCTCTCTTTCCTCCAGTCCATTACTGTGCACCACACTAAAAGCACCCCAAAGTGTGTGTGTGTGTGTGTGTGTGTGTGTGTGTGTGTGTGTGTGTGTTTTATTTTAAAGTGTAAAATGAATAGAATAACAGAATAAAGAATATGAGGTGAGATAAGGGAGCTTCCAGTAAAATATCATACATGGATTTCTGAAGAACCCCTTGCAGTTAGATGACACCACAGTCTTTCCATTCTTTGAAGCATCACACACATACCCTACTGCAGGAGTTTGGTTTGAGTGACGGTCCCATTGTTCCAAGCTCTGCTTTTGCCCCACACTGAAGCTGAGACACAGATCCGGGAGTGAGCAGACAGAGAGAGAGATGACGGAGTGCATAGTGGACGCATGACTTAAGATTGGAGGTGTTGGTTTGGAGCATGCATCACCAACCTTAAGTACCTGTGCAGGTAGGCTAGCAATGAACAGAATCAATGCTTTGGGATTCCAGAGGTATCGGATTTCCCAAAAACAAATGACGACAGCCAGCATATAGCCCCTTGGCTCTGATAGTCACTTCATTGAGTCTTTAAACCCACATGCATGCAAGGAGAGTGACCTCATATCGACAATATTTCACTCACAATTAAGTCAGTCTGTAGCTGCTCTATGAAAATTACACTGTATTCGTTTGCTTACTTGCTTAGTAAACATTTCTAAGCCATTTCAAGCAGCATCATAAATCTAGTCAAAGGCTTTCTTTTTAAGAAATAATATGAATGAAATGTTGTGTTTTGTTTCAGTCACTTGAATGATGAGGTGTAGGAATAGTTAACAAAGAATTATAATTCTGTCATCATTTGCTCACACCATGTTGTTGACTTTATTGCTTACGTGGAACACAAAATTAGAAATGTAGAAGATTCTAAATGGGGAATGAAAGTGAATGGGGACTGGGACTATTGCACTCCAAAAATAAAGAAAAAGATGTACCATAAGATAGTTCATAAAACATGTGCACTTTATAAGTCTTTTGAAGCTATATGGGAGCTTTGTGTGAGAAACAGACTTCTTTTTTCGACATTTCTAAATAACGACTTAAATATTTGTCTGTTCCTCATTAAACCATCGTATGGCTTAATAAGACATGAAATATAGCACATGAGTCAAATGGGTTACTTTTATTAACAAATGTAACAAATTTAATCTTTGAGTGAACTAAACCTTTAAATGACTGAAGTCCTATTGTGCAAAACCACTCTGGTTTTGTTGCTGGCTTTATGACTGCGCACGGCCCTCTAATACAAAAAATATGTAGCCAAAGGCAATTCAACTGGAGGAGATAAAAACTGGCACGATCTACACACGCACAAACAAGCTCTCTTCAGTCAAGAAAGAAAAGAGAGGTGACAGAATACACCATCCCCCTTAACTAAGTATGTGTTAATGTGTGTATTTGTGTGTGAACCTGTGCACACCTGCCCTGCAGCTATGAATTGCATTGAATGAGGTTTGGCACTTGGCCCCTCAGCTTTTCATTCAGCGTGATTCAGAATGTGTGTGTGTGTGTGTGTGTGTGTATAGGTATAGGCAGGAGAGTTGCTGATTGAAGTTAGTGTGGTTTGTCAGTTTCGTTGGAACTGTCTGAACATGCTGAAGAGAAGCCACCTACTCATGTCTTCTTTCTCTCTGTCTGCAGTATGAGAGCATATACTGTTTATTCTGTCACAGGTTTCATACTAAGTGGGGGTGACCTGTGAATAAGGTTGTCACCACAGCTCCTAACCACTTCTACAGTTTTAGCAGTAAATGTGTTGTTAATATGCGTTATTAATAAAAATTGTATATCCTTTCTTATATGCTAAAATGAGAACTTTCCTGACCCATGACTTATAAATACAAAAATATTTTAATATGTAAAAAATATATTTATTTAATTTTTTTTTCAATTATTTGTCTTCTTTATCTTATTTATGCATACAATTTGGTTGGTTTATATGTTTTTTTTTATATATATATATTTTATTTATATTATTAGTAAAAAGTTTTCCTCCACCTGTACTTGTCTTTATAACTCAGTGATTTTATTCATACATTGTTTGATCTTATTGAACATTTATATAGAATTTATTGATGTATTGATGTATTGCATTTTCTCTTTAAATACGGGATGTTACAGTATTTTACGGGATGGGTGGCAACCCTACCTGTGAACTTGAGAGTTAGTGAGATAACCATATCACCACTATGCCCCTGACAGCCCTATGATCACACAGGAATTCACATTTTGTTTCAGAGAGTTCTGGTAACCTAGGATCGGGCCACATTATGCCAACTCACAGGCAAGCTCCATCTCCTATCAGACATTTTTGTATTGGCTCCACTGTGTTGACCCTCTCCTGTGGCATGAGCAGTGTGGGAGACCCGGGTTTGCATCCCGCATTGAAACCAGCAAGGATTCACGTTCAGATAATCAGTGACAAGCGTGATTTGGAGGTTGCCTTTTTCCCTCTAACATTACATTATTACAGCCTTTACAGTAAATAAAAAAATTAAAAAAATAGAAAAAACGTGCTTCAGAACTCACTTTTGGCGGCCCTCCATGGACATTTAACTCGGAAACGGACCTCACACGTGCCCAAATCCTTTCTGATGTGAAAGTGAAACTAAACAGGCATTACGTGTGACTTTCAGATGCGAAAGTGAAAGTGGAGATTTACAGTAAAAAAGGACTAAAATATCGATCTGTTTCTCACCCACACTTATCATATTGCTTTTGAAAATATGGATTTAACCACTGAAGTATAATGGATTACTTTTATGCTGCTTTTATCTGCTTTTGGCAACCATTCACTTGCATTGAAAGGACCAACATGAGGGTAAGTAAATGATGAGAGAATTTTCATTTTTGTGTATACTATCGCTTTAACAACGTGCAAGTATAGACTATATACTTGTAAAAGACATACAATTTGTTGAAGCTTTGTGAATGTACTGTAGGAGTTAAAATGGAAGCTTTTGTAATGTGCAAATGAGCAAAATGCTTTTGTTAGATGCATTGTGTGTTTGTGTGTTTGTGTGTGTGTGTGTGTCCTTGAAAATATTTATGTGTGCCGTCTCTGGAGGACTGCCCGGCCTTCACACGACTGCCAAGGGAGTGTGTGAGGGAGTCGGGTCAAGCACATAGACACACATAGATTATGACTTTCTTCCACCTGGCTTGGCTGTTTGTGAAAAGATGCACTGCCATAAGCTATGAAACCCTGCTGGGTTGGACCTTGGATGAATGTTAGGTTTAGGACTACAGTAATGCTGGATTTTCTCTGGAGTTGGACATCCTGCTGACCTTGAGGTCTGGGACCCGTCACACAGCGGAAACACCCTGAAACCCACTTTAAAACATACAGGAAACAGGGTCTGGAACTTTTACACACATAGACAGACATACACACACATTCAACTCCCACCCATAAGGGCCACTCGCCAAGACCCCGGCCGACATAGCTGACAGACTGCCTGACTTCTTTCTAAGTCTGCTGAACACATACTCACTCACCATGAGCAATGCATTTTCTTGGCACATCAGAGGGGTCTGTTTTCTTCATACACCCAGGCTCTGTTTCTAAAACCTAGTGAGCTCCCTCACTGCCTACAGGCAGCTGTCTTCTATGCAGCATCCTAACTGATATAGAAACTCAGTGACTAATTTGGAACACTAAACATACAGTAAATAGCAAATCTGTGCAACATACAAATAATGCTCCTCAAATAAAAAACTCGGGAGACTCAACCCTGCTGCTAAGATAATGACACAATACTCTAAGCATAAATATTCATAGCACACACAACATTTGGGGTAAAATAGTATTTTTTATTTATATTAAAGCTAAAGTGTGTAACTACATTTTTTTTTGAAATTATGGCTATCAAATTTACTGTGTTAATTTTATTTAATGTACTTAATTCTTTGAAAAATGACACGTAAAAAAATGAATCATGCTCCTGAACATAGTCAATGCCGTAATAAGGAATTCTTCTATGATTGGAGCATTTTAAGGTTGCAGTCCTGCCTTGATGTTTTGGGCCAATCCGGGCCAGTAGGTGGCTGTCTGCACCACCTCAGCTTGCAACGCACCTCATCAAAACAACAAGAGCAGCCAGGGGGAGCCTTTTAAGTTAGCAAAAAGTCCAGAGGACTGATTTTGTGAGGAAACACTCAATGAACCTGTTTGCTAATGTTTAACATGTTTTACACTAAAAAGTCCTTTTGTAGTGAACTATGTGTGGAGTTTCCTACAATAAAACGACTATTTTATAAGATAAGCCATGTACAATTTTGCGACAGGTAAGTGTCAGTTTCCAGCTATTTGTATGGTATCTGCAAACAGTGATTTACTTTGGTTTATTGATATCAGGGCCATTATATGATTGGCTAAAAAGGCACACATGATCCAAGTTGACCGTAACGCTCTGTCCTATGGAAGAGCAGTATCTGAGAGAAGCATATATATATCTAGAACAGCAGAGAGGGGGCAGGCATTTCAGCCTTTCACAAATGACATGCTATTGTGCTAAAATACTGCTGGACCAACTTCTTAGTATTTAATTCATTATATTTACCGTATAATCAATATCTCTGTTGACTTGTCTGCCATTTTGTTGCCATGTTAATATATATATTTAAGCAAAATCATGTAAGCAAGAGTGCTGTTACCGTACATCAGCAAGGCTGTGATTCGCCCATCGGGACTAGGCTGCAGGTAACCACAGCTGTTGATGTATGGACCAAAGCATGTTTTTTTGTGATATTATGTTATTGCTATTACACTACAATTCAATGAAACAAGTGAATTGTGTGTCAATCTACTTTCTTAAGGCACGGATTCAGGATCATGCTTGATCAGGCATGTTGTTTCAGAGAGTTCCAGTACTCTAGGATCGGCCATATTATGTTGACTCTCTAACAAGCATCATCTCTCATCAGATATTTTTGCTTCGGATCAAGCATATTTACCTTCCCTTGTGGCGCAAACGGATTCGCATTTCATCAACAGTGTCAGAGACTCAGGTTCGGATCCCGCATTGAATCCAGGAATTCGCATTATCAGTGATAAGCATGAATCACCACTGAAGGTTAGATTTATTTGTAAACATGTTCAGTGGGAGGCGGAGATATAAACACAGAGACTGAGTGCCCAGCAGAGCAGTGAGCCCTAGGGCCCGCAGTACCATCATGCAGCCTAGGTGACAAGGCAGGATAATCCTAATTATGTTGCCTACTTTTTGGAACAGCCAACAACTTGGGAGCGCGCCTATGATGCAGCTCACTAGGTTTTCAAACAGAACACCACTGTAATCTCTTTCCACAACTTCTTCATCGAGAACACTATGATTTGTCTGAGCCAAGTGCAATCTGTCTGTAACACTACGACTGAAGTCTACCCAAGATCCTCTATCTTTCTTTGCTTTCTCTCGTTTGGACATGTAGATAATGACCAAATACAAATGAGCCTCTATTCATCTCCGTGCGACAGAGGAAGCGGCTTCATTCTTTAGACTTCCAGCTGAGCTCCGCAGAACAGACCGCGGATGTCATCAAACTCCCTCTCTTAGAGAGATAATGAGCAGACCTGCGTGTGTTTACTCTCTGATTAATCACAGTAATTATTTTAACGCGGCTGTATTTCAGCGTGCCAGAATATCTGTTGATACCTCACCCTCATTTTTCACCTCTACAGGGAAGGGAAAACAACGAATCTTTAATGTGGCAGCAGCAGGGAGTTGAACTTGGCAACAATTTCAGAGTGTTATAAATATGTTAGCTAAACTGAGAAGAAGGCACCTCAGAGGGATTTTTTTTTATTGCTTATGGGTTGCTCTTTCATAGCTCAGAAGATTTAATGGAGTTCTCAATTATGTTTTGTTTAATTTCAACTTTGTCTCAGATGTTTCTCTTAAAATTCCTTAGAAGACATAAAATGAGACACAAATATGACAATATATGACATGTATAGTATATGAAACAATACAATTTTGATAGCAAGGCTCAGATAATTTGGTTTTATTAATGTAGTAATATTCCAAGTGCAATACAAGTTAAACTCAATCGACAGGATTTGTGGCATAATATTAATTGGCACAAAAAAATATTTCATCTCGTCCCTCCTTTAAAAAAAAAAGTTTTAGTGAGGCACTTACAAAAGAAGTGAATTGGGCCAATTTATGGAGGGTTTAAAGGCAGAAATGTGAAGAAATTATTGGATATACTGTTTACAGAAAAGGTTAGAAAATGAGTTTATCACACTATAATCATGTTAACACATTGCATATTGTTTAAGTCTTGTGGCTATACTTTTGAAACAGTGAGTATTTTAACATTTACGGATTGAAGTCATTCACTTCCATTGTACTGTTAGTCCCTCACTGTAACCCAAATCTTTGCTTTTTAAAGAAAAGGGGCAAGATGACATACATTTTTGTGGTAATCAACATTATGCTACAAATGCAGTTGATTGAACTTATCTTGTACAAAACCCTGAATATTCCTTTCTTAATAACATCTCCATGTTTTAATCACAGACTTTGGTATCTTGGAAAGTCTTAGCACAGTTTGAGACATTTTTGAGATCTCTTCTGAACTATGAGGAGACACATGTAAGATTACTAGGGTTTTTTTCTTAGGAGAATAATCTGAGAAGCAAAAGTCTGCATTTGCTCTCCATTAAGGCCATGTCCACACTAATTTGTTTAAAATTAAAACGTATATTTTTCTCCCTCCCTCCAAATTTGAAAATGCTGTCTTCACATTGTAGTGTGGACAGGGGAAATGAAGATATCTGAACATTATGAAGTATTAGAAATCATGTGACGCAGCCATATTATCCATTCAACCCAAAACAATCAAGATGGCGGCCAATGTTGTAGCAGAGATGTTGTGTCTGCTATTGACTTTGATAGCATTGTTAAAGATAAATGTTACTTTGTACAACCTTCACATTACATTCCGTCAAAGGTGATGGGAAGTTTACTTAAATATTATTCTGTTTCTCAGCAATTCTAAGTCCTTCTTTACTCTAAATTATTTCTAAAATTGAGTGGCTTGTTGTGGAGAATAACCACAATCATGGTTATACAATTTAAAAATGTTTTAATCCTTCTGTTTCTTTCTTCTTGTATCTCCACCATATGGTTTCCATATGTCAGCCTGGTCCAGAGCTCATTCATTAGTTTGTGCTTAGTCTGAACACACTTTACATTCACCATACACACCAGCCTAACTGAAAACACTCTACACACTCCAAACATTTTACTACACACCATCTCTGTTTGCCCTGCACACTGATTCTAACACATGCATTGACATCAATGGAGCAAGTCCAAGCTCAGAACCATACTTGAAGGGCAAAGTGTTTCTCTAGCAGTTTTAAATGTACCTTTCACAAAAAACGCCATTTCAGTTGGCTTTTTTGTAAGTTAAAAACAAAAATCATGGTCAGTGATTGCTCTATACAAAGTGAATGCATTTATTATTAAAATAATCAGGCTAATGTGTTTAGATGGATGTGACAAGGTTAAGGACTACTATCAGATTTAATTAAACACAGTTTTGTCTGTCTGGGTCACTGAATGACAGATGACTGAAGGTAAAAGTGTGGTTGAAGGTCTGATAACGGTGCTTTGATGAAGATCAAATCTAGAATCAGATACAGGCGGTTATCATTCAAACTTGTCTAAAACTCAAAGCTCCTTGTCGAAGTGATCACCAAGTAAGGAGTAACCCAAGTGTCTATGTTTCAGAGCTGCCGTCACCTCTGGCCCCCTCGTGCAAATGTAACCCCTCTCTATGACCTCTGGTGACCCCTGAACCAGTGGCAGTCTTGCTGACTGATATTCATCTGGGATGAATTACAGCATCTTCAAGCAGCACCCCGGGCACCAGACCTGTGATAACGAGTGAAGGAATCTGGGCCTCATTTCTATGATGGATTTACATCATATGACAAATTTCCATAGTGGGTGCTATAAAATGACCCTGAAGTGATAGTTCACCCAAAAATAAAATTCTGTCAGCATTTACTCGTTTTTTCAAACCAGAGGTGTAAAGTAACAAACTAAAAATACTCGAAATTGTACTTTTTTAAGTAGTTAAATGTTTTTATACTTTTACTTGAGTACATTTTAAGTCCTATAACTGTACTTTTTCTGTGCTATTTTCCCACCATCTGTGTTCACAAATTCCCTGTCCTGACCCCCAAGATTTTTGACAATATTTGTACGTCTAGTTGGATCAGAGAAATTGGATGGTAACTCTTACATTCACTTGGATCTTTGTCCTTTTTAAGAATCAAATGGATCCAGGCTTGTGTCATGGTTGGCGGAAGCTTTCCATTCTTTAATGATTCTGACTTCTAAAAAAATTTGAGCCAGTTCTGTAGCATAAGATCAGTAGACAAAGATGTGTATCCATAAAGATCAAGATAGAATTCTTTAAAAGCATTATTAATATCAATGGCTGAGATACATATTTTACCACCAGCAGATTTCACTGAGGGAATGGTAGGAAAAGACTCTCTCTACTTTATATATCTAGCCAAAAGCTTCCCTGCCTTGTCTCCTTACTCAAGGTATGACTATCTTGCCCTGAATAGCCAAAACTACACCTTCTGCGACAAAATAGTATTATATCTGTATTTCAATTGGGTTAATTCTCTGAGGCCATTCGTTGCTTCAGCTCTGCCTCTGCACTTTTAATACTCCCTTCCAACTCCACGAGTTCTCGTGCTTTGGATTTTTTAGTGAATGTCTTTCTGGCACTTTTGCTTCACTATGTGAATAGTGAATAGTAATGACTCCCCTGATCTTACTTGAGCCTGTATTAAAGAAAATATGCCCAACCCATATCTTCCCAAATGTAACATCTTCCTGCGGGGAAAGATGCGTTTCTACACTATATCATATTTCTTACGTTTAAGAAAAGAAATAACCTTCATTCTTTTTATGGGGTGCCCCAACCCATTCACATTCCATGTGGAGAGAGACAATCCACTCATATTAACATTTGACATTTTGACATATAAGAAAAAATAGATTGTCAAAAATAAAATAATACAGACCACATTCGACATTGGTGCAACAATTAACCCCCAAAACGTTCCCCAGAATAAAACGAACAGAAAAAACGTGTGCATATCCCGCTAAACACAAACAGTCCATGTACACCTATGAGAACCCCCACGACAACTTTGCCGTCTGATTGCTCAACTCCGTTTTTTCTTTACAAAAATTTGTAAGACAGAAATACACAACAGAAGGTAGTCTATAAAACAGACTCCAGCCGTAAGCGCACACACAAAAAAAACATGATATTCATCCACTTAACTGTCTCGAAGGTGTGTGCCTCCACAAAACAAGCTCCAGCCACAGGCGTAACCAGCACAACAAAAACAAATGGCCATTCAGTTCTTGATTCAAACTCAAAACAATGTCTTGCAAGACATATTCCACAAAACCAACTCCAGCCAACAGGAGGCATAAGCACCCAAAACGAGCAGATGTATCCACAAGCTGTCCCGAAGAAATTATTCGACATAAAAAAAACTCCGCTAGTCGGAACCAGCACAAAAAAGGTGCCCAGCTTCCTCGAACAGTCGAGCGTATGTTTATTGTGACAGTTCCACTAGACGGCCACATGAAAATCACCAAATAGCATACTCACACCAATGTTTTTATGAAAGACAGTGCTTGCTGGCAAGAAACATCAGTGCAAAAGCAATCTTCTGTTGATTAGATTGTAAGAGATTCTTGCATTCCTTGAAACAATCATGTTTCTCTCTTGTCAAATTTGCACAGTCTTGGATAAAAAAAATGCTGTAGTTCTTCCAAGAAGGTTTCCTTTGCTCCTCATGTAACACAAGAGCTTTATCGGATGATCTCAGAAATTTGGCTAGATTTGATCGGGGCCTGTCTCCCTCAGCGGATTTGCGAGCCGGAACTCTGTGAGCTCGCTCGATTTCCAGCTTATGGCCTGTTATGCAGAGCAGACTCTGGAGGAGCTCATCTAGGAATTTCTCCATATCTCGGCCTTCCTCATGCTTAGGAATTCCAACAATTCGGACATTGTTTGGTCGATTACGATTCTCAAAATCCTCAATTTTTTCCGAAAAGCTTTCAAAATATAAACTTGCCTGCTATACAACAAACTACTCTGAATGTTCTGGAAAGGTGACTTTGAGAACTCTGAATGTACTTTATGTCTTGTTATACAAACCTGCTCCTCAGTTTATGAAAGTGACTCACCTTTTGACCCTGTGTGAAGTTTAAGTTACCTGTTTGGGCACATGTTGGTTTGGAATTAACCATTGGTGGATCTGTGCCTACTGCCTTGGTTCACTGTATGACCAAAGACTGTGTTCAAAGACATAGATAGACAAGACATGTATATGCCTCCCACGGTTAATGAGCCAGTGCCTATGCCTCCCATGGTTAACGAGCCAGATCCCAAGCCTCCCAGGGATACTGTCAGTGCCAGTAGCCTCGACCATCCCAGAGCCAGTAGCCTCGACCGTCTTAGAGCCAGTACCAGTAGCCTCGACCGTCTTAGAGCCAGTGCCAGTAGCCTTGACCGTCTCTGAGCTAGTGCCAGTAGCCTCGACTGTCCCAGAGCCAATGCTAGTAGCCTTGACTGTTCCTGTAACAATGCTCTCAGTTGTCCGGAAGAAGAGGAGGAGAAGAAGGGCTCCTACTCCTGAGTCTCTGTCCATGTTTATGACCACGGAGGTTGTTCCCGAGTCTCTGTCCATGTTTAAAACCATGGAGGTCATTCCCTAGTCGCTCTCCATGTTTACGACCATGGAGTTTGTTTCCCAGTATCTGCCCCTGTTCATGACCATGGAGGTCGTTACAGAGTCCCTGCCAGTGTTTACGACCACGGAGGTCGTTTCCCAGTCTCGGCCCATGTTCACGACCATGGAGGTCGTTCCCAGTCTCTGCCCCTGTTCATGACCATGGAGGTTGTTCCCAGTCTCTGCCCATGCTCACGGCCATGGAGATCATTTCCCAGTCTCTTCCCGTGCTCACAGCCACGGAGGTCGTTCCCCAGTCTCTGCCTGTGCTCACGACCATGGAGGTCGTTCCTCAGTCTCTGCACGTTCTCACTCCCAGTTCTCCTGACCCCATCCCTGCTCTGTGGCCACATCCCAGGCCTCCTGACCCATCACCTGTTTGTCAACGATCTGCTCCAGACGTGCAAGAATAAGTGACTTTGTGAAACTTGAGTTTACTACATATTCACTTACCTGTTTGAAACTTGTCTGTTATACAACACACTTCTCTGAATGTGCTGGAAACGTGACTTTGAGAACATTATGTCTTGTTATACAAACATGCTCCTCAATTTATGAAAGTGACTCACCTTTTGAACCTGTCTGAAGTTTAAGTTACCTGTTTGGGCACATGTTGGTTTGGAATTAACCATTGGTGGATCTGTGCCTTAGTCAGAGGTGTATGACCAAAGACTGTGTTCAAAGACTTTGTTCCTTACCTGAATACTCACCTCACATTTCTTATCTTCTTTTCCTGTGTTCAGTGCAATAAACTCCCGCATCTGGGTTCATCTCAGCTCATGAGTTTGCGTGTCATTACAACTCCAGTGGTTAAATCCATGACTTACATTTACATTTACATTTATTCATTTGGCAGACGCTTTTATCCAAAGCGACTTACAAAAGAGGAAGAACATCAGCGAATCATCTTAGGGAGACAGTGGTACAAAAAGTGCCATATTACAAAGTTTCACTATCATCAGAATAGTACACCAAACAGATTTAAGTGCAACAAGAAATGTAAATAATTTATTTATTTATTTATTTATTTATTTTAGTGACCGGTTAAGTGCTTTTGGAAAAGATGTGTTTTTAGCCGTTTTTTGAAGATAGAGAGTGAGTTAGCTTCCCGGATTGAGTTGGGAAGGTCATTCCACCACCGTGGTATGATGAAACTGAAAGTCCGGGAAAGTGGTTTGGTGCCTCTTTGTTTTGGTACGACAAGGCGACGTTCCTTAGCCGACCGCAGGCTTCTGGTGGGAACGTAGCTCTACATAAATGTTTTTAGGTATGCTGGAGCAGACCCAGTGACTGTTTTATATGCCAGCATCAGGGCCTTGAATTGAATACGTGCATGAACCGGCAGCCAGTGGAGAGAGACAAAGAGTGGTGTAACATGTGCTCTCTTAGGCTCATTAAAGACCAGACGTGCTGCTGCATTCTGGATCATTTGCAGGGGTCTAATAGCACATGCAGGAAGGCCTGCAATGAGAGCGTTACAGTAGTCCAGTCTAGTTATGACAAGTGATTGAACGAGCAGTTGTGTGGCATGTACAGAGAGGAAGGGTCTTATCTTCCTGATATTGTAGAGTGTAAATCTACATGATCTTGCAGTTTTTGAAATGTGGTCTGTGAAATTTAGCCCATCATCAATGGTTACCCCTAGATTTCTGACCGTTTTGGAAGGCGCAACTGTAGTTGGACTTCAGAAGTGATGTGATAAATCTGGATGAGAAACAGATCAATATTGAAGTCAATGTTTGCTAGAAACTTTTCTCTGCCCAGTAGTTGGCGATATGCATGAAGAATGTGAATCACCAAAAACACAAGATGAAGAATGTGAAAGTTAAAGTGGAGACTGACTGAGCAGGGAGGAGAATTGTAAGTAAAAATTGACTTAAATATTGATTTCACCTAAATCTATCATATCGCTTGAGAAGATATGGATTTACGTAACCACTGGAGTCATATGGATTATGCTACTTTTATAATGACTTATGTAATTTTTGGTGCTTTAAAATGTTGGCACCCATTCACTTGCATTGTATGGACCAAAACAGCTGAGATATTCTTAAAATCTTAATTTGTGTTCTGCTGTAGAAAAAAAGTCATACACATCTGGGATGGCATATAAGGGTGAGTAAATGATGAGAGAATTTTCATTTTTGGGTGAATTAATCCTTGAAAGCCAGATGTGGCCTCTGTACAAAACAACTTTACCCACCCCTGCTCTATCTCCTCTATTGTATGGGAAAAGACATGCCAAGTGACCCTGCTTTTTTAGCATTTTTTGCAGTCCATTTACACGCAGCGGTAACTCACTTTGTCAGCATTAAGGGCATTTTAGACCCTACATACACATCTTTTCATTTCTGTAATCATGTCGCCCTTTTATTATTTGGAATCAGGTTCAAGTAGTGTTTATCATAGATAAATTATGTATATTAAAATGTTGGCAGTCAAAAATACCTATAAAATACATATATTTATTATTCTTTCTGGCCATTAAAAGTCATGAAAGGGAATGTAAATTACAGTATGTGTGCTACATTTTTAAGTTGCATCATACAGTTTTTATTATAATAGGGCATAGGTTTGCAACTCAGTACTCAGTACTCATTACTCATGTGTACTTTTAAATGACCTACTCTTTTACTCTTACTTGAGTAGTTTTTAGGACTGGTACTTTTACTCTACTCACACAATTTCTTTTTTGGAAGTAACAGTACTTTTACTTAAGTATGATTTTTCAATAATCTCTTTACACCCCTGTTCCAAACTAATATCACTTTCTTTCTGACAGAAATTGAACTAACACTTCTTTTGAGGATGAAAATTATGAACACAGTCCTCTTGTGGGGGTGAACGAGTGTTCTTAAAGGAAGAGGCAGATATTATTTTACCTTTCAAGTAAAGGCCATGCTGGTAATGTAATCCTCTCTATTGTGCTTTCATAAAGCTGTCCAGCTTCTGTGGAAAAACTTTGCCTTCTGCTTAGATATTTGGAATTAATACTAGGATTTTGCAGAATACACAGAGAGTACACAATAAGGAACAGTTCATACATGTTTTCTTTCTTCTTTTTCTGGTTTAGCTGCTTGACAAGCATAGTCATGCTGTTCGGCAACAAAACTTAAAGGTGCCCTCAGTAATTTTTGTCTTTGTGTCATCTTGGACTTACACTGACACCTAGTGACTTGGATGCAGCATCATTTAAAATCAACAGTTTTCAGTTTCAAATGACATTGTGGAACTTTAGTACTCACAGTCAGCCATGATTAATTTTAATCAATGAGTGAAAGTGTCAAACAACAGGACGGTCACTGAGATTAAGCGAGTAGTATTCAGATAGTCATGTGATTCTAACATGGCAGCCCCCATGTGCAGAAACTCTCCATGTAGAATAAACAGCTTTTATAAGGTTACTGTTACTGAGTCTTCATTTGATTGTGTGTTGTCATCATTTCCTACATATTTAGCAAAATTACAATTCAGGATTTTAGGAGTTAAACTTTTTTAATGAGGAAAAACAAAAAGCTAATTTATAGGGTTAGTTCACCCCAGAATGTTTACTAACCTTACTCTGTCTCGCTTTCTTTTGTCCATGGAACACAAAAAGCAGATATTTTGCAGAATGTTGAAGCTGCTGTTTTCCATACAATGATAGTGAATGGGGATGGAGCTGTCAAGCTGTCAAAACACAAACACACACACACACACACACACACACACACACACACACACACACACACACACACACACACACACACACACACACACACACATGTTGTGTTTCCATGTTTTATGGGGACTTTCCATAGACATAATGGTTTTTATACTGTACAAACTTTATATTCTATTCTCTAAACCTAACCCTACCCCTAAACCTAACCCTCACAGAAAACTTTCTGCATTTTTACATTTTCAAAAAACATAATTTAGTATGATTTATAAGCTGTTTTCCTCATGGGGACCGACAAAATGTCCCCACAAGGTCAAAAAGTTTGGGTTTTACTATCCTTATGGGGACATTTGGTCCCCACAAAGTGATAAATACAAGCTCACACACACACACACACACAAAACACCATAAAATATGACAGAAGTTGTCCATGTAATTACATTCCAATTCTTCTGAAGTAATACAATAGATCTTCCCACTTCAGGCACATACTTTTACATGGAACTGCTACTTTTTGTGGCTTTTGCACAGGAGGAACCGTAGCTCCTATAAGCCATTTAGAGAGACTTTTTTTAGCTACTACTTCAGGGTAGGCACTCATTGGGAGAAGAGGAAATGTAGGAGGTGCTGCAGCCGGTGATTGATCAAACGCATGACGTACAAAGCATTTAGAAACATGAAGAGTCGACAGCCACCATGAGTAAACAAACATGTAGCTGCTAGCCTGCTATTCAAAGGATTGTGCTAAGTTTCCAATTCGCTTATCAGAAATAGCATAAAACCAAACAAGGCCTTCATGGCTCCTAACCTCATCCTCCACAGTTTTAGCAATAAATGTGTTGAGTTAATATACGTTATTAATAAAAATTGTATATCCTTTCTTATGCTAAAATGAGAACTTTCCTGACCCGTAACTTATATAAAAAAATACATCAACATTTATATGTTAAATAAATATATATATATATATTTTTTTTTTTTTATCTTTATTTATAATCTTTATTTATTTATGTATACCTTTTGGATGGTTTCTACATATCTTTTAATTTGTTAATCATTTTAATTTATTTTATTTGTTTATTTTTCCTTTACCTGTTCTTGTCATTATGATTGTATTAATACATTGTTTGATCTTATTGAACATTTATATAGAAAAATCTCCACAGGACATTTCAAATGTTCCCTTACCACACCCTCCACAGTATTAGCATGTTTTAGCACCATGTGTGGACTTGCCTACGTAGGGTAAGGGACCGTCTGAAAGATTTTCCAACTTATCTCAATGTTAAGTTGGTGCTCTGGAAGGAGTTCAACATGATGCCAACTGACCGGCTTAAATACGGGATGATCCTGTATTTTACGGGATGGGTGGCAACCCTATGTGTGACTGTGTGTACTGTGTGACTATTCAGAAAATAAAGTTATTTCTGAATTACTACATAAACAAATTTTCCTAGGATAATGGACATGAATAATATGATTTTTATCAAGAGTGGGTAATTAAAATATATAATAAACAATCATCATCGCCCCAACAATAGTTTTTAAATGTAATTTTCTGTTACATCAATGTAGTCAAGCGTTTTGTGACCTTGTTGTGTTTTGATGCACAATATTTGATTGTTTGAGGGCACAAATAAGATTTGAACTTATGCTACTAAATAACTTTGCTGATCTTTTTAACAGGGTAGACATCTCTTAAACAATGTGTTTGTAAATGAAGCTACATGCTAAAGTTGTATTAAAAAAATCTGGTGACATCTTTAATTTTACACAACAATAAATACATAAGGTATCACTCAAAATCAGTTACTTTAGATGAAACTAAAAACACACATGACAGTGGTTAAAGGTCACAGGTAGTAGATTTAAGGGCCAGATGGGGTTTGTTCTGCCCCTGTATTTAGTTACCCTATAGCGGTAATTCACGTTGCATCCTTTGTGTGAGTCTGGTGTACCTGAGCATCTATACAGATGGACAGGAAATGTGCTAAAACTGAAATGAGTGTTGATGTCAAGACACACCAGACCCCTGTCTTCAAGATGGCTGATTTCAAAATTAGTTTTATGCCTACTAATTTATGGTTTAGTTATTTTATGCTGATTTGAGACTCTTTGGGGCCATTCACACCAAATATGTTTCTGCCTCCATTTGTCTGATGAATTTGTTGTAAAATAACACACATCTAGGCTGGTAATGCAGCTAAGACGCAAAGCTGAGACTTTGATTTACTTAGCCAATGTCTATCTTTCATTTGGTTATTTTGCAGTGGTAGCCAGTACAGTTCTTTTAAATAACTGAATTAATTTGTCGAAGTGATTTGGAACCATTTATGGGTGGTCACACTACACTTCGTGCTCCATTCAGTCCCATTCAAATGCATTGCATGTCACAAGCTGACCTCTTGGCTCAATTCAAAGAATACAGTATACTGCATATTTTAAAGCTGCATGTTTTATTGTTGCAGGGATGATCCCCCAGAGTTCACATGCTTTTTACTTGACCTAAAAACAGTGTACAGATATTCTTGGCACCTTTTAGTTTTTTGTAAATGGCCAGAGTGGTGTGTGTCAGCCTAATGAGGCAGAGAGAAACATGGCATTTGGCAAGGTGCTGGGGCACACTAATTGGCTTCTCAGATTACTGTACAACCAGACTACCTGATCTGCACCAGTGGCCTTCACTAATGCGGGTGCGCACACACACACACACACACACACACACAAACTCAGCAATGTCTACAGCTCACCTACCATACATTACCATGTTAACCCACTGTTGAAGACCACTGCCTTTGGTGATATATAAAAGAAAAGTAAAGAAAAGGTTTCAAGAACATATAGTTCTTCATCAAGTTTGGGTAGAATACTTAAAGAAAGTATTCTGGGCTGATTACAAACACTCTCTGAATTTTATTCAATACATCACATGAAAAATGTACATATTCAGAATGCTTTTAGAATACATAATTATAAGGGCCAGGTACAATTAGAAGAATTATGTGTGATATGTCATTACTATCTTATCTGACTCTACACCTATGGTTTTAACATCTAAGTTATTTTGATTGGCTAGTTTCTTTTTAATTAGATAAGGGTTCGGACTCTAATGTTTTTCTTTATGAATGCCAAAAGGCTACCCGAAAGCAGATTGTGGTCAACTATAGTTTTTAGCGCACATTTTTACATGTAAGAAAATGCTACTTTCAAGACCCAAATGCCCCTATCTGTGACTTTGCACGTGAGCAGCACATAACCTATAGAAATTATAATAAAGTGGATAGTTCTGGTCCTGGATGCTGATTGTCAGCAGCCATGCTTTATTCACGATAAAGCACAGCTGTGACCTATCACAGAACTTCTATTTGTATCACTCCGCAGCACTCATAGCTGACAGCTAAGTTGTATTGAGCATTTATGAGTAATATGAAATTCATTCAGATTTCTAGTAATTCCCACATTAGATATTAATATAAATAGTATATTATGTTATATTAAGATAAAAAGATGTATTCACATGTATAACACTGACTTTGCTATAGTTAATGTATATTTTGAAACGTCAGATCATTTGTACATTTGATTATTTTTTTAAATTCCATATTAATTAAAAACTTTTATATTTGTTAGTTAACATATCAATAAATATCAAGCTTTTTACATGTATGAACAGTTACGAACATATTAATGACTTTTAATTTTAGATGAAAACCATCGGGTTATGAATAATTTATAAGCATGCATTCTACCTGGTCAAAATTGACCCGTGAATGCAAAAGGTGTATGCATATTCTAAATGCAATAGAAGGGTTAATACATCTGGACAAAAACATTTATGTCATGTCATTGACCCATATTGTTTGGAAGTTGCATTTAAATTCCACTTTGTGCAATAATAAGATAAGACATGTGCAACATACTCCTCATTTCTCCCAACAGAGCTTGCCAAACTCCCTTTATTTGTTTTTGCTTTTGAATAAAGCCAGTGTGCATGCTGAAAAAATGCATTCAGAAGGTTTAAAGGCATTTTAACAGTGGCATATCTAACCTAAGAACTTAATCATGGTGCAGGAGATGTGATGCCAGACTGCTAAATAATGAAAGGGGTCAGACATTAGGTGGTTTGACCTCAGGTTAATCACCTTGAGAGAGAGAAAGAGAGACTGTTCATTCACAATATCCCAATTAACAAAACATAGGAAGTGTGCTGAGCAATGACAATCAGATGGTTTTGTTTATGGCAGAAGAAAGACATTCCGTGCAATACATGTAGTCAAACAATGTCTACCAACTGATTTCAAAGAACTATGTTTTATACTGTACTAAAACTGTTAGAAACTACCAGAGAACATTCAAATCAAGGCAAACCTTATTTTTATTCAAATGTGTCATTATACACAGGAGAACAAAATTACATTCTTTTTAAATGCTCTGGTACAATATATTGACTATAGACAATTAAAAAGGACAATGTGTGACATTATTCAACATGTAAAAGTATACACAGTAAACCTAGTGCACGCAAATCATCCCACAACAAGCACAAGACATAACAAGACACAATATAGCATGTGAAATAGTATACTGAGGTACTATAAGAGTACACTCAGGCAAATTGCATTCATAACAGTATACAAATAATTGAAAATCAATTCAAATTGGCATAGAGGGTGGGTGGACAGTCCCAGAACAGAACGTACATAAAACAGTATGTAGTTAGCCTATATGAGGTTGGTAGCAGTCTATAATAATAAACAATTATTACAGTAATGTTATTACAACTCAATTTTACATTAAGAAATGGGAAGTGAGTGGTGCAGAAGTGAACAAAAGTTGCCGGCGTGGTGCATAGGGAGATATTTGAGGTATCACTCATATACAGGGGCAGACAGGCCATAGGGAGAACCGGGACTTTTCCCGGTGGGCCAGCCGCGAAACGAGGCCGGTTTTTATTTCAAATCCAGGGCTGATTTCTCTTCCCGGTCCACCCCTGCTCATATATGCTCAATTTTGATACTTCGGGTGAGAAGTTTGAGAAATAATAATAATAATGCTTGGCTTAGCATGCAAGACTAATAATAAATCTCAACATTGTTTAGAAAAAAAAAGTGACCCATATTGATTTTTGAAGCTGTTTATGAACCCAGAATGTGGCCATATCTATGTTGGAAGAGATATGTTTGTTTAAACCAGTCAAACAAAGAATACATTTGACTTTGGCACCATGACGCTTTATCAGATGGCTCCTCGAGGAATATTCTGTTGCCATCAAACACATCTGCTTATATCCATATATTATATATATTATTTCTGCATATATTTTAAATCAATTTTGGAATTTTAACAGTCGTGGAGTTTTCTGTGAATGTGGCAGACACTGAAAATTTGACTCGAGTTATACACGCAGTCGGCTCGTGCACCAAGCGCGAGAAAGTGTGAACAAGCTTCTCTCATGAACACTCCAAGGAGATTGAAGATTTACAGTGAATAAGGACTTACATTTTGGTCTGTTTCTCACCCAAAGCGATCATATCGCTTGTGAAGATATGGATTAATTTTATGCTGCCCTTATGTCCTTTTTGGAGCCATGTTATGTACAAAAACAATCAAAATATCTTTGTTTGTGTTCCAGAGATGAAAGAAAGTCATATGAGTTTGAAACCAAATGAGGGTGAGTAAATTATAAAAGAATTATAATCTGTGTGTGAACTATCCCTTTCAATCTTCTGAGCAATGAAAGAGCAACTGCGATCTGATGCAGCCCAAATCGCAGGAACTGATACCTCCTGAGCGCTTCACAGAAAGGTGTGTCAAGCAAGCCTGAAAGAAAAACACATATTTATGCCTGTAAAAATATCATCATCATTGAGTTGGTGTTGGATCAGCTCCACATGTTGCTGACGGGTGTCAAATATTTCAGATGACTTTGGTGACCTTTGAAGGTGGGCTTGTATGGCCTCACCTCAGGCTTCTGCTGCAGGCTTTGAGTTTTGATGAGGCTGCCTGGGGAGCAACTGACCCCAGAAACACTGAAAAGGCAGTTTCCAAAGCTGTGGTAAAAGACAGGGAGGCTTTGTTGGGGCTTTTAAGAGTGAAGGGCCATTTCCTGCCTTCACAGGAAGAAGTCATATTGGAAACAGATTTGCTCGCCCGTCTGTGTCTGATCTGGAGCTCTGTAGTAAATGCTAAAGGGAGAAACAGAACTGCTCTTCTTATTAGAGGAACACAAGGACTGCTGTGTGTTAGCAGCACAGTATGAGGAAAGATGAGTGATCTGTCTTGAGTATGTGTCTCTTTACTAAACTTATGCTCATTATTCCTATCATTGGTACATCATGCCAATATTTTAATCTTTAGCCTATTTTAATCTTTAATGACTAAAGTAATGTTCATTTGTTTATTTTCTTTGTTATTCCAGTTCATTTCTAATTTTACTCTGCAGCTTTATATTTTTATTACTGTATTTTTATTATAATTTATTCATCTCATATACTTTTTTATTTACATCAAAAAAGGTAAATAACAATAGAATAAAAACAAAACAAATACATGAATGTTTCCTATTACAAACTTAGGCCCCTTACAATATTTAAATGGTGTCTTCCTTTTCATACAATGTCAATTTCACCTTTGAAATAAACAAAGTATCTAAACCTTAACTAAAGTCTGTTCTTCCATTTTATTTTAGTTTATTTTACACCGTAGTTTGTACAGTTTGTCATTTTATTTGTAAATACTAACTGTTTACTCCATTTGCAACATTGTTATTTCATTTGATTAATTTCACACTGCTTTGGCACTACAAATGAATTGAAAACTTGAATTGAGCTTGAGAAAGGACTTTAAAAGTAAATTAAAAAGACTATAAAAGTAAGGTAATAAACAGGGATGAAAAAAGGATGTTTTGAAACTAATCCGCTGTGTCTTTCCACTTCCTGCTTCTTAATATTGTTATGTGTTTAAAAAGATCAACTCAATCTCTTCATAACTCTCGTTCTTTCTCTGCTGCAGTTTGCTCCTGTATCGGTGCAGGATTTTCAAATATAAACACATAAGAGAGCCAAATATGGGAGGCACCCAATCATGACAGGAGACAGTGGCCGCCCACACAGGCGCAGGCTGAGTCTCATAAGCTCTACAAACATAAATACTGCAGCCAGTTCAGATTCAGAGAGAAATTTCCTGCAGGAACCCAAACCAGTGGGAGTGAAGATATGAAACCTTCCACTGAATGCAGCCAGCCATCTATTGGGTATATATAAAACTGTCAAAGCCGAGCCAACTGACCCTGGCGTCAACCCAAACATCACCTTCCTGCAGTACTCGAGAGAGCATGAAATTTCAGCACACTTGCACACACACTTACACACCCGACAGCAGATCCATGTGTTCCACAACTCTCTCCCTCTCTCAGTTTGCCATTTTAAAAGTACTTTTAGTATGTTTTCTTTGCATACAATATATCCAAAGAATCAATAATAATTAAATAAATACAAATAATGTGTCAATATTGGTAATAAATAACAATAATATAATAATCACAAGAAATGAATGAACATTATGAATACTTTATTTAAATAAAATACATGTTGAACAAGACATAAATAAACACTACAATTACTCTTGTACAGATATACACAGAAAACTAGCCATACAAGACGAACTCTCTCACATGCACACCATCTTTACTACTAAACAATGTTTTAGATGACACTGTTAACACTGGAAGCTGCATTAGTTAATAACCTTTAAACTATTGATTCGGTACAGCCAGACAGCACTACGGTCTGCCTAAGATCATCTGAATAAAATCCAGTAACCGTTTCCTATTGGAGCCGTAGATGTTGGTTGCCACAGAGATGGCCTTGGGGTCAGAGAAAGTGTGCCAGTGTAAGGACCCCCCACACTGAGGCAGGACACCTGGTTACACTCTGTGTACATTACTATAGCTCTGGGGATGCCTTGTTCATGTTTTCCCTTAAGTAAGAATGTGGCAAACCTATACAAGAGGGCATAAAAAAGGCATTGGAGAATTAGATTTTTTGTAATGTTCTCGATTCCAATCTTAACCACCATTCATTTGTTAAACAATGCAAATACTGAAGTCATCATGTACAAATTAACCTAGTATGCCTAGATAACATTTGGCTACAGACAAGTTGAGGTATTTCTGAACAATTAGCAATACTTTAAATTCTTACTAGCACAAACCAAGCTAAACATAAATAAGCAATATTGCTTTTGAAAATCAGATTGTTTCTTGAAAAATCATATCTTTTTTTACAGTATTCCCAAAAAGCATTTAGACACTTAAGCCACCCTTAAAGGGGTGACATGAGGAATAACCTTTTCCTTGTTTTTTTTAAATATAAGAGGTCATTGTACTATAAAAAACATACTGTAAGTTTCAGAATTGAAAACTTCCTCAAAAGAAAAATAGCATTTATTTAAACCAAGCTGCAAAAAAGGCTCGTTTAGAATTTGTGGAAGTTGTGATGTCACAAATACATATGTAACGCCTTGTGGAACTGAGGGGCGGTTTTGGACCGGGCGCGCGATATTCCGACCCAGCCCTGCCCCCCTCCGCTATTTTTCCATCATTGCACCTTTGGCCGCACCCACTGGTGCTCAGTCTGTCACACAGTTGAAGTGGAGAGAGATGGCGCCTGTCATAGGAGATTCATCAAATGTGAACTTGCACAGGAAACCTTCATGTGCCTGTCTGGATTTAATGTTTTTTCTACATAAACATGCACAGACAGACATCTTTGACTGGTTGATAGATATCTAGGGCAGCTTTTAAAAACACAGTGTCAAGTTAAAACTCTGAAGAGGTGAAGCTCTCTGTCATTCAGCAGCATGGATGCCTTCTTTGCCCATCTGCGCTATTTTTAGTTTTTGGTCTATGAAATGGAATGACACTGAAACTGGATGTGGATGTGTCTTCAGCTTATTTTAGAGAGGATTGTATATTCGGCTCATATCATACCAGTCATGATACAATTCAAGCTTTGCAAAGGAACTGTTATTGAAGGATGGGGCAGTTAAAAACACTTGGATGCGGTTGCAAAAACCATGAGTAAACAGTTTCATTCATGTATATTTCTTATGTCATGACTGTGTGATAGTTTATGGTGCTGACACCCTGTTTACACTGGAGCGCCTGTTGGCGCGACACAATGCAACTGCTTGAGGATATCTACACGAGTTGCGTTGACACAAACTTTCTAAACCATTTATTTGTGTTGTTGGCAGTAGTAACACAACAGCGTGCAGCACAAAATGGAATGGGACATCTATTTACTGTCGGCACAAACCAACACGCTGCAACAGATGCTTCCATGGTAGACAGCATCATTGATTATAATGGGTTCTATTGCTTTTGTGTGAGTATTAACAGTCGTGCTTGAGATGAACACTTTTATATATTCGGATGCAATGTATTGGATGTGCGTTATGTGTAAACCCTGACATTCAACTTTATAATGTTTTTGGTGCTTATTTTTTTGCGATTGAGTTAAAAAATGGCTCTATTCAAGGGGCTGCACGATATTAGCCAGTGGGAGAGGGAGTGAATGTCTGTAACGGTTACCTTGTCTTGTTTTTTCCGTTGCCCTTTGTTTTTCACTTTTGGCACCCTTGTAGCTCCTTAGTCTTGTTTTCCCTCGTGTTCACTGTTCATTGTTTTCACTTGCCCTTGTTAATTTGCCTTTTGGTTTCTGTTAATCACCTTGTCATCTAGTTTGTGTTCTGTTTGTTCATTGGCCCCTTTGTCCCATGTTTTTGTATTTATATCCTGGTTTTTGGTTCAGTCCTTGTCTGTCGTTGTATGTTGTCAAGCCTGGAATGTTTCCCCTGTCCGAGTTTACTTGTTTATGTTTTGTTTCCCCATCGAGGGTTTTTCCTTTGTGTTTTGCCTGTTTACCTTTTGAATAAAAGTCTGCATTTAGATCCGCGTCTCCTCGCTGCCTCATTCGTTACAGAACGACAGACCAAACAATGGATCTAGCGGCTTTTTTCAATGAGCTGGCCCAAGCGGATCTGTCGATCTGCGAATACGCTTACTTTTTTGTCGCCGCGACCAGCATTGGCGGATGGAGTGAGGAAGCGCTGAAAGCGACGTACCGAGTCGGCCTGCCTCTGGCGCCCGGTGGCAAGAGTCGCCCGAATCGAGGGGTACACCTGGCGGAGTATCGTCGATCTAATCTTGTCGGCGTTAGCAGCTGACGAACCTCCCCTCTCGATTCCGGGTGTGCTCTCCACGGGAATCAACACCTCCACGCTGCCAGCTTGGTCCGCTCCAGAGCCGGTGTGCCCAGCTTCCTCTGCTCCTGCGCCAGCGTGCTCAACCTCGTCAGCCCGAAGGAGGAGGAGGAGGGCAGAAGCTTCTGCTCGCTACTCCACACCTTCCACGGTCAGCGAGCCTGTGCCCACGCCTGCCACGGCCAGCGAGCCAGAGCCCACGCCTGCCACGGCCAGCGAGCCAGAGCCCACGCCTGCCACAGCCAGCGAGCCAGAGCCCTCGCCTGCCCCGGTCTGCGAGCCAGAGCCCTCGCCTGCCCCGGTCTGCGAGCCAGAGCCCTCGTCAGCTAAGGTCAGCGAGCCAGAGCCCTCGCCTGCCCCGGTCTGCGAGCCAGAGCCCTCATCAGCTACGGTCAGCGAGCCAGAGCCCTCGTCTGCCCCGGTCTGCGAGCCAGAGCTCTCGTCAGCCACGGTCAGCGAACCCAAGCCAGTGCATACCACGGTCATCCAGCCAGAGCCTGTCGCCTCAGAGGTCAGTGAGCCAGTACCTGTCGCATCAGAAGTCAGTGAGCCAGTGCCTGACGCTTTGGTCGTCCCTGAGCCAGCGCCTGTAGCCTCCGACGTTAGCGAGCCAGCGCCTGTAGCCTCCGATGTCAGTGAGCCAGCGCCTGTAGCCTCCGATGTCAGTGAGCCAGCGCCTGTAGCCTCCGATGTCAGTGAGCCAGCGTTTGTAGCCTCCGACGTCAGTCAGCCAGCGCCTGTAGCCTCCGACGTCAGTGAGCCAACGCCTGTAGCCTCGACCGTCCCTGAGCCAGCGCCTGTAGCCTCGACCGTCCCTGAGCCAGCACCTGTGGTCTTGTCCGTCCCAGTGCCAGTAGCCATGACCGTCCAAGAGCCAGCGCCAGTAGCCATGACTGTCCAAGAGCCAGCACCAGTAGCCATGACCGTCCAAGAGCAGCACCCCTCGAGCCTCCCAGGGCTCCTCCTTCCGAGCTTTCCAGAGCTCCGCCTTCCGAGCTTCCTGAGCTTTCCAGAGCTCCGCCCTCCGAGCTTTCCAGAGCTCCACCTTCCGAGCTTCCTAGAGCTCCACCTTCCGAGCCTCCCGAGCTTTCCAGAGCTCCGCCTTCCAAGCTTTCCAGAGCTTCGCCTCTCGAGCCTCCCAGGGCTCCGCCTCCCAAGTCTCTCGAGTCTTCCAGAGCTCCTCCTCCCGAGCCTCCCAGGGCTCCGCCTCTCAAGCCTCGCGAGCCTCCCAGGGCTCCGCCCCTCAAGCCCCTCAAGCCTTCCAGGGCTCCGCCCCCAAGCCCCTCGAGCCTTCCAGGGCTCCGCCTCTCGAGCCTTCCAGAGCTCTGCCTCTCGAGCCTCTCGAGCCTTCCAGAGCTCCGCCTCTCAAGCCTCTCGAGCCTTCCAGAGCTCCGCTCCTCAAGTCACTCGAGCCTTCCAGGGCTCCGCCTCTCGAACCTTCCAGGGCTCCGCCTCTCAAGCCTCTCGAGCCTTCCAGGGCTCCGCTCCTCAAGTCACTCGAGCCTTCCAGGGCTCCGCCTCTCGAGCCTTCCAGGGCTCCGCCTCTCAAGCCTCTCGAGCCTTCCAGGGCTCCGCTTCCAGAGCCTCTCGAGTCTTCCACGGCCCTTCTCCCCGAGCCCCCTACGGCTCCACCTTCAGTGCCTCCTATGGCTCCGCCTCCCGAGCCTCCTACGGCTCTGCTCCCAGAGACTTCAGAGCTTTCTAGGGCTCCGCCTCTCGAGCCTCCTACGGCTCCGCCTCCTGAGCCTCCTACGGTTCTGCCTCCTGAGCCTCCTACGGCTCCGCCTCCTGAGCCTCCTACGGCTCTGCTCCCAGAGCCTCCCGAGCCTTCTAGGGCTCCGCCTCCCGAGCTTCCTACGGCTCCGCCTCCTGAGCCTCCTTTGGCCCTGCCTCCCGAGCCTCCTACGGCTCCGCCTCCCGAGCCTCCTATGGCTCTACGCTCAGAGACTCCAGAGCCTTCAAGGGCTCCGCCTCTAGAGCGTCCTATGGCTCTGCCACCTGAGCCTCCCTCAGCTCCGCCTCCAGAGCCTCCTTCAGTTCCACCTCCTGAACCTCCCCCAGCTCCGCCTCCAGTGGCTCCCTCAGCTCCGCCTTCTGAGCCTCTTAAGCCATCGCCTCCCTCGACTCCTGACCCAGTCCCTGTCCTGTGGCCTCCTCCCAGGCCTTCTGACCCTGTTCCAGTCCTGTGGCCTCCTCCCAGGCCTCCTGACCCAGTCCCTGTCCTGTAGCCTCCTCCCAGGCCTTCTGACCCTGTTCCAGTCCTGTGGCCTCCTCCCAGGCCCCTTGACCCGGTCCCTGTCTTGTGGTCTCTTCCCAGGCCCCCTGACCCAGTCCCTGTCCAGTGGCCTCCCCCCAGGTTCCCCAAACCTGTCTTTGCCCTGTGGCCAACTTCCAAGCCTCCTGAACCTATCCTTGCCCTGTGGCCAGCTCCCAGACCACCTGAACCTGTCCTTGCCCTCGTTGCCCCCCGGACTGCCTGTCTGCCCCTCGTTGCCCCCTGGACTGCCTGTCTGCCCCTCGTTGCCCCCTGGACTACCTGTCTGCCCTCTGTGCCCCCAGTCAATGGTCATTTGTTCTTCCTGTTTTCTGTTTTGTTTTGTTGATCGTCTGGAATCCGATCCTTGAGGGGGGGCTCTGTAATGGTTACCTTGTCTTGTTTTTCCGTTGCCCTTTGTTTGTCACTTTTGGCACCCTTGTAGCTCCTTAGTCTTGTTTTCCCTCGTGTTCACTGTTCATTGTTTTCACCTGCCCTTGTTAATTTGCCTTTTGGTTTCTGTTAATCACCTTGTCATCTAGTTTGTGTTCTGTTTGTTCATTGGCCCCTTTGTCCCATGTTTTTGTATTTATATCCTGGTTTTTGGTTCAGTCCTTGTCTGTCGTTGTATGTTGTCAAGCCTGGAATGTTTCCCCTGCCCGAGTTTACTTGTTAATGTTTTGTTTCCCCATCGAGGGTTTTTCCTTTGTGTTTTGCCTGTTTACCTTTTTAATAAAAGTCTGCATTTAGATCCGCGTCTCCTCGCTGCCTCATTCGTTACAATGTCGAAGTTTAAAGGAGGCGCTTAGGCCAAAACCAAGCGTTTCAGATAGAGCTAAATTACCCAATTATGATTTTTTAATGCAAAAAAATAAAAAATAATTTTTCTAACATTATTAGTGGATCTCAGGGAAGATAATTAAACTTAAAAAAAAAAAGAGCATTTCATGACCCCTTAAAAAATGTATGAATGTCACTGCGTTAGGTAACAAACTATCAAACCAAGTGTCATTTATTTGAAAAGACAAGCAGAAAAACATTAAGAAACCATTTAAAAAAAATGGTTGTTAGGTTATAAAT
The DNA here is from genome assembly GCF_025860055.1 of Xyrauchen texanus. NCBI lineage: Eukaryota > Metazoa > Chordata > Actinopteri > Cypriniformes > Catostomidae > Xyrauchen > Xyrauchen texanus. The sequence goes on from NC_068307.1 coordinate 37,813,250, forward strand.
GTATGCGATATATTTTCTGTTAAAAAATAAGACAAAAAGTATTTCTGGTTTTCAGATGTTAGAGGAACGTGTCTATAAATTACCAGAGGAGTAGTCATAAAAATGGCTAAGCAAATTGATGTAAGTCCTATGCAGTTTGGTAAGTTACTCAAAAAAGTAATTCATTACAAATTACTACTTTTAATATTTTTATCAGATTACTGACTTTACTGATTACTTCATTGGAAAAGTTATCACATTACTAATTACTTTTAAGTTGCTTTCTAAAACACAGAAAAGCTTCTTTTTTTCTGATAAACACATTTAAAAAATCTATAAAGTCTATATTTCCTTGTCCATTGACTCATTAGGGTGCATACCCTTCAGCTGTCACAAAATGCAAACAGATGTATGTATTAAGATAATTCATGTTTCAAATCTATTTCACATTTATAATATTATTTTAGAGATATATGTGTAACCAAAGTAAAGTAATTAATATATCAATAAAATGATTGAAAATCAGTAACTGTAATCTAATTACAAGAATGTTTTTTATTTGTAGATGCCAATAGGTTTTATATTTTGTATAATGCAATTTAATGAATACATATTTGAGTGTGGCTTAATTGTTCAACTAGTCTTTGGAGCCACAGTAAATCTACAAATAAAAGTTTACCACACATTACTGCATGTGTTCTTCATTAAACATTGTACAACTACATTGTAAGATTCCATAATTCTATATTGCGACAAAGTAACAAAGTGACAAGCTTTGCTTTTGCAAAGTTTGACTTATCGTTAAGTAACTCTATGATCTACAACAATGTTTGTTTTTATTCTAAGATGTCTGACTCAGTTGAAATCCATCTGAGTTTCAGCTTTTCCATACACATAGTTGAGAAACATTCAAATTAGCCAATGGAAAGATTTGTCCTTCCAGAATGTTTTTGTTAACTGCGTAAGCTCTGCTTGCAATAGGCTCCCTGCAGTAACTTGTGGAGTTGCAATTAGTTTAAAATGACAGGAGAGTCAAAAGGAAACGATTAAAGATACCTTTCTGAGTCATTCTGACACAACTTGGATTTCTGTAAGTCTAAAAACATTTAGACACAGTACACCCAATCATTAAAGCATTCTTACTGTCTTTTAATTATTGCTCTCACCAGCCAGTACATTTCAGCATTCAAGGCTAATTTTCATTCTTTGTTTATCTAAGCAAGTTAACGCCAGTCTATTTAGCCTTTCTCTCCACTTTATTTTGTTTCACTTCCTAGAATTTAATCTAATTCTTAGCCTTTTCTTCCCTTTGACATTATTTTTCTGCACCAGTGCTTAGCTGGCTTGCTTCAAAGCCTTTTGTCTCCTTGGACAGTGAAATAAGCCCTCAACTTTACCTGGGCAGGTGCTGGCAGCCAGGCGTATGTGTCCTAGCAACCAGGCAGGTGGGCTGAGTGTAAGCCGAGGCAGGCAGATGTTAATATGTTGAGAAGTTGTGAATTAAATTAGCAGGTTCCACACAAATAGGGGAGACTAACAGTAAGAGCCGCCAATAGGAATGAAAACTTTCATTCGTGAATTTCCTTAAATGAAAACACATGGCCTATGATTGACCCTGCACAATGTGCTGTTTAAGTTCAAAATCATTGTTCATGCTGTTGAGATATGACTGGTTATGATTTATTAAGTCAAATGACAGTGCCCAATCTGGAACCATTTTCCAAAGATAAGGCATTTGTGGTCTGGAAAACCTGGCTCTGCACCGACCACTAAAATCTGCTGGTCTCAAACCAGAAACCATTAATGTTAGAGGCCAATGGGTGGGAGTGGCTGAATAATATCTGCAACAAATTAAGACTTTTAATAACAAAAACAACTCAATCTGGAAATATTGACAGAAAACAAAACTAGACTGCATATATTCAATTTGACTTCAAAATGTTTCATTCTTTTTGGTGTGATTTTATAAAAACTCTTCAGAATCACAGCTGATTGAATAGGAGAAGTAGCCTCTGCCTCTCTCTCTCACTACTCACACATGTTTAACAAAAGTAAAGTCATTTGCACTTATGGTGAAATGTAATCATTATCAAAGCTCAACAAGTGAAATATCACCCACAAGTGCAACAACGGTATGAAATGTGAACACCGGTGGAGTGGTAGTCCTACTGTGGTCAGCAGAATCTACGTTTACTTTTTAGAATCTTGCAGTCTTTTTACACAAGTCAGTCAGGCAATTTGCGTGAGACAAACACAGTGTCCCAAAAATTATATGAATTCTGTTTTTATCAAAATGTCTTGAAGGTAAATATGTACACGATAAGCCAAAACATTGTGACCACCTGCCTAATATGTTGTTGGTCCTCATCATGCTACCAAAACAGTGACAACCCACCGAGGCATGTACTCTACAAGACCCCTGAAGGTGTCCTGTGGTATCTTGCACCAAGATATTAGCACAAGAACCTTCAAGTCCTGTAAGTCGCGAGGTGGAGCCACCATGGATCTGACTTGTTGGTCCGGCACATCCCACAGATGCTCAAACGAATTGAGATCTGGGGAATTTGGAGGCTAGGGCAACACCTTGAACTCTTCAACAATGTGTTCAGTGTGGCAGGATGCATTATCCTACTAAAGAGAGGCCACTGCCATCAGTGAATACTATTGACATGAAGGGGTGTACCTGGTTTGAAGCGATGTTTAGGTATGTGGCGCGTGTCAAATTGACATCCACATGAATGGCCAGACCCAGGGTTTCCCAGCAGAACACTGCACACAGCATCACACTTCCTCCACCAGATTGTACTTCCCCAGTTAAACGGCGCACATGTACACAGCCACCCACATGATGTAAAAGAAAACGGGACTCATCGGACCAGGCAACCTTCTTCCACTGCTCCAAGGTCCACTCCTGATGCTCACGTGCCCATTGTAGGCACTTTGACGGTGGACAGGGGTAATCATGGTCACTCTGACTGGTCTGCGCCTACACAGCTCCATACACATCAGGGTGCGATGCACTGTGTTGTGACACATTCCTCCCGTAATCATCATTAACATTTTCAGTGACTTGTGCCACAGTGGACCTTCTGTCGGTTTGGCCCAGATGGGATAGCCTTCGTTGCCCTTGCTTGTCGGGTGCCCTTTGGTGCCCAACACCCTGTCACCAGTTTGTGGGTTGTCCCTCCTCGAAGCACAGGGCAGGTTACGTCGTAATGTAGTTATTTTATCACTATCGTTTAGAAGCGGTTTTGCGAGAGGTTTACAGATCCCCCGGCTGAGCACCAGCCAAGAGGCCAAGGCTCTGGCACCAGCAGAAATTTGGTGGAAAAGGGGTAAAAATTTGTTTATGCAGTGTGGCTAAAAGTGCAGTATGTCTAAGCTGGAAACCCAGACATCCACTGAGCTGTCAATCAAGGTCTGCACCTATCTCTGTCCTACATAGAAAATGTGTGTGGTTGTGTCACTGGAAACGCCCCCAAAAATTAAGAAAATAAAGATCTAATTGAGTTTATTACAAATACAGCATGTATATGCACACGCATGCACATACACACGCACACACACACACACAAATCCAGGGGTGAAATTATGAGGTAAATTCACTCATACTCAATCTGGATCTCTTTAGTGGAGCCACATAGTGCCAGAACACACAAAAATGTTGGCCAGAGCAGCAGAGATGTTTCTCTAATAAGCTGCGGGAAGAACTGGCTGCAACACATCGATTTGTTCCTCGGATTTTGCCTATATTTGTGCACCAAGTTGTTCATAGAATAAACAGGCTCTTTGACAGAGTTCAAAGAGGCAAGTTACTTTTGGAATGGCTTGTGACAAAGTACTAAAGCAGGAGGGTTACAGCGTATCCTCAAACCAACTGCTGCTGCAAATATCCTCTGCTCTCAATAAGTTGAGCTTGAAGGCTAATAAGCCTAAAAGAGTATCTGAAACATTCAAAGTCAATGAAGCTGTAGAGCTGACTATCAGCCTTTAATCATCTATATATATGAGATATATTGGAAACTTTTCTATTACACGGATGGACGGACGGACAGACGGACTTTTCCTACTAGGAAAAGTGCAATGGAATACATCTTAAAGTTAGAATTACAGCTTGTAGGCTCCTGCAGAAAGTCTAAACTCCGATTTCACAGAGATGCAGCAGCTTGATGTCACACAAACATGTCGACACTCAGGGAGATATACAAAGTAAGTGATAAACATTCACTAAAATCGATAGATTAGTTAGTTTCTACATTACATGATATTAAACCTTGTTTAACAAACGCTTGCAGAAACAGGTGTATAAAACATTATAATTTATTTTGATAATCATACACCTGTAGCACAAATGCTAGCGCTTAACATTGTTTATTGTTTGGAGACATCTCTATTGAGAGTCAAACCCCTGCTAAGCTAACCGGAGCGTTGCAGTTTTGTTTCCTTAAACGTCATCTTCCGAATATCAGGGAATGGAATGCATTTATGGTCGGAGATATCAAATAGGAATATCCCACATCCAGCTGGAATGGAATGCAGTATAACCGTGTACTCTAATGAAATGAAATTTATTGAAAGCAACATTTAAATCGCAAATATTACTAGATAGATTTTCCAGGTTTTATAGACCTCCTTGGTAGATTCACATAAATTATGAATTTGAATGTATGTTTGGGAGACGTTCATTTCACAAAACAGTCATGCTGCAGTTAAAATTAGGCTTGCTTGCGCATTAAGTGTAATTTCAAGTTCTGTCTTTCGTGCGTGGACATGTTTTTAAAGTGTCAATTGGTATTAGTTAGCTGCGTCATAATGTATGATGCCCAAAGGCATAGTGTGTCTTATTCATTGTGAAACTGTGTTTTCTTAATGGCATGAATCACACTGAAGGCCTAGACTTTAAATGCACGGCCCGCCACTGGATCTATATCACACACACACACCACACACACACACACACACACAGAGGGAGAGAAAAAGAAAGATACACAACATCCTGAAACAAAGAACCGCACCATAGGCTCACTTTCTAAAAACTGTCTTTTCTAAAAATCTTTTCATATCAATTAAATACAATTTAAAAAAAGAAGAAGGGCACAGATGTAGAGCAGAAAGGCATCTGAATCTGATATCTGGCTTTTCAATCCCCTTCTCTCAGCTTTCAAACTGATTGTTATTCCTACAGTCTAATTGGTGGTTTTGGCTGTGACTGGTTTGTGGTGTGTGTGTGTGTGTGTGTGTGTGTGTGTGTGTGTGTGTGTGTGTGTGTGTGTGTGTGTGTGTGTGTGTGCGTGTGTGTTCAGCCTCATTATAAGGTACTGACAGTCTTATATTGGGGGTCCAGATGGTTGAAAGGAGCTCTCTAAACTTCAGAGCCATGCAAATTATCTCCTATAGAGGCAGACCAAGACACCACATCATATTGCTTCCATTCATCTTATTCTAAAAGCCAGTATGTGGACGGTCATTTGCGAACAAATGTTATAAACAGATGATTATTTCAGCTCTTGTCAAACAACTGTAACTGAAAAAAAAACTATGTGATGGCAATGGTGGGTAAGGAACATGTCGTTTTTAGAATAACACAAATGGAAAATGTAGGTTGTTATTCAAAAGTTAAAAGGATATTTCACCTAAAAAAAAATGTATTCTGTCATTATTTACTTGTCATTGCGTATAATATTATTTCTTCCTTTTTAGGCAGCATGTTAGTCTAGTGTTAATTTTATTGCATATTTTGTTCATACAACGAAAGTGAACGGAGTTTTTTATTCAAAAGATGATAAATGATAAGAGAACTAAAATATTTTATTGAAAATATTTCAAAACCCATTTGCACAAATACTTGGATTTGATTATCAGTGACTCAACGCCACTGGTTCTTGCTTGTGTCATCACAACCATCACTGATGTCAAACCAGTGACCCACTATGCATTGAGGCGCCAAGTTTGGGATTGAGATTCCACAGCTGTGTCAAAGGGGAACATTTTCAGTGAATAACGACTGAAATTTGGGTCAATTCCTCACACAACGCTGTCGCGTGACTTCAGGCCCTAAATTTACTAAGATCCTAAATAAATGGTTCTAAAGAAATAAATCAAATTGCATTTGCATGTCATGGGTGTATTGTGTGTAATTTACTAAGAATAAATGCATAAATAACCACATGTGCAAATATGTCAGACACACCCTCCAAAAGAAGGTTTACGTGTGGTAATTGTAACAAATGGAAGCATGCAGCTCACTAAATACCATTTTATTTGATTTTATTCTATATAATGTAAGATTTGTAAGATATAAGATGGATTTATTATAAATGCCATTTATATTAGGTTTATATTTATATTTTTAAATGAAATCCTCAAACGTCATGCTATATAGACAGCTACCCTTTACAAGCAATGTTTTGCCAGTTAAAATCAATGTTTAAAAAATGTAAATAGGACGTATCTTGTACATAAATTGAGTTATACAAATTGTATAATTATCAGCCTCGGCCACACTTTATTTTGCTCATATTGGAGGCACATTTCTAAATTCATTATTAATTTAGATAAACAGATAAACAGATGCACTCCTGAGAAAACATACATTAGTAGATCAGCTCAGGCATTTTTTACTACTTGGTATTCTACCTTTTATTTTGGTACATTTTTGTCCTTTTTGTGTATGTCACCATCTACTTTCACTGTATGGGGAAAACTAGAACTGCACAGCTCAAAGGTAACTGGATAAGGAGAAAGCAGTGGGGGCGGAACACACAAGGGATGTGGGAAAATTGGTGCAGTGATTGCACTTAACCCAGCAGGGAACAACCAATGTGAGTTGGCCTGCAAAAGATTAACAGATTTTCTCTTAAGGAGAATGAGTCACAAGGAACATGGGGGCCGAAAATTTTAACCCATCAGACCATTACATTTCACATATAGAGATAGACATATCAACAGTGTTGGGCAAGCTACTCAAACAATGTAGCAAGCAGTGTTGGGTAAGATACTTTTTAAAAAGTTAACCCACTACTGATTACTAATTACTTTTGGAAATTTGTAAAAATTGAAAGTAACTATATTACTAATTACTTTAATTTGAACTGACTTTCTAAAGCTAGTCAAACCTGTGTAAAAAACAAAAACAAATGTGACACTAATAGCTCTTTTAGTACTTTAATATTGATTGAAATATTAACCAAAATACAGCAATATGAAAAAGAAAGAACCTTGGCTAAAGAGATCCAATGCATTTCTAAAAATGCAACTTAACTTTCTTATCTCAAATATGCTGTTGTAGTATTTTCAGGTATGTGTGTGTATGTGTCCACTATCTACAATTGTCTTAGCTGTGTGTGACATGTATGTGTACAGTAAGCATTTTTACCTGTGTTGCCCTTCTGTCACTCACTCGACATTGTGTTGAATGTAGTGACACAACGGGTCTTTCTTGAGAGCCTCATGTACCTCTGAACTTGAGAAAAGGCCAATGAGAAATTGGCATACAGAATTTGCACGTCCCGCTCCCGGACATTCAGGTATAAAGGGAAGCAGGCGTGTGTCTGTCAGTCAGATTTGTTCTTCGGAGACGAACGGTTGTGCAGAAGCAAACTGAATCTCACTACCGTTCCACTCACCTCTATAGCAGAGCATTCTCCCTCTCTGCACGTTGTGCAGTCCACGCCCCAGTGCACCCCCTTCATCGCTCCTTCTTCCCACAGGATTGAGGATGATCCGGATGGTGATGGAGGCAATTTGGTGATGGCAGCGGGCTCGGTTTCACCGGGTATGTCCCCACGAACCACGCGGTCCCTGGTATGCTTGCTTGCTTCCGTCCAGGCTCTAGGTGAGTGTGGCTCGCCTCACGGCCAGCCGTGTTCTCCCTTGAGCCCCCTGAGTTGGATGATGATGTCGCTGCTGCATCGTAGATCGTTCAGGGGTCTGACGTAGAAGACTCGTCTTGGCTGCCACCTTAGGGTCAGCCCGCCCAGTCTGAGGCTGATGCTCAGATGGCCGACATGCTTTCCCGGTCTGCCATGAGTGTGGGGTTGGACTGGAACCCTCTGTCCTCCCCACAGCATTCACGGCTTGATGATTGATACTTCAGGTCAGGACGCTGACCTCCAAAGCCTACAGCGCCACTGGTCCGGCCACCTCCGCCCTGCATGCCATGGCTCTCCTGCAGGTCCACCAAGCCAAGGCACTCAAATAACTGCACCTGGATAGTCCTGACCCCCACATGCTGCAGGAACTGCCACCGACCTTGCTCTCAGAGCCACGAAGGTCACAGCTCGGGCACTCGGGCGGGCGATGGCCATCCTCGTGGTCCAGGAACACCATCTCTGGCTGAACATGGTCGAGATGCGCGATGTTGACAAGGCCCACTTTCTCAACGGCCCCAGCATTTTCCAGCGGTAAAAAGGCAGTCGGAAGCGATTTCACACATCATGCCGCTGCGCCGCCCCAGCACAGCCCGCGACCCATCTGCCCGCTGAGGGCATCCCCTTGCGTCCAAGCAATAGGCAGCTCCACTTCAACGGCCCCTTCTCCATGACACCCTCTAGGACCCAGAAAGCTCCTAAGCCCTCCTGAGATGGAAGACCCAGGCAGTCAGATGTTCGCTCCGGAGCTGGTATCAAGACCACTCCGTCCCCCAGTGGAGGGCCAGGAGGAAAATCCTTATTTTCTTTTTTAGCACCCACTTCAGGCTCCGCTACCCACACTGTCAATAAAAGAGCGATTTCCTCGATTGTCCCTCTAGTCTCTCGCACGGAGCTTGGATGCATGGCTTTCGCTGTTCAACCTGTTGCGTTGGCTGGTCAATTCACCAGGCTACCGCCTCATCACCGACCCTTCCTATGGTTCGTGTTCGACGGCAAGTCATATCAGTACAAGGTCCTCCCCTTCGGCCAGTCACTGTCCCCTCGTGTCTTCACAAAGGTTGCAGAGGCAGCCCTTGCCCCGCTATGGGAAGTGGGCATTCACTTACTCAACTACCTTGATGACTGGCTCATTCTAGCTCACTCCCGAGAGTCACTATGTGCCCACAGGGACCAGGTGCTCAGGCACCTCAGCCATCTAGGGCTTCAGGTCAACTGGGAAAAGAGCAAGCTCGCCCCGGTTCAGAGAATCTCTTTTCTCAGCATGGAGTTAGACTCAGTCTCAATGACAGCATGCCTCACGAACGAGCACACACAGTTGGTGCTCAGGTGCCTCGCTCTCTTCGAGCCCGGCACAGCGGTTCCTCTAAAACAGTACCAGAGGTTCCTGGGGCAAATGGCATACTCGGCCGTGGTCGCGACTCTCAGGTTGATGTATATGAGACCGCTTCAGCACTGGCTTCAGACTCCAGTTATGGGCATGTAGCCGCTGGCTCCTGGATAGGAGAGTTGGCTCATTAACTGCCTAGAGTTGCTGGCTGTATTCCTTGCCTTGCGGAGGTTTCTCCCTCTAATCCGGGGCTAGCACGTCTTGATCCATTCAGACAGCACCGCGATGGTAGCGTACATAAATCGCCATGGCGGCGTGCGCTCTCGTCATATGTCACAACTCACCCGCCATCTCCTCCTTTGGAGTCAGCCAACTAACTCAGGTAGCTGCATGCCACTCAGTGAGCCTTCTTGCACTGGTACTGTGCAAGATCAGGGAGGACGAGGAACAAGTCACCTTAGTGGCTCCTTACTGGCCCACTCAGACTTGGTTCTCTGATCTCACGCTCCTTGCGACAGCACCTCCCTGGCAAATTCCCCTGAAAAAGGACCTTCTTTCCAGGGACGGGGCACCCTCTCGTGCCCAGAACTCTGGAACCTCCACGTCTGGCCCCTGGATGGGACGTGGAAAATCTGAGTGACCTACCACCAAATTGGTGTTCTTCCCAGTCTGAAGACCCGCAGAGATGTGCAGTTCGGTCAGTGCTTTCATTTCTGCAAGAGAAGTTGGAAGGAAGGTTGTCCCCCTCCACCTTGAAGGTGTATGTAGCCGCTATCATGTTCCACCACAACGCAGTGGATGGCAAGTCCTTGGGTAAACATGACTTGATTATCAGGTTCCTTAGTGGCACCCGGATGCTGAATCCTCCCCGGCCAAGCCTGTTCCCCTCCTAGGATCTCTCAGTGGTCTTCTTAGGCCTTCAGAGACTCCCCTTCGAGCTGCTTGACTCAATTGAGCTCAAGGCCCTCTCCATGAAGACGGCCCTCCTGATAGCGCTAGCTTCCATCAAGAAGGTTGGGGACCTCCAAGCATTCTCAGTCAGCGACACTGACTTTGGTCCGCCAGATACTCACGTCATCCTAAGACCGCGGCCGGGCTACGTGCCCAAGGTTCATGTGAACCCCTTCAGGGATCAGGTCGTGAAGCGCTGCCCCGGGAGGATGCAGACCCAGCCTTTTTGTTGCTGTGTCCGGTATGTGCATTGCGTATCTATTTGGACCGCACGCAGAGCTTTAGATGTTCTGAGCAGCTCTTTGTCTACTTCGGCGGATGGCGGAAAGGGAATGCCGTCTCCAAACAGAGGTTAGCTCACTGGGTCGTTGACGCTATCTCCTACCAGTCCCAGGCCATGCCCTTGCGGGTTCGAGCACACTCGACGAGAAGTGTGGCATCCTCATGGGCACTGGCCAATGGCACCTCCCTAACAGACATCTGCAGAGCAGTGGGCTGGGCAACACCCAATACCTTTGCAAGACTCTACAATCTCAGGGTTGAGTCGGTCTTGTCCCATGTTTTGTCAGGTCCGAGCTGGTAGAACTCGGTAATACGGAACAGCCGACCGGGTGTTCCGCTTGCACCTAGCGCCTTTCACCAAAGTGATCCAGTGCGCTCTCTCTCCCAGGTTAGCCACTAAGCTCTTGCTTTCTGGATGTTCTTCCTCCCTATCCTTCTGGCCTGTGAATTCAGTGGAGGAATTTGCGCCCAGACCCACTACGAGCTTCAAGTGCTCTGTACTGGGGTAGGGCTCCACAGGCCTAATTCTCTCTTCAACCAGCTCCCTGTGATGTATTTTCCACAGTACAGTCCCCCTGTCAGCGGACCCGCGTCACCCTTGGGCAGTCCCTCTACCCCCGTGTGGCTTGACAACCCATGTGACGTATTGGCCACATGTTACCTCCCCCCAGTGTGGGCAGGATGTGGTCTCCACAGGGTCTTTTCCTCCTGAAAGAATAGGAATGGAAAAATTGCCTTCCCCGACGCATTTCATAGCGTTAAGATAGCCCCAGCTGCTTTCTTCTATGACGAGAAACATAGAGAGAGAAAAGGCTGCGGCTGGCTGGCTTGGTCCCATGCTAGTCATGTCACCTGTTCCCCCCTTAGGGGTTCTGGGAACCTAAGGTCTCTATATGACACCTTTTTCTGGGGGCGTCGGGGAGGGTTACGTGCGGCCGATACAGTTTCTAGCACTAAGTAGCTTGCTTGCACCAGTGTCAGCAGTTCACATAACACGGTCTAGTGCATGGCGTTTTTAAATGGGACCCCTTGTGTCACTACATTTGACACAACGTCAAGTGAGTGACAGAAGGTGAACATCATGGTTACTGTTGTAACCTCTGTTCCCTGTTCTGGAGGGAACGAGACGTTGTGTCCTCCTTGCCATGACACTAGACCTACCACTGTAATTGGCCTTACCTTATTCTCTGCTCCTCAGTGCAAAAACCTGACTGACAGACGCAGACCAGCTTCCCTTTATACCCATATGTCTGGGGCGGGACATGCAAATTCTGTCTGCCAATTTCTCATTGGTCTTTTCTCAAGTTCAGATGTACGCGAGGCTCTCAAGAAAGACCCATTGTGTCACTACATTCGACACAACATCTCGTTCCCTCCATCAGGGAACAGAGGTTACAACAGTAACCATGACGTTTGTGTTGGTGTAAAAGACAGAAAAAGAATAATAATGAGCTGAAAACCTTTCTTAAAACCCATTTGCAGACAGTTTTGATAGTAAAACCAATGTGTATTTGAATGATTGTTGTTTCTTTTCGGTGTGCATAGACAGGTTTGCTTGTGTGTTGCATCATGCATGTCTGTGTGCATATACACTCACCTAAAGGATTATTAGGAACACCTGTTCAATTTCTCATTAATGCAATTATCTAATCAACCAATCACATGGCAGTTGCTTCAATGCATTTAGGGGTGTGGTCCTGGTCAAGACAATCTCCTGAACTCCAAACTGAATGTCAGAATGGGAAAGAAAGGTGATTTAAGCAATTTTAAGCGTGGCATGGTTGTTGGTGCCAGACGGGCCGGTCTGAGTATTTCACAATCTGCTCAGTTACTGGGATTTTCACGCACAACCATTTCTAGGGTTTACAAAGAATGGTGTGAAAAGAGAAAACATCCAGTATGCGGCAGTCCTGTGGGCTGAAAATGCCTTGTTGATGCTAGAGGTCAGAGGAGAATGGGCCGACTGATTCAAGCTGATAGAAGAGCAACTTTGACTGAAATAACCACTTGTTACAACCGAGGTATGCAGCAAAGCATTTGTGAAGCCACAACACGCACAACCTTGAGGCGGATGGGCTACAACAGCAGAAGACCCCACCGGGTACCACTCATCTCCACTACAAATAGGAAAAAGAGGCTACAATTTGCAAGAGCTCACCAAAATTGGACAGTTGAAGACTGGAAAAATGTTGCCTGGTCTGATGAGTCTCGATTTCTGTTGAGACACTCAGATGGTAGAGTCAGAATTTGGCGTAAACAGAATGAGAACATGGATCCATCATGCCTTGTTACCACTGTGCAGGCTGGTGGTGGTGGTGTAATGGTGTGGGGGATGTTTTCTTGGCCCACTTTAGGCCCCTTAGTGCCAATTGGGCATCGTTTAAATGCCACGGCCTACCTGAGCATTGTTTCTGACCATGTCCATCCCTTTATGGCCACCATGTACCCATCCTCTGATGGCTACTTCCAGCAGGATAATGCACCATGTCACAAAGCTCGAATCATTTCAAATTGGTTTCTTGAACATGACAATGAGTTCACTGTACTAAAATGGCCCCCACAGTCACCAGATCTCAACCCAATAGAGCATCTTTGGGATGTGGTGGAACGGGAGCTTCGTGCCCTGGATGTGCATCCCACAAATCTCCATGAACTGCAAGATGCTATCCTATTAATATGGGCTGTTTTCAGCACCTTGTTGAATCAATGCCACGTAGAATTAAGGCAGTTCTGAAGGCGAAAGGGGGTCAAACACAGTATTAGTATGGTGTTCCTAATAATCCTTTAGGTGAGTGTATGTCTGTTTGTGTGTGTACATGTGCAGCGAATAAGGAGGATTTGTCGGTGGCCCAGCCTTGCGTGCTTCAGCCAGGGCTAAGAACATGCTGACACAGAGCTTGCTGAGATTGATTGTGAGCGCATGAAAACTTGAAACGCTTCACTTTAATTTTCTATTTGAATAAACAACTACACTCCATTGCATCCATAGTAACATAGCTCACTCACCTCATCTCTATGCCATGGTGTTTTCTTAGAGTGCATGCTCATTAACTGACACAGCAGCACACATAAAAGTACCAACATGTGAATGTAATATGTTTTAAAATACATTCTACATTATTAATATTATTGTTTAAGCAATAAATGTGTAATCCAAATAAATGAATTTAATTTACATGTCTGTAACTGTAATCAGATTACTTATTTTTAAGTAATGCATTACATTACTGCATTAACACAAAATGTATTCAGAATACAGTAACACTTTACTTTCAAACGCATTACATCCAACACTGGTAGCAAGCTAAGCTACCAACTACTCAACATAACATTTTGTTAAGCTAAGCTAAATGCTACACTTCAGAGAAAGTAGCAAGTTACACTATAAGCTACACACAAAGTAGCTCACTACATTTAAGCTATTTAATTTTTGGGGGGGAACAAAACAATGGGTGTTCCGTTCAGGTAGGGCACTAATCAGCAGTTCACTCTAGATTCCTATTGGTGCAGGAGTTTCGTCAGCCTCAATTCGCTGGTGAATTCTGACGAGGCAAGACTCATGTTTTTCTCTATTTCTCTCCCCCATGTATACTGTAAATAGTGTATGGGGAGAAACAGATATGCACCGATCATTCCTGTTGATGAAGTGTCCCATGTTTTTGCAGAATTAAAGAGATGAACAGATCATGATCTTTTGTCCCTGGCTTGAGTTCTTTGAGAGCGTTTGCAAGTCTGATACACTCCCAGGTAATGGTACATGTCCAAAAATACATGGTAATGCCATGGTACTTTTTTGATGTGTTTTTATACCCTTTTAGTGGTAAAATATGTACCTGCAGACCCATTCAAGCTGTACATGTGTTGAACTTTATAAAGAACTTCTTCATCACTAACAAACGATAGGACAGGTTTGGTTTCCATTTCCCGTTATCTTTATTTTCCGTATTATAAAATATTCTGTGAGCCTGTTGGCAAGTGATAGTGCGCACCAAATGATTCAGCAGCATACATGTGAGCTTTCTGAGTATTTCAGATTGAATCGAGAACCGATTCAGACCGCTCTGTCATAATATGTGACCAATTAATTGTTAAAAACTGCCGATAGTAAACACCAGTGTGATATATAATGTAAAAGTGTAGCTTATGCCAAAGCAAAGAGGTACATAATAAAAAATATAGCTTCACTACAGAAAAGCTCCTTGATTTAAAAGCTACCAAAGCTACCACTTTGCTACTAGTTAAGCTAATAGCTTCACAATTTGTAGCGAATTTTATGTTTTATGTAGACTAAGAAAACATAAAACCATAAGAAAAAACTAAGACTCATGTTTGCTCCCCGAATGAAAATAATGCATGTTGTCGATGCACAGAGTTGGAGAATAATGTAATACATGTAATGGGATTACGTATTTAAAATACAAATCATTGGTAATTAGAATACAGTTACGTTCAAAAATTATTTTGATTACAGAAGAGATTTCTTTGCATTTTAATGTTATTTATTTCATTTAAAATTTAGTCCTTTCATGGAAAACATTTATACATATAAATGATGTGATCCAAAGTGCATTTGAACAGTGGTGAAGCACTTTCTTATGATGTAACATTCATACAAGCAGACAGAGAAGTACGTTTGAAGTAAGTTTGGAGCAGAAGAAATAGAAATAAACCTTGTGTAAAAAGTTATAATGCTATTTCTAGCCATTTTACATGTGCTTTACCAGGCATGAAAATTCACGTTAGATCATAATTTCTTTTTTCTTGTAAGACATTTGATATTAGAGCAGAAATCGTATTCTTGATAATAATTTTTGTTTTTGTTTTCCTGTATTCATATCTAAAATTCCTTAAAACAAGATCATTTTGATTCATCTTGTTTTAGAAACAATACTGCATAAGATATTTAGGTTTTTCAGAGAATCTATTTTTAACATGTGTATTTTATCTTCCTGTGCTGGCCGAGTTTTTATAGTCAAAACAAGTGAATCTACCAGTGCTGAAGAAGTAATACAAAGTATTTCGAATATGTTACTGACCTTGAGTAATCTAACGGAATACGTAAAATAAAAAAGCATGTATTTTGTAATCTGTAGTGGAATGCATTTCAAAAGTAACCCTCCCAACCCTGTCGATAAATAAAATTTTGTCAAAACTAGTTTGCAAACTATTTTTGTTGATAAAACATGGCATTAACGTAAAAAAATTTGTGTCACGTGATAGAATTGACATAACATCTGTCCTCACAACAAACAGCATAGAGGAGAGGAGCACTTGGACTGATAACTGTTGCGGAGACTAGAGTTTTCCTCAATTTCATTAAAGACAATGACGTTACCTTTATTGTTGGTTGATTAGCTTGTAAGATTCCTGCAGCATTCGCTTAAACAGTGGCTTACTCTTGAAGAAGTCCGGAAACGGCCGATGTCTCTTTATATTGTCATCATGAAAATGATTGCGCACGACAATTGTAAAGGTAGACCATCACAGTAGATTTAGCGCCTTGATTCAGTCTAGAATAATGCACGCTGGTGATTGGTTAATTTTTAATCAGTGTGGGCAGTATGGGAGTTAAAAATTATGTTGTATTGGTTTAAAAACTTATATGTCTATATTTATATACTGCCTATAACCTATAGTTCTAATGAAGTAGAACTCTTCAAAAATATAACAAATTATCAGCTGTGTCATTAAATTAATATATATTTTTTTATCAGACTTCAAAAGTAACCTGGGCATGTGCCAGGCAATGCTCTGAACACCTACCACTCCACTTATTTACTGAATAACATCTACCCTGTAATTATGATCTCTCTGGCACAGTCTACACTGACCGTCTGAGACAGGGCCATGGTTCAAAACAGCAGGTCCCTTTTGATTTAGTCTTACTGAATAGCGTTGAATGGGAAAAATAAAGTTGACATCTGCTGTGTCCCAAAGGGGAGCAGTTATTATTCAAAGTCAGCTTCTCTGTCTCAGTTTGTCTCTGTCTCTCCCAAGGCTGATTTATACTTCTGCGGTATGACAGGCACCTCTCCAAAAGATTTACAACGTGTCGTGTTAACACAGACCACAACGGTTATTGAAATACAAATGCAGTTAGCAATATGAATATTTCCTATTTTGGTCACATACACATTTGTCAGTAAAGCTTTGATTTTGAGTTGGAATGCAGATGTAAATTTACTGATATTAACTGAATATATTTAGAGAAAAATGTATAACTTCATCCTTAATTTATGGGTGTTCAGGCTTTGAAGCCATTTTGTTAAATTATCCTTTTGTACTTGCTCTTTGCATAGTATCCAGAGATTACTTGTGATATTAGGACGATCCTGGTAAACACAGTAAAACCATGATTTTCCTCTCCATGGTTAGATGTAATTATGGTTTCTTTAAAACAAAACAAAACAAAAACACATGTAGAACTATAAAAACGTGTCTTATGTTCCCTTAATATACTCCCTAATATATTCCCTAATATTAATATAATTATAATAATAGTAACTTTTATTGTAAATATATACAACATTTTGGCCAAAACACAGTTTCTACATTTAGTGTTACAATAATAACTTTCCCATATCACATGGGTGTATAATGTAATAGATTATTTTGTATTGAATTCAGATGGGTACCAGTGTTTACCACTGGCACTTGTCATTGAATCGGCATAATGTGGCTGATCCTAGCATACTTAATCTCTCAGAAACAACATGCCGACTTCCCATGTGATTATTTTGCTAAGGCAGCATTCTAATTGCCATGGAACATCATAAGTGACTGATATGAAATTGTCTTTGTAGGCAGCAACTCCACAAGTCACACATATAGTTCTCCACATGCTGCCACTCGATAACTCCCACTCCAAATCTGTTTCAATAGTGCGTAACATTCTTGTTCCGGATATGAAAAAACACTCTCTTTTCCATAGGGGAATTGATTTTTAATGATTTATTATAAACCTTTAAAGACAGACCTACAATGAACTATAAGGTTGCTAATTAATGGCATATGCTTCTGTTGAAGCCATCAGTCTGCATTATTTCCTCTTCATTTAAGAAAGTCTTGTTTAAAAGTTGATTTTCCAATAAAAAGTAAAAAAAAATAAAAAAACAATTGTGTCAGTACTTAAAAAAGTACAACTATTTGATTTAAAGTTGTTGGTTATATTTATGCAATGCTTTTCATTGGACTGTTGTTCATACCCTCACAGTACACAATCTTTTTAACGTTTGTCTTTTTGTCCAATTTTCAAAAAAATATTTGCTTCTATTCAAGTTTGTAATGTTGTGATTCACTTCAGAGCTGGTTGGTTTGGTGCATGTCTTAGAACTCTTTTATCAAGGATTTTATGAAATCCCTGAATTTCCCTGAATCCCTAATTTTCCATTATTGGGAAAAATACTTCTGGAACAATGCTGGCTGAAAATGTGGGCAGGCACTGTTCTACAGAGTTTCCTGTTGCTAAACTAACAACACAAATCTCCAAAAATTCAAACTATATGTCCAATATTTATGTGTGCTATGCATTTTTATACTTAGATTGAACTATTTTATTCAGTACTTCTCTATATTTCATGAATATATTTAAATCAACATTTCTCTTGACTTCGTCTGCCATCTTACATTTTTTTGAATTGAGTTTGATATAGTCATATGAGTTTGTAGCACTACATTCTAGGTTTGCCTTGTGCACAAATAATACATGCAATGATGCTTTAGAATTGGGCCACAAAATCTTATCTTATAAAGCATCATAATTTTAACTACCAACATTTGGAACAGCCTTTGGGAACAGCCAAAATGCTTTAAAATGCTTTCTAAGTAGACAGATCACTAAGAATTAAAAGAGCTATGGTTATGCACAGACACACATACACACCATCCTTCACCCAGACACAAACACTGAAATACACACACACATACTGTTGTCTCTGGCCCTCTGCACCCCCCAAAAACCAGACTGGGGCTCTGTGCTACGCCCTGGGTCAAAGGTCAAGAGTGAGCACCATTTCCTGTGGCCTGTAACATGAAAATGTCTTTATTATTTAGATCTATCATCAGACCCACTAAAAATATATCCAAACCAGAGACCGTTACAGACCAAATAGACAACCGCCTGCCAGATGTTCACAAACCATTGAAATAAACAGGATAAAAAACAAAACAATCAAAAGTGAATTAATCATGTTAACACAAAGCATACAGGGCCAATCATGTGCATGTTGACATAATGATGAAATATACAAAGTGGAACATGAAATATATTAATGCCATAATTGACAAAGAATGTTTTAGTTTTACCAATCAAAGCTCTTCCGTGCATGGGCACATAAAAGGAAAGAAAAGAATGGAAAAAGAGGAAAAGGAGAAAATGCAATCCACATGACCCCCGTTTAAATGCTAATGTGTTTAGTGGAACAAGAGAGCAGCTATTTGTGGACAACATCCTTCACAAAACACTTTTAAAGAGTGGTAACATGGACAGATGCCTCCAGGTCTTGGTGTGTGTGATACAGCTTTGGGCAACCTCTCAGCATGCCACATATAGAGACTCCTTTTATTTTTCTCTCTTAAAAAGAACCACTGGCTGCCCAGATTTAAAGTTGTTAAAGGGATAGTTCACCCAAAAATTGAATTCTGTATTCATTAATTCACTCTAATAAAGTTTCAAACCCATATGAATTTCTTTCTTCTGTGAAACACAATGGAAAACAATGTTGGAGAACACTGAGCTTGTATACATGGACACCAGAAAGCAGCGAGAAAGCTGATTAAGACTCAAAATCAGCATATGCGTTTACATGCACTGTGCTATCTGCTTTCTGTATACTCCGTATATATGCGGCTCAGTAGCTACACTTATATGGACACTTTTTTTATTTTATTCAGAATGAAATAATTCCGATTGATGATTCCTTATGTACTGTTTACATAAATGTGAAATAAAGTGATTGGGATGATAAGCACATTTAACTTTTAATTGTACATAACAAATCATAATAAATCTTTTGACGTGTAGTAGACTGCAAGATTTCCTTCCTATGCAAGCCTTCGTCTGACCTGTGCAACTTTATTACTTTGTTGTTTCAACAATATTGTTGAAAATTGGCCGGGGATTCACCACGTTTGTTGTTCTTAGATTTCGCCTTGTTGTGCCTGCTCTTCAGCCCTTTCCATCGTTTTATAAATTTTTTTGGTCAATTGCCGGTTTTCTTGCAGTTTTTTGAACACTTGCTTGATCAAACTGGTATTACATGATTTGCAACTGTCTAGTCTTTAAACTATTTTTTAATCTTTTAAAATGTTTATCAAGAACATAGCATCGTGGACCAATTTTGTTTCCCACACACCATGTTTCTTCAACTAGAGCTACTTTGGCACAAGTAAAACGTCATGACATCGTATTTGTGTCTGTAATGAGCATGGTCAGGAAGTCCTAATTGCAGAAGCAGTCTGATCAAGTGTATACATGGCTAATATTTTCCTACTCAATAGATTATCAAAAAGTTTACACCACCCCTTTCAATCCAAATGAAATTTAAATTGTATTTGGCCGGTTTATTACAATTTATGTGGTTACATGAGACTTTTTCATTCAGATCGTGCTACAAGTCCAATTATAAAAGGATTATGAAGTTGCATGTAAACGCAGTTAGTAAGCAGCTTGCTCCACAGCAATGTAATTTCCAATAAAAATGTATTGTGAAATCCATAGTCCAGCTTAATAGACTGTAGCTCTATAGCGCTATAATACTGTTAAATGTCGAGAGCATCCATGTTCCGGTTGTGCGAGTGCAAATCTCTCTGCTTGTACACAGATTTATTTTGCTCTCGCACAAAACTGGGCATGAACTCTCAAATAAATGCTGCTTTATTATGAAATCTCCCTGCTCTTGCTTAGAGAGTGCTTGTGTGTGCTCAAAATGTGTCCTGCGCACTTGCAAATCTTCTATAATGCCATATAGCTCTGGCTCTGTTAATTTGTACAAATATTCTGCCGGAGTAGGTGTGATATATCAAGGGAGAAACAACATCGGAGATTGAGGAATCAGTTTGTAATTTGGCATGTAACTTTTTTTAGGAACTGCAGCATAAGACATGGTTAAATTTGTATCGTAAGAATTATATTCTGATGATCGCCGATGATGTAAGAGATGTGAGCAAATCAAATGACATAAACTGTCAACTAAGAACATATGTTGTGACTCACGTCTTTATATGACTTTCACCTCAGAGGAAAATTTAGCTGCACAAGTTTATAAAGGATTTTCAGAGCTCATGTGGTGGCACATATGTAAAAAAAAATGTGTGGAACAAAATCACAGTGTTTCCAATGAGTTCAACATGATATCGGGTTGACATGTCTTATGTGCTTGTGACAAGGGCAGTTTCACACAGAGACTGGCTCATTTTATGCGTGTTTATCATAAATATCGACGCAAAAATAGTTAAGTACTCTAAATGTCATTTTAATAAAAATGTTGCTCCTGCGCAACATAAGAGCAGAATGTACTGCTGTTTTTTGTGGAATAAAGATATTTTAAGACATTTAGCATAGGCTTATTATTTACTTAGCTACTGTATAGGCCTGTAATATTGTATGTATATAAATAATAATAAAAAAAAAACCTCTTTATAGTGTGTTTGCTTTTCCCTTTTCCCTGTAATCCCAGAAACCTTGAATTCTCTCCACTGTGACATGTTGATATGATGTTGGTTTACATTCTAAGATGTTACTTATCCAGTCTTTTTCGCATACAAACTTATTATTTAAAAACCTATAAGAATGCCGCTTTCTAAAACAAAATTGACAATTTCATGGCTACATAAGCTATATTCTCCTGTAGAAATCCAGGTGTGTTAAAGCACTTACTATTAATCTCTTTAATGGCATAAGGAAGGGGCCCTGGTAGCTCAGCAAGGATTGACGCTGACTACCATCCCTGGAGTCGCAAGTTTGAATTCAGGGTGTGCTGAGGGACTCCAGCCAGGTTTCCTAAGCAACCAAATTGTCCCGATTGCTAGGGAGGGTAGAGTCACATGGGGTAACCTCCTTGTGGTCGCAAGTAGTGGTTCTTACTCTCAATGGGGCACGTGGTAAGTTGTGCGTGGATCGTGGAGAATAGCATGAGCCTCCACGTGCGGATTCTCCGTGGTGTCATGCACAGAGAGCCACGTGATAACGTGCGGATTGACACTCTCAGAAGCAGAGGCAACTGAGACTTTTCCTCCTCCACCCGGATTGAGGTGAGAAACCTAGCCACCACGAGGACCTACTAAGTAGTGGGAATTGGACATTTCAAATTGAGGAGAAAAGGGGATAAAACATTTTTTTTAAATGCCGTAAGGAAAACGGTTTTCTTGTTCTAGACAATTGCATGTGGATGTAAACAGAGTTAATGTTTTTCACAAAGTTGATGCTAAAAAAATTTGACCACAGACCAGTGGTTGTCAAACTCCAAAAAGGACAAAAAAGATTCACTAAATACCATAACATTAGTCCATACTCCCATGCAAAGGCATGGGCATGGGCATTAGCATTTCATTATATTTGAGTGACAAACGTGTTTGGCTCAACTATGCTCAAATTCAGAGAAAACAAAGTGGGAAATCTGAAGTTACTACAAAATCCACACCAAAGTCTCTTTCAAGCCATTTTCATGTTTCAGTGTCAGTGTAGTTACTGTGATTTGCAGGGCACCATGCAATTAGTGTGCTCTATTCCAAGACTTAAGTCATACAATCGCTTTGTTTTGACGAATGCCTTTGGCTCTCAAGTGTCACCTGACCGATCGTATGTGGAAGTGCAAAGAAAGAAAGTCATCTTAAAAACATCTGTTAAATGAATAAATGTTGCCTTGAGTTAAACAATGCAGTTCTGTCTTTATCAATATAATGAGAGAGAAACTGCAGGAACACAAGGAACCGTGAGCAAAAATGCCGGCAAACAATCACTTTATCAATATTAGTAGAGTTTAATATAATGCAAAGCATCTCTATACATTATCGTACTGCTTGATTTTTATGTGCATATTTTGGTAAATCCTACCTAGGAGAACTTGGTGAAAATAAAATAGTAAAAATGCTCACATGCCACTATTGCACTTATTTGTCAGCAACATAATTCAGCAATACGTGTCCTGTATTGTTTAGGACACCTTGGCGCATGTGATAACAGGTATGGCTAAATCCAATCAACACCTCCAGCACACACCTGTAATTGTCTTTTACACTGAATCACCTACAGGTGCTAGCAAATAAATTCAGGCTGATAATAAGTTATATTAGAGTACTGTTAGTCCCTCTTTGACCATTACAGTGATTTTATGAAATCTGCAAATATGACTACGTTTGTAGCTTGATCAAAACAAGATGTAATTTGTTGTAATAAAATGTTTTATGTATGTAATGGGACCCAGCTTGGACGTGATAGCTTTGCGGTATATGTAAGTCCGCCTCCCATGCCTGTTCGAATCCCGCTCGCATCTGGTTTAGTAGGACCGGTTACAGGGTTACGGGGGTGAGTGTAATGGGAGCCAGCTGGTATGTGATAGTTGTGCAGTATATGTGAAAACCTCTCTCCCCTGGACTGAAGAGGTGAACTAGTGACTGATGCTAGAGGCTGTAGCCTTCAGCCTCCTCGTTAGCTTGCCTGCCTCCCATGCCAAAGACACCAGTTTGAATCCTGCTTAGAGCGGGTTGAGTAGGACCAGTGATTAATTAATTGTCTGCCTTTTTGTTAATTTTTTAAACGTTCTATACTAAAAAAATCCTTTTGGATTGATGATCAAATAACTCCTGAACTATTTGATCTAATGCCAGATCCCATTTGGAACATGTTTTACATGTTTGCAACAGCTATAAAAACAAATGTTTTGTCTTTTGTGTTAATTTGGGACATTTTAGTTAATCGCAATTAAATGTAGATTTTTAAAGTGCTGAAAACTGACTTAATATATACTTGTTTCTGTTAAAATGCATTTATTTACTTCTTACAAAAGAAAATGCAATATGTAACAATATTTAAAAAAAAAAAAAAAGGCTTTTTATAGTATAAAGATAGAAATGCACTAAAATGGCACCATTTCAAGTAACTCTAAATAGCTGCGTTTCCACTATTGGTCCAAATGAGGATGTGCTAGTGCGTGCCAGGGCCTGTTGCATTCCCACTCTCACTTCAGGTGCTTCATTGTGCCTCTTTGGGGCTTCTTCTGGGCTGACTGGTCCTGCCGATTACCCTTGGGCCAAAGAAGGCCAACTGGGGTTGTGGCAGGGTCAGTGTCAAATGTGGAGTTTAGGTGGAGTCAGGTCAGAGGTTTCAGCTGTAGGATTCTCATTTCCAAATTTTTAATTTCTAGATACCAGCTTACCATAACAGATCAACGGAGAATGGAGAATCATCAGTCCTGGTCTGTAGACGAAATCAGGGCTCTTCTGAATATTTGGGCTGATTAAAATGTGCAACGTAAGTAGACAGCATCTTTCGAACAAAGACATGTTTAGGTATATTGTCACAAACTTGCAAAGTTATGTATCCAGTGCACAGCAGTACAGGTTCAGGAAAAATACAAAATAAATTGTGGGCACAGTACAAATCCGTGTTCATTTCAAAGCTTAGGTAGGGGCCGATTTTAGGGTAGCGCTGCAGGTCTATTGGCCTAATGGTGGGTATACAGATCGGTTTTGGTCTCGAGTTCCGAGGCTATTGGCCCCAGCTGACCAGTTGATAGCCCTGGTGCACACTGGCCCGATGGAAGAAAAGAGGCTAATGTTTCCCAAAGTCTAAGTGAGAGGTTGACTATGTGAAAGAACTAGTCCACATAGGTTGAGGATCCATTGAAATGGGCATGAAATCTCTTAAACCTCATCCTCAGCAATATTAATCAGCTGGCAAGATGTGAAACGTCTTGTTCTGTTTTTATCACATTTTATCACTCCCCACGTGATACTTAATCCAAACTGTCCGGTAATCTTTAGCTGATGCTTTAAAACGTCAGCAGCAATGGGTTCAAATTTGAAATGGTTTTAACTTAGAGCCACTCGTCGACAGATTGTACAAGGTAGAACAAGTTAGTCTTACACAGAAATCATTGACACAGAATCGCTGTTGTGTGTTTGTGGTGTGTTTGTCAGTGAAATGACCCCGGATGTATATACTCTATATTATGGCTGTCAGAAATAATGCATTAACACATGCGATTAATAAAAAAAGTTGAACTCTGACAAGTTTCTAGAGAAAGCTGTTTCTTTTTTGCCATTTCTGACCTAATATTGACCTTAAGACATGCCAGTTCTATGTTGCAGTGGTATACCGGTTTCATGGTATACCACGGTATGAAAATGTACAGTTCCCCTTCTGTCGCTCTCTCCACGTTGTGTTTGAGAAGCGACACTAGGGGTCTCTCTTGAGCACTGGTATTCACCTCTGATCTTATTGAAAAGGGCCAATGGGAGTTGGCAGTTGGTATTTGCATACCCCGCCCCCGGACATACAGGTATTTAAGCAGGGCAAATACGGGAGTTCATTCAAAAAATTTCTTTGGAGCCGATGGTCTGTCTGCAGTTTGCTGCGAGTTACACGCCACTTAAACATTCCTGTTTTCCTCTGACGATTTGCATGCTGTTGGATCTTGATGGCGCACAACAGCGCCTTTCTCCTTCTCAGTGCACGGCGTGCATTGTTGCCCCTGAGCGCTTCGACAGCGCAGACACGTACACACACACTGTGTATTAAAAGAGTTTTTTACTAAAAGAGTAATTTTCTCTAAAAGAGCAAACACAGCGGCGTTGAACGTCCTTTTAAGGACGCGTCTATTTCAAGATGCCTTTCCGCCCCTGTGTCGTTCCTGGATGCGGTAGAGTGCTCTCTGCTTCAGACGGCCACAGGCGCTGTCTCGTGTGTTTGGGCCACGATCACACCGAGGCGGCGTTTGTGGATGGTTCATGTTCTCACTGCGAGAACATGACCATGACCACGTTGCGGTCGCGGCTCGCTTTCAACAGAAAGCAAGCCACCCTAGCTGCACCCCGCATTGCTCCTTCTTCCCACGGGATTAAGGACGGTGCGGTTGGCGCTGGGGGCGATTTGGGGCGCAGCGGTCCGCGAACCTCCCGTTCCCCGACACGCTCGCTGGTCTCCATCCACGCTCGCGGCGATAGCGGCTCGCCTCACGGCCCGGCTGTCTATCCTCCCGAGTCCGAAGCAGATGAGCTCGCCGTTGCATCGGAGAGTGCGGTGTCTGATGCCGAGGACTCCCCTGGACTGCCGCCTTCGGGCCAGCAGGCCCAGGTTGAGGCCGACGCTCAGATGTCCGACATGCTTGCCCGGGCCGCCTTGAGCGTGGGGTTGGACTGGAACCCTCCATCCTCCCCACAGCCTTCTCGGTTGGATGATTGGTTCCTGGGGGCAGCGTGCCGTTCGCGGCCTCGCATCCCCCCCGGTCCCTTTCTTCCCGGAGGTGCATGATGAGCTGACGTCTACGTGGAGAGCCCCGCTCTCCGCTCGTCTAGGTGCCACCCGCTCCACTCTCTCCACCCTCGACGGCGGAGAGCGCCACGGGTACGACGCGATTCCCCAGGTTGATAGGGCAGTTGCGCACCATCTATGCCCCGGTAGCCCTACCTCCTGGCGGGGTCGCCCGTACTCCCATCCAAGCCCTGTAGGACAACATCCTCGCTTAACGTGAAGGCCTACACTACGGCTGGACGCGCTGCCTCCGCCCTGCATGCGATGGCCCTCCTGCAAGTCCACCAGGCCAAAGCTCTCAGACACATGCACGGGGGTGGACCTGATCCTGATGTGCTGCAGGAACTGCGCTCAGCGACCGACCTCGCCCTGAGAGCGACGAAGGCCACAGCGCAGGCACTCGGACAGACGATGGCCACCCTAGTGGTCCAGAAACGCCATCTTTGGCTCAACCTGGTCGAGATGCGTGAGGCTGACAAAAACCGCTTCCTGGACGCACCTGTCTCCCAGATTGGCCTTTTCGGTGACACCGTCGAGGACTCAAGTCGCTGCGTGCCACTCACATCCCCGCAAGCTCAACGTCGTAGCGGATGCGCTATCACGACAACGCCTGCCCGGCGGGGAGTGGAGGCTTCACCCCCAGTCGGTCCAGCTGATTTGGGAACGGTTTGGCAATGCCCAGGTAGACCTGTTCGCCGCCCAGGAAACCTCCCACTGCCCGCTCTGGTACGCCCTAACAGAGGCTCCCCTCGGGACAGACGCGCTGGCACACAGCTGGCCCTCGGGGCTGCGCAAGTACGCATTTCCCCCAGTGAGCCTTCTTGCACCGGTGCTGTGCAAGGTCAGGGAGGACGAGGAGCAAGTCACGTTGGTGGCCCCCTACTGGCCCACTCGGACTTGGTTCTCGGAACTCAGGCTCCTCGCGACAGCTCCTCCCTGGCGAATTCCCCTGAGAAAGGACCTCCTCTCTCAGGGACGGGGCACGCTCTGGCACCCGCGCCCAGACCTCTGGAACCTCCATGTCTGGTCCCTGGACGGGACGCGGAAGAGCTAGCCGGCTTACCGGCGACCGTTATGAATACCATCAACCAAGCCAGAGCCCCCTCTACCAGGCACCTTTACGCCCTAAAGTGGCGCTTGTTCGCAGATTGGTGTTCTTCCCGAGCCGAAGACCCGCAGAGATGCGCGATTAGGTCAGTGGTTCTGTTCCTACAGGAGAGGCTGGACAGGAGGCTGTCCCCGTCCACCCTCAAGGTGTATGTTGCCGCTATCGCCGCCCACCACGATCCTGTAGACGGCAAGTCTTTGGGTAAGCACGACCTGATCCTCAGGTTCCTGAGAGGCGCCCGGAGGTTGAATCCCTCCCGGCCAGGCCTAGTTCCCTCCTGGGATCTCTCGGTAGTCTTGGCAGGACTCCAGAGACCTCCCTTCGAGCCGCTCGAATCAGTTGGACTCAGGGCCCTCTCTCTTAAGACGGCCCTGCTGATCGCGCTCGCCTCCATTAAGAGGGTCGGGAACCTGCAAGCGTTCTCTGTCAGCGACACTTGCCTGGAGTTCGGTCCGGCAGATACGTCTGTGATCCTAAGACCGCGACCGGGCTATGTGCCCAAGGTTCCTACCACACCATTCCGAGATCAGGTAGTGAACCTGCAAGCGCTGCCCCAGGAGGAGGCAGACCCAGCCCTTTCGTTGCTGTGTCCAGTGCGCGCCCTGCGCATTTACCTGGACCGCACACAGAGCACCAGATGCTCTGAGCAGCTCTTTGTCTGCTTTGGGGGATGGCAGAAAGGGAATGCCGTCTCCAAACAGAGGCTCGCCCACTGGGTTGTCGATGCCATCACACTGGCTTATCACACCCAGGCCGTGCCCCTACCCTTACGGGTCCGAGCTCACTCAACAAGGGGTGTTGTGTCCTCGTGGGCACTGGCCAAGGGCACCTCCCTAGCAGACATCTGTAGAGCCGCGGGTTGGGCAACACCCAACACCTTCGCGAGGTTTTACAACCTCCGCGTTGAGTCGGTTGCGTCTCGTGTTTTCTCAGGTCCGAGCCCGTAGAACTCTGTAACACGTAGACCGACCGGCCGGGTGGATCGCTTGCGCCCAGCGCCCTTTTCCTGACGTCAAGGTAAAGTAGTGCGCCTTCTTCCCAGGGCGCCCCACTCCAAGTCGGGCCCCTGGTCGATTCCTCCCCAGCCCTCCGGGTCCACGGTTCAGCGTAGGAACTTGCCGACCCAAGCCACTGCGGGTACCCTGATGGCCACCCCGTACTGGTATAGGGGCTCCACAGGTAAAATAGGAAGGCCTCCTGTTCGGACTCCCCCTGTGTGTGATTCCACGGTTCTGTCCACTTACGAGCAGACCCCCGTGTCTCCCTTAGGCAGTTACAGCTGCCTCAGTCGCCGTGCTGTAGCAACTCCCTCTTTCGAAGCTGGATCTACCACTGCACCATACTTTCCACACGAGCTCTAAGACGGCCGTGTGACGTGTCTACCACTTTTCCTCCCCAAGAAAAAGGGCAGGTGTGGTCTCCGCAGGGTCTGGGTAAGACCCCCTTCCCTATATGCGTGTAAGGGCCCCGGCCATGATTGCTCTATGTGAGAAA